>NC_059177.1:56494402-57094402 GCF_019923935.1 Bubalus bubalis
CGTGTGGCACACACAACCTCAAGTGGAACTTCAGTCATCAGGAGCTCCAACACCGAGGTGAGCGGAATGCAAACAGGCCTGCTTTGGTTTTCCCATCTCACGGCTTCCAGAGATGGTTCTTAACTGTCTGCTTCTGGGGTAGTCAGTGCCGAGGAGAAGCCTGCCCGCCAGGGGCGTGGATCTGGGCACTGAATCTCAGACACTGCTCACTGGCCCTGCCCACTCATCCCGACTCACTCCTGGCCCTCAGGTAACACTCTTCATTGTCATCTACACAAGTCTGTTTTCCTTTGCTTTTTTTAAACAAAGTAATTTTACTTACTTCATCTAGTGTGTTTTATGAAATATTAATCGCAGAACAAACAGAATAAACAGCACTCCTGGCTAAGCCCAATTTGCATAGGGCAGGCCCAGGTGGAGGAAAAAACATATAAAAGGAGGAGCCAAAGCGCTTTCTCTTGGACTCTCTCTCTCCTGCGTGCGTGCATGCTCTTTCTCTCTCTCTCCCTTACGTGTGCGCACGCGCGCTCTCTCTCTCTCTCTCTCTCCCCCTCTCCTCACCTCCCTCCCCATGCACTCTTCCACTCTCTTCTCTTTGAGTCTTGGATTCTCCTGCTATCTTCTAAATAAAATGGAGCTGTAACACTGAAAAAAAAAAAATGAAATATTAATTGCACTCACCAAACACCTCGATTAATTTTTCTCACCACATATTTTTATTTCGTAACAAGTTGGGTGAAGCAATATACAACTCTCCTCTAGCCCATACTGCTGTGTGCTCTACACAACACGCCCGTCCATGAGGTCACTGAGAAATAACGAGGTAACTTGTTTTGCAATGCTTCATATGACACAGCAATCCTTGGGAGACAGTACATGGAATTTTCCGTGTTGGGGTAACTGGCTAAAGTTCCTGGAGAGCTGAGCCCTGTGGACAGAGCACCCTCCTCCAGGACAGACTCGACGTGGGTAACAAGAGGCAGGTGCACAGGGCTGAGCCGCCTGCGGTGAAACCATTTCAGGTAAAATCAGAGACTAACGGAAGTTCCCTGCTGCTGGGAGAGTCCGCCTCCCAGAACCGCTGAGGTGCCAGGGCAAGAGGCTGGGGGTCGGTGAGCGAGCAACCCAAGGATAGAACCTGTGGTCCCTGCACAGGGCCGATTTCCTCCGTGAGTTTTAACTTTTAAAACACTAACACTTTCTGGTGCGGGAGCACCATGCCCTTTACAACTTTTACATTAAGGGCGATTGCCACGAAAGGACTTTTTACCTCGCCTGAATTTGGTTTATGCAGGAAGCTCAGTGGTATCTGCCGGTGAGATTAGAAACCTGAGGCTGAACTGTTAAAGTTCGTCCTGGTCGCTCCTCTCCCGTGAAGAGACCCAGCGGCTGAGAATCACCTCCTGGAACCAATCCAAACACAAAGGCAGCTGAATTTTGGAAGCAGAAATACACGAACGCGCTAGACACGCGGCATCACAGGGATGTTTCACAGCCGCCTGTCTGTACAGGGACGGTACCTGCTCCTGTTTCTTGGAACTAAATGTGGGAGGAACGTGAATGCCGCAAACCCAGCATGGAAACAGCACCTACGGGCATCACCCCGGGATTCTAAGAGCTCCCCTGGCCGCAGCGGTGGCTGTCTGGCGGCACGTTTCAGGAACAGGGAGCGCTGGTGTGAACCCAATATCTGACAAAGAACCAGGTTCGTGACGGCTCTGGTGTGTCTGTGTCAGCACAGAGAAGGGACTCCAGGGGCTGGAGTGGTATTTACTGAAAAGCTAACCCCGTAGACACAGTAAGGACGAACAGCGGGATGAGGCCCTGGAGACAGACTCCATAGGCCTCCAGCAGGGTGTGGGGGGTGGGAACAAGGAGGGACAGAGGTATTAACCAAGACTGGGCCACTGGAGGGTGGACTGGCGGTCCCGGCGGAGAAACACCCTCCAGGAAGATGGGGGAGCCTCAGCCCAGCCCAGGCCCCAGAGCCAGACCAGAAGTTCAGGGGGCCAGCAGGCTGTCAGCGACCTTTGTCTCGGGGATTGAGCACCAGGAGAGGCTGGGCTGGCCCAGGCCGGCAGTGCAGGTGGTTCTGGCTGAGCACTGGGGACAGAAATCAGAGGGCATCGAGGCTGCGGGGCCACAGATTGAGGAGGAGAGAGGCTGGGTTCAGCGGGGAAGGGTCTTGGAGGGCGGAGGGGAGGCACTGATCCTGTCCTGTCTGGGGCCCACACCTTCCAGAGGACAGACACAGCACGACGGGCAGAGCCTTCCAGATGACATCAACTTGGCTCTGAGTTCACTTACTTGAACTTTAATTTGTTTCATACATTCGGGTGACTCCATGTCTTTCTCGGTCATGGTGGAGGGTTTAATCAAATAGCACAGCATAAGTTCCTAAGGAGACAAGGAAATACAAACTCTGTATTGCACCAAACAGAAATACAAACCTGAGTGCGTGTGCAAGAAACGTGGGCCCCCTCCACCCACTCACAACTCAAAGCATGTCCGTTTCCCTTCAGGAATGTAACCAGGCATTCTAAACTGAAGATCTGCTATCTATCTGGTCGTCGCTGACACGGCAGACGAATGCAAACACAGCACATAGACTCCAGACACAGCGTTTAAAGTACTCACCACTGGAGTCAGCACAGACCCCCTCATTCTATAGGACAAAGCTACTTTCACAGGCTAAAGCCTCAGCAGCTTAGCCTGCACGCAGGCAGCTGCCGTGGGCTCCTGCTGGCCCTCCCCCCAGGGCCACCCGTGCCTCCAGCAGCGGGACAGGGAACTCGGAACTACTCACAGAGGACGCCCTGCACGTTCATTGCTTGTAATCCTGGTACAGGGTGATCAGATCAGATCAGATCAGTCCCTCAGTCATGTCCGACTCTTTCAACCCCATGAATCGCAGCACACCAGGCCTCCCTGTCTATCACCAACTCCCAGAGCTCACTGAGACTCACATGCATCGAGTCAGTGATGCCATCCAGCCATCTCATCCTCTGTCGTCCCCTTCTCCTCCTGCCCCCAATCCCTCCCAGCATCAGAGTCTTTTCCAATGAGTCAACTCTTCACATGAGGTGGCCAAAGTACTGGAGTTTCAGCTTTAGCATTAGTCCTTCCAAAGAAATCCCAGGGCTGATCTCCTTCAGAATGGACTGGTTGGGTCTCCTTGCAGTCCAAGGGACTCTCAAGAGTCTTTTCCAACACCACAGTTCAAAAGCATCAATTCTTTGGCGCTCAGCCTTCTTCACAGTCCAACTCTCACATCCATACATGACCACAGGAAAAACCATAGCCTTGACTAGATGGACCTTTGTTAGCAAAGTAATGTCTCTGCTTTTGAATATGCTATCTAGGTTGGTCATAACTTTCCTTCCAAGGAGTAAGCGTCTTTTAATTTCATGGCTGCAGTCACCATCTGCAGTGATTTTGGAGCCCAAAAAATAAAGTCTGACACTGTTTCCACTGTTTCCCCATCTATTTCCCATGAAGTGGTGGGACCGGATGCCATGATCTTCGTTTTCTGAATGTTGAGCTTTAAGCCAACTTTTTCACTCTCCACTTTCACTTTCATCAAGAGGCTTTTGAGTTCCTCTTCACTTTCTGTCATAAGGGTGGTGTCATCTGCGTATCTGAGGTTATTGATATTTCTCCCGGCAATCTTGATTCCAGCTTGTGTTTCTTCCAGTCCAGCGTTTCTCATGATGTACTCTGCATATAAGCTAAATAAACAGGGTGACAATATACAGCCTTGACGAACTCCTTTTCCTATTTGGAACCAGTCTGTTGTTCCATGTCCAGTTCTAACTGTTGCTTCCTGACCTGCATACAGATTTCTCAAGAGGTAGATCAGGTGGTCTGGTATTCGCATCTCTTGAAGAATTTTCCACAGTTTATTGTGATCCACACAGTCAAAGACTTTGGCATAGTCAATAAAGCGGAAATAGATGTTTTTCTGGAACTCTCTTGCTTTTTCCATGATCCAGCGGATGTTGGCAATTTGATCTCTGGTTCCTCTGCCTTTTCTGAAACCAGCTTGAACATCAGGAAGTTCATGGTTCACATATTGCTGAAGCCTGGCTTGGAGAATTTTGAGCATTACTTTACTAGCGTGTGAGATGAGTGCAATTGTACAGGGTGAACCGTCCCTCCTATCCTGCCGGGAGTGGGATGGAAGCGAACACAAGCTGGAAGCTCATGGGGCACTGGGTTTGAATCCCGGTTCCGCACATGAGCTGCGTGAGCATGGGTTTATCACCCCACCTCCCCAACACTGACTCCTCGCCCTTCAGATAACAACAGGATGGTGAGAGAAGACATAAGGCGTTCAGTTAGTTAGTTAGTTCAGTCGCTCAGTCGTGTCCAACTCTTTGTGACCCCGTGGACTGCAGCACTCCAGGCCTCCCTGTCCATCACCAACTCCCTGAGTTTACCCAAACTCATATCCATCGAGTCGGTGATGCCATTCAACCATCTCATCCTCTGTCGTTCCCTTCTTCTCCTGCCCTCAATCTTTCCCAGCATCAGGGTCTTTTCCTGTCAGCCAGCTCTTCGCATCAGGTGGCCAAAGTATTGGAGCTTGAGCTTCAATATCATTCATTCCAATGAACACTGAGGACTGATCTCCTTTAGGATGGACTGGTTGGATCTCCTGGTAGTTCAAGGGACTCTCAAGAGTCTTCTCCAACACCACACTTCAAAAGCATCAATTCTTCAGTGCTCAGCTTTCTTTACAGTCCAACTCTCACATCCATATGTGACTAATGGAAAAACCATAGCCTTGACTAGATGGACCTCTGTTGACAAAGTAATGTCTCTGCTTTTCAATATGCTATCTAGGTTGGTCATAACTTTCCTTCCAAGGAGTGTCTTTTAATTTTAGGGCTGCAATCACCATCTGCAGTGATTTTGGAGCCCCCCAAAATAAAGTCTGACACTGTTTCCCCATCTATTTGCTATGAAATGATGGGACTGGATGCCATGATCTTCATTTTCTGAATGTTGAGCCTTAAGCCAACTTTTTCACTCTCCTCTTTCCCTCTCATCAAGAGGCTCTTTAGTTCTTCTTTACTTTCTGCCATAAGGGTGGTGTCATCTGCATATCTGAGGTTATTGATATTTCTCCCGGCAATCTTGATTCCAGCTTGTGCTTCATCCAGCCCAGCGCTTCTCATGATGTACTCTGCATATAAGTTAAATAAGCAGGGTGACAATATACAGCCTTGACGTACTCCTTTTTCTATTTGCAACCAGTCTGTTGTTCATGTCCAGTTCTAACTGTTGCTTCCTGACCTGCATATAGGTTTCTCAGGAGGCAGGTCAGGTGGTCTGGTATTCCCATCTCTTGAAGAATTTCCCACAGTTTATTGTGATCCACACAGTCAAAGGCTTTGGCATCGTCAATAAAGCAGAAATAGATGTTTTTATGGAACTCTCTTGCTTTTTTGATGATCCAATGGATGTTGGCAATTTGATCTCTGGTTCCTCTGCCTTTTCTAAAGCTAGCTTTAACATCTGGAAGTTCACAGTTCTTGTATTGCTAAAGCCTGGCTTGGAGAATTTTGAGCATTACATTACTAGCGTGTGAGATGAGTGCAATTGTGTGGTAGTTTGAGCATTCTTTGGCATTGCCTTTCTTTGGGATTGGAATGAAACTGACCTTTTCCAGTTCTGTGGCCACTGCTGAGTTTTCCAAATTTGCTGGCATAGTGAGTACAGCACTTTCACAGCATCATCTTTCAGGATTTGAAATAGCTCAACTGCAATTCCATAACCTCTCCTAGCCCTGAACATAGTGATGCTTCCTAAGGCCCACTTGACTTCACATTCCAGGATGTCTGGCTCTAGGTGAGTGATCACACCATCGTGATTATCTGGGTCGTGAAGATCTATTTTGTACAGATCTTCTCTGTATTCTTGCCACCTCTTCTTAATATCTTCTGCTTCTGTTAGGTCCATACCATTTCTGTCCTTTATTGAGCCCGTCTTTGCATGAAATATTCCCTTGGTATCTCTAATTTTCTTGAAGAGATCTCTAGTCTTTTCTATTCTATTGTTTTCCTCTATTTCTTTGCACTGATCACTGAGGAAGGCTCTTACTCACCTTGTTATTCTTTGGAACTCTGCATTCAAATGGGTATAGTTTTCCTTTTCTCCTTTGCTTTTCGCTTCCCTTCTTTTCACAGCTATTTGTAAGGCCTCCTCAGACAGCCATTTTGTTTTTTTGCTTTTCCTTTTCTTGGGGATGGTCTTGATCCCTGTCTCCTGTACAATGTCATGAACCTCCATCCATAGTTCATCAGGCACTCTATCAGATCTAGTCCCTTAAATCTATTTCTTACTTCCACTGTATAATCATAAGTGATTTGATTTGGGTCATACCTGAATGGCCTAGTGGTTTTCCGTACTTTCTTCAATTTAAGCCTGCATTTTGGGATAATGAGCTGATGATCTGAGCCACAGTCAGCTTCCAGTCTTGTTTTCACTGACTGTATAGAGGTTCTCCATCTTTGGCTGCAAAGAATATAATTAATCTGATTTTGGTGTTGACCATCTGGTTATGTCCATGTGTAGAATCTTCTCTTGTGTTGCTGGAAGAAGGTGTTTGCTATGACCAGTGCGTTCTTTGCCCTGCTTCATTCTGCACTACAAGGCCAAATTTGCCTGTTACTCCAGGTGTTTCTTGACTTCTTACTTTTGCATTTGAGTCCCCTATAATGAAAAGGATACCTTTTTTGGGTATTAGTTCTAGAAGGTCTTGTAGGTCTTCATAGAAACGTTCAACTTCAGTCTCTTCAGCATTACTGGTAGGGGCATAGACTTGGATTACCGTGATAGTGAATGGTTTGCCTTGGAAATGAACAGAGATCATTCTGTCATTTTTGAGATTGCATCCAAGTGCTGCATTTCGGACTCTTCTGTTGACTGAGGGCTACTCCATTTCTTCTAAGGTATTCTTGCCCACAGTAGTAGATAAAATGGTCATCTGAATTAAATTCACACATTCCACTCCATTTTAGTTCACTGATTCTTAAAATGTCGACATTCACTCTTACCATGTCCTGTTTGACGATTTTCAATTTGCCTTGATTCATGGACCTAACGTTCCAGGTTCCTATGCAATATTGCTCTTTACAGCATTGGACCTTGCTTCTATCACCAGTTACATCCACAACTGGGTGTTGTTTTTGCTTTGGCTCCAATTCTGCATTCTTTCTGGATTTATTTCCCCACTGATCTCCAGTAGCGTATTGGGCACCTACCGACCTGGGGAGTTCATCTTTCAGTGTCATATCTTTATGCCTTTTCATACTGTTCATGGGGTTCTCAAGGCAAGAATACTGAAGTGGCTTGCCATTCCCTTCTCCAGTGGACCACATTCTGTCAGAACTCTCCACCATGAACTGTCCATCTTGGGTGACCCTACACGGCATCGCTCACACTTTCATTGAGTTAGACAAGGCTGTGGTCCATGTGATCAGATTGGCTAGTTTCCTATGATTGTGGTTTCAGTCTGTCTGCCCTCTGATGGAGAAGGATAAGAGGCTTATGGAAGCTCCCTGATGGGAGAGACTGACTGAGGGGGAAACTGGGTCTTATTCTTATGGGTGGGGTCATCAGAGGTGTTCAGTGATAAGTATTAATTCCCTTTCTTTCTCTGAGAGAACTGCTATCTGTGAAAACAAACGTGTCCATGTTTTCTGAGTCATCTGTGAATGCGTGTGGGTGGATTCTGAGCACGGGCTGGTGGGTCCTGCCCCCGGGAAGGAAGGCAACAAGGCTCACTGACACCCATGCCCACGGGGAACCTCGGGGCTCAGTCCCTGGATTGGGGCAGAGGGGAGGGCATGAGAGGAGGGCCAGCTTCTAGAGCTCCGCTGGCATAAATGCTTGCAGTGCCCACAGATGACTTTCATGCTTCCGAAACATTTAATATGAAGATCCAACCGTTTAAGTGACATGTGAACCCCAAAGCTGATGCTGTGTTACCTTGGAGACACTGACTGAAACTCTGCTCAAGGCAGCCAGGGACCTCCAGCTGAGAGGTCTGCGAGGAACACCCTGGAAACGGTCGTCCACCAGCTCCACGACGACGGAGTAACTAGAAAACACGGTAGGGGCATTCCACAAATGAAAAGCATTATGGCAACCCATTTAAAAAGAACGCTGTCCTACCAAGAACGACAATGCAGAAGACAGAAGCATACATCATCTGGTCCTGAATTCCCCTAAACTACGCCTGGGAAAAATATTTTAATGAAAAACTCATACTTTACATTACAGACAGTCAGCCTGATTTCAGCAATTACAGGAAAGGAACAGGAATCTCTCTCAACATGAAAGCTGTGAATTCACTCACCTGTTTAGATACTAACACTCACTGATATGAAGATGAACAATTACTCTATATTAGTAACTACACAGATTAACTCAATGTTTACCATCCTGACCCATTTGTTTTATAGCGTAAGGACATTAATGTACAAGGTACAGACATGTAGTATTGATTCCTATTAGGCCAGGAGGAATTTGACTCCTATTAGGCCAGGAGGAATCGTGTGCTTCTGAAAATTAAACTGGAGCTCAGAAATTTCCTCCTGTCCCTTTAAGTCATTACCTTATTTAAAAATCACCCCATTAAATCAGGAGCTTGGGATGAACACATACCCACTGCTCTGTATAAGACAGATAATGAACAAGGACCTAGTGTATAGCACAGGGAATTCTACTCAATATTCTGTGATAACCTATATGAAAAAAAAATCTAAAAAGTAAAGAATATATGTGTATGCGTATCAATCGCTTTGCTGTACACCTGAAACCAACACAACATTGTAAATCAACTGCACTCCCACTGAAAAAAAAAAATCACTCCAAACCTTGCATGGTAAAACGGAGGGCCTTTTCGATACAGCACTGCAAAGGAAAAAGAAAATGTATGACCACTCGAAATCAAAGTCTCATTTTATTACTTGATGAAGTGCTTTCTATCCTCAAAGGGACACGAACACCTGGTGCTCCGCACATGGGTGATCTGCAGCACTCCCTCTGGTCTAGTTTCAAAACCCAAACTATTTTTTCCCAGAACAGAATGCAATTAGCAAAGCAAATCTGTTGTCGAGACCCTAACATCCTCGTCCCACCCGCACCCCACAAATGAACCCCAAATTCAAGCAAGATAGGGCGCAGCCATCTGCCCACCAAACCTGTCTGCTCCTTCTCCTGACACGTGAGAGACCCGTCTCAGCCTCCCGAGCACCCGGCTGGGCATAACTGGGCATCATGGGCCCTTCTGGGCTGGCCCTGAAGCCCTCGCAGACACCAAGCCTGTGCCTGTCGCTTTCTGCAGCCGCGTGAAGCCCATGGGGCCACATGAAGAAGCCAGGCTCCTGCAGCCCCTTTGGGAGTTGGTGCAACCACCATCTGGATACCAGCTTTGGATTTCACAGGAACAGAATTAACTTCAAATGCTCGCTAAGCCCCTGAAATTTGGGGCAACCATAGCTGCAGGCATTACCTTAACTAACACAATTATATCCATGAGCTCTTGGAAAAACCAAGGCAGAAAAGCTTTGTTTCCTTGAGGAACTGATAGAACTTTTCCTTCTGGGCCACATCGATCCTGTAGTTACTCACATTTCCCTTTGGCTCCAGCACCATGAGGTCAGAATGGGTGAAAGACCCTACTGATGATACAGTAACTCTCCACCTCTACTTCCCATGGTTGTATTTCCTTATTGTGAACAGACTTCCGATTTAAATCATAGTTAAATTATTTGGCAAGTCAGCTCAAATTCACTGGGTAAGGGTCCAAACGGAAGTAAACATCTAAACACCCATTTCTCAACTTCTGGGCTGTGGTGCGGTGGAAGGAGGCCCCCTACTGGGATAAGGCTGAGCTCGGGGCTCTCCGCTCCCAGTTGTGGGGCTCTAAGCATGTCATTAGCTTCTCTGAGCCTCGGTCCCCCGAGCCATAAAATGAAGACATGGAGGGAAATTAAGATCTCCTCCAGTTCTCAAATGCCATTATCTCTGATCAGTTACACGCCCTTCACGGGTAAGACTCAACTGGAAGATGACACAGCTTAAAAGAAAGTCTGACCCCCTACTTCGGGCCCCTCGGATGCCTGACTACGATGGAGGTACATCTTAGGGGTTAGAAGCATGAACACAGCATCAGTCAGACCCCTGTTCAAGGCTCAGCAGTGCCGAGACCACACGATGACAGCCGTGTTCCAATCTCCTTATGGGAATCGGGGAAAATAATGTAGGTGGGGGTGCTCGAAAAGTTTCCTGTGATAACAGTCATTATCGTAGTAACAGTGCATCCAGAGCGAAAAAAGGAAAGAGTTTTACAGAAATGCCTCCAAGTAGAAAAGATGAAAACTTCAGAAGTCTAAGGGATACTAGGTATTTAAAATAAAGTCTGAAGGAACACAGAGAAGAGAGGATGTGACGTGTGGAATGAATGGTGGAGGGCAATAACTGGTGAAAATGGTGACAAGGGCAATAATTAATTCGGGGAACCACTGTATCTCCTGGGGTACCAGATATTCAGTCTCACTCTATAAACACTTGTGAACTACAAAAGGGAAAATGCAGACATCTGACAACAACCAGCTTAGCAAACAAGTGGCTTCACCAGCAGCAGGACAACCTGACATCATCCACTCCTGGACGTGGCCCCTAAGGACACACATCACCCATGCCGGCTGAAAACTGGTGAGCCTGAGCCTAACCACGAGGAAGTGATCAGACCTGCCCAGACTGTGGGACATCCTACAGGACTTCACAAGTCGAAGTCACAGAAAACTAGCAGGTGGAGGGGCTCTTAGATGGAGAGAGACTGAAGAGACTGCCGTACTGGTTGAATGGCGGCCCCCAAAGACACGTCTGCATCCCAATCCCGGGAATGTGATCCTGTTGGGAAGAAGGAACTTGGCCGAGACCGAGCGACACAGCCACTTGCCAAGGAACGCCTGGCGCCACCGGAACCTGGACGGGGGGAGGGGCGGAGGGGGCGTGGCCCCGCCCACACCATGGTTTGAGGATGGGCCCCAGTTTGTGGTCATTTCTCATGGCCTCCCTAGGAAACTATAAGACGGATAAATGCTCTGTGTGATAAATGAACCTCGAGTGGAGCCTGTCAAAAAAAAAAAAAAAAATCAGAACCCAAACAGCCACAGAAGACACTGTGGGGACAAGCGGGAAACTGAAAAGATGGACTGAATACTTAGACGATGCTAATGAATAACTCCAATTTCTCTTAGGTATTATATGGTGTTATAAAATGGCAACCCACTCCAGTATTCTTGCCTGGAAAATCCCAGGGATGGAGGAGCCTGGTAGGCTACAGTCCATGGGGTCACAAAGAGTCGGACACAACTCAGCGACTTCACTTTCATAATTACAGAGGAGAATCTTCTCAGGAGCTGTGTCCAAAACCACTTATGAATTAATAGGGATTAGATGTACAAATGTGGACGATGTTAACAAAAACACAGTCAGTAGGAAAAACAAGCCAAGAGGGCGGCTTAGGAAAGGACTGGAGGAGATGGGATGAAGGCACTCCTCCCTGCCGGGTGAGAGCATGGGGGCCCTGGTGCCTCTCCCCGGGGCAGAGCCAGCTGCCAGCTCTCCATGACACGTGATGGTTCTCTGGGCTCTGGGCATCCTGTCTACTGGCTTCCCACGGCTCCCATATTTTGTCCAATTTGCAACTTCTAATTTGCAGGGAGCTGTGAAATCACGTGACCAAACAGTCAACGTGAATCCAAAACTGAAATGGGTGGGAAGGAGGCTCAGGAGTAACTAGAACTCTGGGTTAAGGCCACCAGCAACTGCATGTCTAGGACAAAAATAAAAATCCTGAAGTTGGTTTTTGGCTTTCTGGCTGGCAACACTACTTAGCTATGGTGGGAACTACATGGAACTGAGACATAAAGAGCCCTAATCTCTGTACTTACCAACTGTGCTTAAAACTCAACATTAAAAAAACTAATATCAAGCATCTGGTCCCATAATTTCATGGCAAATAGGAAGGGAAAAACTGGAAACAGTTTTAGATAGACAGCGATAGATTTTATCTTCTTGGGCTCCCAAAATCACTGTAGACAGTGACTACAGCCATGAAATTAAAAGATGCTTGCTCCTTGGAAGAAAAGCTATGATAAACCTAGACAGAATATTAAAAAGCAGAGACATCGCTTTGCTGACAAAGGTCCGTCTAGTCAAAGCTATGGCTTTTCCAGTAGTCATGTATGGATGTGAGAGTCAGACCTTAAGGAAGGCAGAGCATCGAAGAATTGCTGCTTTTGAACCATAGTTCTGGAGAACCGAGACTCTTGTCCTTTGGACTGCAAGGAGATCAAACCAGTCAACCCTAAAAGAAATCAACCCTGAATATTCATTGAAAGGACGGATTCATTGAAACACTTTGGCTACCCGATGTGAAGAGCCGACTCATTAGAAAACACCCTGATGCTGGGAAAGACTGAAGGCAGGAGGAGAAGGGGGCAACAGAGGATGAGACAGTTGGATAGCATCACTGACTCAATGGACATGAATGTGAGCAAACTCTGGGAGATAGTAAAGGACAGGGAAGCCTGGCGCACTGCAGTCCACGGGGTCGCAAAGCGCTGGACACGACTGAATGACTGAACGACAACAACCAGCTGTGGGACCCTTGGTGACTGCCCTGACCCTCTGAAACCTCAGTTTCCTCGGCTGTAGGAGGAGGTGAGCGCCACAAGCCTCATGGAGCGTGAAGATGAAACGAGATGGGAGGAGAAAAGCAACAGGCAAGCTGATGGTGGCCATGGAGCCGGCAGCCAAGGCGCTTTGTGGGGGGTGGGGATATGTGTGTGAGGAAGGGCGCTTTGCGGGGGTTGGGGGTGTGGTGAGGAGGGGCTCTCGCGGGGGGATGGGGACGTGTAAGGAGGAGCGCTCGCGGGGGGATGAGGATGTGGTGAGGAAGGGCTCTCGCGTGCTCCTGGCCTGGCTGTCTGCCGTGGGCACTCACAGTCAAGCGGCCGGGCAGCTGCGCCTGACCTGAGGTCGTGTTGCCCGTTCCACGTGCTGCTGCTGGAGTGAAACTGGACTCACAGGACTTAGTCCAGGGAAGAGTCTCCCTGAGTTTTACAGCGGCCCTCTGTCGTGAGTCCCTGCCTCTGTGAGCAGGAACAGCTGTGAAGGGAGCGCGCCTGGGTGTTACCTGTGCGGCAGCTCTAGCGTATGTGTGGTCTCGCACCGCCAGCCTTCCAAAGGAAAACAGCAGTGTTAGACACGGGCAGCACCCTGCTGCTGCGCCTGGGGCGGGGGCCAAGGTCGGGGGGCCACACCCCTCACCGCTGGCCAGCACAGCTCCCAGACTCTGGCCTGAAGACGCCCTTCCTGGCGCTGCTGGGCCAGGACCTGGGCTCACAGTAACCACACGAGCATCTCCAAGTGCATAAAACACCCCCCAGCAGGGCAAAGGCCTTGGGAAGCTGGGAAACAGCAGTGGATGGATTTTCCTCCTTTTTAAAAAGTCTGTCCGTCTGTCCACCCTTTCATCCATCCTTATAAGGCTGTTTATTTTTAAATGAGCAAGTTCTCTCTACTCATCCTCCACAAAGATGACTTGAGTACGGAAAGCACATGCGATAAGGTATGCTTACACCGCACTCGACAGAGGCCCTGCCCCTGAAATTTTGTTTTTACTTTTTATCCAGATGTTGCTTTATAAATATGATGGTATCCATGTTACATGATGAGTGACCGGAAGCTGAGAGGCACAGTAACCTTTCTGAGGTCACACAGGCAGCAAGACACTGAGCTGGCTGCGAGCCCCAAAGGCTCTCTCCGTCACCCCGCCGCCTCTGAGTGCGTCACTGTGGCCTTGTTGGCTGGAAAATCCCACTCATGTTTCACCCATTCACCAAGCGCACTGGCCAAGGCCTGCCGAGTGTGCGGTCTGGGCGGCTGCTCTTCCCTGGAGAGGAGGAGGGTAGGCGGGAGCCAGTGATGTCCAGGCCACAGGCTCACCTCATTTAAGTGCCATGACCTGTGGGTGATTCTGCAAGCTAAGCTCGAGGTCATCCTGATTATTCATGTGGTGATCCAGAGTTAGGACATCTGTACCTGAAACCCAGGCCCGGAAGAAACAACAGGAGCCTTTATCTTGGAGGGGTGGGCACTCCTTAGCTTTATATATATTGCTGACCCACTTTGAGAATTTAATGAAAGCAGAAGTGGGTGGCACAGGATGGGATGGTTAGACAGCATCACTGACTCAAGGGACATGAATCTGAGCAGATTCCAGGACAGTGAAGGACAGGGGAACCTGGTGTGCTGCAGTCCGTGGGCTCGCAGAGTCGGACATGACTTAGAGACTGAACAACCACCATCACCCATTCTTGACGCAGAAAAACGCACCTATTTACAAACATGCAATTTTGAATAAAATTCTGGGGGGGGGGGTGCCTGGTGCCCCTCGAATATCATCTTATGATTCTAGGTTAAGCACACTTGATTTAAAAGACTGAACTGGCTTTCTTTGTGCATTAACAAGGAAAGGCTCAAAAATACATGGAACAGTACATGATCGAGCCCATAGACCTCAGGGGCCATGACGTCATAGGAGTCCTCTCAAACACCTCGACATCTTTGTTCGCACCTCACATGCAATTCTCAAGAGCTCCCAGGAAGCACCCACTGGGCGGATGTGGCGAAGCTTCAGGGGCTTATCAGGAGCAGCAGTGCTGGAGGGCAGCGGCCCCCAAACGTTTTGGCACCGCAGGCTGGTTCCGTGGAGGACAGTTTTTCCATGGACCGGTGGGGTCTGGGGATGACTCACGTACATCACATCTTTCTACCATCATTACATCGGCCCCACCTCAGGTCACCAGGCGTTCGATCCTGGAGGCTGGGGACCCCTGCGGTAGGGGATCCCAAGGACCTTCGCCCACTTGCTCAGGCCTAGTGATGCAACCACCCCCCGGCAAGAGGGTGCCTTGAGGCTCTCCTGGGCTCCAGAATCGTTCATCCTCACAGTATCTTCCCCCCTCCCCCCAACTCCCAGTTGACTTACTGTGTCCAAAACACAAATCCAAGAGTCTAGGTGTGACCCTGAACTCCTCTCCTCCCCCAGACCCTACTTCCTATTCCATCTGCAAGGCTGGTCAGGTCAGCTTCCCTGACTCCTCTCTCTGCTTCCACCTTTTGCTCCCCTTGTCCCACCCTAAGCCCACCATCTATTAGTAAGAAAGCAAAGGTCCTATTGAATTGAGTCGTTAAATATAAGTCACTCCTTTGCTTGAGATCCTCTCAGACTTCCAATAGGCAGAATAACATCCCAAGTCTGTGCCAGGGCCCACGTGATCTCCCCCAGCCTGACTCTCCCCAGGGACGGACCCCGGAGCTCTGGACGCACTGAGACCTGCCGGACTCGTTCCTGCCTCAGGGCCTTTGCGCCTCTGCAAAGGGTTACTCCCCTGGGCCCCGGGGTTCTTCCCCACACTCTCAGGGGACCTGTTCCTTCACTGGGGTTGCACTTGAGTTGTTGGTGTCTGGGGCACATCTTTTCAGAGTCTTCTCCCAACCATCTACCTTCCTTTTACTCTCTGTCCCTTTATTCCACTTTATTTTTCTCAGTACCCTGAAATTACAGTGCGTATTTCTACGTCTGCTTGCTTGTCCCCCTCCCAGCATGTAAGGAGCATGCCCACCCAGGCAGCTCCTGGGTGTTCCTGGCACCTAAGAAGATCTGGCTCACATGACACCCTCAGCAATATTCTGGTGAACGAGGTGCCTGCCAGGCCCCAACTCCTTCCTTTAAATAAAGAGCAGGGAGGCAGTGCCGTATCCAAGTTTCTAAGAGCCTGGGTTCCAGCATTCAGAGTGCAGTACTCTGATACTCGCCCTGGAAACTTTAAGGGGCAGGTGACCCTTTCTATCACAACTGCAGCGTCCTTATCAGAAAAATGAGGCTCGAGAGCACCAGTCTCGTACAACTGCTGTTAGGATTAAATGAGGTCATGAATGTCAAATGCCTGGCACTCAGTGAGGGCTCAAGAAATAATCGCTGTACTATCATCACCGGTATACCATGATTATTAGTGGTAACTGCACACTCCAGTCCTCTTGCCTGGAAAATCCCATGGACGGAGGAGCCTGGTGGGTTGCTGTCTATGGGGTCGCACAGAGTCGGACACGACTGAAGCGACTTAGCAGCAGCACATAATTTGCCAAACGAAACTCTCCCAGAAGACAAGGGACCGCCCTTCATCACAGGATCACAAACTAATGAGAGGTGGGGGTGGGGGGGACTGTGGACTCTCTTTTAAGATCTCAGAGCAGACAAGAGGAAAAAACATACCCTCCACCCTCATCCAAACATTCTTATCTAAGCCAGGAGGAGGACAGCACCTCAGGAAAAAACAGCAACCACACACAACCGATTCGATGTTCGCCCCGGGATCTGACCCGGACCCTAAGCCTGGTTCACGTGCCTGCGAGGCCAAGGAATCACTTACGCAAATCTGTTCCGTACTTAAGTCCGGGCTTGGGCACCCAGCCCTTGCTGCGGAAGTGATGGTATGCCATGTAGGTCGTCCTGAATGTGGGCTGAACTGTGGAGAAAGCGTTCCAGAGCTTCATGATCGTTAAAGGCTCCTGTGGTTGGTGGGAGAAGACCAGGCATTACTCACTATGCGTGTACCCACCGGTCACCTGGCCAGCGCATCAACAGCATCTCTACCAAATGTGAGCTGAAGATGGTGCCCACGATGAAGGGCTTTAGCTGGAAGATACAGACCCAAGATGTTCAGTGTGGCGGCCGCCAGGCACTCCCCTGAACTGCCATAAACACACACTGAGTTTCAAAGACTTCGTACGCAAAAGAGAATGCAAACTTCATATGCAAAAGAGAAGCAGTTTAAATATGTCGGGTTAAGACTATCTCAGTAGTCTTAAATATGTTCGGTTAAATAAACTATGTAAATCAATTTCAGCTGACTAAAAATAAAAAAAACCTTTTCAATGTGGCTACTAGAAAATTAAAAATTATGCATGAGGCTCTCGTGTGAGGCTCCCATCATATTTCTACTGGACAGCACAGTCACAGAGGACCTTGGCGAAGCGCCCCCAAGACAGGCCCCCTGGAGACAGGGAGCAGCCAGGTGAGGGCAGGGAGGGCAGTGGACAGGGTGCTGGGAGAGAACAGCCCAGCCAGAGGAACGGGGCTGGGCCGGGGGACCACCAAAGCCGAGGGCGCATGTTCCAGCATGTAGAGACCCTGATGGGTAGCTACAGTATGGTGGGCCACGTTCAGAAATGCAAAAAGTTAATTCTGTAAAAGCCTTAAAAGAAAAGATACTCCATTTAGTCTCCGAAACTAGGTAATTAATCCCACAGCACAAATTAATAATTCAACTGCTTGTTTGAAGGTACCGTGAGATAACATTCTCACGTATCAATTCAAAAACACCACACGAAGCACCAGGGAAGTGTGGGAAGCTTCCTGCTTCATTTCAGCCTTGAGTAAAAGGAGCCATTCTTTATTTGGTTTACGGCTCAGTCACTCAATAAGACTTGCTCAGTTTGGCTCCGCCTAAGATCTTAATACTATAAACATGAACTAAAGTTGAGACTTTTTTTCTTCTTTAAAAAAACAACAAAAAACAAAACCCCCAAAACAGTTGTTTCTACAGTGGAAACTCCGTATGGGAGTGGTCTTCAAATCCATCCCCCCACAAAACAAGCAAGAGTCTGGTAGAGAAGGCTGGACTCTGACGTGGACAGCCCGCCGCGTTTCAGAGGCTGAGGGTGCTATAGGCAGCCGGCACGTCCTGACGAGTGTTGGCGAGGGCCCAGGGGAGGATGCAGGGTGGGCTGAGAAGGGCCGCCACCTGAGAAAAGGAGTCACCCGCCAGCCACACACCCGTTCCCAAACCACGGGAATACTTGTGAAGATTTATGGGGTTAGAATCTGCTGAGTGATAAGACATGTGCTCCCAAGGACAGAATAAAATACATGTTCTCCTGGCTTCCCTGGTGGCTCAGATGGTAAAGCGTCTGCCTACAATGCGGGAGACCCAGGTTCAATTCCTGGGTCGGGAAGATCCCCTGGAAAAGGAAATGGCAACCCACTCCAGTATTCCTGCCTGGAAAATCTCATGGATGGAGGAGCCTGGTAGGCTACAGTCCATGGGGTCACAAAGAGTTAGACACGACTAAGCAACTTCACTCACTTCTCCCGTCTGATGTTCTACTTACCTTTTTCACCTTGATTTTAACTTCATATGAGTTTTTTTGAAGAGGTGTTGTATTCACAAGGTCCAAAATTCAAAAAGTACAGATGTGTGTGGTGAACTCTCACCTCCCACCGCCCCCAGCTCCTTCACTGGAAACGGGATTAATGATCTTCCAAGGGCAGCAGGCTACAGCACAATACTGTGGGCTTCGGAGCTGCCCTGGCATCAGTTCAAATGCTAATTCTAACCAGACCAGCTGCGTGACCCTGTGAGTGGCTTGTTTCCTGAGCCTCAGTTACCTCATCTGTAAAACTCTTCACGTGCGGAGGTAAGGCCCAGAAGTACCGTGTGCAAGGGACCTGACTCACAGCCTTCACTGAATCGGGTGCTAAGCACAGGCGGTTTTCGTTTCTGCTGTTAATTTTCAGTACCATTCTCACGGATTTCCTGATCATCAGATAAAGACACTGCTCTTCTCCTAGGATCTGGGAATGAAATTTAGTCTCACAGGGTCAAAGTTGGCTTTTTTTGCCTGAATAGTCCCAATTCAGGATCCAAAGACTAAACTTACAGAAAAGAAATTCAATTCCAGTTTTATCCAGTGAAAGTAGATACACTTGGAGTAAAGCAATAAGAAAAGGATTACAACATGCTTTTGACATCAGGCAATTTTAAGTGGATTGCGTGAATAAAACACCTTACCTTTTCATAGTAAATACTGAGACATCCCAGCGCATAGACCAGGAAGAAGGCCTAAAAACAGGACAAGGAGAAAATGCTCATCAGAAACTGTTCCTTGTTCTCGAAAAACTATTTCACAGATTTCTTTTTGCCTTAAATATCAATGACTGTCCTTTGCACCATCCAATTGGTCACGTACTTTTAAACATAAATGGTTCATTCAAATTTCAAGGGGTAAATAGGAATGTCACAGAATAGTTTAAAATCAGTGGAAAAAAAACCAACACTTTTATGAAATTTTCCATGTATTTTCTCTTTTAAAAAACCACACAGTTAAACTGAAAAACGACATAAAGAGCAATAACAGTAGAAACTCTTGCTCACTGGATTTTCCTCTGTAAAATAACCGGGGAAAAAAATTGTAGAAGAAAAACGAAGAAATTTGTGGAAAGTGAGCAACGCAGACTTGGGCTGACTCACAATCAAATGAGTTTCTTGGTCACTTGCTGTAAAGTGATTTCCTAACAAGTAAACCCCATCTTTCCATTAACTTCATCATATGACACCATGCTTCCCTCACATGGGGATACAAGGGGGAAACGGCAAAGTCAGGCTCAGTTGGGTAAGATCACTTGGACATGGAAATAAAAATAACCTTCTGACAAAAACAAAAGGATGCCCAGCACTGACACGGGAAACAGGCCCTGCTATTTGCTCTGTCTGTAGAAGGGGGCTAGGATTTGAGTTTACACCTGAAAGACTCAGGTGAGGCTGGTGTGCAGTAGACGGTAACTGAAACGGTGGCTCTACATGCTACTTTCTTTGTAAACCTGAGGACGGAAGATGAGGCTTATGATCAAACGACAGGTTCCCTGTCAAGGGCCCTCTGGTGCAGGTGGCAGCAGAAAGGCAGTTCCCTGCCACCCCTCAGGCTGCTGTCCTTGGTGCTGACGGCTGATCAAACGACAGTTACAGGGCCCCCCCAGCCCCCAAGCTGCTGTCCTCCCTGCCCAGTGTTCAGGACACAAGACCACAGCTGTGAAGGTGCAGGGCCTTCAAGGAGTGGCAAGGCTCTGCTAAGGAAACACCTTCCCGACCCCTCAGAAATCGCCCCAATCCACCCCATCACCACCCTCTCCTGGCCACCTGATGACATTTCTTTTTATAGCAGTGGTCCTTGAGGTGTGGCCAGTCAGAAGATCCTAGGGTCCCCAAGACCCTTGAAGGCGGGCCACAAGGTCAAAACCATTTCCTGAGATTAAGGCTCATTCTCCCCAGAGGCTCTGACACATGCAATACCACAAGAGGCTGAACGGAGCAGCGGATGTGAGAGTCCAGGGTGCTTCTCTTCAGCCTCACCTTACAGTCTTTGCAAAAATGAAAAAACCATGCTATTCTTCTCACTCGACTTGTTCTGCTTTGAAAGAATATAGCTGTTTTTCATAAAAATATTATTTCAGTGGGTTTATTATCATGTAAAATGAGTTAATAAACACATACTTAAATTTTCATTTAAATATATAATTAGGTAAACATCAACAGATATAATCCACGTAAGATGCTCCTCAGGGTCCCTCGACAGTTTTTAAGAGAAAAGTGGTTTGATAACTACTTTAGTTCTACCCAGATCCAAATCGAGAGCTGCTCTGAAGACCAGCGGGTCTACGGCCATACCACCCTGAATGCACCTGATCTTGTCTGAAGACCAGTGGCCTCCTCCTGCCTGTACTTCTCCAAAGGGCCCCGCACTCTGGCCCCACAGCCTCGTCTCTGGGGCAGCCCGAGCCACCTTCCCAACACGGGAAGACCCCCTGCTCCCAGGTGCCTGGCTGCATACCTGCCTTCACTGCCTCCAGCCCTGTGACTCTTCCCAGCAGGTTGCTTCACTTCTCTTCTGATGCACTGAGCTCGCTTCTGCCTTGGCCTTTGCAACTGCTGCTCCCACAGCTGGAATCAAAGGTCACTCCACAGATAGGTCTTCCCTGATCACCCTGTTTAAGTAATCCCCATTCTGATCGACTTATTATAGATGGGGAGGATCTTGTTCCAGTGGGGTTGGCATTCTTTAGAATTAAGTCATCAGTGTTGAAGGGGCTTGCATAACTTAATCAAGTTACAAGCCATGCTGTGCAGGGCCACCCAAGACGGACGGGTCACAGTGGAGAGTTCTGACAAAATGCAGTCCACTGGAGAAGGGAATGGCAAACCACTCTAGTATTCTTGCTGCGAGAACCCCATGAACATGAACAGTATGAAAAAGCAAAAAGATATAACACTGGAAAATGAGCCTCCCAGGTTGGAAGGCATCCAATATGCTACTGGGGAAGAGTGGAGGGCAATTGCTAATAGCTCCGGAAGGAACAAGGAGGCTGAGCCAAAGTGGGTACGTTGCTTAGCTGTGGATGTGTTTGGTGGTGAAAGTAAAGTCCAATGCTGTAAAAAACAATTTGCATAAGAACCTGGAATGTTAGGCCTGTAAATCAAGGTAAATTGGACCTGGTCAAGCAGGAGATGGTAAGAGTGAACATCAACATCTTAGGAATCAGTGAACTAAAATGGACAGGAACGGGCAAATTTAATTCAGAAGACCATTCTACTGTGGGCAAGAATCCACTAGAAGAAATGGAGGAGCTCTTCGTTAACCAAAGAGTCTGAAATGCAGTACTTGGGTGCAATTTCAAAAACGACAGTATGATCTTGGTTCATTTCTAAGGCAGACCATTCATCATTACACTATATATTCAAGTCTATGCCCCAAGCACTAATGCTG
Source organism: Bubalus bubalis (assembly GCF_019923935.1). Lineage (NCBI taxonomy): Eukaryota > Metazoa > Chordata > Mammalia > Artiodactyla > Bovidae > Bubalus > Bubalus bubalis. The sequence goes on from NC_059177.1 coordinate 56,516,093, forward strand.
AAGAAGCTGCAGTTGAGTGGTTCTATGAAGACCTACAAGACCTTCTAGAACTAACACCAAAAAAAAGATGTCCTTTTCTTCGTGGGGAATTGGAATGCGAAAGCAGGAAATCAAGAGATACCTGGAATAATAGGCAAGTTTGGCCTTGGAGTACAACATGAAGCAGAGCAAAGGCTAAAAGAGCTTTGCCAAGAGAACGCACTGGTCATAGCAAACACCTTCTTCCAACAACACAAGAGACGACTCTACACACGGACATCACCAGATGGTCAACACCGAAATCAAACTGATTACATTCTTCACAGCCAAAGATGGAGAAGCTCTGTACAGTCAGTGAAAACAAGACTGGAAGCAGACTGGGGCTCAGATCATCAGCTCCTTATCCCAAAATTCAGGCTTAAATTGAAGAAAGTAGGGAAAACCACTAGGCCATTCAGGTATGATCTAAATCAAATCCCTTATGGTTATACAGTGGAGGCGATGAATAGATTCAAGGGATTAGATCTTGTAGACAGAGTGCCTGAAGAACTATAGACAGAGGTTCACAACACTGCAGGAGGCAGTGACCAAAACCATCCCAAAGAAAAAGAAATGCAAGAAGGCGAAGTGGTTGTCTGAGGGGGCTGTACAAATAGCTGAGGGAAGAAGAGAAGCAAAAAGCAAAGGAGAAAGGGAAAGATATTCCCAAGTGAATGTAGAGTTCCAAAGAATAGCAAGGAGAGATAAAAAGGCCCTCTTTAATGAACAATGCAAAGAAATAGAGAAAAACAATAGAATTGGAAAGACTGGAGATCTCTTCAAGAAAATTGGAGATACCAAGGGAACATTTCATACAAAGATGGGCTTGATAAAGGAGAGAAATGATAAGGATTTAACAGAGGCAGAAGAGATTAAGAAGTGATGGCAAGAATACACAGAAGACTATACAAAAAAGGTCTTAATAACCTGGATAACCACAATGGTGTGGTCACTCACCTGAAGCCAGATATCCTGGAGTGTGAAGTCAAGTGGGCTTTAGGAAGCATAACTGCAAACAAAGCTACTGGAGGTGATGGAATTCCAGCTGAGCTACTTCAAATCCTAAAAGATGATGCTGTGAAAGTGCTGCACTCCATATGCCAGCAAATTTGGAAAACTCAGCAGTGGCCATAGGACTGAAAGAGGTCAGTTTTCATTCCAATCTCAAAGGAGGGCACTGTCAAAGGATGTTCAAACTACCGGATAATTGTGCTCATTTCACGTGCTAGTAAGGTTATGCTCAAAACCCTTCAAGCCAGGCTTCAGCAGTATGTGAACCCAGAACTTACAGATGTACAAGCTGGGATTAGAAAAGGCAGAAGAACCAGGGATCAAATTGCCAACATCCACTGAATCACAGAGAAAGGAAGGGAATTCTAGGAAAACATCTGCTTCATGGACTGTGTGAAAGTCTTTGACTGTGTGGATCACAACAAACTGTGGAAAATTGTTAAAGAGATGGTAATACCAGACCACCTTATCTGCCTCCCAAGAAACCTGTAGGCAGGTCAAGAAGCAATGGTTAGAAACAGACATGGAACAACAGACTGATTCCAAATTGGGAAAAAAGTATGGCAAGGCTGTCTACTGTCACTCTGCTTATTTAACTTATATGCAGAGTACATTATGAGAAATGCTGGACTGTGTGAATCACAAGCTGGAATCAAGATAACTGGGAGAAATATCAATAACCTCAGATATACAGATGATACCATCTAATGGCAGAAAGTAAAGAGGAACTAAAGAGCCTCTTGATGAGAGTGAAAGAGGAGAGTGAAAAAGCTGGCTTAAAACAACATTCAAGAAACTAATAAGATCACGCCATCAGGTCCCATCACTTCATGCAAGCAGAAGGGGGAAAAAGTGGAAAGAGTGACAGATTTCATTTTCTTGGGCTCCAAAATCACTGTGAATGGTGACTGTGGCCATGAAATCAAAGACGCTTGCTCTTTGGAAGGAAAGCTATGACAAATCCAGACAGTGTATTAAAAAGCAAAGACATCACTTTGCCAACAAAGGTCTGTATAGTCAAAGCAATGGTCTTTCCAGTAGTCATGCTGGACCATAAAGGTTGAGCACCAAGGAACTGATGCTTTCCAACTGTGGTGCTAGAGAAGACCCTTGAGAGTCCCTTGGACTGCAAGGGGATCAAACCGATCAATCCTAAAGGAAATCAACCCTGAGTAGTGTTTGGAGGGACTGATGCTGAAGCGCCAGCACTTTGGCCACCTGCTGTGAAGAGCCGACTCATTGGAAAAGACCCTGATGCTGGGAAAGACTGAAGGCAGCAGGAGAAGGGGGCAGCAGAGGATGAGATGGTTAAGACAGTGTAACAGACTCAATGGATATAAATGTGAGCAAACTCCAGGAGATAGTAAAGGACAGGGAAGCCTGGCAGTTGCAGTCCACAGGTCTCAAAGAACTGGACACAACTAGGCGGGTGAAGAACAACAAGTCCAGGGAGGTCTGTGGGGAATGTCGACTTTGTTCCTTGAAATGCCACAGTAAGCCTTTACTTTGGGAGTACTAATAATGATGGATAATAGCTTTCCCTGGTAGCTCAGTCGGTAAAGAATCCACTTGCAGTGCAGGAGACCTGGGTTCAATCCCTGGGTCAGGAAGATCTCCTGGAGAAGGAAAAGGCAACCCAGTCCAGTATTCTTGCCTGGAGAATTCCAGGGAGAGAGGAGTCTGACGGGCTACAGTCCACCAGGTTGCAAGAGTCAGACACGACTTAGCAACTAAACCAACCAATATAATGGATGGATAAGCCTAATGATGGTTTTAACGCCATATCACTAGATCTGGTCAGGGCCTAAAGCGTTATTAAGGTGAAAAACAGCTCTCCAAGACAGATGTCTATGCCAGCTTAGCGCTACCATTCTCACAACCTAAGAGCCGCTTTGAATCACCACAGCAGGGCTGCCCATGTTCCTCGTGGGCATTTATGGAAACACGGAAAACTGCACGGTGGTGCTGATAAACAGGGGTGATGCATCCAAGGAAATCGGCCAAAACGGAGCTGGGAAGTGGGGCTGGGCTTAACTGGCAGCAGCCTGGAGACTTCTGCCAACATGTCTCTGGAATTTCTTGGGGACCAAGCAGCTTGCAGGAATGAGAACCCCTTCGTCTCCTGTCACTCCAGCATTTCTTCAGCAGGTGTTTGGGAAGCGAGAGCAAGACAGTCAGTGAGAAGCATCAGCGGGTCACCGGGCTGGAGCAGAGGTGGAGCCCCCGGTTCCTGACACGCATCTCGTCCCTTCAGGCTCCACCGGTTTCTGGGCTAATCCCAGACCTTGTACACGTCCATTGATAAACTGTTACCGAGCACATCACAGACGTCAGGCACCGGGTAGGAGGGCGTGGCACAGGTGCAGCCCACTGCCCACGCTGTGCCCATCACGCCGGACCGCAGTCCCGTCTGTGAGAGGACTTGAGCCACATTCTGCTTCTCTCTGGACTGTTAATACTCAGCCCAGGGCCTGGACACAGAAAGCACCCGGTGAATAATTTTGCTCGACATGAAGTGCAAAGGAAAGGGTTCCAACCAGCCAGTAACGAGCTTGCACAAGTGAGAGTGATGATGCCGACGACAGCAACAGCGGGCACCACACTCCCCGGGCACCGCGACACAACACACGCTTCGCTGGGGCCATCACACGCACGATTTATTTCAGAACACCTTATGCACGAGGTGTTACACGACCCTCATCTCACAGTGCAGACACCCAAGGCTCAGGGAGGCCAAGCAACTAGACACTGGTGTTCCCAGCACTACCCAACAGAGTGGCCACGTGTGCCTGCTGAGCGTCTGAAACGTGGCGGGCACAACTGAGGACAGGGGTTTTAATTTTGCTCAATTTTAACTAGTTTATCTAGTCACACGTGGCTGGTGACCACTGTACTCAGCAGCGGACTCAGCTGTCTCGTGTGTAGAATGAGTAGACAAAGGGAATAAATCCTAATGTCCTTTCCTGCCGCGAGCTCTTCTGTGTCCCGCTGGCCGCACTGCGGAGGGAGGCACGGGCCAGCGGGAGACACCATCGCTTCTCTGTGAGCACATCTGGGGAATGACCAGCGTGGATGAGCTCAATGAGCGTGGCTTGAGACCCACAGAGACGCCCAGAGCTGAGCCAGATGCTGCGGGAGCCATCCAGGCAGGCAGGGGCTCCCCCAGAGAAGGGCACAGCCACAGACACGAGACGGAGGAGGGGCGCCGTCTTCAAATCCGGGTGCAGTACAGACAGAAACGAAAAAGGAGGTCCTCGAGGCTGTGTGAACACAGGACAGAGGAACCCCAGAGGGAAAACAGGAGGCAGGTTTAGAAACCCGCCTGCACCCACTTTTGAGGCTTCCATAAAGGGGACACGTTAGTAATTCTGCAGAAGGAAACACTTAGAATCCATCCATTCACATAATCAGCTGTCATGACATGACCCGGAGCATACATCACAGTTTACAAAAAGCTGGTGAAGCTCCAGGAATATGCTAAAAACCACTGCACAGGGGATTCCCTGGCGGCTCAGTGGTAAAGAATCTGCCTGCCAATGCAGGAGACAATGGGTTCAACCCCTGGTCCAGGAAGATCCCACATGCCTCGGGGCAACTAAGCTTGTGTGCCCCAGCTACTGAGCCCACGGTCTGCAGCCCGAATGCTCTAGAGCCCACGCTCCACGACAAAAAGAAGCTTCTGCAGAGAGAAGCCTGCACACCACAACTAGAGTGGTCCCTGCTCACCTCAGCTAGAGAAAAGCCCGTGCAGCAGCAAAGACCCAGCACAGCCAAATAAACAAATATACAATCACGTATATGCGTGTGTGTGTGTATATATACACACATATATACGGGCTTCCCTGGTGGCTCAGACAGTTAAGGATCCGCCTGCAATGCGGAAGACCTGGGCTCGATCTCTGGGTCGGGAAGATCCCCTGGAGGAGGGCATGGCAACCCACTCTAGTATTCTTGCCTGGAGAATCCCATGGACAGAGGAGCCTGGTGGGCTGCAGTTCATGGGGTCTCAAAGAGTCGGACACGACTGAGTGACTAAACACAGCACACACACACACACACACACACACACACATATATATATAAAACCAGTGCACACTTTAAATGAGAGAATGGTATGTATGTGCTCTGTGTCTCAATAAACTTGTAATTTTTTTATGCTTAGTCGCTCAGTTGTGTCCGACTCTTTGCGCCCCCAGGCTCATCTCTCCATGGGGACTCTCCAGGCAAGAATACTGGAGTGGGCTGCCGTGCCCTCCTCCAGGGGATCATCCCAACCCAGTTCTCCCACTTTGCAGGTGGATTCTTTACCACTTGGGGCACCATGTTTCTACAGTAGCTGGTAAAAAAAAAAAAAGAGTAAAACGGTATTTGGACAATCTGAAACCCTGATGTCAAAACACGAGTCACGTGACCCCCTGAAACCTCTGTGGGATGATACCAGGCAGGACCCACAAATGGACCTCCTAGAGTGGATAAAGCGAAGGCCGAGGAGTGAAATGCAGACAGGCCGATGATGGACGCTGCCTGTGGTGGTCTCGGTACTAAGTGCAGGCAGAAAGGCACTGAGGAGGGCTTGTCTACACTGTCGCCCAGGCCTGAGGCCCACGCTGAGAAACACCACGCTGGCAACATTACCTCTTCTAGGCTGAGCTGCAGATACTCAAAGATCCTGAATGGATTTCTTCTACATACCAGTCTCTTCTGTGGCAACACCTGAAGAGGAAAATAAGATACATGTAGGACAAACATAAGCCCTACATGTTATACTGAGGAGGCTGCATTTTAAAATGAACATACTTCTTCTAAGTTTCCCAGATCCACACTTGCTGGATTCTGTTAAAAATGAAATTTTCTATTATTTATGTAGAAAAAGAAGTTTTTTGTTTTTCTTTTATAGCTGACCCTTGAACAACATGGGTGCTGGGGCGCCGACCTTCCAGGCAGCTGAAAATCTGCATGTAACTCATGGTTGGCCCTGCAGGTCCTCGCTTCCTGCGTGTCTGTGAATTCAGCCAACCTCGGGTCGTGGAGTGCAGCACTTATTACGGAAAGAAACACTCTTCTAAAGGGACCCATGTTCCCACCCATGTTCCAAGGTCAGTATTGGCATCTTGACTTATTTCTTTTTATCCTCCATGGAGGATCGTTTCGTGGGTCAATTTTATGTGTTGCTTTTTTTTTTCGCCTGACTGCACACCTCACAAGCACATGCCTAGATTCTTAATGAGACTCCATTCTAAAGGCAAGATAACATTTCTTCATGTGGGTGTTTCACGTACTATCTAATTATGAGACTGCTTCTCACTTGCAGCTTCCATGGGTAATTCTGGGGCAACTGTTGAGTATGTCCCTTAACCAAGGGGCTCCAGCTCTGCGCCCCACCTCCTCCTGTGACGGCTCCCGCACACCTGAGCCCGTGCCCACGGCTACCCTCAAGACCTGCTGATCACCTCTGCGTTTTTCTGCCCGACGGGACAGGATGTTACCTGACGTGCGTTATTTCCTATGCATAAAGCCAGGTTATTCACAGACTCTGAGGTTTTAGTTCAAACGGCCCTCCTGACTGCTGAGCCCGCAGGGCCGCTGGGGCCTGCGGACGGCCTGCAGGGTGTGTCCTGCACTGGCGCGCCCGGGCCCCAGGCGCTGGACACCGGCCCACTGCCAGGGCCCAGGGAGGGCCGTCCCTGCTGGCCAGCATCTCTGGGCCAGGAACAGACGACTCTCAGGAAGTGATCTCTTCTCTTCTACTTACATCCCCTGCTGGGACCTCTTCACTCTCGCTCCCAGCACACGCAGCTTCCTCCACCAGCACATGCTCAGGCCCTCTCTCCCCGGCTGGGACCAGACCGGCTCTCTGGCTGCTGTCCCCAGGCTGACCACCAGATGGCAGCAGGAGAGCGTCCCAGTGGCCGTGGGGCAGAGGCACGGGTACCTCGGCCACATGTTCACCTGAGCCGTCTGGGGTTCGGGGCTCAGGCCTGGGGCCCTCCTGCGGGCTGTTTGATCGCTCGCTGGAATCCTCCAGATCACACGACTTGCCCTCGACCCCATTCACGGCAGAGAGTTTCTGTCTGTCTGCTCTGCCTTCTGATTTGGAAACCACCTCGGAGTTGGGCTCATCGCCCAAAGGGACCTCTTCCGTCGTTTTCAGACGAGGATGCTCAAGGGGCTTCGTGTAGCTCTCGAGGACGCTGCGCACTGTGCTCTCGTCCCGGCCTTGTCTTCGCAGGAGCTCTGCGGCCCACTCCACGTTACGCTGATACCTGCAAAGGGGGAAGTCTGTTAGCAACAACACTTCAATGTCGGTATTAAAGAGACAGCAGACAATAAAAAAAAAAAAAAAGGAAAAAAAAAAAGACAGCCGAACGTGTGAAAACGGTGGGAAGGCAGTACGCCAAAAAGTCTATAGTTCTTCTTAATGATGGACTATAGGTAAAGTATTTCTCTACACTTCTCTGCATTTTCTAACTGCTCTGTGATAACTATTGTGTTATTTATTTTTATTACAGAGTTTCATTTAATTTGCTTAATTTGAACAAAAAAATGACCCCAGCTTAACAAAGTGTGAAAAATTTATGTGATTTAAACCTGATGGACTAAGGACTTCCCTGGTGGTCCAGTGGCCAAGACTCCATGCTCCCAGTGCAGGGGACCCAGGCTCAATCCCTGGTCAGGGAACCAGATCCCCTGTGCTGCAAAGATCCCACATGCACCAACGAAGATCGGAGATCCAGTGTGCCACAACTGAGACCCAGCACAGCCAAATAAACAAACAGAAAAAAAAAAAACAAAAACTGGTGGACAAAATGATCTAGGTAAACATAAAGAGAAAAACGGTCGTCCTTTGTCAGGGTTTGCTTTGTATTATTTTCCATTTTGGATATCATGACGTTTTCAGACATGTGTCCCAGTCACAGAAAAAGGTCTTTGCTTAGTGTTGGAAAGCAAGATGAGAATTTTAATGAACATGTTTCACAGGACCTACTAATGTCTACACCACACATGGAAAGGAACAGTTACAGTTATATACACCCCAGCGTCTTAAAATAAAAAGACCCCTCCTCCACAATTTTCAAAATGTATTTTAATGAGACGATACACTACATTTCTTAAACTTGAAGGCAAGCCCTGAACACTTCCCAACTTAGAAACGGCCACAGGTTCTGTTTAGTGAAGCAGGGCCAACGGCAGACAAGGCTGCGGGGGTGTGTCGTGTGGTACAAGACGGCACACGCGTGGACTCAGATGGGCTCTGTTCACCTCCACCTACAGCGATCCGTCTGGAAAGCATTTGGAGAAGCCACATGGCTCGTGGCAAGACAGCTGTCACCTTTCCCCTCACCTTGGGCATCCTGCCTGGGTGCAGGTGACGGGATGCGTCGTGGTTTGTAAACTGCTGATGACACAGGGTGAAGCAAGGAAGCGAGCTGGCTTCCGCCGCGGCCGCCTCACCCTGACGCATCACAAGCATCTCCGAGCTGTCCACGCCCTGTTTGTCCTGCACGGGGATGAGCCTGCTGTCCCGTGTGTACTGAAACGGTATCACAGATGTGAAGACTAATACCCGGTGAGGCCGCTCTACAGGTCACACGTGCAGGACCAGAGTCCTGGTGTCTCGTGTTCAGCCCCACCTCGCTCCGCCACTACTGGGTGGCTGAGCCAATGACGTAACTGCTCCGTGCCTCAGTTTCCCCCCATAAGACAGAGGCAACAGTACAGTGACCTTGTAAGGATCACGTTATGTGCTGCTGTTTCTAATCGGGGTAAAACGCCGCTGCCCAGAGGGCAGCAGTGGGTCTCTTCTCCTGCATGAAAGGCATAGCACAGCCTTTTCACAAGAGCGATCTGAAAGCATCTGTGCTTTTCACGCCACCTGTGATGCCTTCTAAAACCTTTGTGGGTCTATGCATCTCCTGTGTCTGAACAAAAATGTGTATTTGTGTCATGCTATTTTCCTGGGGAAGGGATCCACGACTTTTCAGCAGATTCCCTGAGTGAAAACACGTGAAAGAACCACTGTATTAAAGATTCAGTGGCTCCCCCTTTGGGCAGATGGTGGAACTGAGAGAGACAAAGAGGAAGGAAGAGAGCGAAAGAGACAGTGTGCACACAGGCCCCTGCTCTGCCCTCGGCAGCAGAGTGGTCGAGGCAGACGCGGGTCCACGCCCTCACTGTGAGCACGAGGTTCTCGCACCAGCTATGAGCCCGCCGCCCCCCCACCCCCAGGCTCAGGGACACCGGTGCCCGCCCCAGGGAGCTGTGAGCACGGCTTAAAGGGGACCAGACACGGGAAGGGCTCGGCGCACGGGCAGTGACTGTGGGGTCTTGGGGGCAGACCTGAAGAGTAAAATCATCTTGACTCCAGACACAGTATGTTTCACAAAAGGACGCTTTAACAGATGGAAGCGAAGGCCTCAGTGGGCACTCCCTGGGAGGGGAGTGGGAGTGGGCTCCTCCCCGTGACTCTGGGCGATACCAGTCGGCATCCAGCTCCTTTCTCTGCTGTCCTGCCACTGACGGCATCACACCCGAGTCCCTGCCTCTAACGACCTCATGTTGGCTCGTGGACAGCGGCTGCTGAAGCGCGTGCAGGAAAGCCTCTGAGGCAGACCGGTGATCGACCCTCAGCAGAGGACACAGAAGAGAAGGTGTCCTCCCGCTGGTGGGTAATGCCTTTACAAAGTCCTGCTGTGATCAGCTCCAAACACCGCTGGAGAAGCAGCAGGAAGAGAAGAGGAGGAGCTGGGAAGCATTTAAGGGCAGAGCGGCAGCTCTGATCAGAAGCCAGACTGAGGCTGGTGACTCCTCCGACCCATCCCGGGGCCTCCCGACCCCTCAATGGGGCCACCTGAACACACCTCAGCTTGGCAGGCACTCCTGCCCTCGGACACATGTCTTCTGTCTGCAGAGAACACCCTGCTGCACCTCTTACTGAAGGTTGACTTATTATTGGAAATTCTCAGCAGAACAGTTTTCCGTCTTCTTAGGTCTAAGCGCTGACCCTGAACAAGTTAACGAACCTCTTCCTGTTCTGTGTCCTCACCTTCCAAGACAGACAACAGGACTGACCTCCGAGGGGCAGTGAGCGGACGAAAGCAGCTAACCCATAACGCTGCCATGAGCGCAGTGCATGGCGCATGGGAGACGCTCCAGAAACGCTGGCACGTACACGTTCACAGTCATCCCCCATCCCAGGCTCCGGAGCTGCCCCGCCTGGTTCAAGTCCTCCTGGGCAGCTCTCGGGAGGCTCCCCACGCAGGGAACGCAAACAATACACCCACCTCAAAGGTTTCCCGAGAAGATGAACTGGGATGATACGGGTGGGTGGCTGGACCAGGAATGGCGCCGCTATGACAACGGCAACGATGCGGACAGTGAGGGCCACAGCCCGTCACCATACTCATCACGGAAGAGTCAACTGCCTGCTCTTCTCCCACAAGAGTACAGTGCCCAGACCACACGGCCCCAAGGAGAGGACCCAGGGCTCTCCTCCGCTCACATCTCCCGTGCCTGGCCAGCGCCTGCCCCACGTCATTCTGCCCACGGCCAACGTGCGCCAAGACTTACTTCTTTGATGTGATTACCGGCAGGTCTAGCTTCATATCTGCAACAACAAGGAAGTAGCTGTTAATTTATGGACTGACAGCCTAGAAAAGACAGAGAGAATTGCAAGGCCTGCAAAAATCTCACATCCAGGAAGTTGATTAATCCTGTCCAAGCAGCCGCAGCGAACACGTGCTGTATAAACCACCGCTCTCTGCTGCCCATAGCCCCTGCAGGTGCCGCTGACCCGTCAGGGCTCAGACATGACCTAGGAACCCTTCTCAACACTCCAGCTCAGTGGCTGCGGCACGGAGGGGGAGACTAGCACCTCTGGATGCTCAGGCCCTCGACTTATTTATTTTCACTTCCCAGACCAGCGATCAAACCCGTGTCCCCCTCATTGCAAGGCAGATTCTTAACCACTGAACCACCAGGGAAGCCCTAGGCCCTCGATTTCTCAATGAGAGCGCTGAGGCCCTAAAGGTGCACGCTTCATTCTGCTGGGCATCTGGCCAGAAGAGTCCTTCTGCCTAAAGCGTTGCCGAGGTCACTTCACAGTGTAGGTTTTCGTCCTCGACCTCCCTGACCCTGCCCGTGGGGAAGTCATCTCTGTTTCCTGACTCCCTGCCCAGTGCCCTAAACGCCTGGAGTCGTTGATGTTCGGCTTTAAAATCCTAGGGAAGCGAGTTCACAGACTCCTATTCTCCTTAGGAATGAGTTTTCCTGGTGTCATGACCTTCCTCTTCTGGTAATTTTACAACAAGCAACAATTTACCAACCGTTACTAACACCCTTCCACTTACCAAGCACAGGAAATACAGATGCAGTAAAGCAAATCCCCTCTCCTTGAGACACTCCAGCTGGGGAGACAGACCAGCTGAATGGCTGTTTCTAACCCCAGCTGATACATGGCAAGGAAAGCAAGTGTTGTCAAGGGACTGGCTTACTTGAACTGGAAGGGTTAGGAAAAAACACAAAGGAGAAGGAATAATTGAGTTGGGCTCTGCAGAATGAGTACGAGTTCGCCAGGCAGACCAGGGGAAAATGCAGAGGGATCTGTGCAGAGGCTGGGAGATGGCAAATGCTGTACGGCAGGTTCACACAACGGCTGGCAGCCCACGGTGGATGTGGTGTCAACAGGTACAACGGGGTAGAACGGAACAAAGGGTGGAAGGTGAGGCTGAAGCCAAAATGCTGAAGAACATCCTAAAATGGACACTTGAGATCTACTCCCTGAGGGCAGCCTACGCCCTTAACCTCTGCTTCCTTGGCCTAAATCCATTTCCTTCACATTTTGATCACCATTGGAAACTTTAGTTATACTACATAGATCAGGAAAAGCTCAAAGGTTAAGACCATCACACTATTTGAAACTTTTTAGTATTTTGCCAAGTATTAGTAACTAATGGGGCTGGGTGATGAGGACAAAGTCATGATGCTTATTTGTTCTACTTTTTTTTCCCTCCCTCTTTAAAAACTAAAACTCTATGAAAAAATTTAAAGTGTATAAAAGTAGAGAGAATAGTATAATACATTTCCATGCTCCCATCACTCAGCTTTAACTCACGGCCAGTTCAGGCTTCCCTGGTGGCTCAGTGGTAAAGAATCTGCCTGCCAATGCAGGAGAAGTGGATTTAATCTCTGGGTGGGGAAGATCCCCTGGAGGAGGAAATGGAAACCCACTCCAGTATTCTTGCCTGGAGCATTCCATGGATAGAGGAGCCTGGTGGGCTACAGACCATGGGGTCGCAAAGAGCTGGATGCGACTGAGCAACTAAACTACAAGTCATGCTCCGTCTGTCTTCTGCCCTGGCCCCCGGATGATTCGAAACACATACCTCACATCATTCCGTCTTTGGTGCTTGTGTGCTCAGCTGCTAAGTTGTATCCGACTCTCTGCGACCCCCTGGACTGTAGCCTGCCAGGGCTCCTCTGTCCATGGAATTCCCCAGGCAAGAATACCGGAGCGCATTGCCATTCCCTTCTCCAGGGGATCTTCCCGAGTGTTCACAGTAACTGGAGAGCAAGCCTGAGATGGCCTGAGGAGGATGACACACGTGGGGCCCTCCACCCCTCATCGCAGTGGAGACCATCCTGGACCAGCTGACAGCCATCCAGCCTAGCTGGATCCATCACTGGATCCATCACTGTGGCCAGCAGATCCATGACTAACCAGATATGAGCCCATCCAGGCAAGAACAGCAGACCTACCCAGAACTCACTTGGAGACTCAAATGAGCAAATGCAGCTGCTGTTGAAGACCACTGGATTTTGGGGTGGTTTGTTCCACAAGATCGTGGCAGGAGATACAAAGTGTATCCCATTAGGACTGAATCACTGTGGTTTTGGTTTTGGCCGTACCACATGGCATGTGGGATCTCTCTAAGTAAACGGGCTTATTTTTGGCCGCGCGGGGTCTTCGTTGCTGCGTGGGCCTTTCTCCTGTTGCAGAGCAAGAGCTCTAGGGCTCTCGGGCTCCAGCAGTTGAGGCACACGGGCTCAGTACTTGTGGGGGATGGGCTTAGTTATTCCGTGGCCTACGGGACCTTCCCGGACCAGGGATTGAACCCGTGTCTCCTGCATTTGCAGGCAGACTCTTCACCATTGAGCAACCAGGGGAGCCCCTATCATGTTTTAAAGTCACTCAAAATAGCTTCCCCTGTGGCTACACCACCAACGTGATATACAGATTCTTCATTTTCTCGAATTTTTTTTTTTTTAATGAATTAACTTTTTCAAATTTAACTTTCGCCTGTAGTCATGTAATACGTTTACAAGTTTCCAAAGTCAAATCTAGTCTCACTTCTCTCTCCATCCTATTCTATCCCTCCCTCACAGGCATTTAAAATTATAGTTTATCCTTCTTTACATTTTAAAACCTATTTGCAATCTCCTCCCCTTAGATGACCCGTGGCACACTGTCCTTTACCTTGCTTTCTCTGCTGAGAAATAACAGCCTAGTGAGCCCCTACTCCTATCGCAGCTCCACAGCACATCCTTCTGAGAATGGTCTATACTTTATTCTGCTGGTACCCGCATGGCTATTTGGGTTATTTCTAGTCTTTTAACATTAGGAAGAGTGTTGCAACAAACAGCCCTGGGCTCTTTCTTTTCATATTTTTGCCAGCTTATCTTTAAGATAAATTGTCAGGAGTGGAATTGCTGAGTTAAAAGCAAACGCATCTATTGGACAACTGGGTATCTTCGGGCGAAACAATGAAGCGGGACCCATATCCTACATCAAAGAAAAATTAAATCGAAACAGATGAAAGACCCAAACTTGAGAGCTGAAACTATCAACCTCTTAGAAGAAACCCTGGGGAAAATCTGCGTGAGCTTGGATTTGGCAATGGTTCCCTAAATACGACAGCAAAAGCACACGCAAGCAAAGAAAAAGGATAAATCAGACTTCATTAAAATGATAAACCCTTGTTACCATGTCACGCCCATTAAAATGGCTACTATTCAAAAAAAAACAAAATAAAGGACAGGTGGTGGGGATGTGCAAAAACTGGCAAACCTTATGCACTGCTGGTGGGAATGTAAAATGATGCAGGTGTGATGGAAACAAGTTTGTGATTCCTCAAAAAATTAGAATAATTGTTCGATCCAGCGAGTCCAGTCCTAAGTATACACAAAAGGAAAACGGGTGTCCATACGGAAACCCGTACATGAACGCTCAGACCAGCGCTACTTGTGACGGTAGAAACCACCCCGATATCCGTCTATGAATCGACAGGTAAACAACACAAAGTATATCCTACCACGGAACAGCACTCAGGATGAAGTTCTGATCATGCTACGACACGGATAAACCTTGCAAAATTTATTCCACGTGAAGGACACAAGAGCTTTTTCCCCTTACAAGAAATATTTAGAAGGGGCGAAATCAAGGGCACAGAAAGCATGTGAAGGTTACCAGGGGTTCGGCGGGGAGAGGGGAAGGAGGGGGGTAAGTGCATGCGTCATTTTTTGGGACATCCAATTCCCCGTGTAACGGCCATACCACCTGCAGCCCCACCAGGATCACGTGAGTGTTTCTCAGGGCTTACCAACAGGGCACGCTGTGAAACTTTAGGATTTCTGTCATTCTGATTGCTGAAATGGTATCTCAGTGCAGTTTTAATTTCTATTTTTTTCTTGCAATATAATGTTTTAAAAAAATCCTTTCTAATTATGTTTTAACCTGCTGGTATTGGTTACATACTTACCATGAGCCTCCCCTTAGAAAAATACACCAAGATGAAAGATTTATAAAGTAAAGAGGAACAGCTATTGAGAACTACAAACATTAGTACATTTTACAAATACATCAATGTCATGGTTACTGTTGCAAATTCCACACCTAAAAATAAAATATAAAATTCGCCTCCCATATGGGTGAGCAGACACTTAATGACTAGAACCTTCCACATGCCCAGGACACTGTGAGGCAATGCTTAATGACAGAAAAGTCTGAATAACACTTCTGTTAATTTCAGAAATTAGATGAAACACATTTTCACCAATTGTTAAGAGCCCTTTCACCATGATTAGAATTATTTTAGCTGATACTTTTAGCAGTAAGATTGCCAGTGGCATGTTACTTCTCCTTTGGAATTTTATTGTATAATCTTGTGTGAGACCTAAAAATGAAGAAAAAAGATAATTTGCCAAAAGAACGCAACGTTGTACCAGTCTTACCTTTCCATTTAGCAACCAGCTTAGGATCTGAGATTGTGAAGTTTGGTCGGCTTCTGGACAGGATGCCTTTTCCAAAATAACCCTTCCGGGAAGAGAAGAAAGAGAGTTAGCTCATGTTGAGTTATTCATTTTTTAGCTGAAGGAGAACTATCTGAGTTAACAAGAGAGTCATCGCATTGTTCACAGCTTGACATCTTCCCTTTGATTACGTAATGATTACTCTGAAGACCGATCATAGCATTTTTTTTTCCCTCCGATTGCGTGAAGGGAGCTGGGAAGTTTCCTGTGCACCTCATTTGTCTCAGGAGTAATGCTTTCAGTCCAGCCAGGGGAGCTGAAGGTGAAGGGCAGACGGAGGCAGGGCGTCCTCCGAACACACCGGCCAGGAGCCACGTCCACCAGACACAAAAACCTTCTTGGATTCCCGTGCGCCCAGAACTGGTACTCCTCCTCTCCTTCCTGCTGACTCCAAAAACTCTGGCTCCCTCTCCACCATTTCTTAAAAACCAGAAAATATTTAAACCCATAGACAACTGAAATAATAAAATGAACACCTTATACCCTCCTCCCAGATTGAACAGTCAGAATAAATGACCAGTACAGCGCTTCACAAAGCCTCTGCTAAATGTTATATGTTGCGACTATTGGGGAGACTGCCCTTGGCCTGGACCTCTGACCCACCAGGGTCAATGCCATCCACATATCCCATTCTGGGAGGCTGGCTGTAACATGGATTTTATATAAAATGACTCGAGAAGCCACACTTACAGAGGCAGGAAGTGGATCAGCAGTGCCTGGGCTGGGAGTGGGGGCAGGGATTAGTACACGGGGCACCAAGGAACCTCCTGTGGCCGTGGGGAGGCTCCACAGCTGGACCGTGGCGTGGCTGCACAGCTCTCTGAGTTTGTTACGGTCGTCGTGGTGTACACTTGAAAGGGCAAATTTTACGGCTTTATACACACAGAGTTGGCTAAGTGACTTAGCAGCAGCAGCAGCATACCTCTATAATGGAGAAGGCAATGGCACCCCACTCCAGTACCCTTGCCGGAAAATCCCATGGACGGAGGAGCCCGGTGGGCTGCAGTCCATGAGGTTGCTAAGAGTTGGACATGACTGAGCGACTTCACTTTTACTTTTCACTTTCATGCATTGGAGAAGAAAATGGCAACCCACTCCAGTGTTCTTGCCTGGAGAATCCCAGGGACGGGGGAGCCTGGTGGGCTGCTGTCTATGGGGTCGCACAGAGTCAGACACAATTGAAGCGACTTAGCAGCAGCAGCAGCATACCTCTATAAAGCTGTCTTAAAAGTGTCTTCAGCGTTGAACTGGCTACGGGGCAGAAGATAAGGAAGCTTCCCATCTCAACCCACACCTATCAGTGATGGGAAAAGCCAAAACTGGAACACGCCTTCATCAGAGGAGAGGTCCTCAACCAGGAGGGGGGGCAGGTGAGGAGCCGGAGGACAAGCAGAGGCCTCCTCTGGGTTGTCCTGTGGCACAACAGTCTGCGGCTCCACGGTCACCCCCGGGATGGAAGGGGGTGAGGGCCACACTTTACCTCTTACCCAGGATATTTCTGTAAACTGCTTGAAATTTGTTTTTTTTTTTTAAACAATGAACAAACACATGTTGCTTTTACAATCAAGAAGCAAGAAAGGTCGATGCACTGACCCAACTTCACTGCTACATGTGGGTTCGTGGGTGGGGGTTATGGTCCTCTGGGCTTAAGGCTTCGGGGCACCTGATTCAGCTCCCACGCTGGACCAGACCTCAGAGAGCATGTGCGGGTCACTGGTGGTCTGCTCCTGGGGGTAGGCGGGGGAGCACGGCCGGCTCGGGGCTGTGAGGGAACGGCCGGGCTGAGCCGCCCACACCTACCTTCCCATAGAGCTGCTCCATGTCTTCCAGGCCCCTCACGATCACATGGCTGTTTATCATCTCAGCCCGGAAGATTCGGAAGTCCTTCTCAGGACCACGGTCCTGACCGCAAGGGATGGGCAGGGGAGACTCATAGCTGTCATGCACTCTTCTCTTCCTCTTTGGGGGACGGAACACTGCCTCCGCCATCTTCCCAAGTGACTTCAGGACTGTAAGAGACAGACAGAAGCAAGTCAATCGGTTAGCACGCCGATCAGACAGGTGAGTGCCTGTATACCCAGGCTCAGAAAAACCTCGTGGCCTGTGGAAAAAACCAAAATATTCAAAAGGGACAAAAACAAGACGGATCTGTTGGAGCGGTACAAACCCCACTCCCCGAGGGGACCCCATGAATTCCACAACAATGCCCCAGGAGTCGTGGTACGATTTCTGATCGCAGCTGGTGCTTCTGAGCCTAGAGACAGGTCCATGGGCACAACGCTACTCAAAGGCCTCCTGCCAGCGGGCCCAAGAGGGCTTCTGCCCTCGAGGATTCCTCCCGCCCGCTCACTCAGCCAATAGACATTTACCGAGCACCTACCAGAGGCTCCTAATCACCAGGGGTGCTGGGGACAGAGAGAAAACCAAAAGCACCCCGTCCTCAAAGAAGTACAGGTAGTGAGACTTCGTGTTCCAAAACAGGATCATCTCCCAGTTTTTCAGGTAAATTAACAATAATGACAATGATTTTAAATGGTCATCCTTTAAGGCACCACGCGTGAGCGGCTGAGAGCAGGAAGCGTCAGGCCAGGGTGTGGGGACCGGAATCGGCTCCCTGCTGCCCAGCCGTGTGATGGGCGAAACTTACTTTCGTCTCTCCAAGCTTTTGTTTTCTTCTCTGCAAAATAAGGATAAAAACAGGCTCCATCTTATAGTGAAGACCCAGAAGGTGCCTAGGACAGCCTCCAGCACGTGGCACCGAGCGCTCTGCGTATCCACTATCGTTAACTATTACAGGCAGAGCGCTGCCAACACTGCTGATGGATGAGAAAGCAGGGCCAGGTTAGAGAGACGCTGTCAGAGGCTCGGAGGGGAAGGGCTCGGCTCCATCCTCCAGGTTCTGCTGGGAGCACGGGCGGCAGCCGTCCCTCTCGTTTGAAGGCTCAGTGCTTCTCCACGTTAGGAGCTGAGGGTTATGGAGAATCCTGGAATTACTTGACACCCAGCACTACTAGAGTCCCTTGAACAGCAAGGAGCTCAAACCAGTCCATCCTAGAGGAAATCAACCCTGAATATTCATTGGAAGGACTGATGCTGAAGCTCCAATACTTTGGCCACCTGATGCAAAGAGCTGACAAACCCTGAGGCTGGGAGAGACTGAAGGCAAGAGGAGAAGGGGGCGACAGAGGAGGAGATGGTTAGACAGCATCACCATGACTCAATGGACCCGAGTCTGAGCAAACACTCCAAGACAGTGAAGGGTAAGGGAGCCTGGTGTGCTGCAGTTCAGGCAGCTGCAACGAGTCAGACACGACTGAGCGACTAAACAGCAGCAGCACTCTGAGGGAGGAAAGGAAGGTGAAGCCAGTATCTCTCCCTTCCTCAACCCGAGGAGAGAAAACAAGGACAAAACACACACAGGCTGAGGTTCAGTAACGGCTGGAGGAAGGAAGTCAAATCGGGTGCGCTGCTGTGATAAAGACAGGACCACAGCAGATGTATCAGCTCAGGAAAACTCAGCCACGGGCCAGGGGGGAAACGCAGGGAGTGCGGGAGACAGGGCTCGGCGCCCCACGTGCTGGGCAGGTGCGCCACAACGAGACAGGGACTGGAACCTGCTCCACCCCCAGTCCCAGGGCCTGGAGCCCCATGTGCTGGGCAGGCTTGCCGGGACGAGACGGGGACTGGAACCTGCTCCTCCCCCAGTCCCAGGGCCCGGCGCCCCACGTGCTGGGCAGGCGCGCTGGGACGAGACGGGGACTGGAACCTGCTCCTCCCCCAGTCCCAGAGCCCGGCGCCCCACGTGCTGGGCAGGGGCGCCGGATGAGACGGGGACTGGAACCTGCTCCGCCCCCAGTCCCAGGGCCCGGCGCCCCACGTGCTGGGCAGGCTTGCCGGGACGAGACGGGGACTGGAACCTGCTCCTCCCCCAGTCCCAGGGCCCGGCGCCCCACGTGCTGGGCAGGCGCGCCGGGACGAGACGGGGACTGGAACCTGCTCCTCCCCCAGTCCCAGGGCCCGGCGCCCCACGTGCTGGGCAGGCGCGCCGGGACGAGACGGGGACTGGAACCTGCTCCGCCCCCAGGCCCGGCTCTGGACTGGATTGAGGCTGACAGCACATGCGGTGCCTGAAGACCCAAGGGCGCTGTACCACTCACGTGTTTAGCCTCCTGAGCTCCAAACGCTCGCAGGGGAAAAAGCACCGCTGACTGCTTAGCTGCGCACTGCACTTGGTACCAGCATCTGTTGGGCACAGGAGGCACTCAAGCCTGAAACAGCCAGTGAAGGCGGTGAAAGCTGGGGCAGGAAGCTGAGGGGCTCCTGGGGTTTCAGTTCAGTTCAGTTGCTCAGTTGTGTACAACTCTTTGCCACTCCATGAACCGCAGCACGCCAGGCCTCCCTGTCCATCACCAACCAACTCCCGGAGTTTACTCAAACTCATGTCCATCGAGTCAGTGATGCCATCCAGCCATCTCATCCTGTCGTCCCCTTCTCCTCCTGCCCCCAATCCCTCCCAGCATCAGGGTCTTTTCCAATGAGTCAACTCTTCGCATGAGGTGGCCAAAGTATTAGAGTTTCAGCTTTAGCATCAGTCCCTCCAAGGAACACCCAGGACTGATCTCCTTTAGGATGGACTGGTTGGATCTCCTTGCAGTCCAAGGGACTCTCAAGAGTCTTCTCCAACACCACAGTTCAAAAGCATCAATTCTTCGGCACTCACCTTTCTTCACAGTCCAACTCTCATATCCATACACGACCACTGGAAAAACCACAGCCTTGACTAGATGGACTTTTGTTGGCAAAGTAATGTCTCTGCTTTTGAATATGCTATCTAGGTTGGTCATAACTTTCCTTCCAAGGAGTAAGCGTCTTTTAATTTCCCGGCTGCAATCACCATCTGCAGTGATTTTGGAGCCCCCCCAAAATAAAGTCTGACACTGTTTCCCCATCTATTTCCCATGAAGTGATGAGACCAGATGCCATGATCTTAGTTTTAGGCCCATTAAAAAGAAACCCAGGGACTTCCCTGGTGGTCCAGAGGCTTAAGACCCTGTGCTCCCAGTGCGGGGGGCCCGGGTTCCACCCCTGGTCACGGCACTAGGTCCCCCACGCCACAACTAGGAGAGTCTGCAGGGCACAGTTAAGAACCCACTGCCAGCGCTAAGGCAGGGCACAAACAGGTAAAAATAAATATTAGGGAAGCGTGCGTGTGTTGCTGCAGACTCATCAGCCACGTGCGTGCTCAGACTTTTTGATTTTTGCTAATGAGACAGCAGAGAAATAGTATCCGGTGTAGTTGTAATTTACCCTTTTAAAAATATTTCAATTTTTTCTGTATGGTTTTTCATTTCTCATGTGGTTGAGGTCATGCTGTGGATACGAGGGGAGACAGACACGCCGCTCCTTTAACCAGCCCACGGGCCAGATGGGGAGACAGACACACACACAAATCATTCCTGGTAGGACAACGAGCACCAAGGACAGCAAGGACAGGAAAGCGAGCCCCTCGCCCAGCAGACCCACTCCTCCCAAAGATGCACTGACTCTTCCATTCTTTCTCCCACAGGCTAGGAGCCTGCATGCTGCAACCAAAAAAAAAAAAAAAAAAAAGATCCCAAGTGCTGCAACTAAGACCCAGCACACCGAAACAAATGAGTATTAGGGAAAAGAAAGAAATCAAAAGCACTGTCCAATGTGTAAGGATTTCTCTGCTGCTGCTACTGCTAAGTCGCTTCAGTCGTGTCCGACTTGTGTGACCCCATAGACGGCTGCCACTAGGCTTCCCCGTCCCTGGGATTCTCTAGCCACCCTCCAAACGATGTGAAGGAATTAAATGAGGACAAAGGAAAATAGAAACCAGGGAAGTTAAGATGGTGATAACCAGTTACAATAGTAACTATAAAAAGAATCAGCAAGTTGGAAGATTGCTTCATAAGATTGCTATAAAGTATTCCAGACAGCAAAATGCTAAGATAATTTCTAAATGAGCCCCCCAATAGATGTAAATATTGAGCATGACTGTGTACATTTCATATACATACATATGTGTGTGCATCTATGCACACATCTCGCCATATAGTGTTCAGAACAAAACTACGTATACCACGTTAATGCGGAATTAAGAGATTCCCTCTCAAGGGCATTTTACGTAGACTCTCCCTTGCCAATTTGTCACTCAACCCAAGCAACTACAGTGGACCCCGAACCACATGGGGTTCACCTGCATGGGTACTCGTACACCCAGACTTTTTTCAATAGTAAATGCTACAGTGATACACCATCCATGGTTGGTTGAGTCCACAGATGCATAGCCTTAGATATAAAGGAACCAGGGATCTGGAGGCGGACTGAAAATTACACTCAGAGTTTTGAAGATCACAGAGGGTCAGCACCCTGACCTTCTGTGTTATTCAAGCGCCAAGCGCATTTAGCATGCAACTGAAGAAACGGCAACTTATTCTAAAACTTAAAATAACGTGTCGACTTTTTTGAGGCAGGATGCTGGTTTCTAGTTAGGGTTTTCAGGAATAATTCGTGGACTTTTATAAGCAGTTCACTTTTATAACTTAACCTCTGCTTAGTATTTGACTTGTATATATTACATTAAAAGATTTTTAAAAACAGAAAATGTTCACTGACTAACTTCACGCACTTCCAATAAAATTCTCTCCAACCAGTGAAAAAGTTCTGTTTTAATGTGCCTAGATTGTTTAGGATTCTCCCTTTCAGACTGCTGTTACACTCTTTAAGAAAGCCTAGAAGGAGCTCTGACAGTTGATGGCAAGAATCTGTACTTCAACCCACGTTGGCATCATAGAAGGTTCCTCTCACAAGAGTCCCTGCTGTTCACAAGACCTCAAAATTCGGAGGTCTGGTGTCGCTGCTGTGCATGTGGCAGCATGGACATCAAGGAGGACGTGCCTCTCGGTAGGCCTTCCGTATGTGCAGCGCCACCATTACGATCGTGTGATTTTAACAACCCACGTGCGGTCCCTGAACTCAATTTCATCTTCAAATTGATCAGGACTAGAAAACTGTGTGGAAGCCACTCACACATTAAACTAAGACCCGGTGCAGCCAAATAAGTAAATAAATAAATAATAAAAAGATTTTTAAAAACATGCTGCATCCATATAGGCTTCCCTGGTTGGTAAAGAATCCGCCTGCCAATGCAGGAGACATGGGTTCGATCCCTCGGTCGGGAAGATGCCCTGGAGAAGGAAATGGCAACCCACTTTAGTATTTTTGCCTGGGAAATCCCATGGACAGAGGAGCTTGGCAGGCTACAATGGGGTTGCAAAGAGTCAGACATGACTTAGCGACTAAAGAACAACAACATATCCACGTATTGGAATATTACCAGCAATTAACAGGAAAGAAGGTTAAGAGGTAATTCTCTGACTTCTCAGCAGACTTTAAGACTCTGTGCTTTCACTGCTAAGGTTCAATCCCTGGTTGAGGAACTAAGTTCCTACAAGCCATAATGCATGGCCAAAAAAAAAAAAAACCAGTTTACAAGATTAAGAAAATTGACCTGGGGTCATATATAACAGTGGCTCTCAAGCTTGGCTGCTCTTAGAATCACCTGGGGAAATTTTGAAACTCCCAATCCCCAGGCCTAACCTACAATTACATCAGAAGGTCAGAGATGGGATCCAGGTGATTTCACTATGTAGTCCATGTTTCCAGCCACTAGAGATAGGATGGCCTATTCAAACTCAATGCCAACAGCCATCCCACTGGAGAGGAGGAAAGGGACTGGGGGCTGGCGGGGAGTGCTACGCACCTGTACGGAGCTGTTCCTTTCGCTCTTCCAAACCTGGCTAAACTGACTCCAGACACCCACAGTGTTAGGTACACAATACATTTAGTTTTCTATCAAAAGCAGGGCTTGTTCCTAATTCTTCCCCTGAGCACACAAGCTAACACCTTTTAGGTGTTTAGTAAATGTTTATTCCAAACAAAACAAAGGAAGGCAAAAAGGAAGGGGGGAGGTGCCATTATTTAATTTTCCAACCGCCTGGGCCCACCTTGCCAAACCAGCTGGTTAAAGCCTCCCACTCAGCAGAACTCACATTCTCCCAATTATAAACATACACAAACACGCTTGAGGCTCCAAGTGCTACCTTGTAGGCTAGGGGAGGCAAGGATGAAAAGGAAGAGACAATCCTGCCTCTGGGGAGCTTTCAGGTTAGAACCCGAGACTAAGACACACAAACAAAAGTTAAACCTTTGAAGACTGATGGGTGATTGTGCGAACCAGCCTGGTACTGGGCCTACCATGTGATGTGCGAGCCAGGCGAAAAGCTGCAGCTGCAACTAATGAGCATAAAAAAAAAAGTCAAGGGCTCAACAGACTCCCAACCCCGTGTCATAACCTGTCCCTTTGCCGGTCTCCTACAGCCCCAGCAACCCTGCTAGCAATCAAAGAAGGCTCCTCTAGGGCACGGTCTGTTATCAGATGCACCTCGCCTTACTCTGTCCGCGGCACTCTGCCCCGCGGCGTCAGTGTTTCCAGAAAAAGCATAGAAAAGAGAGAGTTGCAGATACACGGAGGAGGGGAAAGGGGGCTAATATTCCGGCAGAACTAGAAGCCGGGCCCTGCGTTCCGGCCCAGTTCCGCGTGGCTGTACCCCCGGAGGAACGTCTCAGGACCGCTTCTACTCTGGCCCCGGAGAGCTTTCGGAAAAGGCGACGCCTCCTCCCGCGGACGAGCCCCCCCCGAAGGCCGCGGCCACCGCGCTGGTCGCCTCGAATTGCTACCCGCTCCCGGGGGCCCGGGGTACCTTACCTTCCTCCGCCCCTCGCGCGCGCGCGCGGCGTTACCCCGGCAACGCCGGCCGGGGGGCGGACACCGCTGCCGTCAAGCAGCGCGGCCGCAAAGCCGGGCGACTGCGCAGCCGTGGAGCCCACGGGAGGGCCCGCCGGGTCTTTGCGCAGCGCGCCTGCGCGGGGCCTGCAGGCGGGTGTCAGTGGGGTGTGAGTCGCAGGCGGCGCGTCCTCTTTCCTGCGCTTCCCGTGATTGTACCGATAGCCCCTCTGCACAGGTGCTGTTCTCGTTTAATCCCTACAGCAGTCCCACAAGATCCGTTTCACAGATGAGATCTAAGTTACTTAGCCAGTGTCACGTAGCTGGGAGGTATTGGAGTCACAGCGATAGGACGAGACACGAAGCCAGGCCTTAAGGAGTTGTGGTCCTCGGCCCTGGGGAGATGGGATGCTTGAAGCGACTGCACTTGCCATAACCCAAGGACAACAGGCCTGGCGTCAGACCTGCATTAGCATCCTCACCTCCCTCCTCACCAACTTTGTGATCTTTAGTGAGTGACAGCAAGAGCCTCTTGATGAAAGTGAAAGATGAGAGTGGAAAAGTTGGCTTAAAACTCAACATTCAGGGCTTCCCTGGTGGCTCAGAGGTAAAGTTTCTGCCTGACAATGCAGGAGACGCAGGTTTGATCCCTGATCTAGGAATATTCCACATGTCTCAGAGCAATTAAGCCCATGTGCTACGGCTGTCGGGCTTGTGCTCTAGAGCCCGGGAACCGCAGCTGCGACTGCTGAGCCCATGTGCCGCAACTGCTGCAGCCTGTGTGCCCTGGAGGCGCATGCTCGGCAGCAGGAGAAGCCACTGCAGTGAGGAGCCGGAGCGCAGCAGCCAGAGAGGAGCCCCACTCGCCGCAACTAGAGAAAAGCCCAGGCAGCAACAAGGACCCCACACAGCCAAAAATAAATCAACAAAAATTATTTAAAAAAAAACAACCCCAAAACTCAACATTCAGAAAACTAAGATCATAGCATCTGGTCCCATCACTTCATGGCACATAGATGGGGAAACAGTGGAAACAGTGACAGACTTTATTTTTGGGGGGCTCCAAAATCACTGCGGATGGTGACTGCAGCCATGAAATTAAAAGACACTCCTTGGAAGGAAAGTTATGACTAACCTAGACAGCATATTCAAAAGCAGAGACATTACTTTGCCAACAAAGGTCTGTCTAGTCAAGGCTGTGGTTTTTCCAGTAGTCATGTGTGGATGTGAGAATTGGACTATAAAGAAAGCTGAGCGCTGAAGAATTGATGCTTTTGAACTGTGGTGTTGGAGAAGACTCTTGAGAGTCCCTTGGACTGCAAGGAGATTCAACCAGTCCATCCTAAGGGAGATCAGTCCTGAATATTCATTGGAAGGACTGATGCTGAAGCTGAAACTCCAATACTTTGGCCACCTGATATGAGGAACTGACTCATTTGAAAAGACCCTGATGCTGGGAAAGATTGAACACAGGAGTAGAAGTGGGCAACAGAGGATGAGATGGTTGGATGGCATCACCGACTCAATGGACATGAGTCTGAGTAAACTCCGGGAATTAGTGATGGACAGGGAGGCCTGGTATGCTGCAGTCCATGGGGTCGCAAAGAATTGGACACAACTGAGTGACTGAACCGAATTGAACCGTTCTGAACCACAGTTTCCTCTATTAAAAAATGGGTCATCAGGATCATGAGGGATGAGCGAAACAAAGGTGCCTTGGGAATTATAAAAGCTTCTCCTACCTGGTTATTTTAAAGGAGGCCTGGTAGGGAGTGCAATATATACCTTCCTAAAATAAATCCCAGGGTCCCCAGCAAACATACCACACATGCTGGGCAGTGTGGAAGGCAGGTGGCAGGAAAGGGTGGCAGATAATGCCAGAGAGATTAATGAGGCTGAGTGTGATGGGCTCTGAAATCCGGACCTTCCCCAACCTTTTCTTGTCTCCGGACCTTCGTGAGCACTGTGGCTGCCACCTGGACCATCCTTCTCCCGGATGTGCAGCAGTGACTTCTGGTCGCCCTGTAGGTCTCAGCTCAGACCTATCTTCTTCAGGACACTTCCTCTTGCTTCCCCAGGCTGCCTTGGGTGACATTCCTCTGGGTTCTGGGATAGTCTGGTGCCCCCTGAAAAGAACTAGTGAAAGTGTCAGTCACTCAGTCGTGTCCGACTCTTTGTGACTCCATGCATGGATTGTGGCCCACCAGGCTCCTCCATTCGTGGACTTCTCCAGGCAAGAATACTGGAGTGGGTTGCCATTTCCTTCTCCAGGGGATCTTCCTGACAAAGGGATTGAACCCAGGTCTCCCACACTGTAGGCTGATTCTTGACTGACTGAACCATCAGGGAAGACCTGGTGACCCCTGTGGTGTCCCTAATTCCTGGTCCTCCTTAACTGGACTGTGAACTCCTGGCAGAAAGAGCCCCAGACATGGCACTTAGTGGGTACTCTACCTGCAGGGGCCTTGACTGCTCAGCTGAGGAGTTCAGACTTGAGAGAAATAGAAATCAGAGTAGGTTCCTGGTTAGAATGTTGCAAAAAAGGGAGAACTTCAGCAAGATTTGCAGAATGGTGGTGCCAGGATGGACTGGGTTGGGAAGAGGCAGCTGGAGGTGCGCTGTAATATTGCACCAGAACAAGGCGATGGAGGAAATACTGGAGTTGGAAGGAGAGGGTTTTTAAAATGAAAGAGAACACAGAGGTTGTCCAGTTCAACTTCCTTATTTACCCGGTAAGGAAAAAGGCTCAGAGTCGCCAGAGCAAGTCTGAGGGGGAGCTGAGACTAGAGCCAGGGCTGCGCAACCTCAGTGGGTGCTCTGCGCTCCAGGGCTTGGGATGTGCCCATGATGGGCTCTCAGGGGCCATGATCTGGAGTCCTGTCCCCACGGAGGGTCCCAAGAAAAAGCTAATGAACACGGTATTCTTGCATCAAGATTTTCTTCTTGGTGGTGTGTTTGTTTGCCCCTTCTCCCCCGCCCCCACTTGCCACGCAGGATCTCAGTTCCCTGAGCAGGGACTGAACCCAGGCCAGGGCAGTGAAAGCCCAGAATCCTAACCACTGGGCCACCAGGGAACTCCCAACAGTGTGTGTTTTAGACCTTTTGTTATGGTCCTTTTCAAACATACACAAAAGGAGAGAGAATAGCCTAATACCTCATCACTTCCAGCATCTTCAACCTTTGGTATCTTGATTCTTTTATACTGTCCATAAAACACACTTCTCTCCCACTGCTAGGGTCTTTTAAAGCAGCATATAATTTCACACTTTATGTTTTGATATGTGACTCTAACAGGTAGGAATTTAAATTTTATTACATCCATATCTATATAGTTGCTCCTTGTTATTCACAGTAGTTCTGTAAAGTCACATGAACACGCAATTAGGGAATACTGAATCCCTGCTTCTAGGGGAAATACAGGCAGGTTCCCGCCAGCCTCCGGGCACAACATTTTCATCAACCAATTGATATGCAGCCTTGTTTCATGTGTGCTTCTGCTTAAAAACACTTTACCTAATGTCTACAGTAGATTCATCAGCGTTGAACTCATGGCCCACGTGTGTATAACTCACGAGTGAACCAAGCGCATCTGACATGTGCATCTTCTTGTGAGACACAGCGCGGCCTTCTTGGCTTAGGAACAATGGGCAGCACCTCAGCACTCTGCCTGGGGCTCCATTTGAAAATCACCAACACAAAGCACAAAGATATGAAAAGTGTGGCACCGAAGAGATGGCAAAAAGCACACCTGTTTATGACATGGGAGCTGAAACAAGACAGAGTATCAGCTGCTGACGTCAGCTGAGAGCACGCCCACCGGGAGACTCAAATTTTTCTCCTCTCTGAGTGCATGTGCGTGTCTGTAAGTGACCTAGTACTGCGAATATTGGTTTCAACATTACAAATAAATTTTAGCCAGCAGGTGAATTTGAAAATACAGAATGTGCCAATAATGGGGACTGACTGTATAAATATATATTCCCAATTTCATTAGCACATCTAACAAAATGAACAATAATCGTTAACATCTGTGAAATGTAACACAGGAGCTACATGTACTATTTGGGATATACGTATACTATAATAAATAAAAATAATTTATCTGAAATTCAGAATCAGTTGGGTACTGTGTATTTCATCTGACCACCCTAATAATTCATCAGGCCTTTACATATGCTGGCCACTTAGCATCTGACCTTGACTCTCCCGACAGTCCTGTGAGATAGGTGTTCTCACTGGTATTTCACAGGTGAGGTTCCCTCCCCGCCTAGGTTTTCAGAGCTAGGAAGTAGGGGAAGCCAGGCGACACTCCATCGGTCTTGCATTCATTTTTGTCCATCATGTTTGATACGGGAGGGCAGTACAGTGCTTTGACAGAAGCACAGCTTGAAACACGTGTATGTGTGTTTGTGCACACGCTCAGGGAAGTCTTGACTCTTTTTCAAGTCCGTGAACTGAAGCCCGCCAGGCTCCTCTGTCCATGGGATTTTCCAGGCAAGAATCCTAGAGTGGGTTGCCATTTCCTTCCCCAAGCATCTTCCCGACACAGGGATCAAACTCATGTCACTTATCACTCCTGCACCGGCAGGTGGGTTCTGTACCACTGCGCCACCTGGGGCATGGAAATACAGAAATGCCCCAGAGGGAGTGTTGCGCGGTCGGGGCGGTGGCGGGGGAGGTCAGGGCAGGCTCAGACGGGCTGAAGAATCCGGGAGGCTTCCAGGAAGAGGTGGCCTTTGAGCTGATCCTGGAGAAGGGTGAGCGTGGATGAGGAGGAGGAGGGAGACAGCAGACAGTCAGGGGCACAGGGCAGGCCCACGTGCCAGGAGGTGTGGGCCTGGACTTTCTGGAGCAGGAAAGGAGCTGGGCCTGGCAGGGCAGGAGGTCGAAGCCGCCGATAAGGTCTGATAGGCAGGGCGGGACCCGATCTCGCAGGCGCTTGAATTCCAGGCTGGGCGTTTGGACTTTACCCCGCAGACAATGGGGAGCCACCGGCGTTTCTGAGCCGGGCAGGGCGGCCCCAGCTGTCGCCCCATTGTTTTTCTCAGACGGGTTGAAAGCCCTGCAGTATTTCCACGCAGGCCACTAGATGGCGGTATTTTAGCAAATTTCAACTACCCAGCCTCCAGTTTTCGGCGAGGAAAACCAACACAAGCAGCCACCCAGCAAAAGGTTCTACGCGTCTACCCGCAGCATCGGTAACAGAAAACACCGGGCTGGAAAGGAAAATCAATCCGGGGAGCGCAGTCCAGCTTCCCCCGGCCGGCGGGAAGAAACCTCAGATCATTTCTCTGCCATGAAGGAGAAAGGGTTCAAGATGTGCAGGAACGGGCGTTCCATTTTAACAAGCGCCCTGCAGACATTCTCCAACAATTTAATTTAGCCTCAGGGCAGCCCTTGGGAGGAGGTGCTGCCATCCCATTTTACAGCTGAGGCCACTGAGACGCTGAAGAAAATATTTGTTCAGTTATTTACGGAGCTGACACCAGGCTAGGCAGGGAGATAGAGCTGACAGCGGGTTTAAGGGGTGTGGGCCGGGAGAGCCCCCAAGGCTGCGCTTTGCTGGGTCCAGGGCCCCCAGGGCAAGGTGCCAGTGTTACCTTTAGATCCTACTTTGGCTGCTAGAAAAACCTGCAGCATAGATGGTGGGAGCTGCTGGACTCCTACCATTTGCCTGATTCCAGCTGCTTTTGAGAGACCTTCTCATATGATTCTCACAGCCACTCAGTGAATTAGGGGTTATCACACAATGCTTTTACAGGTAAGAAAACAGACTCAGAGAGGTGAAAAGACTTGTCCAAGGTCAAACTGGGGTTCCTCACAGGAGGAGGAAGTTGATCCCACATAAGCTTACTCCTCTCTGTGATTAATGAAACAGATTTCGACGTCTGGGTAAATTTCCTAGAAAAACCTGGGCAGAGATGGGACACATACGAAGATTTTTTCTTTTTTTAATCGAAGCATGATGGTTTGTAAGTAAAAAAGGAAACGACCTAAATGTCCATCCCTAGAAGAATGGACATACGGAACATGGTACAGAGGACTTATAAAGTGGAAAAGTAGTCTCAGCCATAATTCTTCTGTGCTCATTAGCATGGACAGATTTCACAAACATGTTTGCTGACAAAGGCAAGATGCAGAATGATATGAATCCTATGATGCCTTTCCATTAAGTTAAAACACAGTCCAAACAGTATCAAGGCCTCAGTGTATGCACAGATATGTCAAACTATTTTAAAACAACAGGAAGGTTATGCACCAAATTCATTAGTTATCTGTGGGCCTCAGGTAGTACATAAGGGGTTTTTAGCTTTAGATTTTATTTCTTAAAGAAAAATAAAACTACAGAAGCAAACATAGGGGTAGAAATACAGGTGATTGTTAATTTGGTATATTGACTTCTCTATTTAATTTTTGCACAGAAAAGATGCTTCAGGTAACTGGATAAATACAAAGACAGGAAATGACAAAACCTAAATAATTTTCCTGCTTAGGATCAGCGGTTTGAAGATGACAGTTACCCGTACTCTGGGAGGGCGGGAGAGGACCATGGGGCAAGGTGATCAGAGGAAGGGGTGGACAAATTCGGCCAGAAATGCACAGGCCTGGCTCTGGTGTTACGGGGGTCCAGGTCACCAGCAATCGCAGAGTAACAGCTCATCCTGGCAACGCCCAAGTGGTCCCAGCATCCTGTGCCTGCCATGCCTGCCAGGGAGCAGCGGGCAGCCAGTGAGGCTGTGGGGACTCCAGGAGGGGGGCAGAGGGGACCAGGAGAGGGTGCAGGGGCCCCTGGAAGACGCGGCTACTGTGTGGCTGGACATGGCTCCACCCTCTGGCTTCGCTCCCTCCATCCCTTTCCTTTGGTCATTTTCTCTGGACTCATGATCACATGGACCACTTAATGTGTGGCCTGGAGGGGTCACACCCCCTCCCAACAGCAGGTGCTGCAAGCAGAAACTGAAGGCAGTTTTCGTTCTGCCCGCCTCCCAGGGCTGCAGTGCCCAATGTGGCAGGTCTTTAGTGCTCTGCAAACTATCGATCACTAAACAAATAAAGTCTTCTCGCTTTTCCTCATTCTCTACATTTGTCCTATTGCACAAAATGAAAAAAGATCCATGTCAGTTCAGTTCAGTTGCTCAATCATGTCCGACTCTTTGCGACCCCATGGACTGCAGGGCGCCAGGCTTCCCTGTCCATCCCCAACTCCTGGAGCTTGCTCCAACTCATGTCCATCAAGTCGGTGATGCCATCCAACCATCTCATCTTCTGTGGTTCCCTTCTCCTCCCGCCTTCAGTCTTTCCCAGCATCAGGGTCTTTTACAAAGGGTCACTTTTTCACATCAGGTGGCCAAATACTGGAGCTTCAGCTTCAGCATCAGTCCTTCCAATGAATATTCAGGATTGATTTCCTTTAGGATGGACTGGTTTGATTTCAGTTTCATTTTCCTTGTGTTGGCTCATTTTCCCACTCACTTATTCCTCCCAACAGCTCTGTTAGTGAACACTTTTATTCTTCCCATTTTGAAGATAAGGAGACTGAGTTGGAGAAGTTATGTAACTGACCCAAGGTAATCCAGCTAAGAAGTGGCAGAGGTAGGAATCAGACCCAGCTCTGCCTGACTTTGGGCTTCCCAGGTGGCGCTGGTGGTAAAGAACCCCCCTGCCAGTGCAGGAGACGTAAGACACTGGTTTGATCCCTGGGTCAGAAAGATCCCCTGGAGGAGGGCATGGCAACACATCCCAATATTCTTGCCTGGAGAATCCCATGGACAGAGGAGTCTGGGGGGCTGTGGTCCATAGGATCACAGAGAGTTGGACATGACTGAAGTGACTTAGCATGCATCAGATCAGATCAGTCGCTCAGTCGTGTCCAACTCTTTGCAACCCCATGAATCGCAGCACGCCAGGCCTTCCTGTCCATCACCAACTCCCGGAGTTCACTCAGACTCACGTCCATCGAGTCAGTGATGCCATCCAGCCATCTCATCCTCTGTCGTGCATACACACTGCCTAACTGCAGGGCTGCTATGCTGTATTGATAAGATATGCTTGATGGTCTCATCCTAAAAAGGAGAATCTGGGGTTTTGTTCTGCTTTTTTTCTCTTCCTCATAGAAATTTTCTTTGTTCCAAGTTGCTCTTGTGTGACCACCCCGCCCCAAACCTGGCCCCTTCTCTGAGCTCAGGGTTGTCATTTCCTGGGTGGTTGAAGAATTCATTGGTCTGCTCATAGGACAGGCAGGAGGAGAAGCCCAAGGTGGCCCAAACCTGGCTTTCCTCTTTCCTGGGCATGTCCGCCTCCAATGTCAAAAGGCCTGGATTCCAGGCAAACCAGAAATAATGCCCCAGTCATCAGATTTGAAACCAAAATTCAGCAAAGACATGTATTTGCTGCCAGAAAGCAAATAGCTTTTTCTTTTCTTTCTCGTTTTTTTTCACCCAAACAAAACATCCTCTTATGAAATATGTCCAATTTGCAATATTTACTTTCCCTTTATTTAATAACAGGAAAGGGTTTGCTGGACTTCTGTTGATTTTTGCATTTCTTATTAAAATTCTTAAGGGGGTTTTGGGGGAACTTAATCAGCAGAAAAAGGAGAAGGAAAAAAAATCGCATCTGCATTCCACAGGCCTTATTAATGGAGGAAACTTGCTGTTTGTTTAAGAGCATTTTCTGATGGGAGAAGGCAAATGGTCACGTGCTCCAGAGCCTCTGACCCGTCTTCTTGGCCATGCCTCCTCTTCAGCCGCCTCTACAGCTCTGAACGCCTCGTCCGAAGCTCTCTGCCCGAGAAGATGGGGCTGCTCCAAAGCTTTCAGCCTGAGAAGATGCCCCCCTGCCAGGCCGGGAGGGAAGCTAACGTTCACTGAAGATCCAAGTGCAGTTCTCTGAGCCCACAATCTCACTTCACCTCAAGTCAGCCCGCCTGGCAACCCTGGCTAGGCAGACAAGAAAACAGAGGCTTAGAAGGGTGAGGCCCCGTGTCCAAGCTCCCTTTCCTGGTGGCTTACATTCCTTGGGATGAAACGGAAGGGACTCCCAGGAGTCATGGAGTCTTGCCTCCAAGGGCACCTCTCTGGGCTAGCTAGACGATGTCTCATCTTGAAGGATCAGAGAGGTAATGGGCTTTGCTAAAGGCCCCAGGGCGCGAGGGTTGTGGAGCTGGGGTTTGAGCTGTGCTCTGCCTGACTCACATCCACCTTTATTTCGCTTCACCACACCTACTCTCTGGGGCCAAAAGCAGTGTCGTGTTTCTTGTAAGGAAATACCTTACTCTCCTGAGGTTCAAATTCTGCCCCCCGCAAGAGGTCTTGGTCCTGCCTCTTCCTCGGTTCTAGAATCAGACTGCAAGTAACTGTAAGGGCTTTGTTTTGATATGTTCATTCTACCAGACATATTTATGCAACATGATTTTTATTATATACATTATATAATCATTGTAACACGTTTATTTCTAGAATAGTGCCTTATGTGGGGTCTTTTTTCTATTTTCAATAATTTTTTTTATTTTCGGCTGTGCTGGGTCTTCGTTGCTGTGTGGGCTCCTTTTCCAGCTGCAGTGAGTGGGGGCCATCCTGTAGTTGCAGTAGGCGGGCTTCTCTTGTGAAGCATGGGCTCCAGGGCGAGGGTGGGCTTCAGTAGTTGCGGCACGCGGGCTCGAGAGCACACTCTCGATAGTGGTAGCCCATGAGCCTAGTGGCTCCATGGCGTGTGGGATCTTCCCAGAGCAGGGATCAAACCCTCATCTCCTGTACAGACAGGCGGACTCTCTACCACTGAGCCACCAGGGAAGCCCACCAGGCTGTCTTAATAAAAGGCCTTGCGGACAGCTGGGTCTCCACGCTCCCTTTCTCTAGAGAAGCGAACTGAGGAGGAATTTGCCCCAGGTCCTGGAGGCCAGAGCCAGGTCCCAGTCTCCTTGGCCTCTCAGCTTGGTGCAAGCAACAGCCACCTTCCCGTTCATCTAGCCCCCGTTCCGTGTGGCCCCGAGGGGGAGGTTAGGGCATTCAGATAAGCCACACATCGTATGTGATGTCGAAGTTCTCAGGGTTCCAGCTGTGGAGCAGGTGCTTGGAAAAGTTACTCTTGTAAACATGGCAAATGCTACACCGAAGGGTTTCGGGGCGGGGGGCAGGGCTCAGGAAAGACTTCACGGAGGAGTGGATGCTTGAGCTGGGACTCAAAAGAATGAGGACGAACTGGCCAAGTCGGGAAGGCACTGCAGGCTGCAGGCCCCACCTGAGCAAAGGCCCAGAGGTCTGAACACACAGGGGATATTCAGGAGCGATCCAGCGGCTGGGGAAGAGAGGCGGGCCTGGGAAACTGGGGACCAGGCTGTGAAAGGCCTGGAGCGCTATCCAGGGGACGCAGGAAATGCTGAAGGAGGGGAATGACTCAGTCAGATTTGGGTTCTGAAGATCCCCCTAGATGCCAGAGGGCAGAAGAGGATACAGAGGGTCTGAGAGGCCCCGGGAAGGAGGCAGCTCCATGTTCTAGGCCAGAGATCCCCAGGCCTCCCACCTAAGTCCTCCTCCTCCTCCCACCCTTGAATGAAACCCTCCTGTCCCTGCTGTTCCAGGCGCCCACTCCATCCCCGAACCACAGGCCTGCCTGGAGCCCCTCTCACTGGTTCCTGGAGTTCTGACTTCTCGGGCGGCTGTTCTGCACTGTCAAAGTCCTCTCTGCCCATGGACCTTAACCTGGAGGTCAGAGCCCTCCAGGAGAGTCTGAGGAAAGCCTTGAAAAAATTGCACAAGGATGGAACTGTTCTAAACATGGAACCTGTGTGTGGAGTCTCACACACAGCTCAGCTTCAGAGCCCCTGAAGCTGCTTTCACTTACAGGAGGGGGCAACTCCAAGACAACACCCTAAAAATGATCAGCTCCACTCTGTGAATCCCCGAGGCATGCAGCGGCAGTCCAAGGAAGCAGAGGAATTAGGAGTGAAGACCGACCGCCTTGAGAGTTCAAGCATGGACCCAGGAGGGCTCTCAGGCCAGCGGGAGCTGGAGATGAATGTAGCAATGTTTCTAAAGAGAGACCGTGTCCATCTGAAGAAGGGCTGGGCAGCTGGAGAAGTACAGGACAGAAAAAGGAGGATGCTGTCCTGGCCAAGGATCATTCGGGGGCATCCTGGCGGTAGGTCCAGCTTGCTCTGATGCCCTGAAGCCCTGGAATCGCCTAACCGGCCCCTCCCTTCCCTCATTCTGTGCTCACCAAGCCTCGTTCTGATTAGAATTTGGCCTCCCCGTGCAGGGCGCCCACAGGGAGCTGGGGTGTTGGCTGGGGGACACGTGTATCCGGCCCCTTTGGCAGTTGTGTTTCTCATTGCAAATTAGTAAATTGGGAACAGACAATTCACAGAAGAAGCAATACAAATGACTAAGAAGCACAGGAAAAAAAAAGTTCATCCTCACCAGCATTCAAAGAAATGCAAATTCAAACCAAAACCAAGATTGTTTTCTAGCTATTAAAGTAGAAAGGATTTCTTTAAGTTAATACATACTGCTGGGAAAGGGGTGATATAGGAGGCACCCGACGTGCTGCTGATGGGTGCGCCATGCTACCTGCTGGGCTGGGCGAGTCATGCCTTTACATCCTGCAGCAGAGAACCGTGCAATCCTGGTGTGGAAGGAGTGGCTGGGGGCCCTCTGTGTGAATCTGTTCACCAAATGTTTAGGGAGCACCTAGTATGTGGTGGGCTTCCCTGGGGGCTCAGACGGGAAAGAATCCGCCTGCAACGTGGGACACCCAGGTCGGGAAGATCCCCTGGAGGAGGAAATGGCAACCCACTCCAGTATTGTTGCCTGGAGAATCCAGACAGAGGAGCCTGGCGGGTCACAGTCATGGGGTAGCAAAGGGTCGGACATGACTGACTGACGCTGGTCTGCGCCAGGCTGGTGAGACACCAGCGAGGGAGGGGCCGCACAGAGATCTCACCCCCAATGCCAGAGGGCCCCAGACCAAGAGGGAGGCTGGAGACCAGTTCCTGGTGGGCTGGAGAGGAAGGAGACGAAGGGGAAGGCATGGGGAAGATGGAGCAGCTAGCCTCCAGCTCCCCCAGCCCCACAATTTCAGTTCTCCCCTGGTTCCAGGCCCGCCTCAGGCTCCTCTAGGTGGATCCCTGGGTGCTTCCTGGAGTCGAAGTCTGCCCACTTGTCCACTCCCCCAAACTGATCCAACTGCGTCGGGCTGGGCCCAGGCAGGACCCCAGGCATTTCAGATGTGCCACCAAACCACTAAGAAAATGGAAAATGAGAAACTCATGCAAGTCACAGTGAAGCCCTCCGGCGCTGGGGCCACCGGACCTGGGTCGCGGGCGGGTCACGCGCTGCCTGGGTCACCTGAGGCAGGACGTGTGCCCTCCTGGGGCTGTGGTTCGCTTCTCTGTCAGACAGAGAGCAGGTATTTGGGTTGGGGTCCCACGAGAGTGCCCGCCAGGTCGGGTGATCTTCATGGTCACGGTGCCGGGTCGGCCAGATACCATGACTCGCTGCCCTCTGGCGGGGACCAGGGACACGGGGCTCCCAAGGCTTCTGAAAACCACCCCGGAGAGATGTGAGACTGAAACAGCTCTGACCAGCCACGTGGACTTTTTCTGTGAACCTGGAGACCACCTGCCTGGTTTCTCTCGTGCTGCGTTGTTGTGTGAATCGCTCAGTCCTGTCTGACTCTGCCACCCCGTGGATGGCAGCCCGCCAGGCTCCCCTATCCATGGGATTCTCCAGGCAAGAATACTGGAGTGGGTAGCCATTCCCTTCTCCAGGGGATCTTCCCAACTCAGGGATCGAACCTGGGTCTCCTGCAGGCAGACTGCAGGCGGATTCTTTACTGTCTGAGCCACCAGGGAAGCCCATGGTTTCATTTGAGGGGCCGGAATTCTCGTTCCAGCTGACTGTGCAGTTTGGGAGATAACCGCATGGCTCCAGCCCCAGAGTCCTGATTCGGGAAGGGACGGAGCTGGTTTTCCATGCCGGGATCTACGGGCCCCACTTCCGTGAGGACAACCAAGGGCACCAGCCCTCAGACCCAGCTCTCAGACCCCGCCTCGCACGAGCTGTGTGACCTGGGGTGAGCAGAGCCACCTCTCTGAGCCTCAGGGTTTCCTCTCTACTGTGGGGATAACACGGGTCCCTGCCCCAGCTGGCTTTGAGGGAGAATGAATGGCGTTGAGGGCTTCCCGAGGGCGCTAGGGGAAAAGAACCTGCCTGCCAATGCAGGAGACATGAGCGACACGTGCGTTCGACTGGGTTGGGAAGATCCCTTGGAGAAGGGAACGGCAACCCACTCCAGTATTCTTGCCTGGGAAAGCCCATAGACAGAGGAGCCTGGCGGGCTACAATCCACGGGGTCGCAAAGAGCTGGACACGACTCTGAAGCGGCCGAGCACACACACACATGAATGGGGTTGATGCTAGCGCAGCTCTGAGCCTGGGACCCGAGCCTCCTGAGGGCCCGTGTAGATGCTGGCCACAGGGAGTGACGCCAGGGCACTGGAGGCCACGTGCTGCCTGCTCGGCTCACTGGGTGGGGACGGTGTCTCCAAGGGGGTGGGTCTCACCTGGGCAGAGGCTGGGGCCTCCACTGACTGCCTTCCTGGGGGGTGAACTTTGACGGAGGGGGTGAGGGAGTGCGAGGTGACTACAGACACCCCAGGGGACAGCAGCCACAGTAGTGAGCCTTGGCCAGAGGCCCAGGGCCAGGGCGGCGGGGGGAGGGGGCGGAGCCGGGCAAGTGAACTTCAGGCCGTTACGGGCAGGGTGACTCATCTGTGCCAACCGGCTGGTGAGACATAGAGAAACTCGGGGACAGGAAGATTGGTGGGATAACACTTTCAAAAAGTTCTTTGAAAAGGGTGAGTCGACCTAAGAGCGAGGGCTCTGGGCTTCAGACAGAGTGGGATGCCAGCCCGCTTCTGGAACCCTTCTGTGATCTTGGGCTTAGCCTCGTGGGGCCTCCGTTTGCTCATCTGAAAGGAGGGGGCAGTGGGCAGGATAACGGGCCGGGTACGCAGGGGTCTGGCCCGGGACCACCCCTGGCAGCTGTGGGGCCCTCAGCCGGGAGGGATGTTGGCCTTCGCCGAGTCTCTCTATACAGTTCGTCCCCATCCTTCGGCCTTGCCCGATTCCCCCACGTGTACAGGCCCTCCCCTCTGCTCCATACTCTCAGGACCTTTCATCTCAGCCTTTCCCACAGCCCTTATCAGCCTAGGCCTGGCATGCACGGCTGTTTAGTGAGCGTGCCTTATCGTCCCCGGGGGGCATGGGTCTTACTCATGTCTGTACCCACCGGGCCCAGCACACAGCCTCCAGCCTCTCCAGAGAGGCTTTGCCGGACACTTGAGGACTGGTCAGGAGGCAGAAATGGCAGCTGAGTGGTAGCCGTCTGTGTCCTGACACCCGAAAAGAGTATGCCCTTTGCAGTAATGAAAACGGGAGGAAGGAATTTGTAAATGTGTTTTCAAAAATTCTACGGACTTCTTTTGACGGGTACGCTTGAATGCATCTTCACAGTGAATATGGTTTCCTGTGTCTGGTTTTTAGGCTGTGATATGCAGAAAATGAATGAGAACTTCCCGCAGGATCCACGGGATGAAAGGTCCCCCTGGAAGGTCTGAAAGCTGGCCTGCATGGAGAAAGCGCCCGCCATCAGCAGAGGCCAAAACAGACAGAAAGAAAAAGCACCCCACTCTTGAAGTCTGAGAATTCTGGGGCCTGTACCTGCGTGACCTTGTGTGATGTGACCCCCCCAAGCTGGCAGGGGGTAGGTGGCCCTTGAGGTCCGCAGAGCTGCCCTTGTGAGGACAGCAATGTGCAGAGCCTTGGGCAGGTAGTGGGCATTTTGAGATGCCCACTACGCTTCCCTTCACTGCTTGGCAAGGATACACCAACTTATCTTTTGCACTCGTTCCAAGAGGTTCAAAGTGACTTGTATATAGTAAAATGACCTGAATCTAACTCTACGAGCAAGCCCAGCCCAACCCCTCTTAAATGGATAAACCTTGATTTTGAGTCTCCACTAAATAGGAAGCAGGGTGGGAGACGCTGCTGGGCCAAAGGGCATGGGGATCAGCCAAGAACTGAGCCGGGCAGGATCTCGGGGAGCTTAACACCTGGCCGCTGGGGTTTTCTTCAATAAGAAGGTTCCAGAACTACTTTGAACAGAGCTGGACCATTACTGCGTGCTCAGTCACTCAGTTGAGCCCGACTCTTTGCGACTCCATGGACTGTAGCCCGCCAGGCTCCTCTGTCCGTGGGATTTCCCAGGCAAGAATGCTGGAGAGGGTTGCCATTTGATGTCTCCAAAAACAACCAGCTAGGAAATAAAATCACTCATCTGCCAAATATTCATTGAGCCGAGAAGACTCTCTTCCTTCTTTCCTTCCCTCCTCTCCTGCCTCCCTCCCTCCCTCCCTGACTCCCTCTCTGCCTGTCCTCCTCTCTTCCCTCCCATCTTCTCTATCAGTGCGGTAATTTTCTGCCTAGTAATTTTCTAAACCTAACTCTCCAGGTCAGAAACGCCTGTGGTGTTTCTGTTCTTTCTTCTCGCCTGTCACAGGGTAAGAACCCCGCTGCTCTGAGCTCCTGATTTGCAGCCAGTATAACCGGCCTGAGGGTCACGGGGCAAACAGCCCAGCTCGGTCTGGCTGGCCCTCGGGCAAGCCCTGTGTCCTCCCCACCCTTTGCTTTCTCCTGGTTGCAGGTGCACTAGGAGCAGGTGATACCCTGGCCCTTCCGGCTCAGCCACTGTGACCCCAGCGAGGCCACCTGTTGGGTCTGAGAGTCCAGCCAACTGGGGTCCCCTCCCCACTCTACACTTAAGGCTGACGGCCTTGGGCAAGGTACACAACAGCCAGTGGGTACCCAGGGATCCTCGTGGGATGTCCTCTTTATAGAGTCATGGTGGGAGTGAAGTGACAAGCTTACAGATTAAAGTTTATGCCAGTGCCGGCATGGTAAGGCTCACTCTCATGCCAAAGAGGGTGCACATCAGAGCCGTCTCACATTGATCGTGGGGCTCGGCCAGAGGCCTGCGCTCTGCCGATTCTTAAACTTGGCCGCCATAACTTGCTAGCCTGGGGGCATCATACGATCAGACACCCGTGGAAGGATGGGATGCAGCAGGCTTCAGAGGCGCTCAGGCTGGGTCAAGGCTATGTCCCTGAAACCCTAAGCACCCCACCCAGGGGTTCTGCACGCTGGGTGCAAGGTGTAGACACATCAAGCCGCACAGGTTGAGTTAAAGTCAACCCTGAGTGCCTGGAGAGGGGGACTGGAGAGCACACGCCCAGCCTACAGGCGGAGAGATCACACACGGGCTGGAAACACTGCCAGTCCCACCAGACTCCGTGACCCGGTCAGGTCTGCAGCCCAAGGCTCTGCACTGGGCGCCTGCATGAGTGGGGCCGGAGTCACGGTCCTCAGCAGTGTGCGCCCGTGTTACTGAGACGGACTTCACATCCCCCGCAAGCCACCCTTTCAAAGTGCATGACTGGAGGACTTCTCTGGCTCTCCAGTGGTTAAGATTCTGCCTTCCAATACAGAAGGCATGGGTTCAATCCCTGGTTGAGGAACTACAGTCCCATGTGCCACAGGGGCAGGGCGGGGTGGGGATGTGCGGCCAAAGTTTTCTTTGCTATACAATAGGTCTTTGTTGGTTAGCCATTTTAAATATAGCAGTGTGTTCATG
This sequence comes from Bubalus bubalis, assembly GCF_019923935.1. Classification (NCBI taxonomy): domain Eukaryota; kingdom Metazoa; phylum Chordata; class Mammalia; order Artiodactyla; family Bovidae; genus Bubalus; species Bubalus bubalis. Next base: position 56,556,924 of record NC_059177.1, read on the forward strand.
ACCTTCCCCAAGTCCCTAACTATCCCTTCCCCCTGGCAGCCATTAACTGTTTTTTTAAAAAATCAAAGACTACAGTTGTTTGTTGAACACATTCCCAGAGTGGTGCAACCAACGATGATCACAATGAATTGTAGAACGATTTCAGCACCCTCCAAAGAAACTTCTTACCCCATTAGTTGAATCATTCCTCATTCTCTCCTCCCTCCTGGCAACCAAGAATTTACTTCCTGTCTTTATCGATTCACCCATTTTGGACTTTTCATCTGAATGGAATCCCACAAAATATGTGGTCGTTGTCACTCCCTTCTTTGACTTGGCACAACGTGTTCAAGGTTCACCCACGGAACAGAACATCTATCAGGACTTCATCTCTTTTTTTTCTGGCCAAATAATACTCCCTTGTATGGACAGACCACATTTTGTCGATCTGTTCATCTGCTGATGAGCCTTCGGGTTGTTTCCACCTCTTGGCGAACTGTGAATAACACTGCTCTGAACATTCATGTACAAGCCTTTGTGTACAGATATGTTTTCGTATCACTTTTGAAAGTACCCAGGGGTGGATGGCTGGGTCATATGTGCTGTGCTTAGTCACTCAGTCACGTCCAACTCTTTGTGACCCCATGGACTGTAGCCCACCAGGTACCTCTGTCCGTGGAGATTATCCAGGCCAAGAATACTGGAGTAGGGTTGCCATGCCCTCCTCCAGGGGATCTTCCCAAACTAGGGATTGAACTCAGGTCTCCCGCATTGCAGGTGGATTCTTCATCATCTGAACCACCAGGGAAGCCCAATAATACTGGAGCTGGTAGCCCATCCCTTTTCCAGGGAATCTTTCTGACCCAGGAATCGAACTGGGGTCTCCGGGATTCCAGGTGGATTCTTTACCAGCTGAGCTACCAGGGAAGCCTGAGTAGCTCTACCGTCTGAGCTACCAGGGTCATATGGTAAACTGTATATTTAACTTTGGCTCTGACGGTAAAGAATCAGCCTGCAATACTGGAGACCTGGGTTTGATCCCTGGGTTGGGAAGATCCCCTGGAGAAGGGAATGGCTACCCACTCCAGTATTCTTGCCTGGAGAATTGCATGGACAGAGGAGCCTGGTGGGCTACAGTCCACGGAGAGGCAGAGTCGGACACAGCTGAGTGACTGACACACACTGTACATACACACATACACAAAGCGTTTCCTACCCCGTGTTCCCACTGGAAGTACAGGGACGATCTAACTACCTGCTCCACATTCCCACCCACCCTCGCCACGGTTGGGCTTCTGCTTCAGTCATTCTGACGGAGGACAAGGGGCAGCGGTTGTTTTACCTTGCATTTCCCCCTCCTCCCTCTGAATCACATGGTCAGCTGCCCGGCCCCGAGTGAGACTCGGGATGAGGAAGAAGCAGAGCAGCCCTGGAGGGGTCTGGACTCGGTGTCGGGGCCTGGGTGACGGCCTTAGCTTCAGCTTCAAAGGCTGTCTCCACTGGTCCCTCGGGGGGTAAACAGGGCCAAGTAGGTGCTGGGGGTGGGAAATCAGGCAAAGGGAAGAGTGTTTGGGTGGCGGGGTGGGTGGGGGAGCCGGACAGAATGAAGCGGACAGCTGACTCAGCTCTCGGTTTCCAGGTTGGCTGTCTTTGTTTTTTCAGCACGTTGGAATCTCCTGGACACTAGTCTTTTATTTCCTTTTAATTAGCCTTCCCCACTGACAGCGACGGGTCAAGATTTCTAGGAAGTGCTCTAGACGACGCTGCCTGACAGAATCCATCTCAAGGAGTTCACTCCTTAGGGCTGAAATACATCCTCTATCTCATCCTCGGAGCTGACCTGGGGACTGGCAAAACAGCTGGGCTTTGGGGCTCTGATTTCTCATTGACACTTGACCTCCAACACACAAGAAGCGGAATATTTACAAAACATCCCCGTGACCTACAAAACGTCTCCCTGGGAAGAATTAAATAGTTACACATTAAAACCTCTTAAAAATGCAGGTACACATTAGCAGCCTTTAGTGCAGACCCGCCTGGCGTCTGTTTGGTAGAAAAACAAGCTTCTAAAGCTTGAAGGCAAAGTTGTCTCCCTTGAAGGGACACTTGGTTTGGACATGCGGGCGTCTTCAGACATGTCTTACAGAGCGATAAACCACACTGTCACCATTTTGGAGAAGGAAATTTCCTTCTGCAGATCCAATCTGATTGAGGAAATTTTAAAAGTCTAGAGCAAAAAAACCTCAGAAATCAATTCCTAACTGACTAAGTCTGTTATTTCCACACACGAGACATCTATAAAGAAGTAAATGATAAGACAGCATGGTAGCTGTTATGGCAGAGAGAAGGACAGGGCACCGTGGAAGCACAGAAGAGAAAGCAACTGTTCGCAGGAGGTTCAGGGCTGTTGGACAGAAAAGGGGACACTGAGGCTGGGCTTTGAAGGATGAATAGGAGTTTGTTGGAAGCTAAAAAAAGGAAAAATCTACGAGTTAGAAAAGCATACACAAGGCACCGAATGCGAAAGCATGCTCAGGGCTCAGCCGAGACTGCAACAACCTGAACACTCCAGGTGCTGCTTCCTTTGTATTCGAACCCCTCATGACCCAGTGTCCCGGTTGACAACTCTTGCTCCCCCGACAGCTGCGTCACACCCTGGGAGGCAGGCAGGTCAGGGCCGCTTAGACCCTTGCTTTTCCAGAGGAGGAAACCAAGATACAGAGAGGGGGCAGGGGCCTGCCCACGCTCCCAGGATTAAGAAAGGGCAGAGGCAGGACTCGGATGAAGGTCTTCAGATTCCCAAGTTACTTTTCCAAGGTACTTCTCACAAAGGGTCAGGAAAACAAATGCTGTGCTGTGTATTAAACCCACCTTTTCTTACTTGAGGTCTAGACCCACTTTGCAGATGAGGAGACTGAGGCTCCAAACAAGTAGACAACATACAGCCAGAGGCCTTGGTCCGCCTGGGGCCTTGCACATGCACCAAACTGCCTTCCCAAATGTGAGAACACACTGGACCAACACCTCTTTCTACCCTGGCCAACAGTCGAGCCTGCTGTGCTGGGCAAAGGCTGATGAAGACACAGGCCTCTGGAGACGGTAATATTTTCTGCATTGACATGGAAAATCACTTGCAAAATCCCATGCTATTGAGAAGGGTTTTTGCAACACAGCTCCTTGTGACAAGGCAGAGAGGCTGTAATGCTTTGGGACTTGCGCTTCTTTAGGAAAATCTTTTTTTTTTTCTCTCTTTCTCTTTTTGACAAATAACTCAGATCCCGGGCCAGAGTCGGAGCGGCCAGGGGAAGCTGCTCTTCCCCCTGGCGGCACCCACTTCCTCCTGGGGCCCAGGAGAGAGCGGCCTGCCTGCTATCTCCCCGGCGGCCATTCTCTGAGCCAGTCTCAGGTACCCGGGGTTTGTTTTATGGATGGATCTGTCGTGAGTCAATATGATACTGTTTCCTGTGAGAACTTTATTTCCCTACATTGTTTGCCGAGTCTGCGTGTGTGTGTCTGAGCACGTACTCCCGATGGCCGCAGAAGTCTGCGCGGCTGTGCCCCTCGGGTGGCGGGATACCTCTGGGGGTGGGGGCCAGGGGCCCAGACACGGTTGTCCCCGCCGCCTCTGGTGCCAGCGAGACATGGGCTGACTGGCAGGCTCGGGTCTTGCCTCCTGCCTGTGCCCAGCTGGCTGGCCCCTTGCTGAAAGCCACTCCAATCGGGCATCTCCAGCTGGGGGTCGGGGGCGGCCTCACCGTCGGCCTAGCCTGGACTGGCTGCACCTGCCCTGGCTCTCTGTGACTGTCTGTGATGCTCCTGAGCAGTTTCACTAGGGCTGGAGATGACCCTCCTTGAGCTTTCAACTCCCTAATCTGCAGATGGGGAAACCCAGAGAAGTCACAGGACCTGTGTGAGCTGAAGCAATCAATGCGGAGGCACATGGGACCACAGGGAGCTCTCTGGTCCTGGGTTCAAATCCTGCCTCTGGGACTTGTCCCTCTCAGCAGCTCAGACTGCCAGATGGGGTTAATACTCGCCCTGCAGACTGGCAGCGACCATTAAATCAGAAAACAGATGCACAGCACGCGCCACAGAAGGTGTTTGGAAGGTGTTCATCCTTTCCCCCGTTTTATCTGAAATACAAGCCGGAACTGGAACTGCCGCAAGTGCGACCCGGCAAACGGCACAGGTGGAGGCCTGAGGACCACAGAGGCGTCTGCGTACCTGGCCTGGAACCGTCCTCCTTGGACCATTTCATCAAACCCCGTGGACTCCCTGGGTTTCCAGAACAGAGAGGAAATGGCCTGAGTGCTGAGAGATGGCTATCAAGATCAGTCAGAAGCTGGGCCAAGAGTTTTAAAGAAGAACAACCTATCAGTTACCCTGGTTCTCCTTAACTCCCTAGCCCACCGACCACTCCCTTCTCTGCCCATTGCGCCCCTACCTGGTGCTCAAAGACGGCCCGGCATTCACGGCACTGAGAACCCCTTGCCTTGGTGATCTCCCTGTTAATTCTTTCAACTTGCATCTCCATCTTTTGCAATCAGAGAAGCTTTCCAGGGAACATCGGTTGTTTTGATCTGCCCAGCACATATCCCGCTTTCTTCTAGAAGCAGAGCCCAGCCTGGGGGACTTCCTTGGTGGTCCAGTGGCTAAGACTCTGTACTCCCAATGCAGGAGACCTGAGTTCGATCCCTGGTCAGGGAACTGGATCCCACATGCCCTAACCAAAGATTCTACATGTGGCCCCAACAAAAAAACAACCCTGCGTACCCCGTGCAGCCAAAAAAAAAAAAAAAACACCCCAGTTTGGGTTTTCAGCCCCTCCTCCCCTCCCTAAAGGCAGTCTGTCAACAGAAGTGCCCAAGCAACACTTCTGACCCCATCTAGCCAATCACATGCCCTTCTCCTGGGGTCTGAATCTTGACGTGGAGGAGTATGAGGACCAAAAATGGTCAGCGGCCTTGCCCCATTTGGGCTGCCTAAAGACGCAAGCCGGGTCAGCTGTGTAGACCCAGGAGTTGCTTTTGACCCATCCTTCCCATGGCACGAGCTCTGGGTCTTCCTTGTGCTTCCTCAGTAAATTTCCTATGCCCTAATGTTACAATCCTAGGGACTTCCCTGCTGTCCAGCGGCTAAGACCCCATGCTCCTGATGCAGGGGGCCTGGGTTCGATCCCTGGTCAGGGAACTAGGTCCCAAGTGGCACAACTAAGAGTTTGAAGGCTGCAACGAAAGATCCTGCAGGCCGCAACAAAGACCCGGTGCAGCCAAAAGTAATTTTTTTTTTTAAAAGAAAAATACATTAAAAAAATAGTTACATCCTAAGTAATACACAGTGCGTGCATATATGTGGATGTCTTACCTCCTCAGCTTGTCCCACGAGCACGAACTGAGCCATTGATTCATTCACTTTTTAAATGTATTCAACCAACCATTACCAGGTATCTACTCCATGCGTCAATGTTGGGATTGGTTCAGACATGAAAACACAGTGCCCGCCTCTAGCACCCCAAGTCGGGTGAACACTGTGAGAACGTGCCAGGCGTCCCTCCCACCACGGGTGCCCACTCCTCTCCGGAGGCCCGGGAGAGCCTGCTGTGGTCCACGTGCTGGGTGGGGCTGGACTGGATCACGTCCTTGTCCTCCCAGAGAACCCAGAGCCCGCTGCACAGAGTGAACTAAGATGACCTCAGAATCCCCCAAGGTCAGAATCTGAAGGCCATCCAAAGTCCAAACGGCCCAAGGGTTTTCAAACAATCCGGTGGGGTCCTGGGGATTGAATGTCACTATTTCATGAAACAATATAATTCTTTACAGCTTGATTGAGGGATAATTTACCTGCCATAAAATTCACCCATTGCAAGTGTCCAAGTTAAGGCTTTTCAGAAAATACACCACCACAATCCACTTGGAGAATGTTTCCCTCATCCTACCAAGTGTCCTCCTGCCTGCAGACCACACCTGCTTGAAGCATTCTTTTTTTTTTTTTTTTAAAGCTAAAGTAACATTTGAGAACCAGTGATCTGTTGGCGCAGTGGTAAAGAAACCGCTAGCCAATGGATTCAGATTCAATCCCTGGGTCGGGAAGATCCGCTGGAGGAGGGTTTGGCAACCCACCCCAGTATTCTTGCTGGGAGAATCCCATGGACAGAGGAGCCTAGCGGGCTACAGTCCACGGGATCTAAAGAGTCGGACACGGCTGAGCGCACTTACACGCACATGCTCGATCTGTTCTAACCCACTGATTCTCCAGGCGGGGAAAGTGAGGCTGAGAGAGGAGGCAGGGCCTGCTGGGGACCCAGGCACTGCTGAGATTCAACCCGGAACAGCCCGATCTCAGAGCCCAGGTTCTTGGCCCTTGTGGGGAGCAGGACGGAGCAGCAGGGAAGAGGGCCGGAATCACTCAGGGCGAGTTTGCATCCTGGCCCCACCATTTACCAACTGTGTGAGCGTGGCCAGGACACTTCGCCCTGGGGAAGCCAGTATGTTCCTCTGCAGGTGAAGGGGGAGAAGGGTACCCACTGCGAGGGTCGGGGTGTGCACCTAGTGTATATGGCCTCCTCCCTGGCACCGCGGGCAGGGTGCGGGGTGAATGCTCAGGGGAGGTTGGCTAATCACCATCGTTTCACCATATCTCGTCACCCGATTTGCCCTCAGAAATTTGGAAGTGAAAAAGACACTGCTTAAACAAAACCAGGACCAGATGGAAATGCGTGTACAGAGGCCGCTTTCTAAGAACATGGTGCAACTCGGCACCCTGGGGCATCGTCGTCGTTTGCAGATGGAGCAACTGCCGGGGTGGGGGTGGGGGTTGCTCAAGCTGCCTGGACCCGGTGGCGGTGGCGGGGCATTGGTGGTAGCGGGGAGCAGCTGCCCCTACCTCGCCTTCCTCTCCAGGCTCGGCATTGCCCAACAGACCCGGGACAGACACATTTCGTCAGTGACCAGGGAGCCTGGCTCCTGGCCCCACCCCCGCCCAGATGAACTAGATGTGTGATGCAGAGGGACCTCAAGGAGGACAGGGCCCTGCCCCCCGCCCTGCCCCCTGTCCTGCCCCAGTCAGCACTGCTCAGCTGTCACCCAGGAAGGAAAAGGCTTACCAGCAGCCCCCATGCTCTGTGTGTATTATCTTCATCAGCCCAAGAAGGAAGCTGTTAATACCAAGCCCAAGTGGAGGAAATTTGAAATTTCAGAAAAGGAAGGGGGTGTCTGTCCAGGTACTGAGCTCCAAAAAACAAAACGAAACGAAATACGAGGTCCTGTGAGAGGTGGGTGGGATTAGGTCCATGTAATGCTGCTCTGGTGAAGCAGAGTAATCGGGTTTTGTTTTTGTTTTTTTTGTAGTATGCACACACTGTAAAGAGGTCTGCCTTTGAAGCTAAGCAGATGCGACGCTGGGGCAAGTTGCTTAGCCTGAGACTTCATTTTGGGGAAAGCACTGTCCGGGTTGCGAGGTTACCATGGTGATTACATCTTCCCAGGTGGCACAGTGGTAAAGAACCCTCCTGCCAATGCGGGAGATACAAAAGGATGTGGGTTGGATCCCTAGGTCACGAAGATCCCCTCGAGAAGGGCATGGCAACCCACTCCAGTATTCTTGCTGGGAGAATCCCATGGACAGAGGAGCCTAGTGGGCTACAGTTCATGGAGTCGCAAAGAGTCACACACAACTGAGCGACTGTGTGCACAGACACACACAGAGATTAGAGTTCCTGTTTGTAAAAAGTAGTTCAGGGTACGGAGGATTCTCAGCTAAGACACACCTCCAACCCCAGGAAGGTGCAGTCTGTGTGATGGGTGGATAAAATCCTGTGGGAATCTAATTGCCAATTGGATGAGGATTAGAATAAAAGTGCTGGGGGAGAACTAAGGAGAGACCCAGGGAGGGTTTGGATTGCTGAATGGACCAGGAACAGCTGGAGAAGGCTTTGTGGCCCTGTGTGGTTGGGGTGGGAGGTGAGGCTGGAGAGGCCAGCTGAAGTCAGACTGTGAGGACCTTCTATGGTGGTTAAGACTTGTAATCTTATCCTGTAGGTCACAGGGAGACGCTGAAGGTGTGTGAGCAAGGGAGAAACGCTGCTAGAGGGGCCTTGATCTGCTGGCAGCTACGCTGGAGTCGCCTGGGAAATGGGTTTCCTCCAGGCCCCTTCCCTGATCGCCATGACTGAGCCAACTGAGAACCTGAGATGTGCTGGGTACCTGTCGGATTTAGAAATGACGCAATCACGCATAGGGCTTTAACAAGGTGATGCCTCAGTTATCAGACTGCAGATGATACTTTGGGGAGCCCAGATTATGGCTGAAACCCGACACTCATGAGAGGTACAGCCCCCAGCAAAGAAAGAAGCAGGACAGTCAGGGAACAGCGAAGTCCACCTGTTGCCCAATTAGTGACGGAACAACAAAAAGTTCTACAGTAGCTGCTCTGTTGTGTTCATCATGATGACACCGAAAGTGAAGTGAAAATGAAAGTCGCTCAGTCATGTCTGACTCTTTGCGATCCCATGGACTGTACAGCCCATGGAATTCTCCAGGCCAGAATACTGGAGTGGGGAGACTTTCCCTTCTCCAGGGGATCTTCCCAACCCAGGGATCGAACCCAGGTCTCCTGCATTGCAGGTGGATTCTTTACCAGCTGAGCCACCAGGGAAGCCTAAGAATACTAGAGTGGGTAGCCTATCCCTTCTCTAGTGGATCTTCCTGACCCAGGACTTGAACAGGGGTCTCCTGCATTACAGGCGATTCTTTACTAGCTGAGCTTTCAGGGAAACCCTGATGGCACTGGCAGTGAGAAAGTCACCAGCAGTCTGGTGCTATGTTTGCGAGGGCAGGGACCGCTCATTTTAACATTACCATGAGTCAATACGGGGGCTTCCCAGGCATCACCAGTGGTGAAGAACCTGCCAGTCAATGCAGAAGACACAAGAGACGCAGGTTTGAACCCTGGGTCGGGAAGATCCCCTGGAGAAGAAAGTAGCAACCCACTCCTGTATTCTTGTCTGGGAAATCTCATGAACAGAGGAGTCTGGTGGGCTACAGTCCATGGGGTCGCAGAGTTGGACATGACTGAGCAGCTAACAAACCAGGTCAACTGGGTGAAGCCACAGGAGGGGCTAGGGCACTCAGAAGGCCACTCTGTGGCCACTGGGGTTGGCCACTGTCCACCCAGCGTCCATCTTTACCTCCTCCAGATGCTCCACGACCTTCCCTCTCTGTACGGCCTGCTCTTGGGCCACCCTGCCCAGCTGTTATCACCACTAACTGGGACGCTGGCTGCCGGCTGGCCACCATGGGCTTGCCCGCACCCTGGGGGCTGTTCAAGCTTCTCTGGGTCTCCCCCACCTCTCCACAGCGGCCCATAGACACCAGGAGTGCCCGTAAGCTCAGGCTGACGCTTGGTCAGGCCCCACAGATGCACCCTAGAAGGAGCCTCTATGCTGCACCAAAGGAGATTAGGTCTGCAGACAGATGTCATCCGTCCAACTTCGTACCTCTTGGTCAAGAGTGGCTCCTGCTTAGCCCGTCGGCGTTTCCTCCTGGGTTCCACCAAGGGCTCGTGGTGCTTGAAGGCCAGCCAAACCCAGCGTGCACAGCAGCGGCCTGAATCACCCTGTCCAGGGGCCCTAAGATCTGGGATCCTGCAGCCTTAGGAGCTCAAGAGAAGGTGAGGCCACCCAGGGCTGGAGTGGCTGGGAAATGGGAGGAGAAGGAGAAGAGCTTAAATAGGAGAGAAAACATGAAGAAGGAAGGGAATGGAAAGAGGTTACAAGAGCGGTTATGTGTCTGTTTACTGTGGGTATGCGGGACGTGTCGGCCTATTAACTCCTGACTTGTTCTTGCTCCTGTAAGAGATGCAGGGAGAAAGAGAGGTCTCATCTCCGTCCCTCCCACGTCAGCTTCTCCCAGAGAAGAATTTACTGGCCTTTTCTCCCCTAAAGCCTGAGGTCCCAGAGGTGATGCTGCTGCATGGCTCCGGATGAAGGGAGGGGGGACGGAAGTGGGAAGGAAGGGGCCGTAGCCACGGAGACTGGGGACCTGGGTGGTGGCCTGGAGGTGGCTGAGCCGCTGATGCGCCTACGGTATGGAGGCTGTGAAGGAGGGGTAGGTGCTGGAGCTGTGACCCTTTGCACCCTGTCTTTGCTGTGGGGATGGAGCTGCCTGCCTCTGGCAGACCAGTGAGTCCTGCAGACGATCAGAAGCCCTGCTTCAGCTTCCCCCGACCTCCTACCCTGAAAACATCCTCATCTGATTCAGAAAGAAAACAAACTTGGCTCTTCTGCTCAAGCGCTGTGCCGCGGCCGTGCCTGTATCACCTACAGCAGAGAGACGTCATCGGGGAGGAAACCCCCCAGAGTTGGCAGTGCTGGCTGTTTGCCCGTGTCCTGTGTCATCCGCAGTGTGCACCTCATCTCTCACCAACAGGGATTATTTTTCTCCCAACTTTTTTTTTAAGATGATGCAGCAGTTTCCAAACAGCATTTTGGTTAAAAAAAAAAAAAGAGTCAAGGTACACGCGTCACTTGGGCTTCTCGGGTGGCTCAGTGGTAAAGAATCCGCCGGCCAATGCAGGAGACTTGTAGGAGACACAGGTTCAATCCCTGGGTGGGGAAGATCCCCTAGAACAGGAAATGGCAACCCGCTCCAATATTCTTAGCTGGAAAATCCCATACACAGAGGAGCCTGGAGGGCTGCAGTCCATGGGGTCACAAAGCGTGGGACACGACTCAGCAACTAAACAACAACACACGCGTCACTTAGACTGGAGTCTGGGAGTTGTGAATGGCTCTCCGTGTCCTGTTGTGATTGATTCTTAACTTCTCAGTCTTCATTGTGAAATGAATATTTGAAATAAATAGAAAATTTCATTCTCTGTTAAGTACATTTTCTTTTTCTAAAATAAAATGAGTTGCATGGTATAGACAAATAAATGAAAGATATTCCCCCCAAAGCCCAGAAGCAGGACACGGGGGTGGGGATACTCTGAGCCCAGGTCTGGGGCTGAGGTGGACGGTCCCCCTGGGAAGCTGTGTGAAGCAAGGAGGCTGGGCTGGGCAGGGAGGGACAGGATTCCAGAGGCTGTGTGTCCAGCTGCCTTCATCCATCCCGGCAGGAGCGTTTGCATCCAACTAGAGGGAGGCCCTTATCTGCCCCTGCAAAGTCCACAGCCCTGAGGCCTAAGCAGACCCCCTCCTGAACGTCATGCCTCATGGCCTGAGCCTGGGTGCTGATCATTCATCAGCAGGCATTTCTCAGGTCCCCGGGATGCAGAGATGAACGTGACAGGTTTGCTGGGAAGAGCTGGACTTATTCCACCTCTTGCATGGTGTGTGGCCTTTGGCAAGTTACTTCACCTCTTTGGGCTCCGATGCGTTTCTCTGTAAGAATGACAAGAATGCCACGGGCCAGCAGGGCGGAATGGGATCACAGCCTACGGAAGCCCCGGCTGGAGACTGGTGCATAACAGATGATCAGCAGGGGCCAGGCTCCTAGGTCCTCCTGGGCTGCCTGCAGCTTCAGAGCCGGAGGGGAGAGACACATGGAAGGAAGGATCTCTGCACAACAGCAGCAATAATGAAGACACTGACAACACTGATTTGTTGTTGAGCCGCTCAGTCGTGTCCGACTCTTTGCGACCCCAGAGACTGCAGCACGCCAGGCTTCCATGTCCTTCACCGTCTCCCGGCGTTTGCTCAAACTCACGTCCATTGAGTCAGGGATGCCATCCAACCATCTCATCCTCTGTCGCCCCCTTCTCCTTCTGCCCACAATCTTTCCCAGCATCGGGGTCTTTTCCAAAGAGTCAGCTCTTTGCATCAGGTGGCCAGAGGATTGGTGCTTCAGCTTCAGCATCGGTCCTTCCAATGACAGAATTTATTATCCATTTAGTTTGTGTCAATCCCTGTGCTAAGAGCATGAACAGCATTTCATTCTCATAATTACCCTGAGAAGACAGGGTTGCCATTCCTGTTTTCAGAAAAGGATGCTGACGATCAAAGATGTGGAGTCACTTGTCCAGGGCTGCACAGCTAGAAAGGCAGAGGTGGACTGGACTCCAGGTCTGCCTTGCTCTTTGCCAAGAAATTGTATTCGTCTCCAATCTGATAAATGCCAACACAGAGGTCTGTCCAGGGCCTTAGAGATGAGAGTGAGATGCAGAGCTGAGAATGTGGCGCAGAGGGCCGGTGGAATCAAGGGAGGCTTCTCAGAGGCAGTGACATTTACAGGGGGCCTCACGCTATGGGCTGGAGTGCACCAGACTCCGTGCTCTGCAGATGTGAAAGTTAGTTAGATGGTGACTGTCCCACTAAGCGGTTTCCAGGCTCTTGTGGAAGTCAAGATGCGGGGCATGGAGTTCCCAATCTCTCATTGGCCTTTGAGAACAGCCCGCAGGACAGATTCTTAGCTGGTTCTGGGCTGGAAGAAACTGAGACTCACCCAAGCCAAGAGGCTTGCCCGGAGCCACAAAACCTGCAAGTGGCAGGACTTGAATGCCTGTCAGACACCTAACGCCCCATGTTTAACCCCGGGCGAAACTGCAGATCTGGAAACGGCTGCACGAAGGGTCCTGTTATAAGCACAAAGACAGGGTCTCCCCTCTGACCACCCATCCTCAACTCAGAGAGCCTGTCCTTAGAAATGAGGGGGCAGCCTGGGGTGGGTGCCTGAGAGTCATGTAGCCCTGAGCTCCAATTCTGACTCAGGCCCTAAAGAATTGTAACTGTGTCATTTCCCTCCTCAGCCCCACTTTCCTCATCTGTAAGAGAGATAAAGATGCCTCCCCCAACCCAGGAATGCTGTGAAAATGTGCAATAATGTGTATTCGGTGCCTTGGCTGGTAGCTGCCACCCCACTGGATCCCCAGTAACAGCTTGTTGTGTTCGTATCTAAGGAACCCAGCCCTGTTTATCGGCAAACCCTTGACCCAATCCCTTGCACAACTTTGGTGCTGATCATCTGAGCCTTTGCACCAGAGCTCAGGTCCCCTGAGTCCTCAATGGCCTTATTCGGAGATGCTGAGCCCCGCGCATGTGGCAATAACCGTCTCACATGGCGGCTGCCCTTCTTGCAACGGGGACCGTGGAGGCAGCCAAGAGCCCCGCAGCGTCACCACCTCGTGCTCCATCCGAGTGGCCGGCTCCACCGGGGATTGCTAAACACGGCCGCGTGTCCCTGGCACCGTCCAGGGAGCTCGCGCCAGGGCTGGAGGGGCTGGAGATAAACCTGGTCCCCAGAGCCCACTGTTGGTGGGGGCACAGATGTCCGACTCTTCCGTTTGTCTACCTTCTACCCTGCAAGGCCTTCAGGGTCAGAGAGACCACAGTTCAAGTTCAGGCCCCACCGCTACTCAGCTCTGACTCCAGACCGTTCATTTCTCTTCCGTAAAACGGGGTTTATCATTCCTGCAGTTCAGGGTTTCTGTAAAGACTAAATGGCACAACGGGGGTGAAGGTTCCAGCACAAGGCCTGGCTCAAAGTGGGCGCCTAGTGTGTTAGTTTCCCGGGGGCCTTGGATCACCCCCTTTCCTCTCTGGACATGATCACATATCAGATGTGAGACCTGACGGTCTCTCAGGGCCTGTCCAGCTCTCAGCCTCTAGGCTTGTCCCAGACTGGAGCAACTATCCTGGGTGGTGTCAGCCTTTGGTCAGCAAACGGGACGGGACCAGCTCAATGTCACCCAGCCATCTGGCTAGAGGCCCAGGGCCTCCTGTGCCCAGGTTCCAAGGAACGTGTTCTTGAGGTGAGAACAGGGGCTCAGCCAGTTCTCTGCCTGCCACGAAGGTGTCTGGACCACCTCTGGGGCCATGGTGAGCTCCGTGAGTCTATTCATCTATGGTTCTCTTGAGCACTAGCTTGTACTGGCCTCTCCTGATTCAGTCTCTAGCTTCCATTTCCAAGAATAATACAAGCCCTTTGGGGGTAGGGGCTGTGTCAAGCCCCACCCGAGGCTGGGACACAGTTGGCACTTGTCAGACACAAATTGACCAGCTGTACCTGCCAGGCTCCATGCAAACACTGGGGTGGTAGCCAGCCTCCAAGGTGACCCCCCAGTGATCCAAGGTTCCTGGTATCCATACACCATGCAGTCCTCTCCCACCGAAAAGAGGACTGGCCTGTGTGACCAGCAGGATCTCGTGGAAATGACGGAATACGACTTCCAAGGCTAGGTGATAAAAGGCACTGTGGGTTCTGCCTTGCTCTTTGGGATCCCGCACCCTGTGGGAAGCGAGCTGCCATGTTGCAAGGGGACCCAGGCAGGGAGTTCTACACAGTGAGGAGGGAGGTGTACACAGTGAGGAGCCCAGGCCTCCTCCCAGTTGCCACGTGAGCATCATGGAAGCAGACCCCATGGCCACAATCAGGCCTCCCGAGGATGCAGCCCCAGCCGACACCTGGATGCAACCTCTGAGAAACTCCCAAGTCAAAACCTCCCAGCTGAGGCGTCCTGAAATCTGACCCACGGATACCGCGTAAGATGATAAAACGATTATCACTGTTTCAGGCCACCAGATGTTTGAGGGTAACTTGTTATGCAGCAGTAGATAACTGATACATCCAAGGTCCAAAATGATACGTCAGCACCATCAGCCACTCCCTCCCTCTTCTGACGGCCTCCTGGCTCACTCACAGCCCCTGGTGCCTGAAACGTAAGTGCTCTACTCTCCTTGGAAGCCTTCCCAGTTGTGGTTTCCCGACCGTCTCCTTCAGGAGCGCCTGGGATGTGCACCCACCGTGCGGGTTTGGGGCCCTCCACCAGACTCGTCGGGCAGAGGTGCAGGCACCTGGTGCCCGTGTCGCATCCCAGGCCCACTTGTGACCAGCCGCAGCCGTGGGGGCGGTCTCGTGCAGGCTCAGACTCGCCTTCAGCTGTCGGGGACCCACGCCCGCTACGTGCAGCACCCCTTTTCCCATTCTGCCCCAGGATCTCCTCCCCGGTTGTGGGAGCCTTCGAAGCTCACACGCAGACATGCTCGGGACAACTCCCAGCATCGGTGCTCTCAACCGGGGGGCAGTGGGGACTGTCCTTCTGGGGAACTTACCTACGGAGAGGCCAGTAACGTTGCCCCCACACCTGTATACTGACTTCTCCTGCTCTCCCCTCGGGTTCTCCCCATGCTGTCACCGCGGCTTCCTGCAACCGCCTCCCCCAAATATCACCTGCACCCTTGGGTGAACCCCATGCTAAGACACACTGAATCAGAGTCTGGAAATGTCCCGGGAAACTGCACTTATGCACACTCCCTGGGTGGTTTTCAAGCACTTTTAACATGGAGAATGCTGCCTGCTGTGGAGTTTCCCAGCGTGAGGACCAAGGGCCCTGCTTCCAAGAGCTGCTGGGCTGTCAATGTACTGGATAGATACCTCCCATCCACTTCCCTAGATCCACACCCTGTCTTTCTCCCTGCCGCCGCCGGAGGCTGACCTGCATGGTTTGCATGAACAGACATCCTCGCCGAGTGGTTTCTGGCCAGCCCCAGTCAATGGGATACACACCTGAGACAGAGGGAGACAGAGAGTGGGGCTGGGGCTTACTCCCCTGGGTCCTAGGCTGCCAGGGCCCCGTGAGCGGGCCACCTCCCTGGACCAACACCACTCTCCTCCCAGGCTCTTCTCCCCACAGCTGACTCTCCCTCCAGGTTCTGGTGACTGCTGTCTGACCTTGGGTCTCACCCTGGATCTCTACACTGCCCATTGGGGGTCTCTCTGCTCACCCCTTTGGAAATAAGCCCTTTATTAAGCTGTCTTCAAACTACCCAACCTGAGCATGCCTGCTGTTTCCTGGTGGGATGCTGACACAATTCTGTGTGTGCTCCGTGTCTTGTGGTGGACGGAAGATACCACGTTTTCCTCACATGACTGCAGCTATTGCTCCTCCAGAACCCGCTTCCTTTTCCTTTAGCAACATCCTCCGGTGTTTGATTGGAGCTGTTCTCATCTTCCCCAAGTGCTGGAGGGGGCCCCAGCGCCTGCTTCGGGGCTGGGCAGGAGACGCATTGGCTTTCTGCATCCTCACGGATGCAGGGATTGGGCAGGTGGTACATCATATGACTGTGGTGGACCAATCAGGTTGAGGTTCTAGCGGTTGGCACGTGCTACCTGAAAAGACAGACTGTTTCTGGTCTGGGGGCTGCCTGACTGCACTAGGCTTCTTCGTGGTCAGAGCTTCAACTGGGGCTGAGGTGAAGTGTGGGAAATCAGCTCCCTCTTTTCTCTGTCAAATTAAAAATGTGCCCTTGGGCAAATCACTTAACAATTCTACGTTTCGCTTGTGAAGTGTGAAAGTGTTAGTCATTCAGCCGTGTCTGACTCTTTGTGACCCCATGGACTGTAGCCCACCAGGCTCCTCTGTCTATGGAATTGTCCAGGCAAGAATACTGGAGTGGGTTGCCATTCCCTTGTCCAGGGGACCTTCCCCACCCAGGGACAGAACCCATGTCCCCTGCATTGCAGGCAGATTCTTTACCTTCTGAGCCATCAGGGAAGCCCACCTATTCTTTAAAGGGGCACAGGAGGACTTCCCTAGGTCCAGTGATTGAGACTTGGTGCTTTCATCACAAAGGGTGGGGTTTTATCCCTGGTCAAGGAACTAAGATCCCCAAGCCGCATGAAGCGGCCAAAACAAACAAACAAAAAAAATCCAGTGGGCATAGGGATTTTACAAAAGCCTCATTAAATTCTTGCAAGACTAAACCAGAGAACCCATGAAAAGAACTGGGAACAGAGGATTTATCAAAGAAGCTCTTTAACCTCTACCTAGAGGTCTCCTCTTTCCTAGGATCCAGATGTAGGTCTGTGGAGCTGAGCCAGGGAGAGAGTTCAGTAACCATCCCCTGCTGGGCTCAGAACCACACCTCCCCCGACTGCAGTCTGTTACTCAATCAGGCTCCTGACCCCGCTTCTCAGTCTTCTCTGCGGCTCAGGGAACTGACTCTCGGCGGCTCCAATCCACGGGCTCACCTGACCGGCCCAGGAATGTCTGAATCACCCCTCCCCCACACCCACACGAATTATCGCCCAAATCTGACTTTCCCATATTTCCAGTAGACGGGGATCTCTGAGAAGAGTGGGAACCAGCCTGCGATGGGGGGTGGGGGAGGCGCTTTCTGGACTGGCTTCGGCTGGTTGCAGACGGGAGCCTGACGCCATCCCGCTTGGTTCCTCCTGTTCTCTGCTGTCCTCCAAAGCCTCATGTCCCTCTGCACATGGCCATCTGGTCACAGCGAGCTGTGGACCAGCAACGAGGCAGGACAGGGAGGAGGGAGGGGCCTGAAACCCACCCCCAGGGCAGCCTCACTTCCTGAGGCTTCAACACTGCCCTGTTCAGGGTCTCTTTCAAAAATGCAAACGCTGGAAAAACTAGAGGCCTTTTAGGGCTTTCCTGGTGGCTCAGACAGTAGAGGATCTGCCTGCAATGCTGGAGATCCGGGATTTGGTCCCTGGGTCAGGAAGATCCCCTAGAGAAGGGAATGGCAACCCACTTTGGTATTCTTGCCTGGGAAATCCCATGGCCCACAGTCCATGAGGTTGCAAAGGGTTGGACACGACTCAGCGACTAACATACTCACACACACTGGGATCTGAATGCGGTTTCATTTCCCCTGCTCTATCTTATGAGCTGAGTCCCAGCCCCGGTTGACTCCTTAGTGTTTCTGGAGCCAGTCCATGCTGGAGCCTTCACCCATACCGTTCCTGACTGGAGCTCCCTTTCATGCTTTCTTCTCCTGGACTCTTAAGACCCAGCTTAATGTCTGCCTCTCCCACACCCAGACTGAGTTAGGGGCTCTCCTCTGTGTTCCCACAGCTGCCTGGACCACACTCCATCACTTCCCGCATCACTCTGACTGGTAACCATTGCCTTACTAGTCTGCCTTCCTCACTAGACAGTGTGTTTCTTGGAGGCCAGGTCCAAGACTGGATCTCCCCAGTGTCCCTAGCACCCAGAGTCTGGTATTCAGTAGGTGCTCAGGGTGTTCTCACTGACTGTCTGGAAAGATGCGTGATTGTCCCCACTCTGGCCACTGTTACTGCTACCTGGGTGTCTTAGTCTGGGCTCTCCCACAAACAGGGAGACCCTGGGCAAGGCTCAGAGTGGACAGGAGTTATCAGGAGGTGAAGAGAACACCTCAGGTAGGGAGGAGGTAGGACATAAATAGAAGGCAGCCCCCCAAATCTGTGTTTTCAAGCTGTTTGCCATGGTGGGGGATGGGATCTTAATCCCACTGGGACACTCTGGGAGCCAGTATAGACTGTGTCCTACTGGAGGGGTGAGGGAGCTGGGTGTTTGCCCCTGACTCCCATCACCCAGTCAATCCTAAAAGAAATCAACCTTGAATATTCATTGCAAGGATGCATGCTGAAGCTGAAGCTCCAGTACTTTGGCCACTTGATGCGAATAACTGACTCATTGGAAAAGGCCCTGATGCTGGGAAAGACTGAGAGCAAGAGAAGGGGGAAGATGGAGGAGGAGATGGTTGGATGGCATCACCAACTCAACGGACATGAGTCTGAGCAAGCTCTGGGAGATGGTGAAGAACAGGGAAGGCCTGGAGTACTATAGTTCATGGGGCTGCAAAGAGTTGGACAGGACTGAGAGACTGAACAACAACCCATCACCCTTGGCTTCGGGCTGCTCCCAGGGGCGTGAAGATCCCAGCAAATCGCATCAGGTGAAGCTGGTGGCCAGGTGCAGGCAAGAGGTGAGGATGCGGGAGGTGAGGATGAAGGAGGGACGTGATGGGGCTCCCGGGCTTCTCTGCTGCAACAGCCCTCCAGATGGTACCCTGGGCCCCCTTCCCATACCGACTATGAACTCCCTGAGGGCAGCGACTGGTCATTCATCTCTGCCACCAGCATACAGGGCGGAGCTCAGAGCAGATGCTCTCTGAGCCCTGAGTGAACGAATGAGTGGGTGAGTGAATGATGGACGGATGGCTGGAGTGGTCATCAGGTTAGCGACTTCCTCCCTCTCCAGCAGGAGAAATTTGGGGTCTGGAGATCCTCGGAGCCGAGAGAGAAGGTAGATGTGTGTGTGTGTGTGTATGCGTGTGTGTGTGTGTGTGTGTCAGGGGGGTGCCGGGCAGAAGGGCTGGCCGGCCAGCTGGCGGTGAAGAAAGGCCCGGTTCATGTACTTCTTGGGCTGGGGAGGTTCCTGGGCCTGGCTGCTGTGGGGGTGGCTTCCGCCCCGGCCCGTGGGGTTGCGTGACTCCCGGAATGCTGGGCCCAGGGCGTGGAGGCGAGCAAACGCCGTCAGGCGTATCAGTGATCTCCCGGTGCAGATATGGAAGTTTGAGGAGGCCCAGCCGGCTCTGCCCGACTGTAAAGAGACGTGATTGAGGCGGGTCACAGGGAGGTGGCGGTGATTAAGGGGGGCTGAGTCCTGTGGACTTCCTGCCCAGCAGGTAGGGGTGACCCCGGGAACGAGATGGGACATTAGTCACAATGTAAACCTCCTCTGCGCTCATAAACCTGGGCAGAGGCGGGGCTCCCATGGCTCCAGGCACCAAAGCTGATTCCCTGGGGTGGAGCCCTAGCTCCTGGGCTTTATCTTCCTCACCTGAGACCCAAGCGTCTGGCTGGAGTCTCAAGAGCCTGGGGCCCAACTCAGGGAGGCACTTGGGGACACGGCTCTAAAAAGAGTAGCAGTAACTCAGTGGCCCCCACGATTTCTAGTTTATAGGGTTTGTAAAGCACTTCCTCCTCCCATTACCTCGTTTGATCCTCCAAACAGCTTTGCGCCATCTTATAATGGAGGGCAATCACCTCCATTTTATTGATGTGAAAACTGAGGCCCCTCAAGGTTTCAGTCCTGGAAAAACTGGGGTGGGAAGAATACCCAGGAAGTCAAATCAGGAGCTGAATTTCAACCACGGAAAGTCTAGTTTGGGGCTCCAGCTGAGGTCCAGGGACAGGCTGGAGGGCACATCCTCTGGGCTGGGAAACCCAGGCAGAGGAATCTTAGAGCAAAAGGACTCTGGGCCTGGGCCCCGCCATCTGTCTGGGCCACTGCTTCCTGATGATAAAACTCTCTCCAGAAGGAGACCTAGGCGCTCAGGGGAGGTTTCTGTTTTGTCGTGGGAAAAGAACTGAGCCCGAGAAAGGAGTCAGAGACGAGCACTTATAAGCTGGTATGTCTGTGCAGACACCCCGTGGGATGCCCGTAGGGTCCATGCGTGCTTGCAGCCTCTACCCCTGCTCCTGGAGGGGAGAAGGAAATGCAAAGAATACTGTTCGTCCTCGACCGTCACTGTCAGGAGAAATGGGATGGCCTGTGGCTTTGTCCACTAGAAACTCTGAAGAACTGGCCTTTGGATGAAATCCTATCTCTCCAACAGCCCAGAGCACATAGAAAATGAAAGTGTGAGTCACTCAGTCGTGTCCGACTCTTTGCAATCCCATGGATTGTAGCCCGCCAGGCTCCTCTGTCCATGGGATTCTCCAGGCAAGGATACTGGAGTAGGTTGCTGCTTCCGTCTCCAGGGATCCTTCCCAACACAGGGAACCCAGTCTCTCTCAGATTCTTTACCAACTAAACCACCAGGAAAGCCCACATAGAAGGTACTCAATAAATATTACCGAACCAACAGATAAGAGAAAACAGAGAAAGTCAAACCTCCTATTGACCTTGAAGGGAAAACAGGGCTTAGGGAGTCAGACAGACTTGGACTATTGGTTGGCCTCCTTTCCTGCCGCTGTCCTGAGACTGTCGTCACTCTCCTCCATCGCACCTATGTGACTCTCCCAGCCCGCCTCCCCACACTCAGCAGACGCCCACCCATCCATCTGACGGCTAATGAGCCCTCCCTGCCCGATGATGGCCAAGTTCCCACCTGCAGTGTTTCGAGAACAGGATTTGTGTTCCTTACCTAGAACAAGCCCTCATCTCAACAAAGAACATCCCTTCCCTGAACTGTGTCCCCCAGGTCAAACCTTGCGAACCACCCCCTATTGTCGCCCTAGGAAGTCGAGCCTGGACTGCTTCCCAGATTTGAAATCCTGTCCTCCTGGCTGATCCCTGCCCCCGTTTCAGGCCTCTTGTCGCATGAGCGTCACAGCCTCTGGAGGTCTCCTCACCTTCCCATCATGTCCCATCTCCTCGCTGGCTGACAGAGGGGTGGCTGGCGTGACTGTATCATCAGCCAGCTCTCTGCTTGAGATCTCCACGGCTCTGTGCTACCCCCGGGGTGGAGTCCGAACCCCTTCATCTGTAAGTAGAGGCCCCGCTGTAATTAGATTCCAGCCATTTCTCCTTCCCTACTTCTGTTCCAGCCACACCAAAACACTCACCCTTCCCAACACGCCATGTGTCTTTGCCCTGGACAACCCTCCCCTGCCTGCCAGGACGACCCTCATAAATCCTCTCAAGTCTATCTCAAAAGGCACCTCCTCCATGAAGCCTTCCGTACCCCCACCCTGTGCAGAGTTTGACCTCTCTTGCAATTCCATGGCAACAGAAACCACAGAGCTCAGATCATCCAGGAGTTTTAAGACAACCTCTTCTGACGTCGGGTTGAAGTGCAACTTTTGGTCGAGAAAGTGGCTGTCCCAGCCAGCCGTGGCGGCAGGGCCCCCAGCCTAGGGCTTGTTATCGGAAGAGATGACGACCAAATCCACATGCTGTCAATGCGAATGCTGCCGCGTGTCATCACACGCTTCCTCCCAGTAGCCTTATGAGGTAGGTGAGAGTTTGCCCAGTTATAAAAGAGGAACCCAAGACCTGGGAAGGTTATAGGACTTGCCCAAGGTCACAGAGCCAAGAAGCGGGCAGGGCTGGGGCTCCGACACCCAGCTGCCTGCCTCCCAGCCCTTCTGTTTCTGGACGTGTGCCAGGTGGGACCCACACAGCTCGATTCTATGCCTGTCTCCTCCTCGAGGACACGAGCCTCCTCTGGCTTTTCTGAGTGTCCCCAGAGCTGGGGACAGAGAACCCAGGGGACATGTGCCAACGCTGAGCTCAAATCTCTTCCCTCTCAGGCGGACTATTGGTGGCCTGCCCCCCTTTTGAGACTCTCTCCTGGGCTTCATTTGGCCAGATTTCCCTTGTGTCAGCCATGCAGGGAGCAAGGCCGTGGGACTCTGAGTATGATTATTAGCTGTGTGACATTGGGCAAAGAACCTCTTTCCCTAAAGGACTTCTCTGTGGTACACAGCCTCATTTTAAGGGCACCTGAAGCCAGAGAAAAAGTGTAGCGCCAGTCCCTCGAGGGTACTTTTTTCCCTTGAACTTCTGGGGTAGGTAGAAATAAATTAAGTAACTTTTAAGTGATTTTAAACTAGTTACTGAGGTGGATGAACCTAGAGCCTGTTATACAGAGTGACATAAGTTAGAAAAACAAATATTGTGTAAGTGAAAGTCGCTCAGTCGTGTCTGACTCTTTGTGACCCCATGGACTATACAGTCCATGGAATTCTCCAGGCCAGAATACTGGAGTGGGTAGCCTTTCCCTTCTCCAGGGGATCTTCCCGACCCAGGAATCAAACCCAAGTCGATCACTGCAGGTGGATTCTTTACCAACTGAGCTATCAGGGAAGCCCCATAAATACTGCATATTAACATATATATATATGGAATCTAGAAAAATGGAACCGGTGAGCTCATTTGCAGGGCAGGAATGGAGATGCAGATGTAGAGAACGACTTTTGGACAAAGCAGCGGAAGGAGAGGGTGGGATTGAGAGAGAAGCACTGAAACATACACATTACCATATGTAAAACAGACAGCTAATGGGAGTTGCTGTATAATACACAGAGGTCAGCTGGGTGCTCTGTGACAACCTAGAGGCATGAGGTGGGGTGGGGGTGGGAGGGAAGTTCAAGAGGGAGGGGACACATGTGTACTTACAGCTGATTCACCTTGTTGTATGGGAGAAACCAATACAACATTGTAAAGCAATAATCCTCCAGTTAAAAACAAATTATATATATATTTTATGGTGGCTCAGTCGGTAAAGAATCCACTTGCAATGCAGGTTCGATCCCTGGGTTGGGAATATCCGCTGGAGGAGGGCATGGCAGCCCACTCCATTATTCTTGCCCGGAGAATGCCCATGGACAGAGGAACCTGGCGGGCTGCAATCCACGGGGTCGCAAAGAGTCGGTCACAACTGAGCAACTAAGTACAGCTCATGACTTATATATATGTGGTGGAGCAAACTATAAAGCTTACATTAAGGATAAAACATGCATGGGCTGCTTGAGGCTACCCTCCTCAGCAGCCAGGGGATGTGATGGAAACTGGTGAGAAGCACCCATGAGATGAGGCTGGTCCCCCTGGTGAGGAGATGCTGAATACCTCCGCCCTCCAGTCTTCTTGCCCTGGTCCCCTCGGTCTGCTCCCACAGCTGGCTGAATACAGTGGAAAGAACCAGCGCCGAGCTGGACACACCAGAATTTGAGTCCTCGAGTGGACAGTTAAGTGTTCTGTGACTTCAGACCTAAGAGTCTCTGCTTCCTTTTCAAGTATCGTGGGTTTATCAACACCTCCTACCCGTGCTGGATTCCGCCTGCCCTGCGGAGTCACCCCCACCCTTCTCCACCCTGCCTGTGGTGCAGAGGCTGAATCGAGGGATTCCTAGTCCTACCTACTGGCTCTTTTGTTCTCTGACTTCCGGCAGGATGTGGCCCATTGGAGACTGAGGTGGGAGGATGGGAGGAGAATGGGATGGAGGGGGTTATCCGCCCACAGCTGCTCTCGCCACCTGGGGGACACAGGGATGGGATCACTCAGTTCCCTGGACCTCCCCTCCTGCAGGGAGCCCCCCTTCTACGGCTGCCTCTCCTGGGCTCTAGTAACGACCCCTGTCCCCCCACCTCGGGGTGTCTGCCCTGGCTAGCCCTGGGGTGTCTCACCAGCCTTCATTGGTTTCCCTCACTCCCCCAACTTTGTCCCAAACTAGAATAAATTGTCCCCAACCGTGCCTTTAGGGACTTGCCTATAGCTCAGATGGTAAAGAATCTGCCTGCGATGCAAGAGACCGGGGTTCGATCCCCGGGTCAGGAAGATCCCCTGGAGAAGGGAAGGGCACCCCACTCCGGCATTCTTGCCTGGAGAATCCCATGGGCAGAGGAGGCTGGCCGGCTATATAGCCCATGGGGTCCCAAAGAGTCGGACAGGACTGAGCGACTAACACACACACACACAATGGTGCCTTTTGAACGAAGCCTGTTTCTCTGCTGTGGGCCCCGGCTCAACAACTACCGCGCTGGGTTTCTGGAAGGGGTGAATGTCTGCAGAGCGGTTTATAAGGAAAGGCTGTATGGGCGTTGGAGAGCAGTAATGAGTATCATTAGGGGACCCGGCAGTGAGGGCAGAGGCAGGCCTGGCGGCCGCTCCCTCACCAACCGCGGTAGTGCCCGGAGCCCTGGGAGGCCTGGCCGGGAAGCCAGGGCTTTCTCGGAGCCCGGTTCCCGCAGCAGCGGCGGCGATCGCAGCGGGGCTGCCGGGGGCTCCTGGCCGAAGCTCAGCTGGCACGCGAGGCTGCCAGGGAGCCCCAGCGTGCGCGGGGCCGCCAGCCGCTGACTCAGCACAACGGCCCCCTCCCCGCAGCGCCGAGTGGGAACCGGCGCCTCCGCGGCCCCAGCCCTCGGCCCTCTTCGGCGCCCCCTCCGCTGGAGCGGCCCGCGCCCAAAGGAGCGCTGGCTGCCGCCCGGGCCGCAGGGAACGCAGGCTCTGATGGTCGGCTGGCCGGGCCGCCGCCCCGCCCTCCGCTCTCAGGTCCTGCGGCTGCAGAGGCCGAAACGGGGACAGAAGGAGCCTCTGACTATGCAGATGGGGAAACTGAGGCTCAGCGAAAGTGCAGACGGAACCTCTGACTGTGGAGACGGGGAAAGTGAAGCTCAGGGAAAGCGCCTTCCCAAGGGCCTGGGCGGATCACTGTCAGAACCCTAACAGGCTGCAGGCAGGATTCCCGCTCTGGTTGAGAAGAAACCATCTGGTCACCAGCAGGCCCCAGTGGGGATGAGGAGGCAGTAAGCTGTGTGAGGCTGGAGGTACTTGTCTTTAGAAGATTCTAATTGCTTAGGAGTTAATACTTCTAACTTCAAGAGCCCACACTTGCATCAGTTCAATTCAGGCATTCGGTCGTGTCCGACTCTTTGTGACCCCATGGACTGCAGGGGTCACAAAGGCCCTCCCTGGCCTCTCAGTCCATCACCAACTCCCAGAGCTTACTCAAACTCATGTCCATTGAGTCAGTGATGCCACCCAACCATCTCATCCTCTGTCGTCCCCTTCTCCTCTGGCCTTCAATTTTTCCCAGCATCAGGATGGTACCTTTCAAAATAAATCTTAATTTTCAAAACTAAAAAAAAAAAGCGGGGGGGGGGGGGTGAGGATTTCTCTGGTGGTCCAGTGATTAAGACTCCACACTCCCAATGCCTGGGGCACAGGTTTGATTCCTGATCAGAGAACTAAGATGCCCCATGCCGTGGGTAAGGTCAAAATTTAAGAAAAGGTGGGGAGGAACTTCCCTGGTGGTCCTGTGGTTAAGAATGTGCTGGCCAATGCAGGGGACAAGGGTTCAATCCCTGGTCCAAGAAGATCCCACATGCCTTGAAGCAACTAAGCCCGTGTGCCTCAGCTACTGAAGCCTGCGCGCCCTAGAGCGCATGCTCCACAGCAAAAGAAGCCGCTGCAATGAGAGGCCAGGCCGCCACAACGGACAGCAGCCTGCACTCACCACTAGAGAAAGCCCGAGCACAGCAACAAAGACCCATCGCGGCCAAAAATAATAAAAATTAAAAAAAAAAAAAAGAAGATTCAAATCACTTAGGAACTCTAGGTGTGCCCCCCATATGTGACCACCTCTAATCCTCACAACAACCAATAGGGATTGGGATCTCCACAAGTTAGATGTTGATGCTGAGGCCCAGAGACAGGAAGCAACCTACCTGAGGTTGCACAGCTTGTAAATGGCAGAGCCAACATTCAAACGTTAGTCTTTGATGCTGTTAAGCTTGTGCTCTGTCAACCAGGCGATACTGCCTTTGGTTTTTCCAAAGCCAGCTTTGTTGTTCAGTTGCTAGGTCGTGTCTGTTTGTGACCCCATGGACTGCAGCACTCCGGTCTTCCCTGTCCTTCACTAGCCCCTGGAGTTTGCTCAAATTCATGTCTGTTGAGTTGGTGATGCTATCTAACCATTTCATAATCTGTCTCTCCCTTCTCCTTTTGCCTTCAATCTTTCCCAGCATCAGGGTCTTTCCCAATGAGTCAGCTCTCTGCATCAGGTGGCCCAAGTATTGGAGCTTCAGCATCAGTTCTTCCAATAAATATTTAGAGTTGATTTCTTTTAGGAACAATTGGTTTGATCTCCCTGCTGTCCAAGGGACTCTTTAAGAGTCTTCTCCAACACCACAATTCAGAAGTATCAATTCTTTAGCACTCAGTCTTCTTTACAGTCCAACTCTCACATCTGTACATGACCACTGGAAAAACCACAGTTTTGACTATCTGGACCTCTGCAGCAGTGATATTTCAGTTTTTTAATATGCTGTCTAGGTCTGTCACAGCAAGTGACTTTTAATTTTGTGACTGCAGTCACCGTATGCAGTGATTTTGGAGCCCAAGAAAGTGCTGTCCTATAAATGAAGCCTAGATGGGGTGGGCCTCAGAAGGCTGAAGGGCTAGCCTCAGCTCTGCGCCTCCCTATCTTTTCTGTAGCCTTGGGCTAACTCCTTCACCCTCGCTTTCTTATCTGTGAATAATAGTGACCAGGCCTGCCCCGCTTCCTTCCTCTGATACTCTGTAAGGCATGTACCTAGGTACTATCATTCCCATTTTACAGATGGGGCAACTGAGACCCACTCATTCCTTTATATTCATGATGA
Organism: Bubalus bubalis; assembly: GCF_019923935.1. Taxonomy (NCBI): domain Eukaryota; kingdom Metazoa; phylum Chordata; class Mammalia; order Artiodactyla; family Bovidae; genus Bubalus; species Bubalus bubalis. The sequence goes on from NC_059177.1 coordinate 56,583,728, forward strand.
ATGAATTAGATGTAATTTTCTGAGGGGCTTCTAGAGGCCAGGTACTATGTCCCCAGAGAGGAAAGTGACTTGCCCAAGGCTACACACCTAGAATGTGGCACATCTGAGCCTCAAACTGATAGTGGAGACTCTGGATGGTCTTCCTGGCCTCCAGGGTTGTGGACAAGTAGCCAGAGGATCACCGACTCAACGGACATGAGTCTGAGCTCTGGGAGCTGGTGATGGACAGTGAAGCCTGGCGTGCTGCAGTCCACCTGGCGTGCTGGGTCGCAGAGAGTTGGACACGACTCAGCAACTGAACTGAACTCAGCCAGAGGATCACAGTTTTCCAGCTCCAGCAGAAAGTCACTCAGATCCTCCTTAAGCCCAGCCCATGGCACTACACAGATCCCAGGAAGGACCCTCTTCCTGGGAACTTTTGGCCTGGAACATATTTACAAAACCCCAGAGGGGATGGAAATATCCTGGCCCACTCCCTACAGACCTAAATTAGCAATTTTCTTATACTTTATAACCCCTCTGGAAATGCAAACTATGTAATATTAGTCTAAAATTAGGAGCATAAGTCACAAGAGAAAAGTCCCACTACTTCTGGAGAAAATGTTTTCCTAAGCCTCATCCTGGCATTTGTTCTAAATCCAAACATAGTGGTTGTGTTTCAAATAATTATTTTCTCCTAGTACTTATGGATTGGAGGCAGGATGCTTCTGAGAGAACCCATTCTTATGGTACTGTCAAATGCAGAAATCCAATCTCTTTACCTGGCTTTAGGACATCCAGGTAGGGCCTGGATACTTGAACAGGAAGAGCCTGTCCTGTGGACCCAGGATGCCTTCTGTGAATAATGAAGGGCACTTTAATAATAACAAGGGCAATGGTGTTACTGGTAGCTGACGCAGATTAACTGGTTAAGATGTGCCAAGAAACCAAGTGAAGTGTCTTACGACCATGTTTAAGCCTCGTGATAACCCTGTAAGATGGGTATTATGATCCCATTTTACATATGAAGTAATTAAGGCCTAAAGAGGTTAAGAGATTGACCAAAAGCCATGTGGTTATAGAGCCAGTAAGCAGTGGAGTTAGAGTTTTAATCCAAGTCAGCCTAACACTAAAGTCCACACAAGGGGGTGTTCCCTAGTGGCCTAGTGGTTCGGATTTGGCACTTTTGCTGGAGAGGCCTGGATTCAATCTCTGCTCAAGAACCACCCTGCATGCTGCGAGGCGCTGCCAAAACACAAAACATCAAGAAAAAAAAAAACGAGGGTATCGTCTCCCCTAAGAGCTGCGCTTTCCATGTGCCAGACACAGTCCTAAGTGACCTACGCGAGACTTAAACGGCACTTAAACGATAATCTCTCGATCGGCACAAGAAGCCCTCGCAGGACTCGGGTGCTTCCCTGTCCTTTGCCCACCGGTGCAGACACCCACACTAGCTTCTAGTCCGCCTGAGCTTCTCTGGTTAACCTGTGGAGTTCAAATTCTTTGAGTAAATTAATCCTAGCCTCCTAGGACCCTGGTCATGTTTCTTCATTTCTTTGACCCTCAGGGTTTTCATCTGTCAACCGAGTTGGTTGATCCCTTCATCTCTAATTTTCCAGAATTCCAGGACAAACGCAGAGCCCGTGTGGATATGGGCATAGGACGTGCAGGTGGGGTAGAAACAACCCTCATCAAGGTGCAGGAACTTTGTGGTGAGGCGGGTGTGAGGCTGGGCTCCTGGGAACAGTGACGGGGAGGGTGGCAGGGTCCTTCAGCCGAATGGTTGTAACCGGACCCCAGGGAATGCGGTGAGTCAGGACCTCCAGGTATGTGTGACCCCAGGGGCAGAGCTGGGTCTATGAGGTGGAAAATCCCTGGGGGGGTCTGGAAGGGAGACAGCTTCCTGCCCCTTCAGGTGGCTGTTCAGGGCTGGACCGCCACTGGAGGCGTGTAGACTGGCCTCTAGAGATATTTTTTTTCCCCCATATGCAAATTTGGTCACATCCCTCTACTGTCCGACCACATCCCCTGGATCCCTGCTGCCGACAGATGCGGTCCTCAGCACGGTGCATGAGGCTGTCCCAGCCTGACACCGACTCAGCCACTCTCATCTCATGCCCGACACTAGCTCGGGGGTCCCTGACGTCTCATTTTCTGAACACATTCTGTATGATCGCACTTCCGTGCTCCTTGGAGGGTCCCTGTGGACCCCCTCTCCCACCTCTAGGCAGTTCATCACTTGGGCTGAATTGCAGTGATGCATCTGACCTCATTGCCATACTGTGGTACCCTCCAGGGTGGGGCCCCATCACAGGCATCTCCACATGGACGGGTTGGGGGGGACACCCATCATGTACAAGCACAGAGTGAAGGCCAGGGATGTATAGAGACTAAGAGTGAGAATCATGAGAATGGAGGCAACCAGGGGCTGGGGGCCAAGGACCAGGATGGGGTGGGGGAAGAGGAGGGCTGGCCCACCTACTGAAGACAGGCATCTTGGGCCCTTTGTCTTGTAAGCCCCACTGTTCCAGCAAGTCTGTAGGAAGAGGAAGGAGAAACCAACGACATGATCCTCCTGAAAAGGAACTCTGGTTCCTTCTCTCAGGACTCAGAGCTGAAGTTCACTTTCTTGAGGCGGCTCCACCCCCACCCCAGGTCCCCACGTGGTGGATGTGATACTGTCTGTGGCTCTACAGGGCTGAGCCCAGAAGCGGTCTCTCCTCAAGGCTCAGGGATCCTACATTTCTAGGGGCTCACTTCTGTAACCTGACTCTGAAGGAATAGGCACCCGGGGGTGGGGAGGAGGGGGTGCGATTCCCAACCCCTGTCACCCTGCCCTGCTTTTATCAGTACCTCACCGCAGGGCATATCCAGCAAGTTCGGGCCTGCCCACAAGAAGGATTCGCCTGGTAGCCTCGAGGGAACCATGGAAAACACACTGGAATTCAGGAGCAACTCCCCAGCCCTGGTGTGCTCAGCGGAGCTGATGCAGCTGACCATCCCATTTCTGCACCGCACCACCCCCCCCCACCCCGGCCCCATGCTTCCCAAGACCCCAGTCCTCTTGCTCCTCACCCACTCCTTAAAAAAAAGAAGCCCTTGGATCACTCCCGTTTCTGGTCGTGTCTAGAGAAGCAGGGTGTGTGCAGCCACGGTTTCTGCCCTGGGTGCCCTACCGCTCCTGCGCTCCATGGCATAGATGGCGGGGGGTGGGGAGAGGGGGGAGACGGGAGGATGGGAGAGGAGCCAGGTGCTGGGGCAGGGCCCTCGTGGGAGCCTCGAACGCTTTTTCTTTCTTGTTCTTTTGGCTCTTGACCACAGTTAACTTTTCTTCCTATTTTTGTTAACACAAATCCCTAAGTGTGTTTGTGTCCGGAGAAAGTGCTATGAATAACTGCTGATACATTTGTTGATGATGAACTTGTGAATCATCCTGGGGGGAAAAAGGAGTCCAGAGAGTGGAGCGGGAGCTCTGGAGCCTGCCTATGACGTGTCGTAAAATATTTAGCGAATGATGGTCCAAACCACAGGGAAAAAGTCAGAGAGATGGGAATTTGAAAGCTGCCAGGATTTAAAAGCTGTTTAATGCTAACCATCAGTGCCAGAGAGCTGAGAGCGGCTCCCTTCCTCCCTGCATTGGCCCCGAGGGCGCGGAGAGGGCTTTGGACCAGCAGGGCAGCGCTGAAAGGCTCTTTGTTCGAGCCCTCCTGTAAACAAGGGGTCTCCCCGGAGGTGGAATCCTTACCTTGTCTACTGCCCACACACTCTCTTTTTCTCCACAAGGAACAGTAGGGAAGCCACTGGCTGCTTGGCATCAAAGAAGGAAAAAGAACCTGTCATGATGGATCGAATTTGTCACTTTGCCATGTTCTGATGTCATTTACATAATGAGCTTGGTCCAGGGTCCCTGGATGACCTGGTCACGTCTTTGGTTCTAAAGGTCTGAGCTCTGAAGCTGTCTCTCCTAAAGGGTTAGGGACCTTGCATGTTTAGGACTGGGGTCAGGACTCACCTCCCTAACCTGACTCTTTGGAGATCTGTTTATTTTGGGATAAAGGATGGAAAGATTTGAACTGAAAGCTTCAAGTGTAAAGTCATGTTCTCTTTAGTATCAACACCAGGAAGCCTAAACTAAGGGAGAAGCGTTAGGGGGATAATTCAGGTCAGCAGAAACAATTATCTTGGAGAAGAGAGACCTCAGCATAGACTGCTGATGAAGCGTGCTTCAAAGTCATCATGTTGTCCATGGCTAAGCAACGCTAATGAACTTGGTGGCTGCAATCAACTAATCTGTTCCCTGTGCCAAGAAGGTCTCTGCTTTTAGGGAACATGCCATCTGTTTTGCTGGGGAGGCATGTTTTACCTAAACAAGATAATTAGCCTTTGAGGTCACAAAAGTCAGAGCTCCCTGGGCAAGGTGATCCCAATGAAGCCAGCAGGAAAATGTAGCAAAACTGCTCTACATACATCGGGAACAGAACGTGGCCCTTATCCCTCATTCGTGTTTTGGTTTGGTTTTGTTTCCTTTTGTTGTTGTTATTCCTGTAATTTTGCTTTCCTAGAACATCTCTTCTTCCACTTGCTACCTATCGCCGAGTCCAACACATCTTTGAGGCCCACCTGAATGAGTTTATAGTCACTCATGACTTTTCCAATCTTCGTTACTTTGAACTCCTATAGTACTTGGCATCCAAACCATTCATTTGGCACACACTGTGTAGTTTAATCTGCTTTTAAGAAGGATTCATCTCTTCTCAATTCAGTGGTAAGTTCTTTGGCAGGTACCACGTCTTATAACACTTCTGTGTTACCACAGCATCTAGCTGTTGATACTTGCCACTGGGGTATTTGCATATGCCTTGGTATCCTGTTAGAGGGCTGCTGCTGGTGAGTGAGAATCTTGCTTGAGATTAAGGAAGAAGATTGAATTCCTGGTAGGCCTAAGGATACGCCTCACATGAGTATATCCAGGTTAAGAAACACATCCTCTGAACGGTTTTTGGTCCTGGAGTTCCATTCTTACTTGTAATTTTTAAAGCAGACAGAAGGTTCAGAAAAGTTGTAAATTGAGTAAAAAATGATTTGACTTAGAATGAAAATTGATCAGCAATTCCATCCACATTGTTTCACGTATTTAAGAAAGAAAGGAAAATGAAAAATAAAGATGGAAAAGGATGGAAGGAAGGGAAGGGAAATAATGAAAGGGAAATGAAAGGGAAAAAAATCCTGGAGAGTGGGGTGGGGAACACAACAGACTCAGTCTTCAAATATGACCAGTAATTTCACGATGTGGTAATTTTTAATATTAAAAGTAAATTGTAAATGTATCTTTATAAACAATATGCATAAAATAGATCTATTATTCTAAAACCTTTTCTTTTTTCAAATGCTTTTTCACAGTAATTTTTTTAGGTGTCAGATTTTTCCCTCAAAATAATAGTGCAATTGGGAGAAGGAAGATGCTGTCAGTGAATTTGGTCGGACTTCTCTGCTAATACAAGTCCTTGTAGATTTCCTGTAGGAGTGGGTGGAGACTCATGTCCGTCTCTGTTTTCTTTATTACTTGCAACAGCTGCACGTGTTCTGTCACAATCTGTCTGAGGTCTGTCATTTTCTGGAGCAGCTTGGCAAAGAGCTGGGAGGACTCGGGGTGGTTCAGCTTGAGCTGCAGCTCCAAGGCTTGCAACAGGTTGTCTTGTATGTCCTCAATGGGCTTCACATTCAGCAAACCTGGGCGGTCTGGGAGAGCAGAAACGGAAGACAGAACAGGAGGTTGAGTTACAAAATTCTCTGGTCCCACATCTGAGGCATATTCAGCCAATGAGTCACATTTTATTGGTTTTCCTTTGGTTCTAAAATAGCGTGTTGGAGAGAAGGTAAGCAGATAGCAGGCAAGAATTGCATACAAGGAGAATGGAATGCAAGCCAAGACTATCAGAGCTCTTTTCCAGGGCCATTCTCTGCCTGGCCAAGACTAAAGCTGTGTGACCAGTTGACAGAACGCAGTGGCAAAGCAATCATCTCCCCAGACTGGGGACTTTTCTGCTGGCATGTTTCTACTCATTCAGAAATCTCATTTTCAATTTCTGTTTCTTCCTGATGAGTCTATGTTTTATCACCTCTACTTACTTTCTTATCACAAGTTTAAACACACTTTGAAAACAAACTTTTGTCTTCTTTTTGCTTAATATAGCACATGCATTTTCAAAGAGACAGTATTTTCAAATACTGTTACACTTTGGAAGGACAGACCAAATTTTAACATAGGCTTCTTCTGACTAGAGAGGTTGCAGGTAATTTTCACTTTCTTCTTTATATTTTCCTTATTTGAACTTTTAAATGGTGAGTTTAAATTACTTTTAAGTTCTTAATGTTTTTGCTTCATGTAGATCTTTTTAGATTTATCCTTGAATATGTTCTAGTATTCTCTGCTTTCTTGAATTCTATACTTCTTTTTCATCCCATTTTCTAATGTATCCCTGCTGATGTTTAGAAAAAAATGATTGATTTTGTTATACTGAATCTATTCCAATTTCACTCTTGTGGATCCAAATAGTTTTTATCATGGATTTTTAGAAAACTTTGGACAATTACATCTGCAAATAATCGTAGTTTAAATTTCTCTCTTCTTTTCCAGTGTTTGTTCTCATTTCTTTTTCTTGTCATACAGCACTGGATAATACCTCTAAAATGGTATTAAATAATAGTAGTGTCAGGAGGCATTCTTATTTTATTCCTAACATTGAGGGAAATGCTTCTAATGGCTTATCACAAGCATGATGTTTACTAGATTATGGCAGGTAGGTTTTTCTCCTGGCTCCCCCAGAGTTTTAAAGTGTTTTAATCAGGAATTTTGTTGCATTTCATCAAATGTTTGTAAGTTTTTCTATCTACAGTGATGAGCACATGGTTTTCTGTTAATCTAGTGTAGTGAATTACATTCATAGATTTCTTTATACTCTTACATTCATTTGCTAATATTTTACTTTAGGGCTTTGAAATTTGTGAGGTTGGTTCAGAGCCTTCTTTTCTGTGAGCCATCCCTTGTCTATTGGTAATAAATATTAACTAGCCTTACAGACGGAGTTGAGACATTTTCCTTCTATTTCTATGTGTGATTATCTATTCCTTGATGGTTTCTTGGAATTCATTTGCAGAACCATCTGAGGCTGGTGGTAAATATGTGACTATCTTTAACTTTCCTCCTATAGCTTTTACTTTATTCAGGCTTTCTACTACTTATAAAGGAAAATTTTAGTAATTTACATCAGAATAAAGTTGTACATAATGTTCTCTTAGAATCTGAATCTCTATTATTTATATCTCCTTTAATTGAATGCTTTTTGTGTATCCTCTCATTTAAAATTTTTATTTGCCAAAGGCTTATCTATTTTATGGGGCTTCCCAGGTGGCTCAGAGGGTAAAGCGTCTGCCTACAATGCAGGAGACCCAGGTTCAATCCCTGGGTCAGGAAGATCCCCTGGAGAAGGGAATGGCAACCCACAACAGTACTCTTGCCTGGAAAATCCCATGGACTGAGAAGCCTGGTAGGCTACAGTCCATAGGGTCACAGAGTTGGACACGACTGAAAAGCTCCACATGTTCCACATCTATTTTATGCTTTTTAAAAAAGCACAACTTTTGGTTTTACTGATCAACTCTGTTTTTGAAAACTGTGTTTTGTTTTCAATTTAGCTAGTTCATTCTTTAACTTTCTTTAGATTTATTTTTTCCTTCTTTTTCTCATTTCTTGGGTTGAATGGTTAATTCATTTAGTTTCAGTATTTCTTGTTTTCTGATAGATGAGTTTAAAGCTCTAAAATTTCCTCTGAGTGAAAACCTATGGGGTAAAACAGTTTCACCCTGCAGGCTTTGGTAAATCATCCTCTCACAGTTCTTTTCTAAATAGTCTATTTTACTATTTTGATTTCACTTTTAATCTAAGAGTTATTTAGAGATGGGCTTCCCTGGTGGATCAACTGGTGAAGAATCTGCCTGCAATGTGGAAGACCTGGCTTCAATCCCTGGGTTGAGAAGATCCCCTGAAAGAGGGAATGGCTATCCACTCCAGGATTCTGGCCTGGAGAATTTCATGGACTGTATAGTCCATGGGGTTGCAAAGAGCTGGACATGACTAAGCGACTTTCACTTGACTTAGAGACATGTTTTTAGATTTCCAAGTGGAAAGGCTGAGTGTTTCTGTTTTTTCTAATTTCTGAGTTTGTTGCATTGTGGTGAGAATATAAGATTCTCTCACTAAAACTCAGCAGAGGGGTGCAGAGACTATGTATGGCATTTAAGATACTCACTTGATATTTTATATTGATTCAAATTTTAGCTCTTGAAGGCCACTCACCTTCTTTCTTTTTAACTCTTCTCCCCTTCCCTGTAAACTAAAGCACTGTATGAGAGTTTTTACCTCCCTTTTAATGTCCCTCATCATCTTGCCTCCATTTATCATTGTTCCCTTGCTTCAGCCACAGTAAGCTCTTTCTAAACCGAGTCCTTCAAGTATCCTGTGTTCTGTCATAACTGTGCTTAGGCAGTTCCGTTCCTCCTGCTGGGAGCAGTCTCACATTCCCTCTAATCATCCGACTGACTTAAGCTCACTCTTCAAAACCCTGCCTGTGTCCTTATGTCCTGAAGCCTTTCTGGAGATCATCCCTTCCTCTCCCTTGTTCTTCCAATCCCCTTTCTATGGACTGTGTAGTGCCTACAAAAACCTCAACTGCTACTATACTAGGAGATTACATTTACTGAGTGGCTATCATTTCCCAAAAGTTGTACAAAGGGCTTTGTATACAACACATCGTTTAATCTCCACGTAACTCCATGAGGTCAATGCTTTAAGGAGGGGAAAATGAAGATTTAATTAGAAAAAGGAGAGAAATCCTGCCCAAGAACTGCCACTTGATAGTAAACAGCAGAGCTGAAATTTGAATCTGATTCCAAACACTATACTCTTAACTTTTAGTATGTCCAGCTCCAAGTAAATATAATATGCCTAGCCGCTGTTAACGGAGAAGGCAATGGCACCCCACTCCAGTACTCTTGCCTGGAAAATCCCATGGACGGAGGGCCTGGTGGGCCGTAGTCCATGGGGTCGCTGAGAGTCGGACACGACTGAGCGACTTCACTTTCACTTCACTATGTTGTATTATAGTACAGATTTTTTTGTTTATCTCCCCTACTTGGCCATGAGGGATCAGAGGGCAGAGACTATGTCTTGATCATCTCTGAGGCTCCAGTGGAAATACAGGAAACACTCAGTTGACTGAGTTAATGAGTGAGAAGGCTGTTCTGGCTATGAGTCCTGGATTGAAAACTACAATTCTTCTGGTTGGTGAACAAGCCTAAAGGAAGGATCGATACACAATGAAGAAGCCTCTCGGAAACAGGGTTTTCCTGTATCAAATAAACTTGAGTAACCTTTATCCATTGAGGTGAGACACAATGGTCTCAGGTGGGATTTTCAGAACTTTAAACATGCTCTTGTTTTTTTTTTTTCTTTTCTTTTTAAAATTACAGACAGAAAGTTACCTGTAGTTTATTTTTTTTCCCCCTTAACTTCTCTAACATATCCCATTGACTGCAGTAATTTTTTTTTTTTTTTAATTTTAGCATTTAATTTTGGAGCCATCAGCAAGAATCTCTGATTCTGAGAATGAAACAGATGATTCAGTCCTGGCCTAGAGACTCACGCCCCTGGAGGAGTCATCCTTTCTCACAGTTGCTATGCAATAACGAAACCCCTTGACACTTCAAGGAAGAACAGATCCTGGATGGGTGCCTTTGGTTCAATGGCTGCCAATCCTCCCCCCGAACAGATGCGCCAGATTTTGAAGGCCTGGACGGCACACGCTTGTGCGTTGCAAGCGGCAGCGCTCTGTGTGGAAGTGTCAGGGTGGCTCCCCGTGGGCTGGGACCCCATACTCTTAATGCAGAACCCTCTGCTCACGGACACCCTGACTGCTTAGCCCCTGTCCCCTTCCTCCAGAGCAGCAACCGTGGGGTCAAAACTTCTGCAGAGGAGATGATGTTAATTGACCAGGTTTCATTTATCATGACAGTTCAAACAAGCTAAAGCCACAAATGCAGCTGACGGGGCTTGCTGGAAACATTTGGCTGGAGCGCAGTGCTGTGGAACTGTTGCCTCTATGAGGGGAGAAGGATCTGGTTTGGATTTTCAAGCCTCTCCCTGGCAAGTTTTTTTTTTTTTTTATGATGTGACAGATGAAGTTCGGCTGAAATTTTGTGGCCACTGATTTATGCTTTCTCTAGTGGCGAGTTAGATCATTTACTGATGTGTCCCGCTGTCGCCCTTACTGGGCCTCAGTCAAGGCAAAGACAGAGTGCAGGAGAGCGGGAAAAGTGGTGTGCTCTGCTTCTAGCAACTCTCACTAACCGGCTCTGTGACCCTGGGCAGGCTGATGAAGTTCACTGCGCCTCGATTTTCTCCTCTGTAAACGAAAAGGAATGGACTAGAGAGGGGATCTCTAAGACCCTAGTTCAAGAGTTCTAAGCTTTCTTCTTATTTGTAATTCCCTTTACAAGATTCACATAACAAAACTGGGGGAATTTTCTACTCAAAATCCAAGTAGAAAAGCACATTAACAGGCTCACACATTAAACTTAGAGCACTTGGCTAATTTGGAAAGCTAGAAAAGCTTCCTTTGGTCTTCAGCACTCCCTAGGGTTAAGAGCAAAAGGGATGTGGCAGGCTTGCCCTCACCCGCTATGCTCCAGTTGGCTCCAAGGCCTTCTCTGCTCCCCTTGCTGTCTTTTTGCTTCCAGTTTCCTTCCATTCATACCTGAACCCCTACTGAGCTAAGTTGGGGAGCACAAAAGTGCCACAGGGACCTGTCTACAGACCCAGCTGTCCTGGATCCCTTTCTCTTCCCTCTCCCTTCCCCTCAGCTCAGGGCCTGCTAAAGTATCATTCTTAGAAACCTTCTGAGGTCCTCTCCCTTCACCTTGCTGAAGGTTAGAGTTGGGGTCTGGAAGAGGATCAAGGTCAAGGGACCCCACTTCGCTAGCCCTAGATTGCCTAGAAAGCCCTTTTGGCAAAGTGCGTGCTGACTCAGACTCCAGGACCCAACCTTCAAGGAAGCTGGAGTCAATTACTGGTTCCTACTCCCCAGGCTGCAAAGAATTGGGAAAAGAAAGCTTTCCGGTCCCCATCACACAGCGCTGGAATTGATTACAGAACACTGTTGATTGCGGGCAAATCTACAAAGCCCCCATCTTCTCCAGATCTGGTTCTGTTAAGAGCTTATCGGAAGCAGATTCAAATTCTCTGCCCACCTGGGCCAGGCATCTCCCTACCCCACATTTTCTCAGGAGACATCTTAGTTAGGGGACCAGATGGCCATGGCGGTGTCTCCTGAAGAAGGTGAGAAAAACCAAAGTGGATGGCTTTGTTTCTTTTCTAATTGCTGCTGTTACGATATTCCCAGTTCTTTCCTATCGGCTTTCTGACAGAGACGAATCAGAAAAGGATTGTATCCAGTACATTTAGGAAAAAGAAGTCTTGCTAGCTGGGGAGTGGTAAATTGATCCAAAGGCAATGAAAGAACTGAGCTCTGGTGAAAGTGAAGGGAGGTGGGGCTCCTTAGGGAGCTCACACTTGGCATTTCACTTCCTCTTCCTCCCCAATTTCCTTTATTCCACTGCTTCCTAAGTACACAGGTGTGTTAAAAAAGAGCAGTGGATGCTATACTTAAAATGGATAGCCAACAAGTACCTACTGTATATAGAGCACACAGAGCTCTGCTCAACGTCATGTGGCAGCCTGGATGGGAGGGGAGCTTGGGGAGAACGGATATGTGTACATGTGTGCCTGAGTCCCTCTGCTGCACACCTGAAACTATCACAACATTGTTAATAGGCGATACCCCAATACAAAATAAAAAGTGTGTGTTTTTTTTTAAACAGCAGTGGATTTGGAAACTGAAGACTTGATCCCGTCTGTCCTCCACTTGGCTCCATGTGACTGTGGACAAATCATCTTATCTTTCTGGGTTTGCCTTAATCTTTAAGGCAACAGTGGTGTTTCTTTCCTTACGGCCATGGTGAGAAGGAGTCAGGTAAAGGAGCTTTACAACATAGCGCTGGTCTCTGTGTTTGTTCAGGTAGAGGCAGTTCCCACAGGGATAGTGTCTGGAGTGTAAGCAGGGGTGGGGTGGCATCTGTGCAGCTGGGAGACGGGGTGGTTTCTAGGCTGTTACTGGTAGAGCAGAAATTCGGGAGCATGAGATAAGGGTTCCTGACACATGTTGGGAGTTTGGGGCAAGTTCTCATTCTTGTAGTTGAATGCGTGTAAGCAAGACTGTTTCAGAACAATTATGAAACAAAGAAGCCCCGGTGCCCACATTCACTTCTTCCTTAGAGATGGACTTGGGGTTCTGTGGCCCTTTCCTGACCTAACCATCAGAATCATGGGGACCACTAGGCAAACCTCTGCATTCATCCAGGTTTGTCTCTGGCAAACTTTGGCATGACCTGTAGCAACTGCCTCCTACCATCCTACCTTTAAAAGAAAAAAAAAAAAAAACCTAAGAGAATTTTCACATGGGTTCTTTTTGTATTTAAATTTGAACTGGGGCTTGACTGAGTGCAGTGATTCTTGACTTTGCCTCTACACTGCAATTATCTGGGGAAATTAAAAACACGCAAATGAATGCTTGGCTCCCCTCTTTAGAGACTCTGACTGACTTGGCCTGGGGTGTGACTGTCGTTTCTAAAAACTTCCAGGTGACGGGAAGCCAAGAACAAACATCACTGATTTCAGAAGCATCTGGAATCTCAACCTCAAAGCTTACTTGCTGGGTAACCCTGGGCAAGTTCCTGAACCTCTCTGTAGCTTGGTTCCCTCATTTGGAAGGTGGGAGACCTGACAGTAATCCAGTGCACAGTGTGGACGAGAGGATGAAACGAGTCCCGAGACAAGAAGTGCCTGGCGCAGCATCTGACACGTGCAAAGTCAGCCATTTCCAGCTGTTTTGTGTAACAGTACAGTCCAACACGCCTCTTTTCTTCTTACCTTTCTGCTCCTCTCATTTCTCTGCTGCCCCTGGGTCTTCTCTGTAGCTCTGCTATTCTTTCTCCCTTAACTGCTCCCTTCCTCACTCTGCCTTCTAGATGCTTTCTTTTTCCACTCCTGGGACCACACCTTGCAGGGGATGCAGTGGCAGGAACCCTAGTAAGGCCAGCCTACGGTGATCAGAAGTGTGAGCAGTGGATGATGTGGGGAGAAACGTGGTCAATCACTGCTATGGGGAAAGGAAACAACGGAGCAGACACAGGCCATCTGGGGCAAGTGTGTCAGCCATGGAGGCACATATTGCTGGTAGACGCTTTCCCCCTGAAGGGGCTCATGGTCTAACACATCCTTGTTAGACAGCAGTTCAAGAATGCTTTCTCTGTGTCCAAATGATAACCACCAAGGACGCAGCAATGACACATGTGACTTGGCTAGGATGGAGGGTGGGAAGACCACCCCCACGAAACCACGCCCAGGTCCTACCTTCTTTCACCTGCCCTTTAAGTAGCAACTGCACACCAAGTCCCCTCATCTCAAAACGCTTGACTGCTGCCTCCAAAAGCCACCTCCTTGACTACAACCCAGAACACAAAGGCATATAGTAACAAGGTGGGCGGGGCTGCCCCCTCTGTGTGTTCACAGCTCTTTCATCTCTTGAGGGCACCTGCAGTGAAGGGAGTGTGGGTCCTCTTTTATCTCCAGCTCTTTCAGAATGGAAATGGGACTGGAGACTTCAATCCTGCCCTTGGGAAGTCCTGTCTTTTTCTAACTCCTTTCACAGGGTGTTTGGGTCCCTTTGTTCTGGACATTCAAGGTCATTCAAGTGAAACTCAGCCTTGGGGTTTGCTCCCCTTCTCTGAGTCTGGACTAGGGAAGCTACTGACTCCCTTCAAGCCCAGGGATGCAGGTCAATTTCTTCCCCTTCTGTGTCCCACCCCAGCTCCAACCAGGAAGCGGGGGCAGAGGAACCAGGCTGGAGTGCAAAGATGAAGAATGATTTCTTCTTCTCCATCAAGCCTGACACATTCACGCTCCAAATTGAGTGACTCTTCCTTGCTTCCTCAACCTCTAGAAGTGCTAAGAGCAAACCAAAGGGAGTCAACAAAATAGAAGGTGGCCAAGAATTAGCTCTCTGCACCTCTCCCCTCCTCCCCCACATTGTCCTTGCCAACATCTTTGAGAAGAACCTGTGATCTCAAAACAGGTGTGACCTCCAACTGCTAAGTATGACCTCTCACCACATAATGTCCCCCCAGACTTTACAGCATTCCGCAACTAACCCACCACCCCCCATCGCCACACACACATACTCCTGTTTGGTCCATACCTCCTTCAGGGGCCAGCAGGGCCCAGAGTTCTCCCCTCACCCATTCTCCCCAGTATCTTTCTCCCTTGGGGTTTTGTTCTCAATCCACAGCTAATCCCCTTAAAATGATAGCTGATAAAGAGATTAGCTGTTATCTCCCTAGGAGTATTTATATGGTACTAAGGGATTTTAAGAAGCACTATTAGTGAAATTTCAAGCAATCTGACTGGCAGGATCACATGGAGCTACTTTAAATTATATCGCACAAGGGAAGAGGGAAAAGGAGCATTTATGTGTGCCAACCATGTCCCAGGCATCATGCCAGAGGCTTCACATAATGTTATTTACTTAGGGAACTGATAAGGAATTTGAGGCTCCGGCAGGTAACTGTGTGCAATCACACATTTAGTAAGTGGTAGAGTGAGGGGGTTTGGGGAGTCCACAGCCTCCCACCGCCCCTCCTGCCTCTCCTGGTCCACGGGCTGGGGGGTGGCGGGTGGGACCCCAGGCAGCCTCTCTCCCCTTGCCACCTGCGCTGGCCTCTGGAGCCGGTACCGGTTTCACTCTTCCTCACTCGAAGAGGATCTGTCTGAGTGTCGTGGCTAGCTTGTGCCAGTCTGGAAGGCTGCCTGGGGTCACCCAGAGTTTAGCCACACATTGTGAGAACCCCAAATGATAAAGTGCTCCCCAAAGTGGCCCACTGACTGGCTGACTGAGCCTCTTCCAAGATGTCGGTGCGGGGACAGGAATGACTCAGCAGTTTGGCTTTCAAGCCCATGTCTGTCTCTGAGGTCAAGTGCCACGACGAACGATCCCAGCCTATGGGGCCTGGGGTTGGGAGGGGATTTTATTTCTGAAGCAGTCACAGATAAAGATGCTTCAGTGTTCTACTACAAATGACAAAAGCCTCTGTGTGTGTGTGTGTGTGAGAGTGTGTGTGTGAGTGTGTGTGGTTTAAGTTCCTCAGATGATTCTAGTATGTTCTTCTCTCTGTCCACCCCAACCCCGAGGTCTCTGGTTTTTAGAATTTGGGTGCCAGTTGAGAACTTATATAAATATACCTCCCTCTGTCGAAACCAAGCCCTCTACGGGACATTTCTAGATAACCCACACTGAGTCATCATTCAAAGCCATCTCGGCCACCTGACAGGGTCTGCCTGCTGGTCCCGGCAGCACAATGGGGAGACCAGAATCCCAGGAGAAGGGAGCAGTGTCACACGCTATGTGGACACAGGGCAGGTGCCCAGTCGATATTTTCCAATTAATAAATGAAAGCAATTACTCTCTGATACAACCATGGCCCAGATGGGGAATATGAATCATGTAATCAACATTCTTCCACTGTCCAGCTCAAGGTTCAGTCACATGAGAAATCAGATGTCTGTGTTTCTTCTCAACATTACAGAGAACAGTTAGAAAAAAACAACTTTTACCCTTAGGTACCAGCCTATGCCTCGTATGCATAAAGCAGATGAATAACTGCCACAGCAGAATGGAAGAAATCTGCCCTATTGTTCTTCACAGTATTCATAATATCTCAGTTTTAAACTATTTTTGGTTTTGTCTCCTCCCAGTTAATTAGTAAGGATGATGCCAGCAGACAAAGAAGGCATGGGGACCATTGGATTGTGGAGAATTAGGGTCCCCCCCGACCCCCCGAGCTGGGGTTTCCTCAAGAACAGCACAGGCTCACTCAGGCACCTGCCCTCTTGCCTTAGATTTTAGAAGACAGGGGGGCTGTCCATTCTAACTTGCAGAAACAACAGTTCCGCAGTTAAATGAAAGGATTATACACGAGCTGTCAATATCCACAAGGTTCTGGAGGGCTGTTAGGGGTGTGGAGGAGAGCCGACACTCACAAGCCCAGAGGCCCTCCCACCCTGGACCCGTGGGTCTGTGGTGCTCCGGAGAGGGGTGTTTGCTATACAAGGAATGGGAAGAGTAGACATCTGGATGGTCAGGAAGACATTAAGTTACTGACGGGTATTTTGACAGTTTTACATTTCTCTCACACACTTCCTTGCAACCACTCCTCTCTGTCAGAGCCTGCTGTAAGATGCTGTCTGACCACACTGGGACATATTTGCTCGGGTACTTCAAGTTTATGGTCAGTTTTTGCAGGGAGCTCTGCGAACAGGGGTGCTGTGCTACCTGAACAAACGGAAGAATCAGCACCGGTCTTGGGGTTAACACGGGGGTCCACTCCTTCCCAGAGCAGTCCTCAAACCTGGGATATAATTTTGTGAGGCAGTTGGGAACAAATGGTGTCTGGAGAAGGGCCCTGGATAGTAGGAAGTGATGTTTGAACTGTACCCGGAAATTCTTGATTGAAATACTTGAAGGTGGAAATTCTTGATTGAAATACTTGAAGGTAACAGGGAAATGGTAATTTCTGCCAAAGAACTCCAAGACCAAGGTAAGTACCTGGGATGGTTACACATCTCAGCACACAAGGCAGTGCAGTTGGGCATCTGCTGGAAGGTCAGGGTGGGTCTGACCTTGGCCTCACTCATTAGGAGCTCTGTGACCGTGGGGCGAATTGCTTAATCTAAAGCAATTCTAAACTTCTGTCATAAACTTCAGCCATAAATAAATAACTATTTTTAAAGTATATATCTATACACGTGTAAGTCATGACCAAGGCTATAAACAGAGCTCTAGTGTACCGACCTGAGTGGTCTAGGTGTCACAGAATGTCAGTTCTTCCTTCACCTACAGATGTATAGCTATGCAGAATTCTCCCTAGTAGCCTGTGCTCTCTGCCCACTCTACAGGAGAAAAGCACATATTCACTCCAAGAGCAGCTGTCCAAAACTGCTTCATGGAGAAAGAACATGACTGGAATGGCTGGAAACAGGAGGAGCCGCTATATAGGAGGTTTGCATAACCGAGCCAGACCCAAGAGGGTAAATGGGGAGGCCGGGTGACTTGCCATCTGTGGCTCCTGCACCAATATTTACAGCTTCTCTGTCATTAGGATGGTGATGACAATCTGCCTCGAGAAATATATTGTAAAATCCAGTGAATTTCCTCCCCCATATCATGGAAGTTTGGGAAGAACTGTGATGGATTCCAAACTGTTTTAAATTAACAGAATGAGCTTTTTCCTGTTGCCGAGTTCCAGCTGGAACCCTCCTATGCTTTTTCTCCACTAAACAGCAAACGCCCGAGGAGGGCAAAGTGTCCAGTGGAGTGTCCTGGGGCTTGTCAGCTTTACTGAGCTTTCCACTTGGCCTTGGCTGCTGGTAGGTTTTGGGGAGTTTGCTGGTGTGGCTGGCATGACGCTGTGGCGCCAGCTGCAAACATGCCCTTGCTGGAGGCAGCTTTATTACTCTCGACGCCGCCCGTCCAGGCAGTGAGACGAGAGGGAGCAAGGGCCTCTGGCTCCTTCTCTTCCCTTATCATGACTCCCGAGGAAGCCTTGCTTCTGGACTCTGGGCCCAGGGCTCCAGAACAGTGATGGGAACACAGGTTGGGGCCACTGACCCAGTGAGGGAGTTGACCACATCTGCCAGTCAAGTGGCAGAAGGAACTCGGGGAGGTGACAGTCAGGATACCTGGGTTTCCCTTCTAGTTTCACTGCTCATGAGTTGTCAGTTCTTAGACACAACCCTTTCATCTCTGACTCTCTCTTCTCTCTCTATGGAATAAGAATAAAGATACAGGAGAACTGTTGGGACCTAGCGAGAGAGAGTAAGGGACAAAGTGCTGTCCTTTGGCTCGGGGAATGTGGTTCTTTTTAGTCTCCTTCTTGCTTGAAGCTCGAAGGAGAAGGAGGGAGAGAGGAGGAAATTCTGAGAAGAACTAGGTCATCTCTCTGAGCGAGCTTGGTCTGAGAGGTTCATACACAGCAGAGATGCTGAACACCAGGCCAATCTAAGTACCAGATCTAACGGCATCAGCAGTTTCTAGGGTTGAGGCCGAGTGACCGTGATCTTTACTACTGCAACTCCAGTTTCCCCAGCGAATACTGAGTTGGGTCAAAATCAGGTACTTTCATCCAAAAAACCCCTTTGGGTCCTCTGGGGAATCCCCCACCTTTTACCTCCCCAATTCCTCACCACCCTACTCTTACATAATGCCCATCTCCCCTTCAGTCTAGGGTCATAACCTTGACCGGGACGAAGCTCTTCTGTGAGCGACTCTTAAGGCCAGCTTAGAAGGAGGTCACCAGGTTCCCTGCCCGTAACACTCCTCTCTCAAGTCCCTGAAGCTATCTGCAGACTTCAGAACAAACCATAGAGGAGAAAATAACCCCTCTTGTTAAGAACAGGTAGGATCAGAAATTTGTCAAAGCCTCTTTGCTTACATGAACATTTTCCCTTGGAAAACCCAGGATGGGAACTGAGAAATTATATGTTGTACAAGAAACTACATGCTGTAGTCAAACAACCCACTGTCTGGGACGGTGGTTCCACCATCTACAGATGACCAGGAAGCTCATCTCATTGGGATCCAGTCTTTGGATCCAGAAAGACCAGAGCAGCTCTTTCTCTGGCCTCTACCCACCAGCTTCTCTGACTAAAGGAGGAAATCAAGTTCCTGGGTGTTGAGCAAACATGGGGTTCAGTTTATCCATTCTTACCTAGTGCCCAGAGGCTGGCTTCATCGACAAAATCAAACTTTGCTCGGGGAAGAGAAGGATTTCCCTTTTGTGATATGGGAACTTGCCAATGGGCCAATGGTATGTTTTTCTTTTTTTTAAAGGAAGTCTCAAATGATTTACAGGGTTTTCTTCTCATTATAACTACGTATATATGATTTTAAGATTCTATGGCAGCTACTTTCAGATTTCTTTTCATTATTGTGAGGATCCAATGAACTCTGGAAACTGGCTACTGTGAAGACAATGTGGGGAACGCTCAAAGGAACTCGTTTATACGGCACCGACATTTAAATGATACCATTTTTAATTTTCATAACTGAAAGCCAAAGTCTGCAGTATCTATTAAAACAAGTTATTCTCAGAGGTATTTTTGACCAATTCATACACATTTTAAAGGCCTAACTGAATAAATGATTTTAAAAATAATCTAGTTTGTGTGTCATGGGGAGTATATGGCATTTTTCTAGATGAAATTATACTGTCCTCTCATGTGCCCATAAAACAACATTGCTCAGGTTCAAAAAGCCCTGAATTACCATGATTATTTCTTGCCTAAACCTTTCCTGGATAGAAACCAAGCATGTTGGAATGGCTTATTTCAAGTGCCTCCCTTAATATCTGTGGTAGGAATGAGTATAAACCGGCACAAACTTTATGGAAAAACTATCTGGCAACAATGAAACAAAAGATTTAAAAATGTTCATGGCCATCTACTCAGCAATTCTACTTCTTGTAATTTATAGAGTGAGAAAATGATCTGAAATGTTAACAGAAATTTACACGTAAGAAGAATCACTGCAGTAGAATTTAGAACATGTTTTCCATAATTTTCTATAACATAAATCAGCCATAATTTGCTCTTATAATATAAAGCAACCTATACATAAGTAGCAGAGAAGGCAATGGCACCCCACACCAGTACTCTTGCCTGGAGAATCCCAGGGACGGGGGAGCCTGGTGGGCTGCCGTCTATGGGGTCGCACAGAGTCGGACACGACTGAAGTGACTTGGCATAGCATAGCATACATAAGTAGGGAGATGATTTAGCATGTAATGTTCTTTTATGAAATGAAATATGTTACAGTCATTAAAAATGATAGCATACATTAGAGAAATGCCAATCAAAACCACAATGAGGTACTACCTCGGAGTAGTCAGAATGGCCATCATTAAAAATCTACAAGTAACAAATACTGAAGAGGGTGCAGAGAACAGGGAGCCCTCCTGCACTGTTGGTGAGAATGTAAGTGGGTGCAGCCGCTATGGAAAACAGTATGGGTTCCTCAAAAAACTAAAAATAGAGTTGCCACATGATTCAGCAATCCCACTCCTGGGCATGTATCCAGATAAAGCTCTAATTCAAAAAGATACGTGCGCCCCTATGCTCACAGCAGCACTATTCACAACAAGAAACGACCTAAACGTCCAGTCGACAGATGAGCGGATGGAGAGGCTGCGGTTCATATTTACCATGGAATTATGCGTCACAAAAAAGAGTGAAACAATGCCATTTGCGGCAACACCACTACAACTAGAGATCATCATAAAAGTGAAGAGAAGCAGAAGGACGAATACCGTATGATGTCACTTACACGTGAAATCTAAAATACGACACAAATGAAACTGTCTGTGAGACAGAGAGAGACTCACAGATATAGATCATAGACTTTGGGTTGCCAAGAAAGGCAGGAGATGGGGAGGGATGGAGTGGGAGGCTGGAGTTGGCAGACGTAAGCTAGTACCTAAAGAATGGACAGACAGCAGGTCCTACTCTATAGCACAGGGAACCATGGTCAGTATCCTGTGGCAAATCATGATGCAGAAGAGTAAAAAAGGAATAATATACACACACACTCAGCTGAGTCATTTTGCTATACAGCAGAAATGAACACGACGTTGTACGTCAGCTATACTTCAATTAAAACAAATTTTAAACAGCAGCATACATATATGCCAGCACACGCACAGAAACGTTTTGGTAGGAGAAACAGACCTTTGTTAATCCTATTTTATTTTGAGGATTCGGAGCTTTACTTTTCACTTACACCTTTCTTTGAATCAAAAAATGACCATATATTACTCTTATTTTTAAAATTAAGAAAAATATTAAGAGTGTTAATGACATGAGAAATGATTAGGTGAAAAAAGAAATATAAAGATGGCCCATGTCCTACTCTTTGTGAGCTGATGGATTGTAGCCGCTAGGCTCCTCTGTCCGTGGGATTCTCCAGGCAAGAATACTGGAGTGGGTTGCCATTTCCTACCCCAGTGGCTCTTTCCCACCCAGGGATTGAACCTGCGCCTCCTGCATTGCAGGCAGATTCTTTACCATTGAGCTATTGGGGAAGCCCATAAACATGGTATATATAGTATAATTAGGAAAAATCTTAGAAATAGATCACATGTTAATAATTATATTTCTGTATTTCAATAAAGATAAAATGGGCCTTAAAATATTAGCTAAACAATACCAACTTGTTTTCTAACCTGGTTGTTCAAAATTGAATCTTTTTCTCCCAATGGACCTAACATAAACTGGAATCTCATTCTTTGTTGAATGAATCACAGATTCCAGAGATTCAAGGGTCAACTGAAGAAATAGATATCAATACACGTAGGATAACATAGTTTTGCTATTATTAAACATCACATGACAAAGGGCTTGTGGTGTCAGAGTTAGTCTGCACTGTGCTGTAATCTGTTGCTCCCTGGTCATGAAAAGTGGGCTGCCATTGTAGACGTGGAGCCACCTAGATGACCTCGGTTCATCATCCTGACTCCATCTTTGCTGTCTGGGAGATTCTGGCCAAGTTACTGAATCTTTCACGGCTTTGGTTTCCTCATTTGCAAAAGAGTATTTACCTCATTGGGGTTGTGAGAATTAAATGAATGTGTGTGAAGTGGTTAGAAAACTTCCTGCACACAGTAAGTACTCAGTAAGTACTCGCTACTTACTCTTCTCATGACTGATACACTGTGCATCTGATCTCAGAAGCACTCTGCTCTCGAGTAACTGGACCACAAAAGACTACAGGGTGGGCCTTGCTCTTTGCAACATGCTGTCTA
Source organism: Bubalus bubalis (assembly GCF_019923935.1). Lineage (NCBI taxonomy): Eukaryota > Metazoa > Chordata > Mammalia > Artiodactyla > Bovidae > Bubalus > Bubalus bubalis. Next base: position 56,605,727 of record NC_059177.1, read on the forward strand.
ATCCACACAACTTACATCTAAAGGACCACTGTCCCCCTACACATCAGTTTTCATGCACAGGGAGTATTCTGCACCCACAAAAAACTTCGCCCAAAGTCCATCTCAGCAATGAAAACTGGTTATCTAAAGACAATTTTTATATAGAGAGATGACACTAAAACTTTCTTCTACTCAAGTTGGAAGCCATGAGGTGCCAATGAAAGTAGCATGTGGTTTAAAACCTGGCTTTCGGAGTTGGTTACTTAGATCATGCCCTTGCAAGGCCAAAAGCACAATGAATGCCTAAATAACTCAATTTACTTCTCCGCTGGGTGTTCTCTGGTTCGGACTGCATTCTTGATCACAGCCAACCACCTCACCAAGGTACTGTCAGGGGAGTCGTCAGAGGACTCCACACGGGAGAGGAGGCAGACGTGTGCCCTTTGATCCCTGAACCTGCGAAAGCGATTCAAAGTAACACCTCGCTGATGGTGGGGCTGGACCATAATCTAACCACACACACACAGTGGTGCTTTCTCTATGCAAGTGAGCATCGTCTCACAAAGTTATACATGGCATTACTTAAATGAAGAATAGACTGGCCTTCTGGAAAGGAACAGAAAAAGACAAGGAAAAAGGAAATAAAGAGGGAAAAAAAAAAAAAGGGAGAAGAGGGCATTTGTCTTCCATGTTTGGATTTGACCAGAAAAAAAATTTTTTTCAAAATAAAGGAAAAGCACCTGAGTTACCCACAGCCGTCAGAGAGGAAATCAATTGATATTCTTTCTCAGTATGTCTCGTGGGTAGCGACACTCCCAGGGCATTATCCCACTGGCACTCTCTGTGTGGAAAGTGCAGTAAGTGCAGAGAGAAAAGGCGCAAAGCCTCACGCGAAGGCAAGTCGACATTCATTCAGCCATCCCAGCCCCACCCCACCCTCGTTCACGGAAAACCGGAAGCAGCAGCTTACCTCCACTGAGAATAATGACAGCTATAAATATTGCTAAGTCGCTGTCATCTAATTCCAGTGCGTTGAACTTCACAGCAAACTCGAACTTGGGCTCCATAAAGTCACCAAAGGGCTTTCGCAGGCTCTTTAGAAACTCCCTTGTCATGAATCCTTGGCCCTCAGATATGAGGACCCCATCCTTATTCATCAAGGAGGCCAGCATCGTGTAAATGATCTCGTGCACGCCGTATTTTAGGAGAGTTACTTGGTCGTTCAAGTCAAGGTTCACAAAGCCGGGGATATTCTTGGCGTACTCTGTGATCTCCTGCACGGCTTCCACGGAGCGAAACTGACACCCCTGGAAGATGCGGATGGCCACCTCTTTGCTGGGCTCCTGCAGGGGACTGATGTGCTTGAACTTGATTTTATCTTCTCCCATCATTAAGGAGTTCATGTCATAGATAACAAACGGCTGCAAAGAAAAATGGGAGAAAGTGGCTGAGTTGGAAATTTCTCATTCACGGTCAACACCATCCCAGTTTCTTCACAGACACTTGCTTTGCTAACGAAAATCTTTCAAGTTGAAAACACTGAACAATGAGAAAATACTCATGTCTTGATTAATCCTCCACGTTGTCTTCTGGAACCAAACATATTTCACCAACATTGGTGATATGATACCACAACCGGTGACTCGCCAGTAGCTCCAATTCCTTTGTTTGGAAGGTCTTTGTTGTTGATTTAAAAAATGATGCAAAAATCTACTGTTTTATTCCAGCTTTCAATGGGATACATTTTTAACCTTCTTTCAATAAAAAAATTATTTCAGCAACTCAGGGTTGAATAGACCCACTTGGACATAAAGTAATCTTGCAGTTTTAGATAAAATCCTCTCAGAGCTTAAATGAAACATAATGTGTATGTAAACGATACTTAACTATAGAAAAATCAGTCTGAAAGCAGACTAAAAACACTGAGTCAAGAAAATGTCTGTTTCTTTCTTTCCTCTTTTTTTTTTTTTTTAATGCTCTGGAAGCAATCTGTTTCAGAAAGAGCAGCTGCATAAGGCCTATGGGCAAACACTGCAAAAGTGGCAAATTAAAAAAAGGTTGGAACTTATTTTTCAAAGTATCTGTCCTTAAGGGTCAAGAATCAATAAAACTCGTTTATCAGTTATTCAGTTTTGCAATAGGCTGCTAGCAAAAGCCTGTTGGGTTTGTCCATGAAGTAATCTTTCTCTCTCATTTCCTTGTATAGATTTAACCAGAGGTTTGTGGTCCTTGTGAAATTCTCAAGGCTACCCTGAATAAGTGACCACAATTATATATATACACACACATGTATATACCTACTCAACTCTGTGAGGAGCTACCCCTCAATTCTAGTCATGTGTTTTACTCAGAAGCAAGGAATGAGAGTTGAGGGTATCTGGCTTCCAGCTTTGGTTCTGTGGTTAACTCTGTGACTTTAGAAAAGTCATTTATCTTTCCTAGCCCTCGAATTTCTCATCTGAAGTGGATTGCATAGATTTCCAACTCTTCTCGTGAGGATATGCTAGTTGCATTCCTTGGAAGTAGTGTCTGTGATATGTGTGTGTGTGTGTGTGTGTATCTGTGTGAGTGTGCACATACACATACATGTCCACTGAATATGAAGTCTCTGATGTACTAAAAATAAAGCTTCTTTTGAAAAGCTTTATTGTGAGACATTGAGAATTCTCTCCTCTTTGGCAAGAGGAAGCAGACACAATGAGAGCCAGCAGTAGCCAGCTTCAAGAGCCACTGGTTCAGACAGTCTAAACTATTAATCTCTACAGTAGTCTAAGATTGTTATCAAACTTTTTTGGAGGAGGGGCAAGCCACATGTCTTGCAGGATTTTAGTTCCCTGACCAGGGACTGAACCTGGGCCCAAGCAGTGAAAGCACTAACCATTGGCTCACCAGGGAATTCCCTTCACCAAACTATTAAGTCTATTCTGCACTGAAGGAAATAACACTAATCTAAGTAGATTCCCAAACTTGCCACTTATTTCAACAACATTCGCTGGAGTTATTCCAGAAATTGCTACTTTTTTTTAACCAAAAAAATTCACTTCAATTGTATTGTTTAGCAAATACAAAACCGCAAAGTAGGACAGATGAGAGGAACCCAAGAGTAAGCTCGCCTGGTGACTCAAGTCTTCAAGTAAGCCAAGAACGAATAGTTCATACTGCTTGGAGGCATTCTGCTTTTTTCTCTACTTCAGACCTGTATTATTAACAGGAGGGGGAGAAAAAAAAGGACAGAGTAGATGGACACTCTCTTCAGTTAACATGCGTCGAGTTTTTCCAGAACGCCAGATTCTGATGCTGCCAAACATTAGCCTTTACAGAACCTAGGAGAAGGTGGTTTCTGATCTCAAAGAGTTCTGTGGCCCATTTTCATTTACGCTACCAAGAGGCTGGCTTTCTTTACTGCTATGAGAAATCTGAGGGCATCTGAAGAGCCCACCTGCACCTGTACAAACACAAATGACAAGGATATAAAGTCATCAGCTCTTCACGTGTGGGAGGACAGTACCTCATCTGCCCAGCTTCTGGATGACCTCAGTCCCTCAGCTTCTTGGCACAGAATGGACGCATAACATTCTCCCACCTCCATGTAAGCAATTTCTCTGGAACTATGCCCTGATAAATCATCCTGTGACTCTTCCCCCTCGACTTCCCCTGTCCCCTCATATAAAGCCCCAGGTTCCTGTTTTTGAAACTCTGTGATAGTTGCACAGAAGGCACAAAACCCTGCTACTTTTCTCTCCCAATTTAACAACAATGTGACTTGGTAACCCCTTGGCAATCGACGTTGGTCAGGATTTCCTGGCAGTAAACACTCAAGGACAGAGAAAGGAATCAGCAGCCCCCACCGTCATGCCAAACCATTCCAGCTTTTTTCTTTTTTTAAAAAAGATCCCTTCAGCATTTTCAAAATGTTGAGTTGGCAGAGGATTCTGGGTACGGACATGCAAATGAATCCCAGGTGGGTTTCTTTGTTTTTCCTCATCATAGCTGATGTTGCCTTTTTTTTTTGCACTTTTTAAGTCTGCATAGATCCTTTCAGCTCCCGTGTGGATCTATCAAGCTTCAGGAGTGATCCAGATGTGATCTGCCCGGGCTTTCTTTGCCACCCATTCACCAATTATTAGACTGCAAACAGTTAACGTGCACATTTTTAAAAAATTAATGAATTAATTTATTTGGCTGCACTGGGTCTTAGTTGCGGCATGCAGGATCTCGTTCCCTGACCAGGGATTGAACCCAGGCCCCCTGCATGGGGAGTGCACAGTCTTAGCCACTGGACCACCAGGGAAGTCCCAACCCACACACTTTACATTGGGATTCCTCATACAGAAACAGCAGAAGATGGTGGCTCGCCAGGTTTACAGATGGCTGAACTCTGAAAACCACGAGGGGAATTTGGCCTGTGGAGTTTATCTTGAATCAATGACTTAATATTATATTTCTGGTAAAACGTTCCACACAAAATGTCCTTCACTTGCACGTTTCTGTCTTTTCTACAAAGCCTTATATGCTCTACTAGCTTGCACGGTATCGTCTCATGATCTGCCATTGTCAGAGGAACCATATCCTCTTCAGATTTGGTTTTAATGGTTTTACACTTCTAATTTGGGGCTAACAATGTATTTATCTTCAGACACTGTATCAAATGGCTAGATAAGCATCTCTTCTTAACAGGAAAGAATGCTTAACTACATCTAGGACATTATCAGGGTGAGATCCAGGCTTTGTGGGGCCTGAAATGTACGTGACTGTTGAGTACATTTACAACAACTGTTGGGTTCAGTAATACAGATTATAAGAACAAATAGCTCAGGCCCTTCCCTGAGCACTGGAAGGGGCTCTATACAAGGGAAGAGGCCCTGAGGCTTCATTAGCTTCATGGTGAATCAGCCTCTGGCTGTTAGAAATGCTTGCACTTCTACAGACCACAAAAAGGTCAGGATGCAATGAAGAAAATTGCACTTGAACACAATGTTCCTCCAGGGGAACATGATTTCAGAAAGAGGAAGCTAGTTTTCTTTGGAGAGATACAGCAAATGTAATATATGTTGATATATTTTGATTTCCAAAAATGGCTCCACATATCAAAACTGGGATGGAGTTAAGGGCACTGTTTTTATAGATAATTAAAATTAGTTCTAGAACTATTGCATACCTCCTATGTATAACACAAAGATCACAGGAAAAGCTGGCTTATTAATGAAGACAAAGTAGAGTAATAAAAGTTTGCTTTTTTGAATGGACAGATAGAATAATACTGTTTCTTAGCAGTCGAACATCAGCATTTTAATGTATGAGTTATTTCAGTGACTATAGACGAATGCTTTAAATTTACAGCTCGTTTTGAAAAATAAAATGGGAACCTAAGAAAGACAAATGAAAAAATCAACTGAGAAAGCAGGGATTATTCTGGTGATGGGTTTCCCAGGTGGCTCAGTGGTAAAGAATCCGCCTGCCAATGCAGAAGACGCAGGTTCGATCCCTGGGTCGGGAAGATCCCCTGGAGAAGGAAATGGCAACCCACTTCAGTATCCTTGCCTGGGAAATGCCAAGGACAGAGGAGCCTGGCTGGCTACAGTCTATGCGGTGGCAAAGAGTTGGACATGACTTAGCGACTAAACAACAGTAGCAACAATTCTGATGATATCTCCAAGTTGGGAAACTGAAATTAGTGAAGTAGACAACTCTACACTCTCACAATCACTTGGTAACCGCATCAGAGTTATAACTGGCCTGGAAAAATGGTGATCTTAGTTTAGATCCTGGTGGTCTTAGGTTTCTTGACAGATTAGAGCAAAGCCTCAAGGAAGAAAAGTGAATTCTTAGGGCTTTGTCTTCTTCATCTTCTCCTTCCTTTTTATACTTCTGACCTTCGTCCTCTGAGGCACACATGGTTCTCCTCAATTATTGGCTCCAGTGGGTGAATGTTAATCCAGATAGCATTGGTTGGGTTTCCTCAATTTCTTCCTGGTTTCTCCTCTGTCATTCCTATTTCCCTCTTGTGGAGAACCACTGGCTGTAGAGAACTAACAGGTAGGTCTTTAGGAATAATCTGCAGCATCATTCTCTAACTAGGAATGAATAAACTGAAGCTAAGAGACTTTGTAAAGTCAAACAGCTATTTATAGCAAACCCTAAACCAGATCCCCTCACTCATGACTAATTCTTTTCTCTTTCTGCTACTTTCTACATGACTTCTCCACTTTTGCTTTTTTAACATAAAATGACAGTTCTGGGAGGAACTGGGGCTTCTAAACTCATCTATGCTGGGGTCTTGGCACAGGGTCTTTGAACTCTTACTTCCTAGAGATGCCATTTAAGTGCTAAAGACTGAGGGCAAGAGGAGGGGGCGACAGAGGCTGAGATGATTGGATGACATCACTGACCCAATGGACGTGAGTCTAAGCAAACTCTGGGAGATGGTGAAGGACAGGGAAGCCTGGCGGGCTACAGTCCATGGGGACTCAGCAACTGAACAACAACGTGGGATCGAAGTTAAGTTTGAAAGTCTTGCCGGTGTATCTCGTTTTCCTGCCATCATTTAAAGATTTAACACAAAAACTTAATAGGAGGAATTGTTCACAGTTTAATGACCCAGCACATACCCTCATCTCTTAAAGAAACATCTATGGCTGACCAAAATGTTACTCAGCTGGCAAACAAGCATACTGACCAACTAGGTCTAATTATTAAAGATGAAACAAATAAAAATAAAAATGCTTTTCTTGGAGATCCAACCAGTCCATTCTGAAGGAGATCAGCCCTGGGATTTCTTTGGAAGGAATGATGCTAAAACTGAAACTCCAGTACTTTGGCCACCTCATGCGAAGAGTTGACTCATTGGAAAAGACTCTGATGCTGGGAGGGATTGGGGGCAAGAGGAGAAGGGGACGACAGAGGATGAGATGGCTGGATGGCATCAATGACTTGATGGACGTGAGTCTTAGTGAGCTCCGGGAGTTGGTGATGGACAGGGAGGCCTGCCGTGCTGCGATTCATGGGGTCGCAAAGAGTCGGACACGACTCAGCGACTGATCTGATCTGATCTGATATAGAATATTATCTTCTAAATTTATTGTCTAAAAGAAGGCCATTTGTTCAGATCTGTTATATCTTCAGTGATTCCTGACAGTACTGGAAATAAACTTATTTTTTAAATGTGACTCTATAGATTAATGATTCCAGGAGCCAAATTCCTTCAATAGTGATCAAAACAAAGCAGCACTACCATTCTGCTCCTTATTTATACTGCAGTTCCCAAGTCTCTTTTTCTCTGAGGGCCTGTCTGTCTGGTGTCGCCCTTCTCAGGGGAGCAAATTCTAGCTCACTCAGGGAAAGGGGGAGAGAGACCACATTTTGTTTAGCTGGTAAGCGTAGGATTTAAAAGGACAGATATCTTTCCAATAGTTTGAGTTACTATATTTGACGGCCTTTGTAAATTTTAGGATGCAAACATTTAAATGGGTACAGAACTGTGTTCACAACAGTTTATATTTCCATACTGGTTTTACTATTCCTTGGTCTCCTATTTCACACACTGTTTAGAAGAACCATTTTTATGATGGCACCAGTTTGCTCCTGCAATTATAAAAACAGTGACTCCACATATATGCATTATAAGCAGTGCGATGCTTCGGGACCCAAAGTCCAATACAGTATAAATAACAAGCTTTATTCCTTATTTGCAGACAGAGTGCAGCCAGGAGGGCCTCACCATCCCTCAGATATGGAGTGAAAAGCTGGCAGACACACCAAGGGTTTTTCTATTTATTGTTTTATGACAAACCATGGCACTGGAAATGGTTTTTGGAAAACCACTCTCTGTTTATTTTCATCAACAAACATGGGATCATGTGACAACCATACACCCAGTGTGATCATCACAGCAGGGTAACAGTCAAACACTGGGAACTTCCAAAGTCCATTCAGTTCTCAGGTTGCCTTCAGGAGACACAGCACCCTGGTTCTAGCATATTCGTGGTTTTAAGAGTTCTGTAGATTCTCTCAAAGAAGGGGTCTGGGCGGGAACAAGCCATTGACAGGAAACAGACCATGGGGAGAGTCAGTTCCATTTCTATCTGAGGGTGGCTCAAAGGTCCAGTGCTCCTCAAGTTTCTTCTCTGATGTCCCACATCCTGTGATTCCAATTCCCCATCTTCCCCTAAACCCAGAGCCTAAAGTTCCCAAATATTATTCTTTGAGGAAGGACAATGAAAGTGGGACCATTATATTCTAAAGGTATGACGTCTAAGTTTAAAAGATAGGAGGGGAGCCCCTCGTGGCCCACTGGTTAAGAATCCATCTTGCAAAGCTGGCAACACGGGTTCGAGCCCTGGTCAAGGGACTAAGATCCCACATGCCACGGGATAACTAAGCCCACATGCCACAGAATGTGCGCTGCAAGGAAAGATCTCTTGTGTTGCAACTAAGATCCGATGCAGCCAAATAAATAAATATTTCTTAAAAAAGGAGCATTTAATTGATCTGCTCATTTACTTGTTCTGCACAGTGCCAATGGCACCAGGGAATAAGAGACAGAGGAGAGTTGAGTGGGGAAGGGAGAAGCTCTGGTTTACCTGGAGGTAAATGCTGGAGCTGGGCCTGAAAGACTAGCAGGCGCTTCACCAATGAGACAGAACAGGCAATGGTTAAATGGAGCAGGAAGATAAATTTAAAGAAAGGCCTCTTCAGTAAAGCCATTTCCTTTCCCAAAGGTTCTGGGTAACTGGTTATCCACTATGCTGAGCAGCCTTCCCCCGGCTTGGCAGAACCCACCCTAATGACAACAGTTCCAGCGGGGTGTGCAGTGAGGCCCCACTCGCTCTCCTGCACCAGCCATGGCCCCTTTTCCAGGTCCCCCATCCTCTCAAGAGTCCGCACTTCTGCAAAACTTTTCCTATCAATGCAAATCTTCACTTTCAAAAGTCCTGGCCAAGAAGAGATAACATAACAGCCCTGAGATAGATGCTATCAAATGAATAACATGACCATGTAAGATAAAGAACAAATCTCAGGTCTCATTGGAAATCACATTCTGATTTTATTTTTTCCCTTTCCCATATTCCTCTCTGCACTATTTCTTTCCACTAGTACTTAATTTGATTTTGCAAGATAAGGAGAAAAGAGAGAGCCAAACAATTCAGTTTCAGTTTTGTGTAATCAGAGGGTGGATTATTCTAATTTGGCCCAGTCTCTCTTTCCTTCCCAGACCCTAACAAGAGGCAATTCTGCCTCCATCCAGATTTTAATGATGTCCAGGTTGGTGAGCAAATCTTGGGCTAAAGGCCTTCTGATTAAGTCCAGAATTTCAAAGGCCATAGGCAGCAGCTTTTAATTCAATTAAGCAAACACGTTTTGAGTAACCATTATAGACAAAGCACAGTCTTAGTTACTACAGGGGGAAGCCGATAATTAAGCATTTTATGGCACTTTCCCTTAAAATAGCTTAATACCTTCACTGCCCCCGCTGCCCCATGAAATCCCCTGGAGAAGGGAATGGAAACCCACTCCAGTATTCTTCCCTGGAGAACTGTATGGACAGAGGAGCCTGGCAGGCTGTAGTCCACGGGGTCATAAAGAGTCAGACACAACTGAGATACTAACATTAACATCCCATAAAGAGCCTTGGTTCCCTGGTAGCTCAGATGGTAAAGAATCTGCCTGCAATGCAGGAAACCCAGTTCAATCCCTGGGTCGGGAAGATGCCCTGGAGAAGGGAATGGCAACCCACTCCAGTATTCTTGCCTGGAGAATTTCATGGACAGAGGAGCCTGGCGGGTTACAGTCCATGGAGTCGTAAAGAGTCAGACAGGACTGAGCAACTAACACACAAAGAGCCTACAATTACCTTCATTTTAACTCAAAGATTTAGAGCCAAAGACTCAATTGCGGTGAGCACTGAAAGTGATTTATGGTGAACTGGGCTCTGGACTGCTCACAGTTAACACACAGTATGCTGGCCACTGGAAGTGTAAATTTAAAATCTTGACTACTGGAGAAAAAAATTTTTTTTTTAATGCTTTCCTCTTATCTTTCAGGGACTATTAAATTAATAGGACTTCCAGGGTGGATTGCAGGTCTGGATGGGGAGATAAAGAGAAGGTGAGAAAGTAGTTTCTGGAAACTGAATGGCCCGAGGCAAACTGTGAAGTAAACAGTGTGCTCAGGGCCCTCCCTGGTCACCAAGCCTCTCCCAGCTCAGGGTCTCCTGCCGGGCTCCTCGTCACTCATGGGCCTCTCAGAGAACCGGCACAAGCTGCCTTCCGCTGTTAACTCTATTTAGCCAGGCTGCTCGATTTTCTTGTTTCTCTAACCTTTAAATGAACACAGTTTACCTTCCATAGTAAAATCAGCTAGGCCGGGGCCATTCGTTTCTGTTTTGCTGTGCCCTCATTTTTTCATTTAAAGAATACATAGACTCCACTTTTTGTTGTTTACTCCCTAAGTCGTGTCTGACGCTTTTGAGACCCCCCATGGACTGTAGCCCACCAGGCTCCTCTGTCCACGGGATTCTCCAGGCAAGAATACTAGAGTGGTCTCTGCTGCTTCCTCCTCCAGGGGATTTTCCCGACGCATGGATTGAATCCAGGTCTCCTGCGTTGGCAGGTGGATTCTTAATCACGGAGCCACCAGGGAAGCCCTAGACTCAGCTTTATCATGACGTACAACCTGTTGCCTGCCCTATGGAAGACAGTAGCTCCTCGATAGAATTTGAGAAGAACGAAACAATACAAGGAAAATTTCCTGACTGTGAAGGTATTGGGGCAGCAGAACAAGGTGGGAAATTCCTGCTGTTCTAAACATTCATGAAAATAAACCATCACTTAGAATGTTTTCCCAAGGTGAAAATTCTTGGGAATTTCACACACAGTGTCTCTGTCAACTGGGCCATTGCTGGCCAACGGGCAGGACTGGCTTCTGGAAGGAGGACAAAAGAGGATAATACAAAAGAGGATAATAACAGCAGCTGCAAGGTAGTGTGGGTCTTGAACATAATGAATGTGCAAGACTTTTAAAAACCTGTAAGCAGCTGGATAGAGGTATAATACTGTTAGGGTACGACTGATCTCTCTGGCAGTCAAAAAACCCACTGCCCTTATTGACAGTTGGCTTTTTACGCAGCCAACTGTGTAACAAGTTTTCCTTTTCTATTAGCTGATTTTACTCTTATGGTATAGCTAAAAGAAAAAAAAAATAATAACGTCTTGAGATAGTCATCAAAATACAGTAACGGGTGATAAAACTTTCCCCCAAATAAAATTAAGTGGGGAAAGAGTTAAGCATTTCTGTTCATTTGTTCAGTAATTGCACACCTCTCCTGCAGGTGTTCATCTGAAAATAAATGACAGCATGAAAAGGCTTTCAAGGGTTGGGACAGTGTCTTCAGAATGTCCTGTGGTTCTTACTACCCTAGGAACCTACTTCATTGTATCAAAACCAGACCCTGCCTGTGAAAACCAGTCCAGAGACGGGATCCAGGTCACAGGTGAAGGTGATGGCAGGACTGGGGACAGAGTTCAGGCACAGTTACAGTTGTTTCAACATAATTCCCATGTGCTTTCCCAGCTTGTTATCAGGGAAGAATTCTACTTCTTGGAAAACGGACTCAACCTCCATTATCACCCACTCTAGGTTTCCTGAACAGGTCATCAATGCACCTGCTGATGTTTGAGAATCCCCTGTAGTAGCCCAGGCTGCTCAGAGCCTCTGAGAAGATAAAACTCATACACACAACACGAGGACAGGGCTCCCAGCTCCCTGGGAATAATAATCAAGACAGCGCTACAAGGAAAGAAAGGTGGTGTGATATCCGAAATATATTTTTATGCCCCACAGAGAACTTCTGAGAGATACTTGAGTAGTTCTGCACGATACAATCATGGGATCGACCACCTTTTCCAAACCTAGGTCAGGCCCTTCCCAGAGAAAAACAGGGCTGCTTGAAGGCCTACAAATGTGGTCAGTGACTTTGATGCCAAGAAAAGAAAAGATATGCATCCTGAAAGAGCGTGGTGGCATGAGGGAAGCCTGAGTTCATTTGTTCAAGTTAAGATGACCTGCTGCAGAGATGGACACAGCTTAGCAACTAAACCACCACCAAGATGACCTGTACCTTTCTATACTAGTCTCAAAAACTTTATTAGGAGAGCTTCAAGGAGTTTTTCCCTATTTAAAATAATGTTTACTTACTGTATCTGAAAACACTCTCTCTCCTCTATTTTAGACTCAGCCTGTGATAGGTACCAGCCAACCACAGAATGGTACTCTGTGTGTGTGTGTGTGTGTGTGTGTGTGTGTGTGCGCGCGCGCGCACACACACACACATGCATGGGTGCTTAGTTGCTCAGTCATGTCTGACTCTTGGCAACCCTATAGACTGTAGCCTACCAGGCTACTCTGTTCATGGGATTTCCCAGGCAAGAACACTGGAGTGGGTTGCCATCCCCTTCTCAGGGGATCTTCCCAACCCAGGGATTGAACTGAGTTCTCCTGCATGGCAGGTAGATTCTTTACCACATCTGTGCATCACATGGTAAGTCATTTACTCAAAGGGAAAACAACAACAAAACCCGGCCACCCCAAATGAAGACAGTAGAAGAGAACTAACTGATTTGTCTGTCGTCTTTCCCGTCAAGATCGCCCTCGCCTTTGCTTTGGTCAGCGGGAAGGACTTTATGTACGAGTCATACAAATGCTTTGCGAGGGCCCGGAGGTCAGCAGACTCTGGGTTCAGTTGGTCGATATCGCTGGAGATCTCCGCTAACAGCTTCTCCTTCTCGGCCTGTGGCATGCGCCCAAACCTGATGGCTACAGAAGAAGAGAAAGGGCAGGATGAATGAGTGCATTCCTGTATAGACATACATATATTCCTGTGTATATATATATACACACACACACACACGTCACAACTTCTTTACCCTTTCATCCATCAGTGGATACTTCGGCAGTTTCCATGTCTTAGCTATAATAAATCATGCTGCAATGAACATGAGAGGGGTGGCAAGTAAGTTAGGTTGAGTCTTATTAAAAATATTTTTGTCCTTTAACATCTAAGGGGTGAATTCGCAGTCATATCAGGCTTTTGACAATGAGTAAGGCTTCGTCTCATGGTCAGTTTTTCCACTTTTAACATGTTTATTTTGCAACAGCTGTAGCCTGTAAACGAGACTTGTATGAAAAATAACACTATTGCTTTACATATGACTGTTGCCAATAAGTTATGTTTTTCCACCTCTCTTTCTTGAGGGAAAAAAAATATGTGCATTTGGAGGTTTTGCAGGACTTGGCAATCATTTTATTTTCTAGCTCCTCTACAGTAAAACAAGGGGCAGTCTTATCACCACGATTAAGTAATTTTTAAGTTGGGGGTAACGTTTTTCAAACTATTTGGAGAGGACATTTAAACATTGTCCAGGTTTCTCTCCAAGGTCAAGATGAGCAAGATACTACAGCCTCATCTTCTGACTCTGAAGTCTTATGTGACATGGTTTAATTCATTTACTGAACACCCGTTTGATGGAAGATACCGGCTCAACAAACTGGACTAGGGGACACAAGGATGAAAAGGATGTGTATGGTAGATCCAAAACATAAAAGAGAGCCTACATATGCATGGATTATTCTCTCCCTCTCCTGTACTGCTTTCTACAAGCTTCTTCCTTTCCATCTAAGCAGGGTTTAAGGTTCTGACCCCTGAACAATCCACCTCATGCTCTTTCCTCCACCACTGAACTTACTGAAAGAGCTATTGTCCCTCACTGTCTTACTCTTTACCTCCCAACCCACTGCAACTGCTTCTTGGCCTTTTGGCTAGGATCAAGTGTACTAAGGGGGCTTCCCTGGTGGCTCAGTGGTGAAGAACTCGCCTGCTAATGCAGGAGAAGCAAGAGATGCAGGTTCAATCCCTAGATCGGGAAGATCCCCTGGAGGAGGAAATGGCAACCCACTCCAGTATTCCTGCCTGGAGAATCCCATGGATGGAGGAGTCTGGCAGGCTACAGTTCACTGGGTCGCAAAGAGTAGGACATGACTGAGTGACTGAGCGAACAGCACCACTGCAATCTAGCTTTTCCTCATTTAAATTCACCAAAACTTTGCTCTCAGAAAGGCCCCTACAGCTCCTCTAATGGTCACATCTAGGGGCCTGTTCTAAGTGCTCGTTCTGCTTGAGCTCCCCGGCTTCCTCCCAGCCCTTCACACTGCTGACCTTCTGCACCCTCTAATTTCAAAAGTTTCTCACACTGGTCTCTGCCTTTCTGGCTCCCCATATCTTTCTGTCTGCTATTTTCCAGAACTCCGTGACAGCCCCTCTTCCTTCATTTATATTCTGTTATTCCTAGTTCAAGTTTTCTCTCTAATGCAGAAAATGTGCTAAAGACTCCTGCCCTTTCTTCCCTGAGATTTGTATCCTTATTTTTCACTTCTTCCTGTGCCCCGTTGCCTGTGGATGCTGGATATTCTATAGGCGCCTCAAGTTAATGGCTCAGTCGTGTTTCTTTGCGACCCCATGGACTGTAACTCACCAGGCTCCTCTGTCCACAGGGTTTCCCAGGCAAGAATACTGGAGTGGGGTGCCATTCTCTTCTCCAGGGGAATCTTCCCAACTCCAGGATCAAACCTGGGTCTCCTGCAGGCAGATTCTTAACCATCTGAGCCATGATGTAATGAAACAGAAAATCAAACTTTTTATTTCCCCTTCAAATTGTCTCCTCTTCCTGTTTTCCTTTCTTGATTAACTCACTCTGTCACCCAAACTAAGCACCTTGAATAATCTCTGACAACCTCTCTCCCCTCGGACATGTGCATTCATTGGTCATGGCTGTGATGTTTCTTTCAATGCCGCCGCCTCTCGCCATGCCCAATGTCTGAGTTCACAGTATTACACTGGCCTCCTGATGGATTTCCCTGACTTTTCCCTCTCTAACTTCTCCTTTTTTACCGTTTTCAATAGTTTGGTTTTTGGCGATACAGGTCTGTTTGCTCCCTTGCTTTCTGAGAACGTGGTGCTTACACGAGAGGTTAAGAAGCTCACAGAAGAGAAAGAATGGGGAATCAGAAACTGGATGGAAGAGAAGGTGTTTGAGTTGGGCCTTCAACACTAGGTAGGATTTTGACAGGGAAGGAAGGGCACGGGAAGCAGAGCCCCAGAGGTGTTCTATCACTGGGTAATTTGCAGCAACAGCCAAGAATACGGCTTGTCTGAAATGTAAGTGGAAAAGCAGCAGTGGGAGAGGGAGGTGGAGGCTGGACTGTGGGCAGTAATGAACCCCTTGAAGGTGTGGGTACCACAGCCTCTGCCTTAGGACTTTTCACTCTGTTATATCTTCTGAAAGTTATTTGAATTTGGGGAGATTTCCCCCATACCACAAAGAAGACTGCAGAAACAAAAAGTAACATGTTGCAGTTTAAAGTCATTTGCCATTCGGGTTTTTCTTTTTCGCAACACACACTGGTGCTTCTGTTTGCGAGAAAGAAGAGAACTACCTTAAGATGGGAAGAGCCACAGAAACTTGTGAAACCATTTTTCTAGAATTTAACAAGATGCTAAGAAGGTATTTTAGGAGAAGGCAATGGCACCCCACTCCTGTACTCTTGCCTGGAAACTCCCATGGATGGAGGAGCCTGGTAGGCTGCAATCCATGGGGTCGCTAAGAGTCGGATACGACTGAGCGACTTCACTTTCACTTTCATGCATTGGAGAAGGAAATGGCAACCCACTCCAGTGTTCAAGCATCCCGGGGATGGGGGAGCCTGGTGGGCTGCTGTCTATGGGGTCACACAGAGTCGGACACAACTGAAGTGACTTAGCAGCAAGAAGGTATTTTGAAAGTTGTCAGCTTTTTTTTTTTTAATAAAAGAAAAAGGGCATCATTTATATACTACAACATCCTAATCAGTAAAGCGAGTGAAAGTCTAAGTGTTAGTTGCTCAGTTGTGTCTGACTCTGCGAACCCCATGGACTGTAGCTCACCAGGCAGAGCCAGTAGCCATTCCCTTCTCTGGGGGATCTTCCTGACCCAGGGACTGACCTGGGTCTCCCGCATTGCAGGCAGATTCTTTACCGTCTAAGCCAAAGATGCTTAATTCTGTAAAGCTAAGGTTTCACTAACTTTTCATATTTGTGAAAAATAAAACTTCTGTCTAAAGTGGATGGAATAGGGAAAACCTAGCTGTTTTCTGTGCAGCCCTTTTCCATTAAAAAAAAAACCCTGAAAAGGGATTTTCTTAGTCATGTTTGCAATCCTGTAAATGCTAAAGTATGATCTTTGATACCATGATATTTAATTTCTTTCCTTTTTCACCTTTGTAAGAATTAACTGAACACTCTCTACAAGGCTGCTCCTCTCTCTAAATAGAGTAAGCTAATGGTCACAAGAAGGCAAAAGATGACCTAATTATCATGCTTATGATAGCTTTGACTTTTCTGGAAAGAGAAAATTATACCATCAATACTATAAAAGTTGCATTTTAAATTATTTGCCTATAAACAACAAGCAATAGGAGATATACTTTACATGAATGTGTGCAAGCAACAGAAAATATATTGTACCTCAATACGAAAAGTGACAATTTTTAAAGGACAAAAAGTAAATATAATTGAAAGCAAAACTGGCATCTTTTCCTAAGTGGTATTTATAACAATGACCTCAAAGTCAAAGATTCCTTCATAAAGATAAAATAAATTTACTGCAACATGATCACATCACCTAAAATGTAATCCTTCAACTGAAAATGTACCCTTGCTTTACGAAGTCTGAAATAAAAAGGAAATTGGTAGAATTAAACCAGCAAATTATCCTGCAATTAATGACTGAAGTTGTATAGACAGCAGATGTAATCAATTGTTAGGAAAGTTGAACCAAACTTCTATCCTGTCTAATATAGTTGGTAGAACTAATCAAAATACATTCTTGCCTTTAGAGGAAATGACCCCGTATTAACGATACAAATATAATTTTGTAAACCATTTTTAAAGGGTAGAAGACCTATTCAATTAGTGATTCCCAAATATCTTGATTGTTGCTGTTAAAAAAAAAATCTGCATGATGGAACAAAAATTTAACTTTCACAGATGCTGTTGAGTCCTCATAGATGATGGCTGACTTCAAATATTATATCTTCTTACCAGATAAGTTTTGAGAGAGGAAAAGGTAAAAGAAAGAAAAATAGGGCATATGATGACATTAGACTTCAGATTTAATTCGATTACTTGGGCATTTTATCAATATATCTCTAAGCCCATAATAACTTTTGAAAGAATTGATGAATACTTGACAAATATAATACTACCTAGTTACATCAAAAATTTGTTTTGTGAGCCAGTCAACCAATGAGAGCCAAATGTCGATTAAGAGCTATTTCTTCAAACAGGGCTATGTCCCATAATTGTACTGAGTTAGTTCTACAGTTCATGAAAACATGGGTCTTCAAGAGTCCTGCCCTTAAGCTGACACTCCTAATTATAAGCTTCACTTAAGATACAGGTTCAAAAAAGTAGAATGTTTTACTCTCCTATTGAAGTTTTGTGAAACTTTTAAAAATACTTGCTTAATCCACAAATTGTATGCTGTACAAAGTCTAGGATAGGGTTCCGCTCATTTCTGCATAGCAAAGAGAAAAAAAGGACATATATCTATGTCTGATATACCACTAAAGTTCCATATCCATAAATCAGAATTTTCTTTACATTTAAAGTAGAAACTAATGTTTATAAAATAGATATCTAGTAATAATCTGCTGTATAGCACAGGGAACTTTGTGCAATACTCTGAATGGCCTATTTGGGAAAAGAATCTTTAAAAAAAAAAAAGTGGATAAATGCATATGTGTAACTGAGTCACCTTGCTATACACCTGAAACTAACCCAGCTTTGTAAATCAACTATGCTCCTATAAAATTAAAAAAAAGTAGAAACTATTTACACATATAATTCTATTTTTAATACTATTAAAGCAACACAAAAAATTAATCACAACTCTCACATTACATGTGTTTCAGAACACTACAGTAACTTTCATTACCGCTCAGACTTCCCAGTCTTTTCTCCCATCGTGGCAAATGCCCAACTACAAGAGAGAAGGATTCACACTTAAAGCTGAACAACTCTGACCTAATTGAGAAATGCTTTATTGGCATGCAGTCTTCTGAAATCTGGTGATCTGTGGGAAAACTGAACACGTTTTCAGCCATGGCCCTCAGGTCTACGGGTCTAGAAGCCATGATGAGAAGCATCGAGTGCGGGCACAAAGTGCTCACTTACCATTATGAGACATCCCCACAGCCAGGCACTTCTGAAACCGACAGTACTGACATTTATTTCTACTTTTCTTGTGGATCCGACAGTTAAGATCACACCTATCATAAATAAGTTTCAATCTGATTGTCCTCCTGAAGAAACCCTACAAAGGAATATGGGCGGGGCAGAAAAGAAGCAAGTGTTAAGTGTTTGTGACGATGGCTTGAAGCCACACGGGCCTGAGTATTAGATACTGTAGGCTCTTGACACATTCCATCAGTGCTGACTTAGACAAATCACTTAACCTCTCTTGGTCTTCTCTGCTATAAACTAAAGAAACAGAGGATCTCCAGTGTTCCTTTTCTAGCTCTTAGTGACCACAACCCACTGATGTCATTCAGTGCGTCTTGGCCCCACATCTGGATTTCAGCAAGCTCTAAGAAGTGCTCTGGATTTAATGTAATGCAAATAAAACACCATGTAATCAGTTCAGTCTCTCTGTAAATCATTCCAGCAGCATGCCCTAACCTTATAATTGTGCTAAGCAGTTTGGCAAACTTAGAGTCATTTCATTCTAAAACATGAGCAAGGCCAATAAAAATCCACATGTGGGTAATTTTTTTTGGAATTCTCTATGTTGCATAATTTCCTACAAAATTGGTTTCATTTATTTATGCATTTGAAAGAGTGTTCCATAACCACTGTAGCCTAAAAACAGAGATAATAGAAAATAACAGGAGAAGTAGTATATACGTTCTCAGAAACTTGACTGCTATCTCTAAATAGCAAACATGTCAATTTGAGGCTGAATTCTGCTATGTTTATTTTTGAAAGACCTGAAAAAATTCTAACAAGAAATGTTTTCTAACTCCATTTTGTTGTTGTTGAGAATATTCCTACTCATTTCTATTGCATTCATTCTCATGAAACCCACTTTTTAATTCTTTCAAATTTATCTGGCCCTGTTTGAATACAAAAAGCACTGAATTAGGATTGATTCTACCACTGACATGCATTTTGACTTTCTCCAGATTTCTACCTTGAACTCTAGACAAGTATGTTCAGCTGTTTACTTGACAACTTCACTTGGAAATCGAACATTATCTCTAACCCAGCACGACCACCACTGAAGTCCTGGTCATACCCTATAAGCTTACCTCACTGCAACTTTCTCCATCTTAGCTGTCACAACTCCAGCCCTGAAGGCACTCTCATCTTCCTTCTCTCACGTGGAAAGCTCATGCTCCAAATATACAATTGCCTGTTTCCCTCACTGCTTTCAAGCTGTGTTAACATTTCAACGTCTTAATGAGGCTTATCTACCTTATTCAATACTGTGGCCTGTCCCTGTCCCCACCCCTCATCGGCAATTCTTGCTCTCCTTTATTCTACTCTTACCTGTCATCTCCCCGCTCCATTAGCAGTTATGACTTCCTAATGTGCCACATAATTTAGTTATTTATGTTTATTTTCTGCCCCTCCCTCACTGCTCAACTATAATTCTGAGCTCCCTGGGGACAGGGCTAACCCTTAATCCAAACACTAACAATAGTTCCCCATTAAAATATTTTGTTGAATAAATATGTGTCGTTTAACTTCCTTTCTGAGCCATCTCTGATATTTTGAGATTCTAAACTATGACTGAGATACTACAAGGTCATTGGCACACTTTTTTCCTTTCAGGTTTTGAAGCTATCTTATTAAATGTAATAATTACAAACAGGAAATGCATGTAACTGTGAAACATAATGGGCTTCCCTGCTGGCTCAGCTGGTAAAGAATCTACCTGCAATGCAGGAGACTTGGGTTCTATCCCTGGGTTGGGAAGATCCCCTGAAGAAGGGAATGGCTACCCACTCCAGTATTGTGACCTGGATAATCCCACGGACAGAGGAGCCTGGCGGGTGACAATCCATGGGGTCACAAAGAGTCGGACACGACTGAGTGATTTTCACTATAAAACACAGTAAGATAATTATCACATGTGAGCCCATTATGCAACTCAAGATTTAAAATCATAACCAGCCATGTGCATGCACTTATGTGTTCTTCCCTTATCCAACTGTTGGTCCTGTGGCTGCTTGACAATATAATCATAACCCTAATTTTGAGCTTATCATTTCCCTGACCTTTTAAAAACACACAGCTTTACCATACAGCCTATAAACTAAATAATACATTACTTAGGTATGCTTGATTGAGGGCTTTATTGAGTAGTATCATACTACATATAGATTTTGCAAAGAGATTTTCCTCTCTATGGCTTACCATCCTTGAAGAATATTATTTCAGTCTTTTTATTTTTTTAACTTGTAAACCTTTTCATTTTGCTCTCATTCTTGAAAGAGTCACAGGGTACTCAGTTTTTCCTCTTAACAGTCTGGATTCCATTGGCTCTATGCTTTCATTGTTTCTGTTGAGATGTCTGTTGTCAACTGACTTAGCCTGCACTTAATTCTCTTTGTTTTTTGTACTCTGCAGTTTTACCGTAGTGTGTCTAGCCATGGATTTCTTTATCTTCTTGGACATTTTCTTCATCACGGTTTCACTTGTTCATTGGTTCTTGTACTCCATAGGTGTTAACACTTTCTTTTCAAGCCTTTCATATTTCTGAATTTCTCTTTTATATTTTTAATCTTCTTGCCATTAATGTTGATCACAAAGGTAAACATCAGAACAGCCAAATAAGATGGAAAAAAAGACTTTTGCAATGGCAAAAGTAAGGAAAAGCAAACATTTCTCACCAAAGTTCATCAGTGAGAAGAGTTCTGTGTATTACTCTTCATTAGTAATGAAGACATATTTTTAATATTCAAAGGTCCTATGAATTCTTCAAGAAGTAAAAGAGGCTTCAAATTCTAGCAGATTCCAGGTGGGATATGTTCTTTAAAACATTGTTGGTTTCTTTCTTAATAACTTCTTTGCGCATATCTTTCGGTTTGGTAATCCTTTCTTTTGCTGTGTCCAGTATGCTATTTAACCCTTGCATAGAATTTTTATTTCAATTATCATATTTTTCACTTTTAGAAGTTTCACTTATTTTCAAGGCTGTTGGTCATTCTTGATAGTCTATTATTGTTCATTCATTGCTGTGATTCTGCCCTCTATCTTTAAACAACTCATGCACAGCTGCATGTTCTGGACCAGGCAGTTCCAATATCTGCATTCTTGGGTAGGGGTGGAGAAGTTTGTTTACTTGTTTACCTCTGATGGATGTCATCAAGCTAGCTGCCTATTTATGTGCTTGCTGATATTTTATTTTATTTTTTTTAATTTTATTTTATTTTTAAATTTTACATAATTGTATTAGTTTTGCCAAATATCAAAATGAATCCGCCACAGGTATACATGTGTTCCCCATCCTGATTTTATTTTGAAGTCATTTCTTGACCTTAAACTGTGAGAATCCTACAGGGTAAAAATTGGGAATTCCTTCCTCCAAAGAGAATTTGAAGAGCCTTCTTTTGGAAGTCAGGAGTGCCACTGACTTATGACTATTTCAGACTCTCCTGGGAATTCTGGCTTAACTCAGAAGCTGGGCATCTATCATGAGGAAACTCTGCCCCTCCAAGCGTGCCGCAGCTGCAGTTCAAGACCTAGGATTGTTTGCTTGTTTGGCTACTCATGTTTAGGCGGGCTTTCCCTACCTCTTGTGAGGTCAGCAATATCTCAAAGGATATGTCCTGTGCAGGGTATGGTGGAAAGGTAAACCTCTTTAATTCTCAGAGGGTTCTAAGACGCTTTGAATATTTACAAGGCATTTTCCCCCTGACTGAGTCACAGAAGGCTAAAGTAGAGAACTGTTGCCACTGTTAAATACTGTTGAGAAATCTTGCTTTGATTTTTGCCATTGGGTCATATATATTTTCATGATATCTTTGGCTGCTTCTCTGAGCTTCACTTTTAAAACCCAATACTAGTAGTTGAAAATGCTGCTCGGCTATCTGACGGGTCCCAGAGTACTCACTTTTTTTTGGCATGGTTGGAGATGAAGACTTTTTAATAAAATAACTGTGTTTTTTAAGTTTAATGTTTATAATGTGATTTGTTTTTTGTTTTGACCCCTATGATGTCTTTCAAAGAGTATAACATTTTTTGTAATGATTCCAATGTTAAAGGATCATCATTCTGTATATCACATATGCACTGACCATACACATAAAATCTTGAACTAAATATATACAAACCCCAGCACGAGCTTGGAACTGCTTTTACTTAAAAAAAATTTTTTAAGACTAAGTTCATGATAACCAACCATTTTCTTGTCATCTGACTTTTTCAAGAAACCTAGAGAGGAAGATACAAGGCTCTCATTTAGTGTTTTTTGTAAAAATTATTTCTTTACTTGATGAATGAAGCAGGCTCCCCCCAAATTTTCTTCATTGCCAAGAAAGAAACACTCATTTTTATTATGTCAGTGTCCAAAAATGAAGTGCCATTTCAACAGTTCACTGTTCTGATCACCATGAAGTCTATGAACTGGTGTGATGGAGATGCATCAGTCACCGTAAATTGCTTTGTGTATATTTTTATTATAAAATCTTCATACTTGCTTGTGAGAACATAAAGCTTGCTTATTTCTTCCTTAAAACATTTTCTCCAACCTCTCCTTCATTGCTTTGTTAGTAACAAAACCTCAGGTACAATGAGACCTGAGTGGTATTTAAATTTTACAACGAGATTAAATGCCCTGTGTCAGACCTGCAGTCAGCTTTAGTATGATATGGCCCGCAGAGGCTGAATCAATGAGCTGCCACTGGTGCATGGGAATATACTAAAAACTCTTCCTGAGGCAGGAATACAAAAATACATAGAAATATAAAAATAGATTATACTGTATTGTATGGTAGTGTTTCCTTGTATCTTTACTAAGTCTATGGTTCTAAAATGATCTTTCACTACAGACACAAAAATATTATGAAACCTATTAGGGAAAAAAATAAATGTCCAATTTATAAGCAATCAATGTCAGCTTTGCAAGTTCTAAAATATATGAATCTTTCATTAGTTACAGGTTATATATTACCTAAGTCAGTAATATTAGTAACTGAAGAATCTATCACTGTTTTCCTGTAATCCAAACATTTTTTTCCTGTCTGAACTTTGGCAAGGGTCACCAACATAAACCTGTTCCATTGGTATGTAGATATGTTTAAGGAGATCTACTGACAGCCATCTTGAGCAATATAGCTATTTTTTTTTCTATTGTAAATTAGTTTGTAGGTTTGTGGTCAACTGTATTTTAATTATGGGTATATCCCACATTCTACTGAAATGACAAATGTTAAATTGCCAAAACACCTTTTTTAAAGCAGTCTAACATGCGTGTTAATTTCACTTTCACTGAGTATTGTTGGTGAGCTAAGGCTATATCTTTTTAAAATTTATTTATGGCTGTGCTGGGTCTTCACTGTGGCACACCGCCTTCCTCTGGTTGCAGCAAGCAGGGGTTACTCTCTAGTTGCGGTGTGTGGGCTTCTCATTGCAGTGGCCTCTCTTGCTGTGGAGCACAGGCTCTAGGGTATGTGAGCTCAACAGTTGTGGTGCATAGGCTTATTCGCCCTGTGGCATGTGGGATCTTAGTTCCCAGACCAGGGACTGAACCCATGTCTCCTGCATTGGCAGGTGGATTCTTAATCACTGGACCACCAAGGAAGCCCCATTAAGGTGGTATCTTTGATTACTGATGGGCACTGGTCTAACTGGTCTAGTGATGGCATTCAGAGTGTGGCAGCAATTCAGTTTAACTCCAAAGCACCGAAGAATGAGCAAGCATGTCTTCAGCCTATAACAATAGTTCTCAAACTTTTTGGTCTCAGTCCCCCTTTACTCACCCCAAAACGTTGAGGTTTCTAAACAGTTTTAATTTATGTGAGCTATACCTATTGATGCTGATTAGATTAGAAATAAAACCTGAGACATTATTATGTACAAGAACATTCAGGTCACATTCCATCAGGCATTAGAACTATGCGACCATTCCGTGTCGTGTAGCTTCTAGAACACTCCACTTCCATTCCTGAGAGAATGAGAGTGAAAAAGGCAAACAACAAGTTAATATTATTATGAAAATAGTATCAATCTCATGGGTATCTGGAAAAGGTCGTAGGGACCCCATCCCCAAAACACACTTTGAGAACTTCTGACATACTTGGAGAAGCCAAATTATATTATTCCTCTAACATTTTTCTTATTCTTATCTTTAAAATGGGCAGATGCCTATTTTCCCTTCTAAGGTTGGCATAACCTTCTTTGTATTATACTCTTCCTGTTGCTGCTGTTCAGTCACTAAGTCGTGTTCAACACTTTGCAGCCCCATTGACTGCAGTGTGGCAGGCTTCCCTATCCTTCACTATCTCTCAGAGTTTGCTCAGATTCATGCCCACTAAGTCGGTGATGCTGTCCAACCATCTCATCCTCTGTTTCCCCTTCTCCTTTTCTCTTCAATCTTTCCCAGCATCAGGGTCCTTTCCCATGAGTTGTCTCTTCTCATCAGGTAGCCCAAGTAGTGGAGCTTCAGCTTCAGTATCAGTACTTCTAATGAATATTCAGGGTTGATTTCCTTTCCTAGGAAGTCTGTAATCTTTATTTTGGATGGTTTACAAGTTACTGGAGGTTACTATACAATTCTGTGAATTTTCTTCTACTTCTTTTGCTTGTCTGTCTCTGGTAGGTGAAGGACTCCTCTGGATTCATCAGGTTTTAAGTGTTAATTCTCTGTCTCTGCCTTAGAACATTTCTGTTTGTAACTAGAGGGCACCTGAGTGTTCTCCTCCCTCTTTTCCCTTCTTTTTGCTACTTTTCTTCTTTGATTGCTTTGATCTTCTAAGTTTTTATGCCCTTAGAACTTAGCTTTAACATTATATGCAACTGCTGACAATATCTGTCTTTTCAATTTTTGGTTTATTGGTTAGTCCTTAAATCACCATTCAATTTTTAGCTGTTCTCAGAAATGTCAACTCTCCACAAATATCTGATGAATAGAATCACAATGAAACTATTTGCTTAAAACTTCTTGTTTTCTAACTGCTTTACCAGCCCATAAAAAT
This sequence comes from Bubalus bubalis, assembly GCF_019923935.1. Taxonomy (NCBI): domain Eukaryota; kingdom Metazoa; phylum Chordata; class Mammalia; order Artiodactyla; family Bovidae; genus Bubalus; species Bubalus bubalis. The sequence goes on from NC_059177.1 coordinate 56,630,993, forward strand.
CAATACTATACTGTGGAAACTTAACCAACCATATTTTATTTATCAACATAAATCACCAAGATAATCAAAACTAGATGATTTCTTCAAGTACTTCTAAGAATTTAGCCACAATTTCCTCAAAATTACATAAATCTAACTGAGTAAAATGACAGGTTCTTACTATTCCTTGAGAACATAATGATTTCCTATAAGGTTACAGATATTTTAGTTTGGTTTCAATCACTGAATGAATGAGTTTTCATGTTTTAAATGAAAGCATCTCTTGCCAGGAGTCATTTTGGAATTTTAGACACAGAGATGAATCAGAAGCCCTTTGGTGAGCTACTCTAGCCAAATTATTTTATACATGAGTGACTGAGGCTGAAATCCTCATGTGATTGGTTAGAGACCATGGACAAGTGGCCAGGTAACCACTAACTTGTCTCTTTCACTTTATTAGGTTGCCTTTAGAAAAATAAACTTTTGGATTGGAGAGGCTTTAGTGATCATCTAAATCAATACCATCATGTTATAGATGTGATAACTTAGGCAGGATATGGTTAAAAATATAATATAGACAAAGGCATCTTACACAATATCTGGTGTATAGAAAAATTCAGTAAATATTAACTTCCTTTTTTGGCTCATGGTCCAGTTAGGAATGCAGATCTTCCAACCTACTTAACTGCTGTCACGTATCTTCATTCTGAACAAAAAGCCCTACTGCTGATTGAACCTGATCTTATACAACCAGCATTATTTTATAAGGTAAATATTTATCCACAATTTATTCTGAGCCCTAGAGTATATAATACTATTCGATTACTATATTATTCATGGAGCCTATTAGAATTAATTCTTTTAAAAGACTACATTTTAAAACATGAATAGATCAACATTTTCTCAATAGTTGGGCAGAATATTACTAAAAGAACTTTCCAAAATAGCCTTTTTCACAAAGAAAGGAGGTGAAGAGAAAGGATATCTCTTTTCCAAAATAGCTGTATCTCTTTGCCTGACCATAACACATGGCTCACACTGATGCTGAATAAGGAAACATACAGCATCGGTTTAGGAGTCAGAAGGTGTATCGACGTGTCACTTACAATGGATGACCATGGGGAAATCTCAGTGACACAAGATTTCTACACCTGCAAAGTGGCCATAAATAAGCTCAACCTTATAGGACTGTGGTAAGGCTCAAATGAAGGTTATCCATCTATCTACATATACAGAATATTAGACAGTATAGTGGAAAGAAAAAGCATTAGGAGATTCAGGAGATCTGGGTTCTGTTCGGGGTCAGCCCATCACTGTCATGCCATGTTACCTTGAGCAAGCAATTTCTTTTTTTGTAATCTGCAAAATGCGAAGGTGGAATTAGATCAGCGCTGCACAGGACCAATTCGGAAAAAACAAAGTGAGGCACAGTAGCCTTGCTTTTTAACGATTTTCTTAGGTTTTCAAGTATTATATCATCTAAAGAATGGGTTTTACCAAAGGTATTTAAAAGTTTGACAGCTTTGTCTCAATTCTTTGCCATCTGGTTGCAACACGAAATGAAAACCTAGGTACATTTTCAGCAAATTATTTCAAAAATGATCTTTTTTTTTTTTACCTTGCATCCTTCACAAGCATGAACTCCATAGTGGAACCCTGACGCTTTATCCCCACAGACCCGGCACTCAATGGCCATGAGGGAGTTGGAAGGCTCTTCATGAGGCTTACTGTACAGCTGAGTCTTTTCAGAATAATAAGGTGGGGATACAGGCTCCACTTTGATTGCACCTGTGCACAGAAAAACACGAGCACACAATCATCACAGGAAAAACAATGCTGACAGGCAACAGGGCATGTCGTTATAGTACACCTTATTATCATATTTTATTATTTAGGTTAGATGCACTATGGAACATGAAAAAGACACAGGAAAAAGTGGGCTTTGTAATCCCACGCAAGTCACAATGCCTCTGAGCCTCACCTGTGAAAACAAATTGGGAAGGGAAGTAAGTTTGTGGTTCTATGATCCTCCAATACCTCATGATACTAAAGTTCCCACAGGAAATATATAATATCTGAAATCATGAAGGTTATTTTTCTATGGGCTGTATTTGGCACTCATGACAATATTAAATTATACATTTAAACTTAAATATTGCATTTTAGAAGTGTTTTAAAAGCACTCTTGCAAAGGAAACACAAAAGGAACTGAGAAGGAAATGGTATGCCCAGCTTGAGGGTACATGAAAAGTAAGAGACCAGGTTCTCATCAATATTGAGTCAGAAAAGATGGTTTGTAAAATGATCTTTGATAGAGAGAGACACTTTGGAAAGCAAGCACTATCTTTCTGCTGGTCAGGATCAAGCCTATTAAATTTCCATATTAGGCTTCAACTGAAATCACACATGTAAATATAACCAAGTATATAATTTATCTTAAAAAAAAAAAACAAACTAGAAATACAGGAAGTTCTTACTTCTTGTCAAGTAATGGCTGCCAATTACACAGTGGTTGCTCTGGAAAACCAGCATATCAGCAAAGAGATAAAAATCAAGGAAATAGCATCACAGAAATTTATCTTATCTTGAAAAGTGCAGTTTTAGTTTTTCTTGATGTGAACTGCATTAATGGCATGGAGATTTATCAATAGTCTACAATGTCAACATTCCAATTTGTGCTGAAAAATAGATTTCAGTGTAAGCTGCTCAAACTGCAGAATTAGGAAAGTTGCATTATAGTAATAGTGATTTAGTGATAAGTTAAAGGAGGTAATAAACTGTTACTTATCTACTTAAAAGTGGAAACAATGAATCAAAATTTGGGGGGGGTGGGGGGATGGACATTTAGCCTGAGATACAGCTAGCTCTGTAATCATGCTGGAGACTGTCCCTGAAAAGGGAAGAAGAAAAGAAAGAGAGGAGGGAAGGGAGGAAAAAGGAAAGATGATCCAGGGTGTTCACACATGACCTGCCCTGTTGGTCAGTTACATGTGTGCGTCAGCTCAGTCACACAGTCAGGTACTCTTTTCAACCCCTGGACTGAGCCCACCAGGCTCCTCTGTCCATGGGATTCTCCATGGCAAGAATTCTGGAGTGGGTTGCCATTTCCTCCTCCAGGGGATCTTCCCGACCCAGGTATCAAACCCACGTCTCCTGCACCGCAGCCAGATTCTTTACCACTGAGCCACCTGGGAAGTGAAAGTGTCAGTCACTCAGTTGTGTCTGACACTTTTTCCCAAGAACTTTAGCCTGCCAGGCTCCTCTGTCCATGGAATTTTCCAGATAAGAACAAGGGAGTAAGTAGGTAGCCATTCCTTTCTCCAGGGGAATCAAGGATAGAATCCAGGTCTTCTACATTGCAGGCAGATTCTTTACCATCTGAGCCACCTGGGAAGCCCTTGGTCAATTATAAACGCTTAGTATTTCATGGACAAGTGGATGAATAAATGAATGGTAAATGTCTTCACCACAGCCATTAGTCCTGGGAGCATTTACCCTACTGTGGATGAGAGCTTAGTCGAATTCTAGTCTCAACAGTCTGAAAAGTGAAATAAACCTCATACTTTGGTACTCTTGGAGCTTCAGGTCATACTTATAATCTGCAACCATCGGGTCAGCTCTTGGGAATGGAATGTCCTCGTAGTGCGGAGTGGAAATGCTGGAGAAGTCAACGGTGGTGAAGGGCTTGATGTCAAAGGCATGGGAGTGATCATCCATCATAGAAAGGTCCACGGAGCTGATCCCAAAGTTGGTGGGCCAAAACGGCATCTCTGTGTCAACCATGGTAATTTCTGAAACAAAGAAAAGACCAGCTGTGATGTTAGCCCTGAGGACTGGGCAGTCTCATGAAGACACACAGAAAGGGAACAGAAAGAGTCTCCGGTCAAGATGTCACCTAGGTGATCACGAGGAGATAAGCAAACACAACCACCTTCCTAGTGCCATCCAGGTTGCTGAACTAACTGAGGGAAGTCACCCGTTACCTGGACGTCATGGTCGAGGACCCTCTAGCAGCGTCAGCCTGTACAGCGGACCCACACCAACGTCCTACAGACAGCCCTGTTCTCCTTACAGTGGGATGACTTTCCTAAGGGTATCTGGGAATGGGCTTCTTGCTTTTTCCCAGCGAGCAGAGAGCTAAAGAATGCAGCTCTCACAGGCTGACTCTTGCAAGAGGTTAAAGATTCTAGCTGTGGTCTTCGTAAGAAAAACAAAGTGCCTCGAAAACACAAATAAGGAGATGAGCGCTGTGAATGTGCTTCAGTGGCTCCAAGAGGGCTCATCAGGCAGTGTGTGGGTTCGCACGCCTGAATATCTGCATGAATAAGGATGCAAACAATCTGACGTTATCTGTGTTACGGTACAAACCCTACACTGCTGACGATTCGGACCTCACACTGGGTCTCAATGACATCCAGAAAGCAGTGTGCGCTCTTGGTGACGGGGGCCTCCATCGAACTGTATCTTTTGTTCCGAACGTCACCTAAATCTACCTAACCCAGAACACGTCATTTACTTTGCCTATCTCCTCAGTCTGCTTATTTTATTTTTCTCCAGCCATTTTTCTGAGAATAAATCACTTTCCTATGAAAATACACCTTTTGTCTCACCTGCAATATCCACAATTGTGGGTTTATCAACTGGTTTCTCAGTATGCTGACTGCAAACTGCTTCTGAAAACCAAAGTAAAGGTTGACCAAGCTAAAGGTAGTGCATACGCTGCCATATCAATACTGGGAAATAAAAATAGGGATGCAAAACATGTCTGGGTTGCAAGAAAAGTTGTTTGCTCATCATTTTACTGGTTTAATTTTGTTTCACTTTTAACATATGACTTCAGTGACTGCCTGCCAACCAACATCAGGCTTCTCAACACAGGAATCATATCCCTAAGGGTCACTGGTTTTATTGAAAAGCTTTGTGGAAAATTTTAATGATAAAATAGCTATTTATGTGTAAATAAATAGAATGAAAAATTCATCTGATTTTAAAGATATGACTCTGAAACTCCTAAACAACTTTATATTTGTAGTACATTTCACAGCTAGAAGAACACTAATTTTTTTTAAACAGACTGTATTTTTTTAAGCTTTTTTTAATATGGACCATTTTCTAAATCCCTATTGAATGTGTTACAATACTGCTTCTGTTTCATATCTTGGTTTTCTGGCCACAAGGCATGTGGGATCTTAGCTCTCGGACCAGGGGATTGAACTCGCGCCCCCTGCATTGGAAGGTGCAGTCTTCACCCCTGGACTGCCAGGGAAGTCCCCAAGAGAATAGACTTTATTTTAGAAAGCAGCTTTAGGTTTACTTAAATATTGAGCAGAAAGTTCTCCTATACCCCTTCCCCTTTCTCCCTCCCCGCCAAACCCTGAAACACACAGTTTCCCCTATTAGTAATTGGCATTTCCCCTGTTATTAACCCTTGCGTTAGTGTGGTATTGCTTGTTACAAAACTGATGAACCAACAGTGATACATCACTAACTAAAACTCACAGCTTACAGTCGGGTTCTCTCTTCTGTGTTGACCATTCTATGGCTCTGATGAATGTATGACGTCCCGGATCCACCACCACAGGGTCCTACATTTCCTTGCCCTAAATGCCCCTTGTGCTCCACCGATACATCCCTTCCTCCCCCAAGAACGCTAACTTTGTTGTCCTTATCTCCTAAGGGCAATCTGCTGCAAAAGCAGGGGAAGCACCAATCGACGTGCAATAAATTTAAAAGTCTTCATCTGTCATGCAAGCACCCCGACAGTCCGACTTCTTCGGTGTCATTTTCCACTTGGGCTCCCTGACCTCACCCCCGTCCTCAGCAGTCACATGCTTGGGCGCCTCACACTGTGTGCCCAGGGCAGACACTCTGCACTCTTTAGTCCACTCATCTCTGTTCACGCCGTTTCTGGGACTCCTTGGACTCCTCCCATTCCTCACGGTCACACATCACGACGCCCGTCTGTCTTTCCCACAGGAGGGGGGAAAATCCCACACTGATCCACACGCTACTTGCTCCATGAAACCTTCCATGAATTCTCCAACTTAAAAAAATATCCTCCCTTCTCCGTGTTCCCACAGCACTGAGTACACCTCTTTCATTCCAGTATAATTATTTAAACAAATATCTCCGCTGTTAGATTTCCAGTTTTTGGAGCAAAGGACAGTGTCTTATTATTCCGTTTTCCCTTTAGACCTTGTTTACTAAATGCTTGCCAACTCAATGATCATATTTTATAGGGAAGGCCAGAACAAGTATTCATTTCTCTGTGGAAAATGGAAAAAATAAAGAAACTTTCTCAGAGGTTTAGTTTTGCTAAGACTGAAGCTCCCCAGGAAAAAAATGTAGCCTTCAGTATCATAAATAAAATACAGTTTAAGCTGTACCCCCTCCTCTCAACAATGCATACTCAGTTTTTCTCTTTTGCTAATTGCAGCAGAAAGATTAGGGTCCTATAAACTTTTTTTTTTTCCTACACAGAAAGGACAAAGTAAGAAAGAAAACTGTTTGCTTCTTCATCTCTATGAAAACAAAGTGTCTGACACGTACTTCCTTCCCTCTCCCTGTCCTCTCATCCTGGGACACCTTGACCTAAACAATAGTACTCCACCGGCCACAGTTACTGGGAGGCACAGTGGTTCCCTACATGTTTTATTTTATTTTGACTTAAGAGATGGGTCCAGGGAGCCTGCTTCTAATTTTGTCTCTAGAAAACATAAGCTACTGTTTCTGCCAAGCTGTAAGGCGAGTAGGTGTTTTTCGTTACCTCGTGCAATTACCCATGGAAGAACACATGCACAAACCACGTGAATGAACGGCAGCCCTTCTCGGGGGTAAGGAACAGCGTCTTCACTTTCCAGCCGGGTGACAGGAATGCACTGCGTTAGGCACATCCCTTAATTTCACAACCGTAGGTGTGTTTCAAGCAGACGGCCGTCCTGGGGCAGATGTTGTGGGGTAGGACAGACCATCAACCCTGGCCGTTTATCTCAGACCATCAACCCTGGCTTTAAACTCTGCGATAGTTCATGAGCAGATTTTTTCACAATGTGTCCAAGTACAGTGTATTTCATGCAAAGACACATGTGATGCAAAGTAAAGCAACTTCTCTTACCAGAGAGGCATCACTGTTTGGGAGCACAGAAGTGGGTCAGAAAAGATTTTAAATGATAAGTCGAGCACTAGAACTATACAGTCTACCTGTCAGGTTTCACGCTGTCTCCTATGAAAAGTAAAGAAAAACTTCTAGAATATCCAGGGAAATGCTGCATCTCCTTAATAATAATAATTGTTGTTCAGTTGCTAAGTCATATCTGACTCTTTGCAAAGCCATGGACCATGCACACCAAACCCCCTGTCCCTCACTATCTCCTGGAGTTTGCCCAAGTTCATGTCCACTGAATTGGTGGTGCTATCTAACTATCTCTCTTGCCTTAATAATTACATTAGCTGAAGCCTGGCGTGCTGCAGTCCATGGGGTCGCAATGAGTCGGACACAACTGAGTGACTGAACTGAGTATTAATAGAACCCTAAATTTTTGCTGAGTGTTGTGCCAAATATCATCTCATTTAATGCTCACAACGTCCTGTGAAGTAGGTATACTTGTAAATCTCTTTAAAGAAGAGGAAACCAAGGCACAGAAATGGAAATAACTTGCCCAAGACCACCCAGTTACTAACAAGCAGAGCTGGATTATGAATGAACACAGATGGTCTAACACTCCACAGCCTGTACCATTTATTAAGGAGCAGAGTCGGGTTATCAACCCAGACGGTCTAAAACTCCAGAGCCTAGCCTGCACATGTGACTTCCTAACTTAGTACTGATTAGGAAAACAAATCTCTTCTTGGATCTTCTAGTTCTATATCGAATAACAATTAATTTCAACAAACCCTCATTGAACACCTATGATGTGCCAGGTTCAAAGGGGTGTCCTGTAAAGGGTGAGTAAGTCTCCAGTAGAGGTTTCACTGAACAACTGGTTAAGCTGAGCAACAAGAGTGGGTGCAGGAAAGAGCCTTTCCTAGATGGTCTAAAACTTAGGAGCCTTGTTGGAAGTGACCTCAGAGAGACATTTGGTCACTGGTAGGTTTTTTTTTTCCAATCTCATTTTTTTCAGTTCAGGATCATGGTACTCTTAAATGTGATTCACCCAGCCACCCTCCTTATTGATCTAGTCAAATCACTTTGCAGTGACCTGTGAATTTCCTAAATCCTCTCCTGTTACAATAGCTGATATCCAGAGACAAGAATCATCTTGAAAACATTACAGCAGAAAGGGCCTTTTGGAGATCATCTAAGCCCCTCATCTGACAGATGAAGAAAAGCAGGCCAAGTGATTTGCTCACGAGTCTAGAGCTAGAGGCTGAGCCCGTGAGAATCCAGGTTTTCTGTCTTCTTCTCTAGCATCCTCCGCACTGCATTAGGGAGTTGTTGCTATGCTATGCTATGCTAAGTCACTTCAGTCGTGTCCAACTCTGTGTGACCCCATAGACAGCAGCCCACCAGGCTCCCCCGTCCCTGGGATTGTCCAGGCAAGAACAGTGGAGTGGGGTGCCATTTCCTTCTCCAATACGTGAAAGTGAAAAGTGAAAGTGAAGTCGCTCAGTCATGTCCGACTCTTAGTGACCCCATGGACTGCAGCCTACCAGGCTCCTCCGTCCATGGGATTTTCCAGGCAAGAGTACTGGAGTGGGGTGCCATTGCCTTCTCCCAGGGAGTTGTTACTGTGTGTAAACATGTTGAAAAGGGGACTTTTTAACCTACACCAATATCTACAGATCTGAACATTTTAGTCTTGACTCCTACACAGGAATGACATCAAATTCATGAAGGAAAAATGTCTCATGCAAGAAGCCATGTGCTGGATGACAAATTAGAATAAAAAAAAAAACTGGGAGTAGAATTTGTTTCTAAGAAAAACAATAAACTCTGAATTCATCAAAAGGTTTAGGGAAAAATCTGATAAAGTGAGCATCATACCAGTCTAAGTTTTCATATCATAAATGTATGCATTTTATATGTTTGTTTGTTGAAGGGGCTGCTGTTCTGGACATTAACATCTGCAGATGGAGAGCCAGTAGTGAGTCAGAGGCCCTGGGTTTGAATCCTGCCCTCCTGCTTGTCATTTTGTGATTTCTTTATACCTGATTATCCCTAGTCTGTAAATAATCATACTGCCAACCTCACGGAGTTGCTGTTGAAGATTCAGTTAAATAATACATGTAAAGCATCCAGCATGGGGCCGCTGAGTTCTCTATAAATATAATTATGGGTGGCAGAGGTAATTTTTGTCACCAGAGTACTAGAATCATGTAAAAGGTGGGCTAAAAGCTCCCCAACGCTACCACTAGGGGACAGGAAGAGGAAGAAACAGCAGCTAAGTCCTATTGTTCAAACAGGACTACGCCTAAAACAGATGTCCTGTTTTAAAGGCCTCTGCAAAAGGAGAGTCCACAGCCTCTCCTGGTTACTCATTCCAATGCTTAATTGCTCTTCTGCAGCCAGGAAAGTCTACGTCTTATCTGGCATGTCCCCAACTGTGTTACACATATGTTAACGATGTTCCTTTCAGAATAATTAAAAACAAAAAAAATCTGGTGGGCAAATAAACTTAGGAAATGCTACATGAAGCCAGTTTAAATGGGTTTGCTGCAGGACTTCTTAGAATTATATGCTAATAATTCATGAGAATATACAAAAGCAGGTGGGGGGGGGGCATGGCCTACAATGTTCACAGAGTTTACTGTTTGATGGAATAGGGTTTGTGAAACGGTCTAAGCTATGTTTTTGGAGTTCATAATTTTGGAATTTCATTTTCTAAATGGATTGTTATCACCCTCTGTATATTTATACTTTACCACATGTACTTGAAAAACATTAAGTTACTCCTTAGGTTATTTGTGAGTTTAGAGTGACTAAGGGCAAGGATTTATGTTGGTTGAAACAACAGCAAAACACAAGAGAGAACTTAAACCACGCAGAAAGGAATCACAGTAAAGACGAATGCTCCTTTTACAGAGACTCTCCTAAAAGATTCCAGACAGGAAAAAAAAGTCCCATATAAAGGGCCAGGAATCAGAATGCCACTGACCTGTTCAAGAGCAGCACTGGAAGCTAGAAAATCAAAAGAGCAGTGTTTTCAAATTTCAAAGAAAAAAAAAAAAGATTTCCAACTTAGAATTTTATACTCAGCTAAACTGTCACTCAAGTGTAAGAGGAGAATAAAGACATTTTCAGAAATACAAGGCCTCAAAAAGACTCACCTCTTTCCTAGAGTTCCACACCAGAACAAAAAGGAAACAAAAGATCCAGGAAGCAAGGGATGGAAACCCAGTGGAGAGGTGGAAGGAAGGCCCAGGACGCCAGAGCCCAAACAGAACCTGTTCCTAGACACAGAAAAGGAAAGGGGGACAGAGGAGGGCGGAGGGATCCCCTGAGCAACCCAATGCCTGATACATCCAAATGCCCACTTTGAGGGAGAGTTTGAGGGTGAATTAGTGACAGGTGTGTAGAAAAAGAACAACATGTGAGCAAAGATAATAATAATAATAAACTCCAGAAAAACAAACATCTATTCAGGGTCAGAGGCAGAACTGCAGCATACTTTCTGGCTCAACCGTAAGCAACACTTTCAAAGGTGAGCACAGATATCTGATTTCACCTAAAATTATGAATCAACACACTGTGAAGTTGGGAGGAAGGAGAAGTGTGTGTTTTGGGAAAGGGACCGTGGTGGCAAAGGGCTAAATAAATTATCTATCACAGTAGGAAGTCAGTGGGTAATGATGGATACAATTTTAAAATAGCAGTATAAGCATGTTATCTTAAGACACAGTAGTAAAAGCCAGGAGAAATGTTTTTAAAAGTTAAAAAGTGTTGCCTCTGAGGAGTAGGGACTGGGTATGGACTAAAGATTGCGATTCTTCATTAAAAGCTTTGTACGATCTGACTTCCAAAACTGTGTGCAAATTTTAGTTTGATAAAGGTAAAAATTAAGCAATATTTTCCCATGATGTCACCTAAGAAGGAGGAAATACATTCCCTGCCTGTTTCTCAGTCCTCTTAAAGGGATTTATCATATATTCACCTGGAAAAGTAGAGAAAATTTTAACGTGGTTTCAAGTAAAATAAAGGAAAATCAGAAACTATTTTTAATACTTGACCAACAGATGACAGTCCACAGATGGCTGTGACTCAAGCATTTAAAGGATAGATTCCATCAACTCATTTCTTTTCCTTCACTGGTATCAAGGAAGAAAGAGTCTGGGCCCCACTAGCAGAAGCACAGCTTACTGTTGTTGCTTGTTGCTGTTCAGTCACTAAGTCGTGTCTGACTCTCGTGACCCCGTGGACTGTGGCCCACCAGGTTCTTCTGCCCATGGGATTCCCCAGGCGAAAGCCCTGCAGTGGGTTGGCATTTCCTCCTCCAGGGATCTTCCTGATCCAGGGGTTGAACTCATGTCTCCTGCACTGACAGGCGGGTTCTTTACCACTGAGCCACCAGGGAAGACCCATAGTTTAACAGTAGCTAATAATTTTTAGGCACTCATTCCATGACAGGCACTGAACCATTACATATGTAATTTATAATTTGTTAATATATGTGTAACTTATAAATGTAATATAACTTACTATTTTTAATACAACTTACTAATGTTTAAAAGGATTAAAAAATGGATTCCTCAGAGTGTCATTTGTTTCTTTAAGAAAAGATAGTTTCATTGTGTTGTCAACTTAGACAATACTACAAACCAAATTCAATGCTTCTGCGGTTGACGTCTTGGTGATACTCCCATTGATAGCCTTGGCTTTCAAGAGGTTGAAAGCATTCTAATATGCATCTTTACATGCACATGTCTTTATAATAAGCTAGGAGGTCTCACAGCAAATTTCCAAATTCAGACCAACAAAGGGCTTTAGAAAATGTTCATTTATACTTTTACAAACTTCATTTTCTCTTGCATGGGCCATGTCTGGTTTAGATAGCTTGTTTAATCCAATCCTGAGATATCAGGTGACAAGAAAGATGACAGAATCATGCCCTCATCCGGACTGGTCATTTCTTCTGCCACCTTAGCTGGAGATTCAAGCCCTCTTTCTCATCATGGTCAAACTAGTTCAAGGTTGGTTCTTTTGATAAAAGCAGAAGAGAAAACAGGTCATCTGTTGGTCAAGTATTAGAAAAACATGTTTCCAAAGGGAGACTCACTAAAATCTAGTCAGGATTGAATCTGTTGAACCGTAGTTACTCTGGCCAAGTTGAAAATCTGGTCTTGCCGAGCACACACCAGCAGCCAGCGAAGAATGGTGCTTAGGCCGGAAACAGGGAACTGGAATGCTCTCCGCTGGTCAGCTCCCTCTGTGCAGCTAGATTTGGGTTTTGCAGTGAAGGGGGAATGCAAATGGGAGAAAGGAGGCTGAGTGAGAAGGAAAAAAAAATATGAAAGGAATGCTCTAGAAGTGTGTAACTACTTAGAAAGGAGGCAGCCACCAAAGACCCCCAAAGGACTGCTTCTCCTGACTCTGTCCACCTGTCAACAATTGCAAAGGACCTCCTGCAACCTGGGAGAGAGAGAGTGGGTAGGTGTTTTTAAAGAACACTTTACTACTGAAGCATCTCTAAAGGCCTGAGATTATCCTAGAGGGGAAAGCTGGCCTTACTCGGAGTTGTTTAGTCTGGCAAAGTGAGTGATTTTTTTTTTTTTTTTTGTCTTAAGTTGGATATAGTTTATTTTTTATTTTTATTTTTTTTTAATTTTATTTATTTTTTTATTTTTAAACTTTACATAACTGTATTAGTTTTGCCAAATATCAAAATGGGGAACACATGTATACCTGTGGTGGATTCATTTTGATATTTGGCAAAACTAAACAAACTCTTGAGGACAAAAGTGTCAAAACAGATGTAGCCAGATCACCAGTGGCTATGGAGTGAAACGAAGGTTTTCATTAGCTATACTATATATACATACATAGAGAGAGATTTTATATATATATATCTAATCTTAAAACATATTGCCACATCATATTAAAATATTCGATGTAAGCATTTTCTTTTTTTTTCTTTTTTTTTTTAGCATTTTCATTTTAACTCTTCCTCCTGAGCCATTATAGCATGATGAAAAAAATGTTCTACATGAAAGCATTTGATACAGTTCAACACTCATTCATGAGTTTAAAAAACTTCTTCACTAGGAAGGGCAGGAAACTTCATTAATCTGATAAAGAATAGCTATTTTAAAAAAAGACAAAACCCCTAAAGTAGCCATCATACTTGATAGTGAAATACTTAAGCTTTCCTTCTAAGATCAGGAATGAGATAAGGATACTAGTTTATCATTATTTCTATTAAACACTGGAGATCCTATCCAATCCAACAACAACAACAACAAAGACACAGAATTAGAAGAGTACAAATAAAACTAACATTACTCACAGATGACATGATTGTATAAAACACACACACACACACACACAAAAACCATTACAGTTAACAGGAGAATTTAGCAAAGTTGCTGACTATAAGGTTGATATTCAAAAGCCAGCTGTATTTCTATAAAGCCAACAACAAACAGAAAATGACATTTTAAAATGATTTTTTACAATAGCATCAAAACCATCAAGTACCTATGGAAAAAATCTATCAGAGTAAGAGTAAGATCTCTACATTGGAAACTCAAAAATACTACTGAAAAAAGATCTAAATATTTGAATGAAGGGGTATAGCATGTTCATGCTCTGGAAGGCTCACTATTATAAAACTGTCAATTCTCCCCACATTTATCTATAGATTCGGAACAATTCCAATCAAAATATTAACATTTTTTTTTTTTTGGTGTGGAAAATGACATGCTGAGCCTAAAAAATTACATGAAAATGTAAGGGGCTAAGACTAGATGAGGCGATCTTGAAGAGAAGAAAATGCTGGCAGACGTACGCTACCAGATACCAGAACCAACGTCAGCGCTACAGCCCTTAAGACCAGATAATGGCTGGTGCAAAGACAGAAAAATAGACCAGTGTGATAGAAGCGCAAGCCTAGAATCTATTCCACATGTAAATGGTCACCTAGTTTATCAAAAATGCCAGTGTAGCGCAGTGGGGAAAGAGTCTTCTCAATAGAGTAGGTCACACATTGGACATCCACATAGAGAAGAAAAAGGTTCAACCCCTATCTTACATCATACACAAAAAATCAAGTTCATGTGAACTGTAGGTCTTAATCTACAGGTTCTTAAAGCAGTGTAAACAGGGTAGGTAAAAACTCAAAGGGTGCACATTTCATCCTAGGAGTTAGTATTAGAAGATACGTTTTTGCTTTAGATATGTTTGGCCTATTTTGTTATATAGAGACCCTGTGTTCTTTAATAATGCAGGAAATCTTTCTCTAAAACCTAAGGCCTACATCAAGAGTCCTCTGTTTGGAAGGTTAATGTGCTTCAATTAGTTGAGTTGTCTTTTGAGACATTCTTTTTAAGTGAAATATATCAGTAGGTTAAATTCAAGCTACCAATTTTATGTTAATAATTTAATGTCTTCTTTATATCAATGACCTATTTTATAACCTTGCTTCTTATACAAGTCATTGTATATTTCACTATGGTGTTTCTCTTCCCCAAACTTTTCCTTAGTTTACTTTTCTTTGGCAATTTTTCTTTCTCAGTATCTTAATCTCAGCTCATGCTCAATCAGTAATACAAAGCCAGTTCAGTTCAGTTGCTCAGTTGTGTCCGACTCTTTGCAACCCCATGAACCACAGCACGCCAGGCCTCCCTGTCCATCACCAACTCGTGGAGTCCACCCAAACGCATGTCCATTGAGTTGGTGATGCCATCCAACCATCTCATCCTCTGTCGTCCCCTTCTCTTCCTGCCCTCAATCTTTCCCAGCATCAGGGTCTTTTCAAATGAGTCAGCTCTTCGAAATCAAGATACCCAATGGCCTAAAACTATGTGCAAGGTATTCTTCAGGTCTCACAAGAAATACAATATAATGTAGTTCTTGACCTTGAGACGTTACCAAGGTGAAAGACGTTTGATAAAAGAAGACAGTATACAGACAGTAAGTGCTTTAGAAACAGAGGAGAAAGAGACTCACACGTTCTGAAATAATCAGGAGTCTCTTCACTGTAGAAATGTGTTTGAATTGTAAAGGCCAGTGGAATGACTAGGATTGGATTGTTCCTGATAAAGATAATCCAAGGAAAAGATACTCATCTCCAACATCTAGCATGGCCCTTCTAATACATGAATTTATTTAAGCAATAATAACAAAACGAATATAACATCAAAGAGGATTAGATTTCATACAGAACCAACATTTGCAAATTGGACTGGTTTCTCCTGGGTCAATTGTTTGTACCTTGTAATTGGCTAGAGGTGTGGCTGTATCAATAGTAAAGAGATTCCTTGTAAATGGTAGAGATTTCTACGGAAACTTGGTCAGAATTAGGTCAAACTTACACACACATTTGGATCTTATTAGCAACATAGTTCGGAGAAGGCAACGGCAATCCACTCCAGTACTCTTGCCTGGAAAATCCCATGGACGGAGGAGCCTGGTGGGCTGCAGTCCATGGGGTCGCTAAGAGTCGGACACGACTGAGCGACTTCACTTTCACTTTTCACTTTCACGCATTGGAGAAGGAAATGGCAACCCACTCCAGTGTTCTTGCCTGGAGAATCCCAGGGACGGGGGAGCCTGGTGGGCTGCCGTCTATGGGGTCGCACAGAGTCGGACACGACTGAAGCGACTTAGCAGTAGCAGCAGCAGCAACATAGTTTAATCAACTAAGCAAAGTTGCCCAGTCTGCATAATAGGTTTTTTTAAAACTAAAAGGCAGAGTTTTAGGTAAAGGGTAAGACAACAGTAAGGTAATATCCAATTATATTACATTAAAAATATTTAATTGCTAATGCAAAGCAAAAGAGTAAGAAGAATGAATATCTAAGTTTCTCTGAAAGAAGTAAGGGGGCCGTTGTGTTCACATGAGTGGAACGTGTGAAGGATATCAGAACTTCTGTTACCAGGTTCTGCCATTGGCTCTCTGCCAAAACTAGAAATTGAACCTTGGTTTTTCTTCTAGAACTATGATTAATAATGGGTATCTGTCAGATAATACCTAGATATTCTGAAAAAATGTTAAGGAAAAGATTGGAGGAGACTTAAGCAGTCAGTCTGATTTAAGTAACTGAAAATAGAAAACTTTTGGTAGTATGGATAATGTAAACCTATATTATCCCAGAGTGGTAACTTCTGTTTTAAAGGTGACAAGACAGAATTAACATGTGCTGGACACTGATGACTCAGCAGGCCATGCTCTCAGGGCTTCATACGTGGGGTATCAGTTACTAAACCAAGTAAGGTACTTTTCTGCTAGCAAACAGGGCTCCTGAAGTTCAGGTGAACACTGGAAGTATCAGGAGATAGACAGACTTGCCAAAGAAGCCAGGCACTTGGATAATTTAAAAACCTGTCACATTCAAATTAATATTCAAATGATATTCAAACCAATGGAGGGCCATGGTGCACGTAACTCTTAGTAATAGGTCATCCATAGTATCTTTGTACTTGGTTTTTAGCGCATATGTCACATGGTTTGCTTTTAATAGCATTAATTTTAGAATGTTATTCAGTGCACACTAAACTTTCATTTTTACACACTTAGCAGATTTCAGTGTCTGACCTCAGAAAAGTACCGTGGAAGAGCAGCGTGTTCTTAATACGTCAACAAGAACTTATCAGACACCTATTACATGTTAGATACTGGTGGAATAAAAGGAAAAATAAACTTGGATCTTATCCTCAGTGACTATATAACTTGGCTTAGGGAATCTTTCAAACAGAAAATAATATCAGGCAGTCTCAAATTAAGGGTTAAACACTGTGATACAGACCAAAAATGCCAGAGGGTTTTTATTCTTTCACTGAACAAGTGTCTGAGCCCTGCTGTTCATCGAGCACATTCCAGGTAGTTGGGATGTGTCAGTGGATGAG
Organism: Bubalus bubalis; assembly: GCF_019923935.1. Classification (NCBI taxonomy): domain Eukaryota; kingdom Metazoa; phylum Chordata; class Mammalia; order Artiodactyla; family Bovidae; genus Bubalus; species Bubalus bubalis. The sequence continues at coordinate 56,647,971 of NC_059177.1, forward strand.
CAAACTAGACAAAGAGCACTGACTTCATGGGGTTAATGTGCTAGTGGTATAAAGCAGACAACACACAATAAATACGGGGAGTAAGTTAATTATATGGGAGGCTAGAGGATGAGGAATGCTTTAGACACGAGAAAATGTAGAGCAGGGAGAGGGGAAGGCCCGTGGGGAGGACAGATAATCAACAGAGGGTCAAAGCAATCCTCACATGAAGGTAAAAGCTGAGCAGAGATTAGGAGGAGCTGAGAGTCAGCCAAGGTGTCAAAGGAAGAGAATTCCAGGAAGATGCAAGAGCTGGAGCGAAAGCACTAACGCAGGAGCAGTGTGGAATGTGGGAGGAATAGCAAAGAGGCAAATGTGGCTGCAGAGGAGGGTGAAGGGCAGACGGGGTAAGAGGGGTGTTGACATGGTGAGGTAGGGGTACGGAGCTTATGTTTAAGAGAAGGGAGAGTCACTGCACGGTGTTGAGCATGAGGACAGACCTGACTTGCACTTTAACATGATCCCTCTCGGTTGAGACTAGGTGGCTGGGGGCTACGGCAGACTCGGGTAAACCTCTCAGGAGACTGAGATGGTCCTCAGGGGCAGTGGAGTGGAGAGAAGAAACACAGTCCTTTTATGGGAAAGGGAGAGCGATTAATGGTAACGTATCCAGAGAGTGTTTCATGGAGGAGACGTCACCTGAACCTGACCTTGAAGGACAGAGAGGACTGGCAAAGGTGGAAGAATCAGGAGAGCTATTCCAGGACATGGTAGTCTTGGAGGCAAAAGTGAGTGTGGCTTGCTCTTGGGACAATGGCATTGGTCCAGTTAGAGCAAGGCAGGCCAGTCTCTTGGACTGGGGGGAAATAAGATGCATAAGGTAGAAACAGATTACAAAGAGCTCTCAAAGCCAGTGTTTCTGGTGTCTCGTATTTATTATATTGTAGATGCTCAATATGTATTAGAAGACGGGTAATAAAGACAGGCTTTTAGGACCACTTATCTGGCAGATTGGATTGGCTGGCTGACAGTTTCTCATTTAGAAGGTCAGCTATAAGGCTGTACAGAAATCCTGGCATGAGGTAATGAGGGATAATTCTCCTGTAGTTAATTGACAGTTGCTGTTTTGAATCTACTTTATAATGTAAACCATTCGCCAATTGTGGGAACCTCAATCTTGTGTTGGCAATCCCTTTCTCAACTAAAAATTGCATGGGCCTAAAAACCTGTGTGCTCAGGCAGCCACGTGGTCTTGATTCCCATGTTATAAGAGCTGAATAGCAGTTGCTATCAAATACATGTACAATGCCCGTGTCTCTAAATTAGTTACAGGTACAAAACTGTCTATAAAAAAAAATAATAAGTTATCTGGTAGAGGTTTATAGAAACTTAGTCCTATTCAAATGAATCTGATTCATTTTCTATCACATATTTTCACAAATAACTCAACACTACTAGGTGGACTGGAGAAGGCAATGGCACCCCACTCCAGTACACTTGCCTGGAAAATCCCATGGACAGAGGAGCCTGGTGGGCTGCAGTCCACGGGGTCGCTAAGAGTGGGACACGACTGAGCGACTTCACTTTCACTTTTCACTTTCATGCATTGGAGAAGGAAATGGCAACCCACTCCAGTGTTCTTGCCTGGAGAATCCCAGGGACAGGGGAGCCTGCTGGGCTTCCGTCTATGGGGTCGCACAGAGTCAGACACGACTGAAGCGACTTAGCAGCAGCAGCAGCAGCAGTAGGTAGACACAAGGCATTTTCTGGACAGCTTTCTAAGGCCTAATATAAGGGTGTTCAAAGGAAGCTAAGGTAACAGAAACTTTGTGTCGGTTCCGTTGATCTAATATAACTAAGAAATTTGCTTTGGTCAGATTTCCTCTGACACAAAGAATACGTACCTCACAAAGAGCTATGATGATTTCAGAATCTCCTCCAGCTTATCTTATTCAAGTTATAAGTGAGAATGCTGATAAAGGTAATAATCCACAACAACCTCTATCAGAGGTATAAAAATTGCTTTTCATTTAACAACCCATGTTTTACACTCCATTTATATGGATTTATATTGCAGTTTATATGGATAGTTGCTGGCAGGCTTCCCTGGTGGCTCAATGGTAAAGAATCTATCTGCAACGCAGGAGGCACAGGAAACTCAGGTTCAATCCCTGGGTTGGGAAGATCCCCTGGAGGAGGAAATGGCAACCATTCCAGTATTTTTGCCTGGAGAATCCTGTGAACAGAGGAGCCTGGTGGGCTACAGTCCATGAAGTCGCAGAGCTGGATACGACTGAACGACTAAGCACGAGCATGAGCTTTGAAGACAAGTCGTGTTCCTTAGGCTTTGTTGGGGAAGATAAAATGTTTTAAAGTGGTATGTTTTCTTGTAAGCACTTAATATAAATGACATATATTTGGAGTGTTTCCTATAATTCATAATTGGGGGGAATGCACAAGAGAAATGCCAGTTTTCGGAAACATAATAAGGAGATTCCTAGAGTCTAGAAATCTGCCAAATCTACCACATCCTAGTGATCAGAAAACAAATTTGAACAGTTAAATCAGAAATAGATGATAAAACTAGAGCCATACTATCAAGGAAAGGGCTTCGCTGGTGGCTCAGACAGTAAAGAATCTGCCTGCAATGCAGGAGACCTGGGTTCGATCCCTGGTTCAGGAAGATCCCCTGGAGAAGGGAACGGCAACCCACTTCAGTATTCTTGCCTGGAAAATCCCATGGACAGAGAAGCCTGGTGGGCTACAATCCATGGTGTCGCAATGAGTCGGACACGACTGACTGACTTTCACTCACTCATACTAAGGAAAACATTATTATGGACAACAGTAAAATTCTAGAAAAACTCCCTGAACTGTTATTACTTGTGGGATCATGAAATCTGGAGCTGTCAATAACCTAAATCTTCATCATATAGAGAACATTATAATCTAAGACAATTTTTCAATGTCTCTGAGAAGAAAACATGCAATTGTTGCTCTCATTTAGGCACAAAGAATGACTGAACTTGTGGAAATTCAATCTCTTTATAGACAAATGTTAATGAAATCGGGAGGTAACTGGCCCATTTAAAAAAAAAAAAGAATCAGACATGAGGATGCTTTTTCTAAGTCTGATCATTTCCTTATCAAAACCTTCAAGAGAGGTTATACAGAGGCCTCATCTCACTTAAAACGGCCACTCATTTTGATGCATAAGGAATCCTGCAGGTTTTCTTCCTCCATATTCCTTAAAACGCTTCAAATTTAGGATACTGTGTATCTTCTGTTCTATCCACAAGTGAGTAACACCACAAGCCCAGGACAATGAACTTCACAGAGGGCGTCTGGTGCGCTTTCGCAACAAATGTATCATTCAGTCCTCACAATAGTCCTGTATTTTCTGCTAACATGTGTGCGGAGGGCAGAGGGGACGGATGACACGCTTAAATTCACACAGAAAGCATACGGCCAGGACAAGTTCAGGAGTTCCATTTCCTGACACCACATGGGTCCCTTAGAACTTGTGGAAAGGTAAAAGCCTTGGCTTGGCTCAGTTATCTAATGCTCCCAAGTACACAGCTGCCTGGAGCCACACGGCCACAGTTTAAGTCTCCCTCAATAGAAACGGCAGCAATCCATCACTCACCCCTCTCTCAGGAGAGACTCTCGTTTCAAAGAATCATCTATTGCAGCATTTGTCGTGTCTCTAAGGCACACTTCCATTGCTCAATCAGTTCCAAAGGACAAGCGTGTCATCATCTTTCAGTGCTCTGGTGCAACAACTTAAAATTAGAGAATTCACCCAGGACCAAGTCTGGCGCTGAAAGCAGGAGGCATGTTCAGCTTCAGCTTATGGACGCTTCCCTTCAACCTTGCCAGTTTCTCTAGTGGAAACGGTTTCACGGCCAGCATGGGGTTAGTTGGGGTTCCCTGAAAAGCTCACGATGAAAACAGAAAGGGGAATAAGATACATGGAATCATGGTGATAATGAATCCCAGGAAAACATGCAGAAGTCCCCTTTGGGCATAGAGGTTACAAAGAGTGGACTTTTTAAAAAGTCTCATGAAGGGGACCAGTATGGCTGGGTAACTGGGCCATTCACACTCAGTGAGCCACTTTGCCTTCAACAGCAGCGCCCAGATCTTTGCAACACCCTTATTTCCCTTTGCCTGTGATGAGGAAGAGAAGCCAGAAAAATTCCTGTACCGAGGCCAGATACCTAATCTCTACAGGGTTTCATCTCTGCTGGCCTCGATTAGCTAATGATGACCACGTTCCCAATTTATTTTCAGGTTTGTTTGTTTGTTTTGGCAACAGTGAAGTATTTAAGTGGCCCTCTACAAAATACAATAGAAGTGAACTATCACGGGTCTTTGGCCTTTAGAAACCTATTTTTGACAGAAAAAACATTTGTGACTAAAGAGTAATCAGAGATCATTTAACATGAGAGTTAAATAATTGGTACAATATATAATTTCTTAACTGCTCGTAATTCTATTCTGTACCATCTTAATTAAGAAGAAAAGTACTGGGTTATTCTTTTGAAAGGGATTTGAGACACAAAAAAATTACACCCAGGGTAAATTCAAGGTATAAAAATAAAGAGGTTAGTGCAGAATGAAAATTAATGCAAAACCCATAACTATCCCTTACCATAAACATATTTGCTTCAGTTAACCTAAAATATTTGTTGCACTGCATTCTGGACATATTCTTTTCAAACAAACAAAACTGTCAAATTTTGACACAAGAATTATTTTACAGTATGGGTTGGACATTCTGCCCTGATGCAGGTTAAATTAATTACTGGAGAAACATACCAATACTTTTTATGGCTTGTAGAAAAACAGAATAACAGGATTTTATGTAATATAATAAGATTAAACTCCTGTTTAAGAGACTCAGATGACAGAAATATACATTGAATCCAAATGTCACAATAAAATGAAATGTCACTTCAGGAAATTTTTTTCTTAACTTTTAAAAAGCTCAATGTTTAAAAAATTCTGTGATTAATATGCTCAAACTTCAGACTTTCAGAAAAATTAAAACATCAAAATGTACAGCCATCCATTTCAACAATTAATCAACTTAATTTTAACACTTTGGCATTTACATCGTAAAATGTGAATCAGACTAGCTAACACAATGAATTTTTACGTAGCATCTACAAGAAGAGAAAAAAAAAGAAATAAATATGATATAGCACAAAACAGAAGCAGCTGTGCTAATACGCTCCAGTAGAAGGAGCTATAGAAATAAAAAACTTACATTTTGCAAAGGCCAAGAAAGAAATGCTGAAAATGAGGTATCTAACTGAATCTCTCACATCCAAGTAAAAGTGATAATCATTTACCTAGCATGCAATAGTAAAATGAGATGCTTAGAATAGGTCTTCTCCAAGGTCTCCACACTATTCTACAAAGCATTGGGCACTCTGCTTCACACCCTAAGAAATATAAAGAATAAGACTTGGCTCTATACCCTGGATGCTTACAATTCTCTGAGAGAGATAAAATGCCCACACAAGTATCTAGATTTCAAAGTAGAGCAAAAACATGTTGAGAGTACTTTAAAATGAATAAAGGCTGCTGTGAGAGATACATAACACACAAGGCTAAAAGGAGGAAAGACATTCTAAGACGACCTTAGGTATTTGGGGAAAACATACGTCAACACAGAAAATGTTAGGTAGCCCAAAAAGTTCCTTCAGGTTCTTCGTAAGATTGTGCAGAAAAACCCGAACAAGTCTTTTGGCCAACCCTATGAAAACAAGTAGAATTTCTTTGGATATAAATATACCTTGAATACTTAAATTCAGGACATAGGAGTCAAGCACAGAAATAAAATCTGGATTTAGTTGTTTGTTCTTTTTAAAAAAAAGCTCTGAGTATGCTTTAAGTGAACGCAAGAGCAGCAAGTTAAGCATCAAAATACTGACCTACACACGCCAGAGTAGCAGAACATACATCACTTGGAAGACAGGCCACAAGATCAAGTCCACCCTTCCGCGATGCCCGGGGGATACCGACAGCCAAATCTGGAGCTGACTTTACCTTGTGAGGTCCTTGCAGACACTGTGACAGCGAAGGGCTCACTCTCTGGGTCAATAAGAGCATCTCCCAGGGTTTCACCCATCACAGCATGGAACAGGGATTTGCTGCGACTCCCACCGATATTGGGTCTATTTCTTGCAAAAGGCCAGTTCCGTTCAAAGAAAAAGATGCATGGCAGTAAAAGTTGGGAACGCACCAATGAGTCAAGACGTCCGTTTCCAAATGTTTGGGGGAGGTGGGAATAAACTCACAGAGGGCCAGGCCTGGATGGACTGGCTGGCATCCTCCTGTTAGAGCCCAGCGGTGACAAGCTGTTGTGTCCTAACGCTGTTCACTGCTTTGGCAAGACCTGGTACATTACAAGGAAAACATTGCCACACCGTCTCGCCGGTCACCCTCGTGTCTTGTGAGGGGCGGGGGCAGGACAGTACTTAGAACTCTGAGGGCAGACGTAGTTCAATATTCTGTTGATTCCAAAATGGAAAACTTTACATCTCTGGGTTATGAAATACTAGCTAAACTTACTTGGATAATTTTTTTTTTTTCTGTCTGCCCACCCTTGGTTGAATCTCTAGTCATATCATCTGATATCTGAAGAAAATGTCTGAATTCAAGTATGTGTTTATAAAATTTGTGATCAGCTACTGAAATTCTCTGTCCTTAGGTATTTACTCTCTTACTTTGTGAAGTCTGTAAAAAAACGACACAGCGATCCAGATTCTCTAAAACTGAAGCATTAACAGATTTGGAGACAGGGCCTGAGACAGCTCAGATTCTATAAATCAGGGTCTGCTGCTCAGAAACTTAATTATTAAGTTTATCCATCCATAGCATATACATCAGCTGATGTGTGAACGTTGGTTAATGTTGGAAGGATAGATTCCAGATCATCATGAGGAAAGTAGAATTCTCCCTGAGAGGAATAATGCATTACCAGAAAGGGAAAAAAAAAAAAAAAAAAAAAGACTGACACGGATAGGTTGGAGAGGAATTGTGGTCAGTTTTGTAATCAGGAAAAAGCTGGCTTCTTGCTCAAGGCCTTTGACCTTTTTGGCAAAGAGAAACGCTAGCTGTGCCAAGTTTCACTGTGGGAGCAGGCCTCCTCCTATCACACAGGCGGCCTCATGGAATCGCAGTGACTTGTGGATGTAAAAAGATGCCCCCACATGGGGCAGTATATCAGGTGGTAATAAATCTCTGAATGCGCTGATCCCAATATTCCCCGAGCAGCGTACATACATATCTGTCCACCTACATTGAGTAAGGCGCCATCCTACAAGAGACTAGCAAAAGCTCCCTTATCAGTTGTGGAGTAATAGCTTGGTGGGAAGAAGACTTAACTGGGTCTTGACTGGCACACAATACAGTGCAGAGTTGAGCAATTCCATCGTGAATAAACTTCTAAAAACCAAGAACACCTTTATTAAGGAGACTGAGCTAAAAGACCTTTCTTGACAGTCCAAATAACTGAGGGAATTACAGCTGTGTAGAACTAGTTTTTTCTCTTTGTTGCTGTTGTTGTTCAGTCGCTAAGTCGTGTTTGACTCTTTGTGACCCCAGGGACTGCAGCACGCCAGGCTTCCCCATCCTTTACTATCTCCTGGAGCCTGCTCAAACTCATGTCCATTGAGTTGATGATGCCATCCAATCATCTCATCCTCTGTCACCCCCTTCTCCTCCTGTCCTCAATCGCTTCCAGCATCAGGGTCTTTTCTCAATAAACGAGTTTCTTCTTTCTTCTCAGTGGGAAACTTTGCACAATGACACAACATTTAAAGGTGTGATTAATCCAAGATTCTTGGTTGAAGTTATGATAGATAAAACTAAGTCAAGAACACTTTCCTTTTGGGACACGTGTACCCCAATGTTCATTGCAGCACTGTTTATAATAGCCAGGACATGGAAGCAACCTAGATGTCCATCAGCAGATGAATGGATAAGAAAGCTATGGTACATATACACAATGGAGTATTACTCGGCCATTAAAAAGAATACATTTGAATCAGTTCTAATGAGGTGGATGAAACTGGAGCCTGTTATACAGAGTGAAGTAAGCCAGAAAGAAAAACACCAATACAGTATTCTAACGCATATATATGGAATTTAGAAAGATGGTAACAATAACCCTGTATACGAGACAGCAAAAGAGACACTGATGTATAGAACAGTCTTATGGACTCTGTGGGAGAGGGAGAGGGTGGGAAGATTTGGGAGAATGGCATTGAAACATGTAGAATATCATGTATGAAACGAGTCGCCAGTCCAGGTTCGATGCACGATACCGGATGCTTGGGGCTGGTGCACTGGGACGACCCGGAGGGATGGTATGGGGAGGGAGGAGGGAGGAGGGTTCGGGATGGGGAGCACATGTATACCTGTGGTGGATTCATTTCGATATTTGGCAAAACCAATACAATATTGTAAAGTTTAAAAATAAAATAAAATTAAAAAAAAAAAAACTAAGTATCATCTAAAAAAAAAATGAACAAAAATTTAAGCCCCATTCAGCCTACAGATAGGGCTTCCCAGGTGGTGAGAGGCGTAAAGAACTCACCTGCCAATGCAGGAGATGTAAGAGACGTGGGTTCAATCCCTGGTTTGGGAAGATCCGCCGGAGGAGGGCATGGCAACCTACTGCAGTATTCTTGCCAGGAGAATCCCATGGACAAAGGAGCTGGCAGGTTTCAGCCCACAGAATTGCAAAGAGTCAGACACAACTGAAGCAACTTAGCACCCACACACTGCCTACAGATACGCAATGTTCCAAAATGTGCCTGAGTCTGAAAGGCAAATTTTGGCTTTATTCCTGTTGTGTGTGGGTGTGTTGGTCACTCAGTTGTGTCCAACTCTGCGACCCCATGGACTGTAGCCCTCTGGGCTCTTTTTTGTTCATGGGATTCTTCAGGCAAGAATCCTAGAGTGGGCTGCCATTCCCTTCTCCAGATCTTCCCAACCCAGGTATCAAACCTGGGTCTCCTGCATTGCAGGCAGACTCTTGACTGTCTGAGCCGCCAGGGACGCTCCTTATTCCTGTTAAGTGGCAGTATCTCACCCAGTTCCCTATCATCACCTCATTCTTGCCTTCTGATTGCACAGTCTCTCCAATTTTTAAAAAATGAACTTAGAACAAGTTTACTAAAGTGTGCTTAAGATTATGATGGATTATAAGAAGGATAAAGTTGGCAGAATGATACCATTTTCGAGTGAGAGAAGCCCTTTGCGGGTCTAAGGATCTATTAATAAGATGAGGAAATGGGGATCCCAAATGAGAAGTAAATTCTCCAGGTTAAACAGCTAGGGAGGGATGGAGCTGGAACTGGAATTTAATTCTCAGGCCAGTTTACCACCACTGGCCTTCACTGACTTCTACTCTTAGAAGTGACTGAATCACCGCTTTTAATAAATCAGGCACAACAGGGTTAGAGCACCGGGTGAGTTAAGGGGGGAGACGCGTTAACTCTTTAAAGGAACATCAATAAGTAACTGTTCTTCACTTTTCCGTTATCTATGGATATGCAGGGAATGTGGGGACTTTCTCAATACGCTTCTTCCTGTCATTCCCGCACTTCCTCAGTGACCATGTAGCTCATTCATGCCCCACAGTTCTACCTGAGGATCATCTGAGTTTTGTTTCTGAGGTCAACAGTATCACCTGGTTCTCTAGCCATCTCTTTTACTCTCTGGGCAATACACACATGCATTCTTTCCAAGAGTCCTCAAAGGGACTGAGTTCTGGATTCTTCACCTACTGTTACTTCTATTCTCTCTTTTTTCCTTCTCAAACACCATTCAACTTGGCCTACCTGCTGTGTCGCTAGATGCTGTAAGCCTCTAATACTTCTGAAGACAGGCTTCAGCCATTCAAACATAAAATTATTTTTAACAGCGAATTACTCCACAGCCCCTGAATCTAATACCATCGACTCTTGCAGCACTGAGCACAATCTGCCAACCCTCCTTCCCTAGACTATATTACAAGAAAGCAAAAAACCTGTCCTATTCACTGTCTTTCATTCATTTATTTATTCAATGAATGTTTACTGGCAATATATCACCACTATATTGGCAGGCATGGAGCTAGGTGCTGGCTTGATGAACAAGATGGATGTGCTCTCACCTTGTAGAATTTAAAAATAATCAATAGACAAAAATGACGTGTGTGTGTGTGTTTTTTTTAATGACGGTTTTAGTATTAGTGGCGGGTGCAACAAATGTTGCTTAAACTCTTGACAACATACCAAGCAATGCAGAAAGCACCCCAAGTTACTAACAAAATACTTATAGAATACAGACTGTTTAATCGTATTTGTTATGTTAGTGATTTTGTCCTATCACACTGCAGCACTGGATCATGTAAGATACAACTTACAAATTAAAATGGACAAAAGCAAATGGAGCCAGAGTCCCTCCGCTGTTCACCTGAAGCTACCACAGCATTGTTCATTGGCTATACCCCAATACAAAATGGTTTTGGTGTTAGAAAAATAAATAAATAAAAATTAAAAAAATAAACGGAGCCAATCTCATTTGTATCTAATTACACAGTTGACAGCTATCCACTCGTGCATCCTTCAGATGTTCATGAGATACTAACGGCCAGGTGTTATTCTAAGGGATAAGAGATAACAATATTCATAAGTCAAGGTTCCCATCCTCGACGAGTTCACATTTAATTATATTTATCAAAATTATCCAAATATCCCTAAAAGGGTGATCTTTTAGCTTCCTTAACCTTGAAGGTCAATTAGCATGTGATGGTACCAGAAATAATGTATTTGCTTAAGTTAAGTCGTTAGCATCAGTGGACACAGTATATGATCACTGACAAATTTGTTAGTGTTTTGACATGCATGTGAATTTACTTACTGTCAAGGTCTTGAGATTTCCCAGTGTCTTACTCTTTATACTATCAAAATATGAAGGATATTATAATAAGATGCATAAAAAAGCATGCCAGTAAATGGGGCCGTAATGTAGGTCTTGGAGCTTTAGACCACGTCTAGGTGTTTTCTACACCAACTGGTTATCGGCACTTTGTTTCTGAAGGGTACTTTTATAAAGAATTCTATTGCCTTCCATCCTGTGGAGCATGTCCTTAGAAAGATTGTTATTATTTGGTCGTTTAGTCATGTCTGACTCTTTGCGACCCCATGGACTATAACCCGCCAGGCTCCTCTGTCCATGGGCTTCTCCAGGCAAGAATACTGGAGTGGGTTGCCATTCTCTTCACCAGGGGATCTTCCTGACCCAGGGATTGAACCCACATCTCTTGCGTCTCCTGCACTGGCAGGCAGGTTCTTTACTGAGCCACCTGGAAAGTCAGCTATGAAAGACAGCCCGTGGTAATTTTCCAGAATGAGGAGAAGTGGGAGAAGGCCATCTTCCTAATGCACTCGCACAAAAGCTAACCCAGCTTCCAACACGGGGGATGTCGGGCTCTGTGCCATGTAGAGGCGAGAAGACAAGGCGATCGTCTCCCTGTGGACAGCAGAGATGCGGGGGTGTGGATGTGACTGTGGGTGCAGGACACATCATCACCAGGAGGAAGCATGGGGAAAACCAGGAATGGTGCGATCATAAGGAAGATGGAAAGCTTAATCCTATCCTAGTTATGACATCTGAAAGAAATGGAAGACTGGAATTTGAGAAGGCTACTCTTCAGTATTTAGTTTTCAATATTATTTACAGAATCATCTCTTAACCAAAAGAATCTGAATATTACTCAGTCAAAATACTCCCCCAATTTTAGTACATATAGGAGAAGCAACTAGAGTAATGGGCTTCCTAGGTGGTTCAGCAGTAAAGAACCTATCTGCCAATGCAGGAGATGAGGGTTCAATCCCTAGATCAGAAAGATCCCCAGGAGAAGGAAATGGAAACCCACTCCAGTACTCTTGCCTGGGAAATCCCATCAACAGAGGAGCCTGGTGGGCTATAGTCCACGGGGTCGCAAAGGGTCGGATACGACTTAGCGACTGAACAGCAGCAACAAGTAGAGAAATAACACCTGTTAATGATTCCATAACAAAAAAGTAAGAGAATGTCTAAACATGTACAATTAGCAAAATCATAGTATTATATCTGTATGAAGTTTTTTAAAAAGCACTAGATTGACAAAGATTTACATCAAATGTTTCCACAGAAGAGAGTATTTTTCCTGTCACATTACTCTCGGAAACTAAAACCTTTCTCTTTTTTCAATCATAGTAACGTTAGTTGATAACATCATGTAAGTTTCACATGTACAATGTTATAGCTCAGCTTCTGTAATATACTGCAGCACGTGTGTGTCTGTGTGTTAGTCAATCAGTTGTGTCCGACTCTTTGTGACAGGCTCCTCTGTCCATGGGATTCTCCAGGCAAGAATACTGGAGTCCGGTAGCCATTCCCTTCTCAGGGGATCTTCCCAACCCAGGGACTGAACCTGGGTCTCCTGCATTGGCAGGCGGATTCTTTACTGTTCCGGGTTGGGTGGCTACAGGTTAAATTTGGATTTCATTCCCTAGATTGAATTTGAATTTTAAAGCTGCTTTAAGTGCGCTCTTTTTCTTTTCTGTAAAGCAAGCTGCATTAGTACAAGTTAGCACAGTGCGTACAGAATTCTTTCTCCTGCTGGCTCTCCGTCTCTACCTGCACTCAGTTGTGTCTGACCCTTTGTGACCCCATGCACTGTAGCCCTCTAGGCTCCTCTGTCCATGGGTTTCCCAGGCAAGAATACTGGAGTGGGTTGCCATTTCCTTCTGCTATAGCTCCACTGAAAAAGTTGCTTTGTTTCATGCTACAAGAGCTATGGCCACCTGCATTAGCTCCTAAAAGGTTAGGGGCTCCTTGAGGGAATAGGATCTAATAATTGTGAGCATCCCTCGGGTCCTGCCTAGCTGTGTGCCTAGCTGGCATCAACGCGTGTTATTGATCGTTTTGGTGATGAGAGCCATGAGGAGACAGCTGCCTGACACATCTGTCTCCCAGGGATCATTCATGGAGGAGAGGGACCTCGGGAAGTGACAACACCTTCAGCTTTCTTCTTCTTCAGACAAGACTGACATCTCCCCGTGGTCCCCCAAGGAAGCCACACAGCTGCCAACAACCAGAAAGACTTCTGAAGCTCACTTCGCCTGCCCAGAACTGCTGCCTTTTCCTGGTGCAACTAAAGTCAGCTCAGAACCCCACCTTCCAGAGTCAGGGTGTGCATCGATTCAGTTTCTCCATGGTCTCTGGGAACACAGCATGGGAAAAACAATGTTTCAATGGGACACAGGACTTTAAGCAGAACATACAACCCTGTATCCTAACAGGTAGATCCCACGGCCACCATCCCAGCAAGTCCGGGATTCCCATGGAAAGAGAGAAAGGAAGGCCACCACTGAATATACCTGGATCCTTTCTTTCTTTTTCTTTTTTTCTTGAAAGAAAGGAGGGCAAGATCCATTCTTCTTTAAGCTAAAACTATAACTTGGTTCAGAATTTCAAAAAGTATTGGCCACAAAGGTCATTCGGATTTTCACATACATGAAAAACTCGAAATAATTTTTTTGGCCAACCCAATGACATGTTTTCTATGTTAGCATTGTTGTTCAGTCACTAAGTCAAGTCCAACTCTTTGTGACCCCATGGACTGCAGCATGCCAGGCTCCTCTGTTCTCCACTATCTCCCGGAATTTGCTCACGTTCAGGTCCATTGAGTTGGTCATGCTATTTAACCATCTCATCCTCGGCCACTCTCTTCTCCTTTTGCCTTCAAACTTTGCCATTAGCAGGGTCTCTTCCAGTTAGTTGGCCCTTAGTGGATCACAGCCTTGTCATGGTAAAGGGGCCTGTGTAACTCAGTGAAGCTAGGAGCCATGCCATGCAGGGCCACCCAGGACAGACACGTCACACTGAAGAGTTCTGACAAAACGTGGTCAACTGGAGAAGGACATGGCAACCCACTCCAGTGTTCTCACTTGGAGAACCCCATGGACAGTATATGTTTTCTATACAGGATTATTATTCTAAGCTAATAAACCATTTTGATGAACGAACATGAATCTGAGCAAAGTCCAGGAGACAGTGAAGGACAGGGAAGCCTGGCGTGCTGCAGTCCATGGGGTCGCAAAGAGTCAGACACAACTTAGCGACGGAACAACCACCACCACCATTCTGAACGAAAGAAAATTAACTTGATAAAAAGATGTTAGCTTATAGCCAATAGCTCCAGAAGATGTGTATTTGGTATTTTAAAAGGTTTTCTTGACCCTGAAGTGATGTGATCCATGGAGTCACAGATAGAAACTGGAGCCAGAAAGCATAGGTTTTCAGTTGTTATATGGCTTCAGACTTGTGTTAACTCTTTGGGTTCACGTTTCTCGTCTCTGGAATGAGAAGAACTTTCTGCAAAACCCTTTAAGTCCTTTTGGCTTCTAATGGGGAGATACTTAACAGTACACCTGCAATTTGTTTATTTAAAGGGTAATGGAAACTCTGTATATTGCATTCTTATTCATGTTCTAATCCTGAGTTACTACTTCCTTCTTATACCTGGTGGCTAATTAGGTATACCACCAAAGGCACTTTCATCTGGAAACTTCCTTCTTCCCGCATCCCCCCACCCCCTTGAAAAGTTAACTTGCCTGTTATACCTGAAAAAAAAAAACAAAAACAAAACAAAACTCTAACCTGTCTAACCACTTTCTAGGGATCAACTAAACACTTTTCCAGTCATTATACCGTTGAACCAAAGACAAACCACCTAAACTATGTTAACTTGTGTTTGCAGTGTAATATTTGAAATTCTCCAGTAATTTGGTTTCTAACCATAATAAAATACCTACAGGTGATATCATCAACTGACCCATATTTAAGTTGTGGGAAATCCCAAACTTCTAAAACATGTATCTTCTTCACTGTTCAGATTCTATCAATTAGTTTTTCAAGATCAGCTATCTGGAGATTCCTAAGGTAACGTATCCCATCACTGGTGAACCATATGAAACCCCGCAATCCTAGTGCAAGTTCAGCCCCACAGAGTTATAGGCAAGTTTAGTTTATGTAAAATAAGCCTTTTACCAGTTTTGTGACTGCCCCAAAGGAAATACAATGAGATTACAGACTCCTATAACTTGATACCACAGAGACTAACACATTCAAACCCTTAATTTTTCATAAGGAAAATGAGTTACAGAGAAATCAAATGATTTGCCCAAGGTATGACTCCAATAATCAGCAGCAGACTTTGAGCTAGAAATCAGGTTTCTTCATTCCCAGTTTGTGCTCTGTCTTATTAAAATGATGCAATAAAACGTTCAAGTAAATTGTTCCAATCAATTATTCTTAATGCCAACAATTATGTTTGAAGTGTATTAGCACAAAAGCTTCAGTACCATGCGAGTCACTTAACGTGAATGACTCACCTGTGGGAATGCCACAGCGGACCACAGAGTTTAGAGTCGGGGCTTTTTAAAAAGGAAGTACTCAATAACAGCTTGGTAATTAAAAATTGGTGATATCTGATCAATCAGTTCAGGAACCCATTCTGCTGACAAATGTCCTTTTGCCTCATGCTCAGATTCTTCGTGAGTCATCCTAACAGCCTGGGGTTCTTCTGGTACAAACAGTTGTACTTTCTATTGACACAGTTCCTCTAATGAAAAGAATAAAATTACTGTGTGAAAATTTCCACTGTGAGGTACTCATACTTTTAAGTTTTAGAAAGCACTTTAGAGCTGCACTGCGCTTTTATCTATTTTGAAATTCACAATGATGCTACGAGGTCCTTCAAAGCAAAAGAAGAAAGTAAAAAGCAGCTCTTGAAAAGAGCTTGCGTGTGGAACCTGACAATGGATTTTGGCTACAAAATTAATCTTTATTTTTCTATCAGCTCTCTAACTGCTACCATAAATAAAAATGGGTCTTCTATTGTTAAGCGAACCCTTAAAATTCATACTTGTTTTTGAAGATCTAACTACTTAACAATTTCATACTCTAGTTATATACACTGTGTCTTTGTGAAACATAGAAAGTGAAAGTGGAGTCAGTTGCGTCCGACTCTCTGCGACCCCATGGACTGTAGCCTACCACGCTCCTCTGTCCATGGGATTTTCCAGGCAAGAGTACTAGAGTGGGTTGTCATTTCCTTCTCCAGAGGATCTTCCCAACCCAGGGATCGAACCCCGGTCTCCCACAGTGTAGGCAGATGCTTTACCATCTGAGCCACCAGGGAAGTCATAGTCACTTTGCGAAACATACTTACATTCAAAAACCGTAAACTTAAGAGCAACCGAGGTGTCAGTTGGTGACTGTTCCATTATTTTATTAATCAAGTTGTCATGTGTAAGGTTTAAATTGCTGATGATAAGATTTCAAAATATTATAATTTTGAAAGTGCACTCTGTTCCGGGCACTGATTTATTTAAGGCATCTTTAATTCTCACAACCACTCTTTTAGATGAGAAAACAGAGACTTGGAGAGATAAAGTGACATGCCCCAAGTAAAAACGCTTGTGAAGTGACAGAGTTTGAATTCAAACATGGGTCTGTTTGACTCTTTACACCATGTTGACTAAAGACAAATAGATACAACTTACAGGCAAAACCCACTACCAGATGTTTTTGAAAGATACTAAATTGTTTTCCAGTCTTTTCACTTTTCTTCCTCCATGGAAACATTTTTATTTTCCTTAAAGGACAGAAAACGCTGTTGCTTTACTATATGAAAGTGTTTTTTTTCTAATTAACATTTTATATTTACAGAACCAATCCATTTTCATTGTTGAAAATTTCAAAATACAGATTGGTAAAAATAAAATCGTTATATTTCTGCTACTTAGAGATTATTAATGTTGAACTCTTAGTGTTTCTCTAACTAGATCTTTTTCTGGGCATATGTATAATCCTAAGTACATATATAAATGTACTTACCTGTATCTATACACATAGTATTTGTGTTTTTTAGTAAAAATGAGATATGGTACTTATTGGTGGCAAGCCTGCTTTTCATTTACTTATAAGTTGTTTTATTTATTATTTTTTAACTTCATACTTGTATTGGGGTAGAGCCAATTAACAATGTTGTGATGGTTTCAGGTGGACAGTTAGAGGGACTCGGCCATGCACAGACATGTATCCATTCTCCTCCAAATTCCCCTTGCTTCCAGGTAACCTGCTTTTTAACGCTCATAATCCCCATCTTTCCATTTTACTAAATTTTCATTTCAAACAATACCCAGTTCATATTTAAATTTTCCCAGTTGACCCCAAATGTTCTTTATAACTGGTTTATTCCTAGCCTGAATCTAACCCAGGATGTAGCTATCCATTTGGTTGTATGTTCCTTAAGTCTTCTAAAATCTAGGGTAGTCACCTTCCCTCACTGCTGACTTTCCTTAATTTTAAGGCCACTGACTAATTGAAAAGATTAGCCCAATTTACCCCATGGTATGTCCACCCTCTGGATTTGTCTGGCTGTTTTCTTCTGGGATTGTTTATCTTGCTTCTCTATCCCCATGTTTCCCACAAATCGGATGTTATTTCTAAGGGTGTGTGGATTCAGGTGAACATTCTTTAATGTAACACAGGTAACAGTCTATGTTTCCTAGCTCATCACATCAGAGAGATGGCATATGACCAGCCATCAGTGATGCTAAGATCAGTCACTAATTTAGAATGACGCTAACACTGCAGGGTTCCTTTTTTTCCTTGCAACTAGAAAGTAATATGTGTGCTGCTAACTATGGAATTATAGGGATATTCAGTTTCACCAACCATTCCCCCAAAAGCCACAACACACTGAATAATCCTTGAATGAATCAACACTTTGAGTTTATGATGTGTGATTCTATCCCTCTTTCTACATTTATTAGCTGGCATTTTTATATGAGGTAGAGCTTTCCATTGAGAACCAAGGCAATGTGGATACCCCTGAAGTATAGTTTTCTATTACAAAGGAAGAGTAAATATTTAATTTTTTCTCTTGCTTAAAAAAGTAGATATCTTCAGTATCGAAATCTCTTGCTTAGGCATTCTGTTCTGAATGTTCACTGAATGCTCTTCTGTTCTTGAATGCTTTTCACTGAATTCCCATATCATAAAATACTGACATATTTAAGTTCCTATTTTTTCGCTTTTCTGTTATCTTTGGTTCTAGGACAGTGACAACCAAGACACCCATCCACTGGGTCTTTAGAGCTCTAGTCCTTTTTCCTTTTATTAAACATACAAACCACTTGTCAACTCCTAATAATATAACGAAGGCTTCAGTTTCACCTAACGATTTCCACTACTAGCGATTTTCAGTCTTCAGAAAGTGGTTATTCCTAAATTATAAGGAATACATACAATACAAACTGAACTGGTTCCTCCAAAGTTATGTTGTATGTCGGCATAGCTTTGGGAAGAGAGTTTAAGATTCCTGACAGGTTTGTGGGCTTATTAAACCACATTCCAACCACTGAGTTTGTTTTTTGCACTCCAGGGGTGCTTTTCTTCAGATACACTGAGCACTAGAAAGTAAGATGCTATGTTTTTTCATTTACAAACATGAGCTGCATTTTAATAAACTCTTTACTTTGAACATTTAGAAACATCTTATTGAACACAAAGGGAAGGAGAGGAAAACTAAAATATGAAGAGAGACAAAAAAACAAACAGTGCTTTCAATTCTAAAATAAGTATGCCCTCCCTCCAAAAAAATAAAATCAAGTATTAAGTCAGTCTTCCTTTTAATTATGTTTTTATTTATCTATTGCATACACTCAGATGAAGAGCTCAAAATGCCTAAAGTCATTCTGGGCAAGTTGACAAGTATCCTACACACTGAAATGAGAAGTGGGAAGAAGGCCAGATTGCCTAATTGTTACTTGGGAATCCGAGGAGGTGGACAAGCCAAACTCTTCACAGGGATCCAAAGAGTACAGCTTCTTCCTTAGGCAGCAGAAGAAAACAATGGGCCAGAGTGTCATTCTGTGTAATTTTATAGGATGATTCCATTGTTTCTTTCATGTAGTGCCTGAAGGGAAAGTGTATTGCTATCTATGGGAGAGCTTCCATCAGAGAGTTATCACCGAAGATGAGAACGTAGCCCCTGGGAGATTAATGAATGATACACATTCAGTCTCCTATGGAGCTCTCAGATAAACGCTTTGGGAACTGTGCACCCAAAAGACCTCTGCTCTGAGGTCAGGAAGTTTTAGTGACCAAGCGTTAATGAGGCAAGCAGTATGGCAAGCCGATTAAAGGAGCTTTGAAAAGAGCGTTTGGGAGAGGGGATAAATAGGGGATTGAGAAAGGGTATGGTATACACAGATAATGGAAATGTGAGATTGGCACTTATGCAGGAAGTCTTAAAGAACATTTAACTTAACCCCTTGCCACTTATGGTTGGTGAAACCAAGGTACTAACAGGTTAAGCGACTTGCCCACTGCCGTGCCCTAGGTAACACGGAGTTAGTGACAAAATCAAAGCTAGAATCCATGACATCTTTTTAAAAATGATCCAAATAAACTTATTTACAAAACAGAAAATGGACTCACAGACTTTTAACTAGAGGACAAACTTATGGTTGAGGGGGAGGGGAAGGATGGGAGAAAGAGATAGTTAGGGAATTGGGGATTGACATGTACACACTGCTCTATTTAAAATGGATAACCAGCATGGTCTGGCTGTATGGCACAGGGAACTGTGCTCGGTGTTATGTAACAGCCTGGATAGGAAGGGGGTTTGGGGAGAATGGATACCTGTCATGCGCACGGCTGAGTCCCTTCGCTTTCCACCTGAAACTACCACCACACTGTTCACCAGCTATGAAGTGACGTAACGTCGCGCAGTCGTGTCCGACTCTCTGTGACCCCGTGGACTGCAGCCCACCAGGCTCCTCCATCCATGGGATTCTCCAGGAAGAGTACTGGGGCGGGGTGCCATTGCCTTCTCCAGGGGATCTTCCCGACCCAGGGATTGAACCCGGGTGTCCCTCATTGTAGATAGACACTCTATACCCCAGTACAAAATAAAAAGTTTAAAGCTACAAAAAATAAAAAAAAATGGATAACCAACAAGGTCTGACTGTATCGCACAGAGAACTCTGTCCAATGTTATACGACAGCCTGGATAGGAAGGGGGTTTTGGGGGAGAATGAATACATGTATATGTATGGCTAATTCCCTTTGCTGTACACCTGAAACAATCACAACTTTATTAATTGGCTGTACTCCAATATAAAATAAAAAGGTATAAAAAAATTCTTAGCTTTTTAGTCCCAGTTTAGGTGCCACCTCTCCATGAGGCGTTTTTGGACCATTCTGGGCTCTTTAGAATTCTTTCCTCTCCCATAAACAAAGGCAAAAAACCCCTCATATAGTAGTTATTGATGTTCTCTCACATGTTAGTTTATTTTATTTTGGTCTAATCTGGGAACAAAGTAGATGCTGAAAGAACAAGCGAATGAAAAGAAAAAGTTAAGAGGCAGAAGAGTGTAACTGAAAGGAAGCAGAAGACCAGGGTTCACCCTTGAGGTCTGCTACTAACTACATTCATGAACAAGCCACAGTGGCTCTGGTCTTAGTTCCCCGTTTATAAAGTGTAGACAGGGAAAGGAGAGGAGATGAGAAGACATCTAACATTTAGCTCTTCCAATCAAGGTGCTTTAAGGATTAAGGTCTCATCTGTTATAAACTCCTGTCCCTAATCAGAATCATGCCTAACCTATTATTAACAGGTTGCTAGTCTTACGACTCTCATCTGCCCACACACCCACCCACTCAAGACCCTACTGTTCACTATTTCCTAACACACACCTGAAGTTCTATTCAAAAGGACGTATCTACTCATTCAGATGTACCTGTGGTATACAGTAGGTGCTCAATACATGTTGAATGGATTCATTAACATGTGAATCAATATGTATACTCCTATCTTCTATCATCTTCCAGGGCTTGTTTCTGGCTTCCTGATCTTATTTCTGCTATTACACTTAATGATATGTTTTTTTCTTGAAGGGAGCAAAGTAAATGCTGTTTGAATGTCAGTTCATTAGTTCTTAACCTTAATAACAAATTGTACACAGAGTCAATACCACATAATTTGTTGCCTGTTGCTAAGTCCTGTCTGACTCTTTGCGACCCCATGGACTGTACTGCCAGGCTTCCCTGTCCTTCACCAACTCCCAGAGCTTGCTCAAACTCATGTCCATCGAGTCAGTGATGCCATCCAACCATCTCGTCCTCTGTCGTACCCTTCTCCTGCCTTCAACCTTTCCCAGCATCAGGGTCCTCAAGACCCTGTTTTCCCAACAGCCAGTCCCTCCCATCAGGAAGTTTGCACAAGCCTCTTATCCTGATCCATCCGAGGGCAGATAGAAGCACCAAGAACTACAATCCCACAGTCTACAGAACGAAAGCCACAATCACAGAAAGCTAACCAAAATGATCACATGGATCACAGCCTTGTGTAACTCATTGAAGCTATGAGCCATGCTGGGCAGAGCCACCTGAGATGGACAGGTCATGGTGGACAGTTCGGACCAAACGTGGTCCACTGGAGAAGGGAATGGCAAACCACTCTAGTATTCTTGCCTCAAGAACCACACAATTTACCCCTGAGTTGTTTTACATGTTTGTTTTATTCCTCCAGGTATATTGCTAAATCCTTTGAAAACAGGAGAAGGTATGTTTTACTTCATTTATGCTTCTTAATATAGCATTAGAGGTTCAAGACTTGATTGACTATTAATTCTAAACAGATAGTACACTATATTTTCAAAGGCCTTCAGGAAAGTTCCCTACCCCCAAAGGACTCAGCCCCCTTGTTACACTTTCGGAAGAGGTTCTAAGAAAGATGGTTATCACTCTTTGAATACAACCCCTCTACAAACCTAAAGACCATTCTACAAAAACACCACTCCTCTTTCCTTACTTTCTTTTCCCACTTGAAGAATCAGTTTCTCAAAATTAGTTCTTTAGACCTGATTCTGTTTTGGAGGACTTAAAAGTTCTAGTATAAGAAATTTCTCAAGCTGTACACAGAAAGAGTCTTGGACTGTGAAGGAACCCAGGGTTCTAATCAAGGCTCTACTACTTGCCAATGTCTTTGGGAAGATTACTGAGCATTTCTGGGCTCCAGTTTCCCCAGTTTCTCCAGTTTTCCCCTAATGTAAAAAAGGAAGTAATATTTGCCTTGTCTTACAGGGATATTATTAAAATTAAATGTGTTTCTATATACATAAAAAAAAAAAATCTTTACATGTTTTAAAGCTCTACACAAACATAAGATATGATTTTCCCATTGTTACCAGAACACTAAAAGCATTTTCCATAAAGATATAATTTAAGACCTTCATTGAATAAAAGTTAAAAATATATATGTTTAAGAAAGCTGAAAGGAACTATGCTATAGTGTTAACATTAGTTATTTCGTGGTGACAGGATTATGAGTGCTTAGTTTTTGCTTTATATTTTTCTGCATCTTTTTTTTTTAATAGTAGCTACTACTCCTAGAATTTAAAAAGGCTGCTTTAAGTCAAATAATTACACTGTGCAACAACTGAGTATTAAAAAAAATAGCTATCAAATACTGAGGACTCTTTAAAAGAGAGTATCAAAAGCAAGCCTTTTATAATTGATACAATTAAATTTCTAAGTAGATCACTAAGGTAAATGGCGGAGATATTTAGCTAAACTTTTCGAAGAAGATGCAAGTTATCAGGAACAATGTGTTTCCATTTTTCTAAAGAACTATTATCTTCCTTTTGTTTTTTTTCTCTGAAGTGTTTCTACTAGATACCAGCCTCACTACTCCTCAGGGTATCAAGAGGTGAGACTCTCAACTTGGAAAACCTCAGACAGGAAACCTAATGTCAGTGTTACATAAAAGATACCACAAGCTCCTGACCTGGTTCTGGCCCTCTGCCTCTCCATGCTCCCTGAGAGCAATCAGCATTAATCTGGGGGACCCTGTGACATTCGGAATGTGTCACAAATCAATTTCTAGCTCAGTTTTCATCTTCTTTAGTGAGAATTCTGATCAGCAGCCTTTCGGTTCTAGCACTACCTCAAGCTGAAGTTCCTTTAATTGGTTCTCATCATTCAGTAAGACTCAATCATTCAGTCAGTTCATCATTCAAGCTTCAGTAAGATGACCATATACTTTATTGCCCAAAGTCTGGCACTTTGAAGAGTGCAACAGAGCAACAGGCATAAACTGAGACTGTCACAGGCCACTAGAACATATAATCACTTTAAAATTAAGCACAGTAAGGATATTTAAAGAAAGAAGGTCCGCGATGTCTCTGGTCCTGACAACTAGAAGCGAGATCAATGCTGCCATAGTTTCTTTCATACTGTCTTCCACTCCCAATGGTTGTTAGCTCTTAAATATAAGAATTATATTCACACTGTTATTGGAAATCTATAATTAAATGTGAGAGTAAATTTTCTTTCTCTTTTCTTCTTTTTCATTTTAAAGGTTCACAAGGGCAGCTGTTTTGCAAAGGAGGGTAGGAATTGCAAAGGTTTTGCCCCAGGCTGTCTTGCATTAAGAATTGTTGCATTTGGCCACTTTTCAAGGAACCAGATGTGAAGTAAGTAATGCCCATTTGGATTACAAATCTCATTTTAATATCTTTCAACATAAATAACAATAGCAACAGCCAATATATTTATTTCATGGCTTCCAAGAGGTGGACAGACATTACCCACATAGGAACCACCCTCTAGAAAAGCTAGAGGAAGCAATGATCCTATTAAAAACAGTTTTTACATGCTCAAAAAAGTTAATTTCAATGAAGACAACAAAATAAAGTTTGGTTTGATGGTTACAATTAACCAAAGCATCAAAAGTGGTAAAGACTAACTCAATTCATTAAATTCTGTACACTTGGAAAGCCTTACTCACAAGACTTAGATATTGAAATGATGGTATTTTGGGTTATTACTAAGTTTGCCAAGGTTTCATAAACATAACTGAAGGCAACACAGGCTTGGAGGGTACCAGTTCTAACATATTCTTTACAGAATAAACAAAGTTTTAATATAGATTAAAAAAAATCTCAAGTTCCTAACAACACCTTTATATCAATCTGAAATTGCAAGTGAATGGATTAAGCTAGCCTGAAAGAAAATTAACAATAATTTCTATTACTCCCAATTTGCAGTATGAGGGGCCCATTAATTTGACGGACTTTGAGGACAGTTCATTTACATCCACAGTCATAAATAAGACTAAGATTTGGGAATATTCAAAATAAAGCAAAAAAAAAAAAAATTCAGAACTACACTTAGAGCAAACAAATATGTTAAGCTGTATAGAGCCATAAGAGGACCAGAGAGATAAAAAGAGATCAAATGAATAGCTGAAGTAAATGCTGGGACATGAAGGATCCATTGGAGGAATTCAGAATATGGTGATTTTCATTACAAGGGATAACAAATTTGTAAGGCTTGTGTGTCTCTTAAAGGCACAAAGCATTTTTCCATATATTACTTATTTAATCGCGACAGGCAGCAATTATTACCATTTTATAGAAAACCGAGGAAGCTACGTGACACGGCCAAGATCAGCCGACCAAGAAGTAAGACCTCAATTTAAAAAATTTAACCCAAATCAATACACACCTGTTGAACGAACCCCGTCAGAAAACCTTGCCATTTATAAGACACTGTGGGAAATACAGAGAAGTGTCAGCCTGCCCTTAAGGAATTTATATCTTGGAGAAACAAGCTGCAAACAGGTGAAAAGTTAAGTAATGATTCATGATGTAAATAAGAGTTGCAGCCAATGACAGAGGAGGGGTCACAAGGTAGCACCTGGTGAGTTGCCAAATACGTGGAAAAATGACTCAGTTTCACAGCGACTCAGAAGAGCGTGTCAAGATGGGATGGGTTCATGGAAGGAATGGGATTCCAGCTTCGGCTTATACATGAGCAAGATGCAGATAAGACCAGGGTATGGTCTGCTGAAAAAGAGGGACCAGGTCTCCATGGCCTACAAAGCTATGGGTATATCTATTCACAGCTGTCACAGAACCTCAGTTACGCATGAATAAAGGCTACTGCTGTCTGACCCACTGATGAACAGGTTAACAATGCACGAATGGACACCTGGAGAGGAAGTAAGAAGCATCCCAGACAAGGGGAAAGAGCAAGAATATGTCCGGAGGACAGTGAATCCAAATGCTATTGTGCTTTATAGGAGTCTTCTTGTTATTGTCACTATTCAGTCCCTAAGTCGTGTCCAACTCTTTGTGACCCCCTCAACTGCAGCCTGCCAGGCTCCTCTGTCCATGGGATTTCCCAGGCAAGAATACTGGAGTGGGTTGCTGTGTCCTTCTCCAGGGGATCTTCCCGACCCAGGGATCAAACCCTCAACTTCTGCACTGGCAGGCAGATTCTTTACCATTGAGCCACCTGGGAAGCCCTTACAGGAATCTAGGAAAGGACATATCCAAGGCAACATAGTTAAGAGGATGAGGCAGGAGCTAGACTACAGGTCTCCTGAAATCCTGGTAGGAGTAGAGATGTAAATGGAAAGAACACTCACTTTAAAATGAAATAAATTTCAAGTAGAATTCTGGCATCATCACCTACCAGGGTGTAACTTTGGGCAAAGTACTTAACCTCTTTTAGTCTCAGTGGCCTCAGTATAAAACAGTTGTGGTTTTATGATTTCTTTGTTTTACAAAGAAATACAGTACTAAGTCTTGTATGTAAGTCTTCTACACACAAATGAGTTCAGTTCTGAGAGCATGTTCAGAACTCCAATTTGTTTTTAAGTCCAACAAAGATGGCCTAGGTACCCAACTAATACAACCAGCTATATAGTACTGCACTATAGTAGGTTTATCACACTTTTCACACAAGCAATACACAGAAACAAACACAGACAATAAAGACGACATTTTTAATCTTATAGTACAGCACCCTGAAGAGCACAGCGGTGCAGGGCAGCAGCTGGCCTCCAGGGGCATTGAGTGGACAGACAAGAAGAGCTACTGACCGGAGGAGGGAGAGGAGGTGGGAGATGGCAGAGCTGAAGGGTCGTCGGCAACAGGAGACGGAGGGCAACTTCACTCATGCCTGACGGTGACGGAACACACGTTCCCATCTTTGAAAGTTTGCATTTTGAAGGGTCGTATGCAGGGGATTTACTGTAATGTGTGCAAGACACTGAGAACCGCTCGGCACAGAGTAAGCATAGATGTTCGCTTCCTTCTCCCTAGACCACACTTTGAAGGGTATTTTACTTCATTTTAAAAGATTCACTTTGGTATTTTTACCATTGGAAAGATCCCCTGTGCAGTTGCCTCATGACTTTTTTGCTCAAACCTGATATAGCTGCAACTTTTCACATTGCTCTTTATTGCCTGCATATGTATATCTGTAATGTCACTAGAATAATTCTGAAAGAGCTGCCTTATACACGGGGTCAGTGACCAAAGAGTACACATTTTGATGAAATTAACAACACTGAGAAATGTACTGACATCCTTGGTTCTACTAGGTTAGAATTATATAAAAATCCACATATAAATAAAAATAAATGCAATATAACTTTCATCAGCTTTCAAAAGCTCTTGATGTACTGAAAGCTGTTCCCACACCTTTAGAAAAAAATGGACAAACACTAAGGGAAAAAAGGCAGTTAAAAAGTGATTTGTTTTTTAAAAGTGGCTTCTAGAGCATTTCCTGAGATAATCTTCAACATTTTCTATATCTTTAGTAAAATGTTATCTGCTATTCAAAATGAAACTAAGACATGAAGAGTTCCTGAATCATTAGAATTACCTAAATTCAATTTAAATTTTGTTTCACCCCACAATAATTACCAAGACAGAAACTTGGCTTACTGTGTTTTAGAAGGATTTTACATAACCAGAAATGACGAGGGCTTTCTGGTTGATTCCAGAGAGACTCAATTCACTGAGAACACTGTACATACCAGTTTATCAACGTTTCACAAGACTACCTTCTGGAAAAAGAAATGGAAAAATGTTTGACTTGACAAATCAGTGGCGACCTACTATCTCAGCATGTCAGTTAGGTAGATATTTTGCAGAACTAACCATTCGGCTTTTCCATCACAGAGCAGACCTCTAGAGCCTGGTCCTTCTTCTGTGGTTTCTCTTCTTTCTGGCTCCTGAGATACCTACCAAGAGTGATCCTACCAAGAACATTGGTTCTTCCTCAAGGCTCTTCACTCTTCCAATTCTATATACTCTCCCCTCAGCAATCTCATCACAGAAGACTTCAAAGGTCAAGGATATACTGAGATTATTAAATCTCTATCTCCATCCTCATCATCTCTTTTGTGCCTCAGACCTCTATATAAACATCTATTGGATATGTCCATTGCAATAGGCTCCTCAAAACTCAACAGGTCCAAGACTACATCTATCATCTTTTTCCTAGAACTGGTCTCATTCAGTGAGCCTGACTTAGTAAATGGCTCCTACTAATCTACCAGCTGATCATACCCCACCCCACCCCCCCAAAAAAAAGTCATAACTGACTATTCTTACACTCACATGCAATCAATCACCACCTCCTTTTGATTCTGTTAAATTCATTCAGTCACTTCTCTCAACCTTCTCTGCTATCAACCCCGATCCAAATTACTCGCCTCTCTTACACATCTTTCTGATCATTTCCCACCTGCTTTCCCTAAGTCAGCTCTAATCACCTCTCCAGACAGTTCTGCAACTTTAGCCGGAATGACCTCTTAAAGTTCAAATCAGATTCTGTCACTCCATTATTTAAAATCTATATTGGCTTCTGATTGCCTGGCATCTGAACTGCTTTGAGTAATCCCTGTTTATCTTTGAAGCCTCTCCCCAGTCCTTTTCTCCATTTACAGCTTGCTTTTCCCCATGCAGAGCCTTTGCATGTTATTTCCTCTGTGGTACTTCTCCTTTCTCCTACAGCGAACTCCTTTCTTAAGCTGACTCCTACACTCTCTCTTCCATTATCAGCATAAAAATCACTTCCCCAAACCCTCAGATCAGGTGAAATCCCCGTTATCACTCCAAACAACTCACCACTCCTCCTCCCTTGCAGCACTCTTTGTCTTAGTTATTCCTTGCTCACTGTCTGCCTTTCCCACAACCTTTAAATCCAGTGGATTCACGACCCCTGCGGCATCGACAACAAACACGGACTACAGACTCGAGATTCAGTGGTGGTTGGTTTTATGAACTTGCTGTGTTATTCCGGGAAGTCTTAACTTCTCTAGGCCTCCTTTGTAAAAGGAGAGGAAGGGGACTTGATCAGAGTTTCTTAAGCATCACTGATGTGAGTCCCTTTTAAGGGAAGAAAAAAATTGGACAGATCTGCGAAGGCTGTGTATTCAGACTATCCCCAGGTTGAGAAAACTAATGTAAGAAACCATGAAAATGTCCTTGAATTGTGAAACCGGGGCTTTATAAAGACCTTTATTGTTGATGACAACACAGTATTTTTAAATTCTGAAATTCTCAGAGCCCAAGAATATATCTGTGGACCCCCAAGACTCTTTGGATCCAAATTTCAGAAAGAGATGGTCTCTTCTAGGTCTACAGTGAGCTCTTTCTAAGAAAGTAGACATTTATTTTCCTGAGTACTTCTCAGTGAGTCAGTCCTGTAGGGCCGTGGGCTCATGAAGCTGCCATTTGGGAGAGAATACAAGGAATTTCAGAGCATCAAAGCACTCTGAAAAACTCTTTCATTTCAAGGGAGATTCTCAGGTACTAATTCTGGCAACAGGGTGAGAAGCCTTCAACCTCAACTCTGTGGCAATGAAAGGCAGATATAAAGCATGTCTCTGGGCTCAGTGAAATAATCTTTTTGATTATACAGAAAAGTGTGTAAGAAAATGAACTAAGAAGTGAGAGAAGAACAATAAAAGGCAAGAAAGCAAACAGCCCAACTAAAAGGGGGCATAGGACTAGAACAGATATTTCTCCAAGGACAGACTGATGGCCCAGTAAGCACGTGGCAGCCAGTGCCATTCTGTACAAAAAAGATCCTGGGATTTGAACATCTCTTTTATGACATGAGTGTTTGTTTCAAAGGCCCTTCCCAAATGTACCTCAGCTGTAGTGTGAGCAGTAACCTCTCACTACCTCTGCAGACTTTGGGTCTGAGACCTTTCTCAGCAGAGCCACAAAAAGCATGATGCCAGCTGCCATCTCACACGCACTGCTGTGGCCCTTGCTCTCTTTTGATTTGGGGTCCTCACTCTTTCAAAAAAAAAAAAAAAAAAACAACAAAGTTGCCAAGTAAGTAGGAAGAGAAACATCCTTAGTTTCCTCAAGGTGCTTGGATTTAAACCTCCTAGTGCAGAAAGGTGACATCTATTCATAATAAATGTCCTGTTCTTCGGGCTTCCCTTCCCTGACTTCCTACTGAATGCCCAGACACCAGGTTCTCAAATTGTCTAAATTATAAACAAAATGCTTGTTTCCTGGCTGAGACCTCATCTGCCAAGATTCTGCTCCGTCTACTGATTTATAGCTGCTTCTAACTCTCTAAGTGCAGAATACCGTAACAGAAGTGGTGATGCTGCCTGTGTTCAGGCAAACAGAACAGCTAAAATCAAATGAATAGCAGTCCAAAGAGGAAGAAGCAAACTGGGTTAAAACACCCGGTTTCCTTCTCTTTTACCACGCGACCCTTTTCACTCCTCCTGTATTTCAAATGACAAGATAACCTCTTTCAACACAACGTGCACAGTACATTGGCCACTTTTAAAATAATACGGTGAGGGTGTATAATTTGAAAAACAAAAATACTTAAAATTGAACAAACTTTTAAGGGAGAAATGAAAATCAATCACCCTTTTCCTTCAAGTTCATGTTTTCACAGGATGGCTGATTCTATATGCTATGCTGCTGACTCTCTTGACTCAAAACCCAGGATAACTAAAGCTTTCACGGATCACTCAGTTTTGGGATCTTTGGTTGTCTTGCCCAATATTTCCATTTCTATCCAAGAATCAAACAGCCATTTGTTAAAGTTGGCATTTTTGTGTGTCCCATGGTAAACAGTCTGAATTTCTATCTCAGGAAAAGGGAAGACCAGGGACAATCTGTAGACTTGAAGCACGGTAATGAGAGACAGAGGCATCTTCAAGTCACCAGATCGCTGAAGTCAGAGTCTGCTAACAGTGAAAAATGTCAGCTCTGGCTCTAATTCCTGTCAGAGAGATGAGAGCAATCAGTAAGTCCCAAAGTAGCACCAAGTAACATCAGTGCCATCTGGAAAGTGGTATAAAGTATATAAAAGCATGCATTTGAAAAAACCATTCCTACAGTCAATCTTCACACTGAAGTACCTTCGCCGGAGATGTTTCTGCTGATTTTGTGACAGGTGCAACTTCTCCAACCTGTGGAGCACTAAGGTTACAAACTGGCTTGCTGGTTGAGTGGTCTGGAAAAAGTAATATTCTATCTCACTGGACTGCTGTAAATTTAAATCCATTTCCTCTATTTCTCAGCTCATTTTGGCAGAATGCTTCTAACTAAAAGTGTAATAAACTATATTGTCATACTTCAGGGTTTTTACAACTCCATCTACCATATTTGGGAATAAGGGTGGGGGAGCAAGAACTCATAAGGAAGTGAAGGATATTCGGTGACATTTTGTAACCTTTAGCTAGCTGGGGACAACTGAAATCATGTGTTTAAGATGGGAAGCATTACTAATTTGGGATGACTTCTTGTGGCTTTTTTTTTTTTTCCTTACACCACCATCACTGAATTTGTTCAGAAATAGATTTCTGCTTTTCTCAAAATCAGTTTTCCTCTGTAATACAAAACGCAATTCCTTTTTATAAAGGCAACGTTCTTGGTACGTTGGGGTTGCAAAAGGTCAGACACGACTTAGCAACCAAATAGCCAACAGCCAAACTGACAAAAAAGTGTGAAACCAGAATACTAATTAATTTGTAAGTTCCTACAAAAGGTGATTTTGAAAAAATCCTAAGGCTTCAGTGAACTGTCCAACTCACCAAGGATAGATTCCTTTTAACAAAAAACCAACACAGCGATCAAATAAAAGAGCAATTAAAATGGTACAGAAACAAAGCAGCATATTGAAAAGTGACCACCTTGCATTAATTAATACACTTCTGAATAGTCACTGAGGAGACTGAGAAGGGAGATCAAAGGAGACAAAAAGCACCCTCTCTAATAGAAACACTGTGTTTTGTAATTCAACTCTCATTCATTTAATAAGCAGAATCATTATTCTGTATCAAGCACTAGGCTCCATGGTGAGGACATATCAGAGGACAGGATAGAGACCTTGCCTTCAAGAATTAGTAACAAGAGTTAGTTACAGTTAGTAACACACTGACATTTTAATAACTGTTAATAAGGGAGAAAAGAGATGCAACCAGAAACTTTGACTGGAGGACTTAAAACTTTAAAAATTTCCTTTGTGTCTCTAATTTTAATTACTCCTACAAGTTTCTTTGATGTATAAAGCTATGTGATTGCCCTCTCTCTGAACAGATCAAGGCTATCCCATTCCACAGTGCTTAGAAAATGAAGTAGTGGAAGGGTCCTTAGAGACTCATTTGTCTACCCTACACCAAACTGTCAACACACAGGAAAACTGAGGCCGGAAGAGGGAAAATGATTGATTACGGTCACGTAGCCACCATATCTATTTTTATGAGCTCTTCCCCAAGTAAGTTATAACTTGGAGGTGTCATTACAACTAGTGTTTTTTTTTGTTTGTTTTTTTTTAATCTGTTTTAGAAAACAAACTTACAGTTACCAAAGGAGAAAGGCAGAGGAGGGGAGGGATAAGTTAGGAGTCTGGGATTAACAGAGACACACTACTATAAACAAAATAGATAACCAACAAGGACCCTACTGTATAGCACAGGGAATTGCTCAATATTTTATAATAACCTTTAAAGAAAAGGGTTTCCCTGGTGGCTCAGCTGGTAAAGAATCCGCCTGCAATGCAGGAGACTTGGGTTCGATCCCTGGGTTGGGAAGATCCCCTGGAGAAGGGAAAGGCTTCCCACTCCAGTATTCTGGCCTGGAGAATTCCATGGACTGTATAGTCCATGGGGTCGCAAAGAGTCGGACACGACTGGCGACTTTCACTTCACTTAAGGGAGAAGAATCTGAAAAAGAATATATATATATATATATATATATATCTGAATCACTTTGCTGTATACCTAAAACCAATGGCACACTGACTGTAAATTAACTATATTTCAATTAAAAATAAATGACTACTTCCCTGATGGTCCAGTGCCTAAGACTCTGAGCTTCCAAAGCGGGAGGCAAGGGTTCAGTCCCTGGTAGGGGAACTATGATCCCACATGCTGCGGCATGGCCAAAAAATTAAATACATAAATGGGAAAAAAGTAATTAAAAAAAAAAAAATCTATGTTTATCTGACATGTTTCTCATTTACTCCCTGCCCCCTGGTCTCCACTGGAAAACCAACCTCCGAACTCGGTGGAAGCAATCCTTTCTCACAGGCTCCAGCCCTTTTTAACGACTTTTCTTAGGCCTCAGCCCCACACTATCTCCTCCCCCACTGATCTGCGCTCCTCACTACATTCCTTGACTCAGCTTTTTGGGAGAGCTGTCCTATTTGTTACCCCACTCAGCGGGGGTCTAAAATCTCCCCCTTCATAGATATATTACCACCTGTTACCTTCTAAGCTCCCTACACAGTCATTCCTCCCACTCTGCGTGCATGCGCGCTCACTCGCTCATTTCTGTCTGAGTCTTTGTGACCATGGAGCCCGCCAGGCTCCTCCATCCATGGGATTCTCCAGGCAAGAATACTGGAGTGGGTTGCCATGCCCTCCCCCAGGGCATCTTCCTGACCCAGGGGATGGAACCTGAGTCTCCTGAGGCTCCTGCATTGCAGGCAGATTCTTTACTGCTGAGCCACCAGGGAAGCCCTCCTCCCACTTCACTTCAGCTATAAAATTAAATAATGATCTCCTCCTTGCCATTCTTCTTGACAGTTCGCTGTCATTTTACAATATTTCAGTTGAAAAAAAAATACGTGAGCTTGGAAGTCAAAAGAATCTCAGTTGAAATTACACTCCTCTTGGCACTGATAGTATGCCCTTAGGCACATTATTTCACCTGTTTAACTTCACTTTATTCATCTGGGAAATGGGGGTAATTATAATTCCTACCGGTTACACAGTTGTTGTGAGGATGAAACAAGATTATATACGTCAAGTTAGTAACGTAACGCCAGGTGCGTAAGACGTCCTAAGGCTTGTATTCTTTTCCTCTTCTTTAAATTCGCCTTATTTGGCAGTGATGTGATGATCCTATCTACTCTTGCCATTTGTTCAGCTTCCCCCTTTAGGCCTGACCTGTGCACTGTTCTTCACTCTATGGTCCATGCTATGCTACCCTATGCTATGCGAAGCATTCTTTACTCTGTGTTCATGACATCCAAGACAACGTGTCTCATTCCAGCCTCCGAAACAAGGCTCAGTCTCGAATCTTCACCTCTCTAGGGCTTTCCTACTGAGATACTCCACCTTCACTTCAAATTCAACAAGCCTAAAATCAACCTCATCTTTTTTCCCCCAAACACAGTTCCTCTCCCACATTTTTTCCATCTCTCTATACATCACCCCAAAGGTCATTCTTGACCCTTTTCTTTCATTCTCTTTGCTCTTTATTCAGTCACCCAATCTTACGTTATCAAAATATCTCTTTCACTTGTCCTTTCCAAATGGAGTGACTGTTGCACCACGTCCCCCTCCCGAATCCTCAAGCTGCCCAGTGTCTCCTAGACAAAGTCCAAGTTCCTTGCTCTGGCCTTTGTATCCTGCCAAGCTCAGCCCTTGCCCTCCTACGTGACCCTCCCACTGACTCCAGAGTGCAGTCAGTGTGCCCGTGACATCCTGAAATCCCCACCCCATGATGCCCCTCATGTCTAATATCTCCAGCTCCTTCCTTCTCAAGTGTCCGTATCCACATTTTCAGGGTGCAGCTCACCTGACTACTCCAGCTCTGTGGATGTGTTTGCTTCTACAAACTTTCACCCATGTTTTCCCCCAAACACACGTCACTCAGCTCTGTGATTTAATTCTTTCATGTGGTCTGTGTTGGCACTGCCCTTGAAATGAGACTGTGAGTAATGAATGGTGTCATTCCCCTTGGTCTAGAACAGGGCTGGATACAGAAAAGTAGCTCGGAAATGCTTGTCAAATAAACAACACATATAATTAGGAACAACAACAAAACCTCCGTACAAATTAACTGCCATAGATCTTTACCTGACTGAGCAGCTCTGTTTCAAATACTGCTGCTGCTGCTGCTAAGTCGCTTCAGTCGTGTCCGACTCTGTGCGATCCCATAGACGGCAGCCCACCAGGCTCCCCCGTCCCTGGGATTCTCCAGGCAAGAACACTGGAGTGGGTGTTTCAAATACTAGAGAAGACTAAAAGGTCATAACAAGTCTGTGAACTGAATATCCCTCATCTCTGAATTATACAGGTCAAAAAGTAGCTGGCTGACATCACACTTTGTATCACACTTTCTATCTCTTGTTGGTAGACGTAAAAGTAATATTTAGGCAAGAATGCTAATAGTACTATCCTTAATTAGCAATAATAAAAGTATAGCTGAATCATTTAATTTTAATTCCATTATAATTGTAGCACTTGCATAATCCTTGCTAGAAACTGTATTAAGTACTGGGGACACCCAGAAGACAGTCTTTATCCCCAAGAAGCTCCCTTGGTGAAACTAACTAAAAAATCAGCAATCATCTGATAGTTGGTACATTCTAGGCATGAACCAATGCTATGAGAGGAACACTAATAGAGCCATCTGGTGTGGCCATGCCCTAACATGGAAGCCACGAGACTGAGGCTGTAGGTTGAGGTTGGCCATGAAGCTGTAACACTTCCAGGAATCGGGGTGAAATGCAGACACATGTTTGAGAAGAAAATCTGTCTACTTGAAAGATGAAATGGGAATGGCAGATTGAGTCAGAGAGACAATATGCAATAACTCAGGTGAGGAATAAGGAAAACCTGAACTAAGAAAACATCAACGGAAATTAAAAAGTTGGAAAAACAAATTTATAGTAGCAGCCATCGTAGTTCACACATAAAGATTTTTTTCCCCTTGCCATGTCGGGGAGCAGAAGTGCACAGAGAATTTATTCTCCTAAGACTCTTACTTGCTGTTGCTATTACTGTTACTGCAAAGTCTGATGGATGAAAGGATGAGAACAGCGACCTCCACATACTGGAGCTGGGAACATTGTAACTTCCACTCATCACTTAGGGTGTAAGTCAAGTCACTTCATCGCATTCCAGCCACCACGCATCCCAGTCGGTTCTTCTTAAAAGGATGTGAACTTGTAGGAAGTGAGTCTACTTTGTGGGACTGCTCCCCAGAAGGCACTTTTCCCGAGGAATGTGCAGTATGGTCTAGGTCTATTACATTTCACCCTTTTCATATAGGTGCACAAAACCAATGTTAATTAACGAATTAACACAATGAAGGAGCCTAACACCATTCCTGAACAGAGCTATTACAAAGATACTGAGTAGCTGTAGACATTCTTTGAACATACGTTCTATCACATGGATAAGCACTAAATTTCCTCATGTGGAAAAGATGAAAACTAAAGACAGTGACGATAGTAACATCTTAAAGATATATGATCTGTAAAAAATTTTTCTAAGCCCTGTATTTATTTGATCTTACTTGATTCTCATAATCAATATCTTAACAGATAAGGAAACCGAGGCCCAGAGATTTTAACAGACTGCCAACTAATAGAAAAGGAGAGACTACAGCCTAGGTGACCCTGATGTTCAAGTCAACCTTCAGGTGTTCCTGGAAGCAGTTCTGTCTAGAATTACATACTTAGGGTTTTTCCAAAGTATGACTGGGGGTCAGGGCTGGTAAAACATGGAGTATTAAATATCTCTATAGTTATAGGAAAAAATCCCTTTCTCTGTATATAATTATTATACTACTTCCTGAATAATATGCCTTACATTTTCAGTGAAAGCAACCAAAAGCATTTTGTGGTTTATGATTCATGCTAGATTTCTCTGGACGCTCAAAATGGATTGCTTAAAAAAAAAAAAATTAGGTCTTGTCAATTGTACTGATATATCAGTGGTTATTTCTGTACACAAAAGTGTTCTCAATTTTATGACGCTATCTGGAAGAAGTTCAACAACACATTGTTAATACTCTATTGCTACAAAATAATTTTAAAGCTCCATGGGAATTTAGATTTGCACAAGTTATTAGGATGTGACCTTTCCCTTAGATTTCTTATTTTAGGATCAACTTAACATGGTATTTCCCCAGTGGGAACTGTTGTACTTCCTTCGCAGATAAGAAAAATAGCAATCACAAATTATAGTGAGTAAACTTAGGGAAACATATATTTCTGTGATGCAGATGAAACTGAAGTCATAAAAGGTGGCCACACGACTTATTCCTTGGGTTTGAAAGGAAAGCCAACTGGCTTGCTAACAAAAGAACACAAG
Source organism: Bubalus bubalis (assembly GCF_019923935.1). Lineage (NCBI taxonomy): Eukaryota > Metazoa > Chordata > Mammalia > Artiodactyla > Bovidae > Bubalus > Bubalus bubalis. Next base: position 56,684,470 of record NC_059177.1, read on the forward strand.
TCATGCCATTTTGGTATTTCCCTGAAATTTATGCCTAATTGTTTCTTGTCCCAGCTACCAAGTCTTATGACTTTTAAAGATTATTAAAGATGCTTACGTCACTAAATTTCCTATGTCCTGTCTACTGAGAGTATAAAAGGTTAAAAATATCAAACTTTTAATAATTTAAATGATTTCAGATTACAAGATCTGGACTGAAGGACAAGGAGTTCGTAAGTGTAAAGAAAGAAAAATCAAAACAACAACTAGAATAATACAGAGAGATCACAGATGCTTCACTTCATGGTCCATGGAATAGCAATGGTCTCCAATGGTGAAGCTCTTACCATGTTAAGTTGATCCTATATGGCAGAATTTATGCACGTTCTTGGGAGTAGCCAAAGAATCAAGCAAGCTACAGCTAGGACAGCACAGCTCATTACTGGCATTTTTAAAAAGCCAAACAAAATCCTGGAAGGAGAGATTAGGAAGACGTGTACATTTTTCCTAACTGGTCTAACTAGGTGCCAAAAATCAGTAATTTTACACAGTTAGTTCATGAAAACATTAAAATTATGAGATTATAAAAATATTAAAAACTTTTTTTCTCTTACAAGAATGAAAGCACAGTTATAAATGAAAATCAAGTCATCGCCAAAAGTAATTTTTTGTCTTCTCTCTTATCAGACCTTTGTACAGTAAATTTTATTAAAATTACTACTTGAGGCCAAACATTGCTTTATTGAAATTATTACTCAAGAGTCTCAAATAGTCAAACCCCTCACCCTACCATGAATTCTTCAGTTTAATAAACTGAGAACATTACAGAAGTTTTTCTTTCAGGCTTAATTTTTTGCAGTTAATCCTCTACATTTCATAGCAGTGACTCACATTTTTTAGGTAAAGACAGTACTCATTGTGATCAATTTATATGTTTTTCCAGAAGATGTTACAGAGTTTAGACAGGTTTTAAAATACTGTTTTTGAATGAAAAGATAACTTAGAAATCATTTATCATAATTTCCTAATTTCACAGACATCGAGGGTCAGGGATAGTGTATTTTCTTTCTCAAATTCTATATAAACATACAAAAATGTGTATATATTTGTTAAGAACAGGAAAGCAACTTGTAGAAATTAGTTTCAATAACGATGTTGATTATAGATAATCTTTTTCTTTAAATGATCTTTATTGTTGTTATTATGTAGCTTACTTGATAGTAAAATGTATAGTACACTGGATTGTAGTTAAAAAGCTGTAACCTCTATTTCACATCATTAACTGTTACACTTAACCCCCAAATGAGAGTTTAGAATAAACAGGAAAGACTGCTACTGCTACTGCTAAGTCGCTTCAGTCGTGTCCGACTCTGTGCGACCCCACAGATGGCAGCCCACCGGGCTCCCCGGTCCCTGGGATTCTCCAGGCAAGAACACTGGAGTGGGTTGCCATTTCCTTCTCCAATGCATGAAAGTGAAAGACAATCACCAATAATCTTTTTCTACTCATTGTAATACATTTTAAACATATAATTTTGTATCTTAAAATTTTCTCTTATCATTATATCTTTATCCTAAAATTACTATTCCCTTCAAATATTCATTGGAAAAGACCCTGATGCTGGGAGGGATTGGGGGCAGGAGGAGAAGGGGACGACAGAGGATGAGATGGCTGGATGGCATCACTGACTCGATAGACATGAGTCTGAGTGAACTCCGGGAGCTGGTGATGGACAGGGAGGCCTGGCGTGCTGCAATTCATGGGGTCGAAAAGAGTAGGACATGACTGAGCCACTGATCTGATCTGATCTAATCAAATATTCAAACTACCAATTTAAAATATTTGATTGAAATAAATCCTTAAAAAAGCGTTTGTATCCGTCTGTCTGGAAGTGCTACTTAGTTAAACCTGCATTTTCAAAAGCCATCATTCCTTTATAATAACTAGCAACATGCAGACTTAAAGGCCAGAGGGCCCTACAGCACAGACTTTACATCTGATTTAAATTTGGCATAGCTCCAGAAAAGAATATGCAACTTCACTGCAACCAAGTTGGTTTTTCCTAACCCAGAACAAAACCAACACCTCCTGACACAACCCTGAAACTATCCCAAAGCCCATATTATTCTAATATCTAAACAACCAGTGAAACTCTTCACTCTCCAACCTCATTCTGCTGTCACACACACACACATGCACACACACACACACACACCCAGAGCTAAACGATAATAGATTCAAATGAACAGAAATCATTTAAACACATGCTCTGGAAATATGCTTTTGTTCAATTTGCTGCTAATATATTCTCAGAGCAATGTGAAATGTCATAAAAACGAATAATGCAGGAGTAAATACAGTTGCTCAAAGCCTTAAACATAGAACTCCTCTTAAAGCAATTAATCTGAAGAAAATGACTTTTTTGAAAAGTGAAGTATGTGCATGAAGATATTCACTGTATGTAACTGAGTAAGAATCAACAGTAACTGTATAACAATTAGAAGATTAGAAGCCACCTAAAAACTGGCTTACTAAATTCTGTGATATCATTAAGATGAACTACCGTATTGTCATTATGACATCTGAAAGCCAGGTAAAAAGGGAGAAAGATACGTAATCTAACAGGGAAAGAAGCGGAAATACTACATAAACTATAACTGTTGGTGATTTAAAAACATACATAGGTCAGCTAGAACTGCAACAAACTAAGCAGAAGTTAGAATAGTAGTTTCTTAGTTTAGTATAGTGTGATTACCGGTGGTCTTTTTCTTGTAAAAGATATTTCACAGCTTTTCAGTAACAAAAACATCTTGAAAGAATTTAATGTGACATGAGACAAACTCAATGGCCCAAATTCAAGAGCCAGAGTCATTTTATCTGTCCTAGTTCCTAATCTTATTGCTATTCGTACCACCTCCCCACCTGGAAGGTTTCAGAACCCTATCTCTGTTCCAGTCCTGCAGCTCTGAGCGCATACCCAGCAGCATAGCTGAGCAGAAAGTGTATTTACAGAGGGCAGACCTGAACTCTGCATGTGAACACATACAGAAAACGATAAAGATCATGGGGTCCTATTAGTAATTTACAGGACTGCGATTTGCTCTGGCCGGTACACCTCTAATTGAATTCCTCAGCCATAAAATCACTGGGACCAAACGAGTTCAGATATCTTTTATCTAAACCTTTTTTTCTCCCTTACCATCAGTTAACATAATTCTTATGGGGCTTTTCTTCTTTTTATAGATTCATTTGTCTTAGTTATAAATTAACCCAAAAGCAACTCTCCTGACTACCCAGCACTCCTGTTTCCTGTGTGCCGGGCTCCTTTCTACTTGCACCACTTAGGATTCGGGGCCATTTAAACTTCTGGTTGGTAAGTGATGTCCAGGAAACCATCTCTAGATTTTTAAAAAAGATTCCTCAGAAGGAGAAACACCCCCAGTCAGAGATTCTGCTCAAAGCTGGGCACCCTAGAAAGAAGGGGAATGGAACTGCTAAAGACTTCTACTTATTTTTTCACTTTTTAAAGTGCTGGTAAAACATACACTTACATAAAAAATGTACCATTTTAACCATTTAAAAATGTACAGTTCTGTGGCATTAAGTGCATTCACACTGCTCTGCATCCATCACTACCATCCAAAACTTTTTCATCTTCCCAGACTGAAACTGAGTTCCCTTTAAACACTAAACTCCCATTCCCATTCCTCCCAGCTCCTGGTCACCAGCCTACTTGCCATCTCTATGAATCTGACTATTCTAGATGACACTTTGGTTTCTTCTTGTTTCTCTTAAAGTTTCTGAACTAGTGTAGTTTACCAAATTGGTTGAACACACAAGAGAGCTGATGACAAAAAACCTTCAGGGAACAACTAATGCTTAGTATTTTTGTTTTTCAAGCCTAAATGCTCATTTTCATAAGCCAGAGTACATGTCTGCCCCTTACTTGGTCTTTCAGGAGTTTAGTCTTTTGATTTTAAAGTGGCCTTGGGTTTTTTTTTTTTTTAAGTTAAACTGATGTTCAAAGCAAACAATGCAGCTATCTACTTCCTTTAAGAATCAAAGTTCCCTTATTATTCCTTGTATTCATAGAACTCCCAGACATTTTACCTGAAAACAGCGTGATCTTCTCTTCTCTTCACCATTCAAATATAAGGCTCCTAATTCTACAGGCTTGTTCAAATGTTGTCTTGCATCAAGAAGAACGGTGGACCAAGAGATCATTAATGAGATGTAGACTTAGTTTGAACACTGAAGTCACACGTGACCATCGCCAGCTAAAATTTTTGCTAAGAGGTGGTTTCTGAGGACGCAGCACCTTGTGGGTGTTCTCCCCCACTCACAGGTTTTCTAGGGGCTGGAAGCAACTGGTTGGAGAACTACCTGAGGAGGAAGCCTGTGGAGCTGAAGAACTACGTGGGGAGGAAGGCTGTGGAGCCTAAGGAAGCTCTGTGCACGCACAGGATTAAGAAAGAGCTCAAGGTGTAATCCTTGATGAGAAGAGTGTTCTAAAGTTGGCAAACAAACAGAAACTCCCTCTGAAAACCAGTGAGAATCTAATAAGAATGGTTACTGAGGGACTCCAATGTAACTTCGAAAGAACGTCTCATCGTAAAATGATTTCAGGTTGACAGAAACGTTGCAAAGATACAGTTCCCGTGTCACTTGTGCTGGGCTTCCTACTGTGGACGTTTTACAACCGCAGCCCAACGAGGAAAACTAATAAAGCAACTGGCACGAGAACGTAAACAGGTTTATTCGGATTTCACCAGTTTTTCCACTCAGGCCCTTTCTAAGTTCCAGGGCCCAATCCAGGATCCCACATTGTGCTCTGTAGCTACTTCTCCTTATTTCCTCCAGTTTCTCACTCTTTTTTCTTCCTTTTTTCAAGTGGTTTTACGGAGGTATTCTTGACATACAGTGAAGTGCACACATTGACGGTCAGTACCTCAGTCTTTCCTTGTCTTCCGTTCCCTGAACACTACTGAAGAACGCTGGTGAGGTACTTCGTGGGATGTCTATTTAGATTTGCCCAACATTTTCTCGATTTGCCCAACATTTTCTCATTCAACTACCGTTATGAATTTTGGGGAAGAATTCTGAGGACCTGATGGGCCCTTTTCAATATGTCTTATTACTGTGGATATAAACCTGTTGAGCTGGATTACTTGGTTAAAGTGGGCTCTGCCAGGATTCTCCCCCATAAAGTAACTACTTTTCTCTTTGTAATTAATAAACATTTGGAGGGAGACACTGTGAGGCTCTGTGTCCATATTCTGCTCCTCCTGACACTCATCTTCTGAGTACCGGTCAGTGGCCCTGCCGGGAGCGGTCACTGCTGCTGGGGTTCTCTGAAGGCAGTTTTCCATCTCCCTCATCCCTTTCACGTTTACTAATTTAAATTCTTCTGTACAGAAAAGTACTTCTCCTTCCATTTACTTATTCCTTCAGTCATTCATTTATTTTGTTTTGTGCCTTACTCGTTCAGTCGTGTCTGACTCTTTGCAACCCCACAGACTGTAGCCCACCAGGCTTCTCTGTCCATGGGATTCTCCTGGCAAGAATACTGGAGTGGGTTGCCATTTCCTCCTCCAGGGGAATCTTCCCAATCCAGGGATCAAACTTGTGTCTCCTGCATTAGCAGGTGGCTTCTTCACCATCTCAGCCACCAGAGGAGCCCTTTATATCAGTATAGAATCATGTGTGTATGTATATGTATATACATATACACACATACATACATGACTGTATATAGATGGGGGTTGTAATCCAAAGCTGCAGTTTTTAAAAATTTTATTGTTCAAATTATTCCAGCCTTGGTCACTGGGAGTTGGAATTATTTGAATAATAAAATAAATAACTGTAGCACTGGATTTTAATACCCCATATAGAATATATATACCTGGGCATTGGATAAATTAAGCTACTTTCTCCTCCGTAACCTGGCATCAAGGCTGCAAGACTTACAGGGAATCAGGCAAGATATTTTTATTTTTCTCTCAATTTAACTACTAACACAGGAATCTAATATAATGTACTTGAGACTTATTTTCTAAGGATCTGAGTTATTTTCTCAACTTCTAGGTCACTTTCCTATCTTTGTTTTGTCTTAGACAAGTAAGTTACTGTGGCCTCTGTTCACTGACTGGTAGATTATACAGTAGAAAGTATTCTGATAGTCAAAATAAAAGCTCTCTAAGAAATTTTGCAATAAAATACTATGAAGTATTCACAGTTTTTTTTTAGGATTCTTTTAAATACAACTTTAGTACAATGAATTCTGAGTTTACCTACCGTTCAGGAACGACACTTGTTTAAGGAAACGTCCCTCTTGTATGTCTGTGGCTTAGAGTTGTATGTTGTGGCTTCTTTCAAACCTGAACAACTGAAAAGAAAGAAGATTTTTAATATACATACATATTCAAAATTCTTAGACAAACTCATCTGTCAAAATGGATAAGCAGAAATACATGTATTTCCTCTGTTGGATTTCATCCTGAATGTTTGCTTTCCCTGGGCTTAAAACGCTTTGTGTTCTCTAGAAGCAAACAACAGACTGACTCATAAATCGTGGAGAATCTTCCTGAAAAGACAAGTCTGTCACTGATCATGAGTCAAGGCCCTTTGTGTCACCCATCTTTTATGCAGAATTAATAATCGCACCTATGTTGCTGTGCAGACTTAAGAAAAACTAGATCTTAAAAGGATTACTAACCTCTAAAGATAGGTGATTGATCAAAGTTATACACAGCAAAGCTGACATTTATGAAAATACAAGCTTGTTCTAGAGGGCACATGCCTGCTAACCTAAAGTAAAAGTGCCACAACCATTTAGAGACAAGAGATGTCACACATTTCATGTGGAGCCTTTAAAAAATTTTTTTAAACTTTTTATTTTATTTGTGAGTATAGCCAATTAGTAATGTTGGGACAGTTTCAGGTGGACAGCAAAGGGATTCAGCCTTATACATACATGTATCCATTCTCCCAAAACTCTCTTCCCAGTGGATCAGATTTATAAAAGGAAGACGCAGAGAGCAGATTATTGAGTAATCATGCCAAAGGTCTAAGCATGTGTATCCTTGGCTCTTACAAAGGACTCAGGGATCCGAGAATAGCCGTGCGTTCCATAAAGACAAAACAGCACCCAGTGCCAAAGCCTTATTATCAGGGCCTTCAAAGTCCCAACAGCCAGACCCAACATTCTGCCCAGTCTAACCTCCTCCAAATTCTCATTTCTCTTTTCTTTTTTTTAAATCCTGCACCCTTCCATCTGGAATTTGCAGAAACTAATCTATCACACCCAGTGAATGTCACAAACGTGTTGTCGTTGCTGTTCAGTTGCCCAGTCATGTCTCTTTGCGGCCCCACAGACTGCAGAACGCCAGTCCTCCCTGGCCCTCACCATCTCCCAAGTCTGCCCAAGTTCATGTGCGTTGCATCGGTGATGCCTTCCAGTCATCTCATCCTCAGATGCCCTCTTCTCCTTCTGCCCTCAATCTTTCCCAGGGGAGGGAATAGCAAACCACCCCAGGATACTTGCTGTGAGAACCTCATGAACTGTATAAAAGGCATAAACGTAGCGGATCATGAATATAAAATGTTTTCCCATTTTGTTATTTCTGCATTAAAAGAATATAAACTGCAGCCAGTGTGGTTTGTTTGATTATTTGTTTGTTTCCCCAGCATTGGTTAATACTTCTGTTTGGAAATGGAAAACCTCCTAATGTGAACTCAGTATCAACGGTTAAGGTAACTACTTTATGTTCAGCATGGGGCACAGACAGAGCTAACTTGCCTGTTTTAGACCAGTATGCTTTGCTTTCTGACTGTTGATCTGTACTGTAACAATGTAGTCTGCATGTGAAACACTCTCTCATCTGTTAGTAAAAAATGAAAGGAGTCCCCACATCAAAACTGTTCATAACATATAATTCACATAATACGTGAGAAACAGCTTATCTACAATGGATTACCACTTAGAAAATTTGAATAAAATCTCTATCTGAAAAAGTAAAGAATGTTGACTCCAGGCTAAGATTAAATCATATTAGCTTTTCTTGACACTCACCTGAAATAAATATGAATTCATTAAAAAAAAAAAATTAATAGGAAGAAACTTAAGCTCTCTGGAAACTGCTACGTATTCCTACCCTGTGGCCCTAAGAGTTGGACCAGACAGAAAACTGGGCTAGTTTCTGTGACTTTCAGAAAGTCTAACTTTTTCTTAAGCCCCTTCCCTTTGGTAAACTCAGTAATCCACTCTCTTGTATCCATTTAGAAGTGCACTGTGCCATAGAAGGTATAGTTTCCAGACATAAAATGTAATAATCGGGCAGAAACAAGATCTATTCTGGGAGCAGTATATACCAAGGGTTATAGTTCTTTCATGTTCCCCATCTGATCAATTAAATGCAGACTGGTAGAGAGTCATTCATTCATAAATCTCTCTCCTTATCGATGTAAGCCAGAGAACGAGGCTGCAAACAGAGCAGACGAGCCCCTCCCACTTCAACAGAACCCACACTAGACAGGGTCTGTTCACGTCTATGCATCCACCTTTCTATTATCTGAGACAGGCTTTCTACCAGAATCTAAGTAGATGATAATGCAACTTACTCTACTCTGTCTGAAATGGTAAAAGTTGACTTAAGAAACAGGAAAATAATTAAAAATGGAAACAACTGAAAACTTATCAAAGAATTACTTCCCCAAGAAGCTCTGGGCCTTGATAATTTTATAGATAATTTTTTTCAAGTGTTCAAGGCAGAAATGTTTTTTGCTACAAACATTGTTTCTGAGTATAAAGAAAAAGAGTGACCAAATTAATTTTCAACACCTAACAAGAACAAAAATACCAACTTCACTTATTAACATTGACGCTAATGTACAAATAAAATGCTAATGAACAAATGCCTATAGAACAGTAAAAGAATAAAACACCATAATAAAGTTGTATTTATCTCAGAAAGACAAAGAAGATTTAATATTGGAAAACCTATTAGAATAATGTGTTCCAACACTGGGTCAAACTTTAAAAGAAACCACATGACTATCTTAAAAACCACCAGAAAAATACCCAGTAAAATTCAACATTCATTCTTGAAAATATTTCCTTAGAGATCTAAGAAACTTTAAAAACAAGAATATTAATCTCAGAGTTACAGCCAACATCATCTTATTTGTGAAAGATTACAGCAGCATCTCCCCAAATATGCTTCTATGGATAACTAGATTCCTCACGATTTTCCAGTGGAAAAGCTTCCACCACGAAATGAATCTGCACATATTGTTCCTATTTGGAGATTAATAAAGTACATTAACATTGCATATGTTCTGTAAGCTCCACGATCAGAAAAAAACCCAACAGTGTCAACAATAACAATCTGCTTAGCTATTTAGCTCACTAGTTTTCAAATGTATTTGAACATTTTTCTCACTTTCCATTATTTCACTTAACCCACTTCAGTGTGGCTTTTGCCACCCACCTTTCTACTGAAACTCAAGCAAAAGTGACAAGTGGGCTCCTTCTTAATAAATCCATTAGGCTTTTCTTGGTTTTCACTCTATTTGCACAATGGTGTGCTGTTAAGTGAAAGTCGCTAAGTCATGTCTGACTCTTTGCAACCCCGTGGACTATAGCCTGCCAGGCTCCTCTGTCCACAGAATTCTCCAGGCCAGAATACTGGAGCAGTTGCCGTTCCCTTCTCCAGGGGATCCTCTCAACCCAGGGACTGAACCTGGGTCTCCTGCACTGCAGGCAGATTCTTTACTGTCTGAGTCACCAGACATTCAAGGAGGCTCAACTCAAAACCACAGGAGACCCTTCTCACCTCCCTTTCGTTTGACTTTTTCATATCCTACGCTTTCCAAAGCATCTCCTTCAGCAAAAGTCCTCCTAACTCAACATGTCCTCCGTCCCCAGCCCAGTAATGTCACAATCTCTCCTTCCTCTCTGTCCCAGCTCTTTAGAACTGTGGCAACTTAAATCTCCTCCAACTTTTCACGTCCAGCCCCTTTCTACTCATTCTCCAATACCTGACAAAAATGCAGGAACTGACCTAGTAAAATCAACTATTCTAAGGGACAGGGGAAAGAAAAGAAAAAGAAAGAAAGTGAAGTCGCTCAGTCGTGTCTGACTCTTTGGGGCCCCATGGACTGCAGCCCACCAGGCTCCTCTGTCAATGGGATTTCCCAGGCAAGAATACTGGAGTGGGTTGCCATTTCCTTCTCCAAGGTGCTCTCAAATGAAAAGTCTCTTTGGTGCACTGAGGGAAGGCGAAAGTGTATGAATGTTCCCAAATGACTAATTTCTATCCCATTGAGTTAAATACCTGGTCTGCCACTGACCTCCCCGCCCCCAAATTGGTGACTGATTCCATGAGAATCCAGGGTCAAGATGAGCCAATCATACCGTTCCCTAGATTTTTATAACATTCCCATTCAAAACTGGCTATTAAATTGATGAGGTGACAAAATAAAGTGACTTTATTTGAATGAAGAGGAATTTAAGAGAAAGGGGAAAATGGAAATAAAGAATCTCCTAAGAGCGGTTGGTTTTCAGTGACAGTGGAGTTACTGAATATAAAGATTTGGTGATCTACTTTACTTTGTCACAAGTAATTATAAGTACTTTCAAGTTGCTTCCTGCTAACACATAAACCAACTGGCAGGGAACCAGAACAACTGAAAAGCTTGGATCTAATCCTTGGGTACATCTGAATATGGTTACACTTCTGTGGATGGAATTGTTAGGTGTGGAATGGTGCTGGTAGTGTGGGGTGTAGTTATCTCATTCTCCGGCAAGTTAAATACTGGGAAATTAGACTCTTGCTAGTGTGTGCAAGACAAGGTGCCTGGGTTCAGGCTGCCTGAGTTCAGATCTTAGTTGTATCACCTGGTAGGTTATTTTTACCTCTCTGTGTTTGTTTCATCTGCAAAATAGAGATAATAGCGTATACCTTTAACAGGTTGCTGGACGACTAAAATGAGACAATGTATGTAATGTGCCTAAAATAGAGCCTGATAAAGAATCAGGGCTCAGTAAATATTAACTATTACTATCAATTGCTGGGTTACTTTTTTGATGCCTGAGATAGTTAAGGAAGAGTCCTTTAGTAGGATGAGTAAATGACAGTTTAGCTGAGGATTTAAACTGTAGAGCAGACTCAAGTGGAGACTGAACTGGAAGGAAGCATTATCTAAACATGAAATCCTATGATTACATTTATAAACCAATCTTTAAGTTATCCCAATGAATAAAAATATTACTCCAAAAAGTCATGATACCTATTCAGGATTAGGAAGGAGAATGAAACTGTAGATTTGAAATGAAAAGCAAGAGGGACTTCCTGGTGGTCCCCTGGCTAAGACTCTGTGTTCCCAACGCAGGGGGCCTGAGTTTGATCCCTGGTCAGGGAACTAGATTCCACACGCTGCAACAAGAGCCTTCACGCCCCAACAAACATCAAAGATCCTGCAAGCCACAATTAAGACCCGCCACAGTCAAATAAATAAAGAAAACTAAATATTAAAAAAAAAAACAAACCAAGACTTCCAAACTTAAAAGCAACAATTATTTGTTGAGCATCTGACATTTGTTAGCAGTGTTCTAGGCACTGGGGATAAACAATGAACAAAACAGAGAAATATTCCAGCTCTTGTGTAACTGTGTAAATCAAGATGTAATTAAAAAAATTAGATGGTGCTAAAGGATCCCATGATATATCTGATACATGTACCATGTGGAAAAATGAGGAACTCAAGTTGTTAAAGACAATTAGCTATTTCAGTAAGCTACAGTGGTTTACTAGGAATTGTGACTTAAGATCTGTTGATCCCCGTCTCCAAATCTGAGTATTAGTGATTCACTAATTTTTTAAAAAATCAATCAAAATCCATTTCTAAATGATAATCAATTTTATTTCAAATCTGAAGGAGAAACATAAGCATGTTGCTTATGTTACATTCAGAGTAAAAAACCCTGAAGGTACTCATGGTGACTATAGTTGTTAACACTGTATTATATAATCAAAATTTGCTAAGAGCATAGAACTTACATGTTTTCTCCAAAAAAGAAAAAAATGAATAAATAAAGGAGAGAGAGGTATTTGTGAGTTGATGGATGTTAACAAATGGAGGGAAACCTTTCACAATACATAAGTATTTCAAATCACCAGAATGTACATTTTAAATTTATGTCAATTTATGTCAGTTATGTCAATTATACTGCAATAAAGAAAAAAAAAACCTATGTCCTTATTTGATTGGTAGATTAAAAATACATTCCTTTTCCATACTGTATTTAAGAGACTGGACCAAAAACAGAGATACTAGAAACTGGGAAACGAGAAAAGGAAGAGGGCCATCAGATAAGAAAGCAGAAAAAGAAGGAAAAAAAGGGACAGAATATGGAAAACACCAGAATGTTAAAAAAAAAAGGAGGGGGGGAGGGTGGGGAGTAAGAACAGAGTTAGAGTAAGAATGGTGCAGTGGTAAAGAACTCACCTGTCAATGCAAGAGACGCGGGTTTGAGCCCTGAGTCAGGAAGAGAGCCCTTGGAGGAGGAATGCCAACCCACTGCAGTATTCTTACCTGGGAAATCTCCTGGACAGAGGAGCCTACCGGCCTACTGTCCATGGGGTCACAAAAACTGTCAGACACAACTGAGCAACTAAACAATAACAAAAAAAAAAGGGCAGGCATTGAGGGGCAGGGGGAAGCAGGAGAGGCCCAGAAAGCAGAGCCAGAGGAAATGGCTTTTCCCATTTCAGCTCAGCTGCTCTCTGTGGACACAGACTTAGAAAGGACCAGCACTGGTATCTTAAATATTGTGTGGAAATTAAGAAGCCTCCACAATTACTGAGCCAAAAAGTGTTCACAGTGGTAATTACAGAAGGATGCTGTTGCCTTCAGGAACTTGTCTTTGTTTTTTTCTCTAAACTCACTTTCTTTACTTCCGTGCTTGTGTTTATAGCAGTTTCCTATGTGACGTGCTTTGCCCACCATATTGTTCGATGAACAATACTCAACAAATATTTATTGAGTACAGGGCTTCCCAGGTGGCTCAGCAGTTCACCTGCCAAGGCAGGAGATGGCAGGAGATGTGGGTTCGATCCCTGGGTTGGGAAGATTCCCAGGAGGAGGAAATGGCAATCCACTCCAGTATTCTTGCTTGGGAAATCCCAGGGACAGAGGAGCCTGGCGGGCTAAAGTCCGTGGGGCCTCAAAGAGTCGGACAGGACTGAGCTCTGAGCAGGCATGCCTCACTCCTACAGAAGTCTAGTTCTCTGGATCCTCCCAAGTACAATCAATCTATGATTATTTGAGCTGCTCAAATGTTGACAGTAAGAGTTTGAGACTTGTCATAACTAAGTGAAATAAGCTGAATAATAAAAGTTATTTGAGCTTTCACCCACACCAAAATGGAATCCCAAAGGCATTCCCCACATGGGTAGCCGTGCCTGGTCTTGTCTGGCCTTTGCGTTACATCACAGGAGTGGGGACTAATGATTTAGGGGTCAGCAGGCTGCCTGTGATTTATGTAACTTACTTCTGCAGAAATCTGCATTGCCTGTGCAAGTATCACATGGAAGAGGAACTCCACGAATAGTAAAACTGGAAATAAATGACAGCCGAGAAGGCATTCGAGAACAGTACTTTCTTTAAAAAGAACTGTGGAACTCACTGCACAGGTATGTTTAAAAATCAAATTTGCAGGCAAATTTAGGGAAATATAATTACAAGCAATGATGAGAATGGCAGTAGACACTGCTGTTCCGATACGGTCAAATAAGAAAGAGAAACGTAATCTGCAAAAATGCTGCACTCACTAGCTGTATACCTGAAACTTACACAATACTGTCAATCCACTACACTTCAACTTAAAGAAAGAGAAAGTACTCTGTTCTTCTAAGTTACTGTTACAGAATAGGGAATCACCTTAACATCGGAAGGGACTTTATAAGGTCCCTGATTCATTTCTCCTATCAAATAAGGCCTCTTAACAGACAGCCATTCAGATTCTGTCTAAATATCTCTACTGACAAAAGCACGCACTTGGCACTCACACGACAGCCTTCCCCACCTCTGGACAACTGCCGTTGTGGGATTTTTTTCTTTACACTGAGCTCACGTATGCACCCCCCCTTTAATTTCTAGCAATCCTTTGACAATCTATGACCTAGGAGCTCCACAGGGAAAGGAGCAACCTGCCTTGCCCACTGTTCATCCAGAGCCAGCGTGACGCATGGCACAGGATAAAGTGCCATAAAAATGAGCCATAAAACTGCTGACACGGCCAACTGCCCGGCAAGACCCAGTCCCTAAGTCCAGTCCATCTGTCCTTTAGGGCAGTGGAGTTCTAAGTCGGGATGAAGGCATTTTTCTTTTTAATCTGTTGTGGATACTTTTATAAAATGCAAAAAAAGTATGTGCCTGAATGTCATGACAATATAGACCTTTCCCCCCCCATTCATGATGTTTTTCATTTATTTTTTAAATTTGACATGTAGTTGATTCACATTGTTGTGTTAGTTTCAGGGGTACAACAAAGTGATTAATTATACATACATATATATTCTTTTTCAGATTCTTTTCCACTATAGGTTACTACAAGATACTGACTATAGTTCCCTGTGCTATACAGTAGGTTCTTGTTGAATATTTATTTTATATATAGTAGTGCCTCCATGCTCAGTCACTCAGTCAAGTCCGACCCTTTCTGACCCCATGGACTGTAGCCCACTGGGCTCCTCTGTTCATGGGATTTTTACAGACAAAAATCCTGGAGTGAGTTGCCAGTTCCTACTGCAAAATACATAGTAAATGTATCTACTAGTCTCAAAGTCCTAATTTATCTCCCCCTTCCCTTTTGGTAAGTGTAAGCTTGTTTTCTACTATAAACGTCTGTAAATGCTTATCCTCATATCTGAGCTTACCTTTTACCAAGTCGGAAACCAACAATGAGCAGAGCAGCATCAGAGCAGGGGCCGTCTCCAGAAGCTGCTTCACAACGGCCCTCTCCTTTTGTCTCTTTCTGTTCTGACAGGCCCTCCTCTGTCCAGATTTTGCGATAGCCTCCTAGCTGCTTGCCCTGCACACTACTGCCAAATGAACCTTCTGATTAAATCATCTCACTCTTCCCCCCAAGACCTGGAATCCCAATCTTCCTTACAAGATAAAGCCCACACTCCTTTGCCTACACCACAGAACCTTTCTCATCCCATCTGAAATCTACACCCAATCCCATTTCTCACTCCTCGCACAGACACACGACCCACTTCCGCCGGGATGATCTCTGCAGAATGACCTCCCAAGCCTGTGCTTATTCACTAGTCCAGGCTTCGTTTTCTTGCCCTGGAAGTTCTTTCCCCTTCCTCTTATGCCATCTCAAGCCCTGAACTTTTTTGCTTCTGCGTAAAATTCACATACATAAAATTAACTGTTCTAAAATGTGCAGTTCAATAATACTTAGGACATTCTTAAAGTCGTGTAACTGTCACCTCTATCAAGTTCTAAAACAGCTTAATCTCCTCAAAAGGAAATCTTGCACCATCAAGCAGTCACTCCCCCTGCCCCCGCTGCCTCCAAGCCCTGGCAACAAATAATTTGCTATCTATCTCTATGAATCTGCCTAGTCTGAGTATTTCATATTAATGAAATTGTATTTTGATTCCTTTTTCTTTTCTGCTATATTTAAAAGTCATTTTCCATTTTTCCAAAGTTAATTTTTATTGGACTACAGTTGCTTTACAATGTTGTGCTCATTTCTACTTTACAGCACAGTGAATCAGCCACATGTCTACACATAAGCCCTCTTTTGGATTTTTCTTAAGGTTATCCTGTCAACTCCTCAATTTTTCACATATAATCCAATACCCATCTCCTCTACAGGCTTTTCATGGGTTTACCCTCCACTCCACACTGATCTTGCCATCTCTGAATTTTTGCAGCACTTGTTTTCTGCTTTCTCTAGTCCTTTCCCACACTGATTTGAATTTTTGGTTAACTGCATCAATGTTGCCCCTTTTTGATTCACGTAGCTTATAAACTCTTAGTTCTAGGAGCTTTGTTGTCTCCCTTTGTACCTAGAGCCCACTGAACCTGTACGTAACTCATTGTGTCCGGCTGTGCGTGAATGAGGCGCAAGTGAAGGACGCTCAAGTCTGGATCATCAGTGAGAGCCGGCTCCAGGCCCAGGTCAGCTCTTATCCTTCCTTCTGTCGTGGCCTCCTGCCTGCCCTGTGCTTCTCCCTCAGTGTCACATGTATAGGTATGGGACACCTCTTTGCCCTGGTACGAGATGAACAGGTGTGTCTGCAGGAGAATGATGGCAGGTTGCCCAGGGGTGGAGAGGGTGCAAGTTCCTTGCACTGATCTCTTGCTAAAAGACTCCTACCTTCATTCTTCAGGCACACATGAAGCCCTAAGGAGAAAAGTGGGTGTGCAGAGATATCACAGGGCCACATTAAAAAAAAAAAAAAAAAAAAAGTTCGCCTGTTTGCTTTGCTTTTATATGTAAATCAGTTCCTTTGCCTGGTATTTTGATTTGAAGTAGCTCATAAACGTGTATCTACCTTGTAAAAGGAGATTAACTGTTAGACAATTATGGTGATAATACTTGTGATTCACATATGAAATAGCTGAGCATATAATTATTTTATACATTATAAACAAATGAATAGGCCGAGACTATGTAGTGTTTTATCTAACAATTGACAGAACGTTTGAAAGGGAACCGGTTTTATTTTCTGCATGAGTAATAAATCTAAGTAACATTCTGGATCACACATCTGTAGGAACTTTTCTCCCTGCTGTAGTATTAAACTGAATTTGCTAGTTGCCACTGGAAGTCTCCAAACAAGAAAGTAAAATGGCGCCCTGGCCCTCAGGCCATTTAAAACCTGTTCTTCTGACCAGGACAAGAAAAAGATCCAACATAGAATGCTAAAGTCTATAATTAACATTTTTTTTTCTCTCTTCATATCCCATTTTGCTCACTTTAGCAGAGCAAAAGGGAAATTTCTTCTGGCATTAATTTCATATCACTCTGTGTAACCAAAAATGTTAAAATAGAAATAAACATTTTTAGAGAGTAATTTAGGGAATTCCCTAAACATCAGTAAAGAATCCACCTGCAATGCAGGAGACCTGGGTTGGATCCCTGGGTTGGGAAGATCCCCTACAGAAGGGAATGGCGACCCACTCCAATATTCTTGCCGAGAAAATCACATGGACAGAGGAGCCAGGCGGGCTACAATCTATGGGGTCACAGAGAGCCAGACATGACTGAGCGACTTTCACTTCACACTAAAGACGTGGAGAAGAGTAGCACCGAGAAACCCACAATAAAACAGCACAAAGCAGTCCTCAAAATCAAGCCAAGTTTGAAAGCATTTATAAAGTGACGACAACGTGCTCTGTCCCCTGTGCTGTGTGCTGTGGATTAGGGAAGGCGAGCAGGGCACATACACGTGATAAGAATAAAAAGATCCTCACCGCTCATTTCTACTCTCTAGGAATTCATAATTTTGCTTGGTACAGAACTTGCACATAAAACTTGTAAGACCTGACTGCAAACCATCAGCAAACACAATGAGTAATATAGAATCTGGAACGTGTTAAATTGCATTTCAGAGTAAATCTCTTCCAATTATGTTTCAGCTAAAAGTAAAGTTAGTCTGCATTTTCTGAGTGTAATAGCTAGTGGCCCGGGTGAATTATTTCACAAGTACGTTGTGTGACAAAGGAAATCCAACTGACACTTAAAACTTAACGTGTGGGGCAAAAACAAAATATCTGTGTGTATGTGCTGTGCTTTGTCAGGACCAGAGATGGTTCTAGCAGGGACGAACTCGTGGTCAAGTGCACATCAATCATGTGAATGGCCTAAAGACACATCACACCACTGGGCTGTGTTCCGTCACTTACTCATTTTCTTAACTTTCACTGAGTTCGGTTATTTGCCTGCCTGGTGCTAGGTTCTGATTCCCTTCCCCAGTCTGAAAAGCACCTGGGCCACCACCTACAAAGCCATGTCACCAGGTGGGCAGACTTTGCTTCCTGTATAAAGAAATCTAGTGCTGGAAAGCCAGAGGTCATCTGACAATGTCCATGGATTTGTGAATAAATTATGGTGGAATCTGCAAAGTTTGAAGGCTTTGGTTACATCTGCATTGAGATGCACTCTAATATTCCATGTCTATATAAGAAAATATTAATTCTACTTAACTTCATATAACTTCCTTCAAAATCTATTTTCCTTACCATTTTTTCCCCCCAAAGTTTCATGTTGTTTAGGATTTATCTCTAAGTGGTCAGTAAGACATTTTCTGAGAATTGAAAAACAGAACTGAAATGGTAATCGGACAACTGGGTCTCGAGTACAGACGTTGAAACAGCGGGAATACTTACATTGACCAAAGGGCAGTCATTTGGAGTAAGATCTGGGTCTCCTTTTACTCAAACATAATATTCTAAATATTTACAAATTCTAAATATGCTTTTAAAAGGTAAGTTGCTAACTTTATTTCCCAGGAGAAAAAAGTATTGTTGTTGTTTTTTAAATTTTAACAGCATAGTCTCAGTGAAATTTGTTTCACGCTTTTGTTAGGTGTAATTCATTTTTCTGATAAATAAGGTTATGAGCTAAATTCACTTGGATAGCTAACTACTTAACTATATCCATTTTGAAATTACTATGAAATACATACTCCTTCTGCAAAGTGAATCCGCATCCTATTATTTGTATTTTCAAGAACAGTTAATAGCTTATTAACAAAAGACGCATCCTTACATCCTTTGCTAGTAAACTCTGTTGGTAAGAGAGAAATGAAATAATACAATAATTATATTATTCAGTATGTCTGATACATACTATGTATGTATAACCTAAAATAATATAAGAGATTTAGGAAAAATATTCAAGGACACAGGTGTTCCCCTCCTTCACATCTAACTCATAGACAGCCACCCAGTTCCAGGCTGGCCTGGCAATGCTGCCTGGTCACAAGGCAGGAGTTAGACTATTGCCTGCTCTTAGTCATCATGTCTCCCACTAACACCCTCGTTAAATCTAGATAACAATACTCATGAATGTCAGGAGGGATATCCTTGTCTGTTTTGTTCACTGCTTTAAACTCCTTCTCTAAAACAGCTGTTGGCACAAACTAGGAGCTCAATAGATTTTTGTTGGATAAATAAATCTTCACTAAAAAGGAGCTTCTCTGTAGATTTGTTCTTGGGAGTGGGAGGGTCATCTCCAGGTTTGTGTTACCCGCTGAGGTTTGGCTTGGGCTGTATCAAGGATTAAATCATCAGAAATAGTGGCAGGGGAGGGGAAAGAAGAGAGAAATAGCTAATATCCCTGATATAAAGTTTCTAAAATAACGTTTAAAACTTTGTTTTCATTTAGATAAAAGCTATTCTAAAGGCATCAGGCTGATATAAATTTCTCAAAGGAAGTTACAGGCTATTCTAAAGGCATCAGGCTGATATAAATTTCTCAAAGGAAGTTCCTGAGAAAGTGACAAGAAAAATATAACCTGTAATCTGGGTCGAAGGCAAAACTATTTAATTTTCCCTTTGGGATTTTCTAGAGCAATGCAACAGAAAAAAGGAAGAAGTATTCAATTCAAAGGACATTGCTGTGTGTGTGTATATGTGGATAGTATACACACATACACATATATATTGCTGTGTGTGTCTGTCTTTTTCTGTGCTCACTCTGAGGTCTGACGAGATTTTGGGAAACCTCTACTCATCACAAATTATATCAAGGTCTCATAATAACCATTTGTAGTAGACGTTTACCCTCTTGTGCTTCTGCATCAGCTATTTATGGTTACAAGTTCAGAATTCTATCAGAGTTAGAAGACAAACTATCACAAGGTTATTTAATTTTAGGGGAAAAAAACCCATAATACATATACATAGGTTTTAGAAAAAGACTTAAAAGGGGATAGCTGGAAAGTAAAATAACTCTGGAAACTATTGTTTAAAATAGCTGTTGTTGGGTGGATGCTAAAGATCAGATAGAGCACAGGCCCAAAGAAATCAACAAAAGCAAACCGTATGTATGACTGAGAAAAACTAAGAGGCTGTTACAAAGATGGAGTATTTTTTCCCCCCAGAGACTAGTCCAGCAGAGGACAGAGCAGCCCAGTATGTGAGAGAAAACTAAGTGTGAAATAAAACTGGGTATAACAGAAAAGAATTCATGTCCTGTCTCACATTATCTTGAATGGCTTAAAAGCAATAAAACAGCCAGAGGGTTCTCAATGTTTAATTTACTCTTTGCTTGATCTTTACTGATCAGGGGCACAGACGTACTAAAAAATAAAAGCAATAAATGTAGGCTTTTAAGCAGAGAAGTAATTTTATACTAATGGCTAAACTTTGGAAAAAAGAGAAAAGCATAAAAACAAACAAAAAGCCTTCTGTATCTATTTTAAAATATAAAATACGTTTTTTTTCGTAACTTTTTTATTGTCCCTTCATATGCACATTTATATAAGGTTTCAATCAATGGTGCACATACATTCTTTATGTTACTTTTTAAAAAATATTTTTCAAGTTTGCTCTAGTTTTCCAATTTGTCACTGACAATTACATAACATTCCACCTACTAATTACATCATAATTTACTTAAGCATTCCGCTGCTGTTGAATAGCTATTTCCAAATATTGGTTCCTATAGCAATGCTTGTATGAAAGTCTTCGTGTGTGTGGCTTGTCCTATATCCTCCACCTCTTTGGAAAAAATCTCCAAAGTAGGGGTACAGCAGCAGATTGTGCAATATTTTGCCCAACTGCCTTTTTAGCAGGCGGAACTAAGTGATAATGACGACAGCTATACATAAGAGAACCAGTTTCTTTAATTCCTGAATCAGAATTTTAGGATAAAAAAAAAAAATCTATCATCAATAATTACTAGGACTGGTACATTTTCCACAATTATGAAACCGGAATTGAAGTTTACAAATCCATATCTTGTAAGTCTGTTTAACGTGGGTCCTCCAGGGCCAGACCATCCTCAGATACTGTATAAAATCCAGTCTCTGAACTTACAGACTGGGGATTCTTGGCAACCATGCTAAAGGTAAGGGGAATCAGCGATTCTCCGACGAAGCAGATAGCCGGCTAACCCTCTACAGACTCGAGCTTATCCAAAACAAGACTGAGCCTAACAAAATGTCAAACCAACAGAGCCAACGGACAGGATGGTCTCAAGAGCTTCTATCACTACCTATAGAGTAATACATCAAGAGACTTAACTATAGGCAAGAGGGAGAACAATCCGGACTGACTGCGCTGCACACGGGGCTCCAGGCTCTCAGATGGGACACGGGGCTCAGCAGCAGTGAGAGGGTCTCACACACTACAGGACAGAATCCCCTGCAGGGCTTGTTGAAAGACAGATTATCAGGCCTTATCCCTAGAGTTTCTGATTCAATAGGTCTGGGGTGGGGCCTGAGAATTTACATTTCCACCAAGTTCCCAGACACTGCTCCTGCTCCAAGGACCACTCTTTATTATAGACTATTTCTTGATTTTTTTTAAAAACATGTATTAAGTACCTAGAGAGTACTGTGCTATGTGCTGAAGACAGAAAGATGAGTAAAACCAGTCAGTCCTGCTTCAAGAAATTAATAATCTATGTTTTTGTAGACATTGTACTGCTCTCGTCCTGAAAGTCAACAAACTGGGACCTTGTTGAAAACCAAGTTTAAAAGTATATTGCTTTTAAATAAAACTAGGGTATTTCTAATTAGTTCCAAATGCTTTAGGAAAACATGTAGTAATCCTACATTGGCAAAGGCCTGGGTGTTTTCTTCACTCTTCTGAATTTTCTGAACATATGCAAATAATTTGCTACAGTATCTTCTTCATTTATATATATATATATATATATATATATATACACACACCATTCATATGTTTGTTCTCTTTCATAACTTCATCCACCACATAAAAAAGAGAAAGATTTTATATAAGTACTTGTCCATACACAATCAAAACCTTGTTTACAAAACCCAGGTAATTACCAACTGACAGAAAAAAACAACAGTAAGTACGGTAGGACTTAGGGATTCTCTGATTTAGATTTAGATTTCAGAAACACTGTGGAAAAGTGAATGACACAACCATGCAATATGCTTACTTATACCCATGACGGTGGCCTGTACTTAACTGTTAAACACTGCCTATCAGCTGATTCACAGAATTAATGAACTTGCTTTTCAGGTGGCTACTAAGCTTCTATTTCCATCAGATACACATTGATTTCCTGTAAGTATTTTTGGCAAAAAACATAAAAGAAAAAATAAAGTATGTATAAAATTTTATGACCTGAGGATCTGCCAAAGTCTTAAGCATTATTTATACATCTTTGGCATATTTTTTTATGATGTGATTGAGAGATTCCTCTCATTTCAATCTGTTAGAAAGCTACTTTATAAGTTTGGAAGAACTAACTCAAGAAGGGACTAGATAATTTGTCTAATGTCACAGAGAGAGGAAGACATAGTCAGAAGTAATCGTCATGTATCTAATTATACTAGCCAACTACCAACCCCTACAGCCTTAAATTTGATAAGTTTCTTAAACTGACATTTAGGAATGACGATTTGTTTTTTCTGAAGGAAAAAATGGTTCAAGGAAGAATTACAACACATCTTGATTTTGGTTTTTAGGCCAGGCCGTGCAGCTTGTGGGATTTTAGTTCCCCATCCAGGGACTGAACCCAGCCTCTGGCAATGAGAACGCAGAGTCCTAACCACTGAACCGCCAGGGAATTCCCCTGTGTTGATTTTTAAGAGAAAAAAATATGCCTGTGTGGGAGAATATATCCTTTTGTGTCACTACTATCTCAAGTGACTATTTTCAAATTTGGTTTCATAAAGGCTGGTTTATGGAGAACTGGGGACAGGACTCGCTTTAATTTTATTCTGCCTTCTCCTGATCCCCTCTTTACATTTCAAGTGTGTTTATTATTCCTTAAAAGCTTTGCCTGCAGGTAGCAAGCAAACCAGGAAACTAAACTCTCAAATTTTTGCTGATAATGTCTTAAGGAATATTGGCATTTTGAAGGCAGACTCCAAACTTTCAAAGGACACAGACAGCGGAGACGAAATGATGGTCAGTGGAGTGGGGTCAAGGTGAAGGAGTTCTTTCCAGCATCTCACTGCTGAACGAGGCAGTCTTCACCATACAGGAGTAGTTATTCCTTAAACACACAGGATAATAATATCCCCTCTCCATTCACTTGCTAGGGCTCTCTCCTGAAGCAACCCAGAGCTCCTGAGACAGGGACAGTGCCAAGCAGCAACTTTAGAATTCAAAGCTGTCCTAAAAGTTTCTGATGTCACCAAGGCACAGGGTAAATTCTTAGAAACCAACCCCTTCCATTCAGGTCTCTGTACGATTACTGTGCAACCCGCTGAGTGTGGGAAGTGAGTGCACACAGACCTCTTACACTCCCACTCAGGGTATTTCCCTAGTTTTCTCTCTCCCTCCTAGCTACCTTCTCCTTATCTACGGTAATCTGTGCAGACTTCACACCCCGGCTCTATGCTAATCTGAACTCTTCCCAGAAGGTCAGGAAATGTGTCTCAAAGGGTCTTATCCACATATTACAATTCTAGATGAATCCACGAATTGAAATGCTTCTTAAAAAAAAAATCAGTTAAAACCAGCAATGAATTTATTTTCTAAAAAAAAAACAAACAACCCACTGAAGTGAAATAAAAACTGTTTCTTAAGACACTGAATCAAATTGAACTAAACTTATAGGATCGAGTGTAAATCCTCCCTTATGGTTTTAAATCTCCATTGTAAATGATTCAGGGTACATGAACTGATGACTTCATTTCTTTCCTTTATGTCTGAAAAATCGCAATACAGAAAGGAAACCTATCCTAAAAAAGATTTTCAAGTTGAGAATGGCCTGGTCACTGGAATAGCTGAAGTAAAGTGTAGCCGTGGCTCTGAGAAAGCCAGAGAAGACCCATGAAGAGAATGGAAATGAGGGCTGCCCCCCACTCCCCAGCTGCAAAGGGGGAACACCCATCTACAGGCATGGCCCAACACTTCTTTGTCCTCTGCCTCCTCATACTTTTACTGAGGTCCCCAGTTGGCCTCTGTAGGTGAACTGGGAACAGAGTGGGGTTCGAGCTGGGAGTCAAGGCCCTTACTTTCTTGCATAGGAGACAGTTCACAATAGAATGGATTTTTAAACAATCCATAAGAAGAATTTAAAATTTATTATCTGGACAACTCACCCTTAATTACATGCTTTTCCAATGAGTCCCTACTAGTAAACTGGTGGGTTCCTAGGAGGCATGTTCACTTTTCAAGTCGCTAAAAGCCTATGTTTTGGGATACGGCTTCTTAGAAGGAGCCCCACGTTTTATGACGAGCACGGTCCCTATTTATTCTTTAAGCTGCGACACTAACATGTCTTTTGATCTGAAGGATCATAGGCCTCAGTATAAAACAAACACACGGTAAGCATTCACAGTATATGCCATAAAAATATGTAAAGACTAGCACTTCATCAAATGAAAGCACAGCTTGCGCCTTCTAAATGCGTGAAGACGAAAAATGGACACGAAAGACTACACACTGTGTCTACACAGGACTCACAGCGATATTATCAACAGGACAAAAATAATTCTAGGCTGATTTTTGTCCAAAGTCACCAGAGAATAGGAGATACAGTTTTAAACTGAATAATGATGAAATATCTCATTTCAGAAACATCTGATAAATTGATCACCACATGGCAAGCATTATCTTCTGTTCACTGTTAACAAGAATCTCAAAATTAGTACTAGGGTGAACTATTAATATTTGTAAAAGAATTAGCTCAATTAAATTCAAGAACAAGGTCATATCATTTAAGATACACAGATTTGCTGATAAAGTCTTAAAATCATACAAAAAAAGAGAGCACGGAACAATAATACCAATACTTTTCCCATTTATACTGATAAGGAAATGGAGAGTTAGAAAGGATAATTTACTTGCCTCAGTATAATAATTTAAATAGTTCAAAATGTAAACATTCACAGTCTGAGTTAAACATTTGTTATTAAAACATAGGTGTGCATTGACTGTTGAAGAAAAATACTAATAATAATAAACCTGTTTTTTAAAATAAAAAATAATTTAAGTATACACTATTATCGGTGATAGTTGTCTTCACATCTCCAAAAGTTTCCCCCCAAATACAGTCTACTTTATTTGAGCTGATTTCCTTTCAAAAACCTACAGTATTTTAGGTAAATAAAAATTAGAATGAGTTCAAAAGATATGCAATAAAACTCCCCCAAATCTACATCTTATTGTGATAAAATACAAATAGTAAATGACAAAGCCGGGGAGGATTAAAAATAGTCTTCAATTTAAAATTTTCATCTAGAACGCTATGACACTAACTAAAGTTTGATACACTGGGGCAATCTATGCTTGCAAGGTGGTTATTTACAGATCTTATTCTATTTTTGTGGAGTCAAATTAGATCAGTTTCAAGGGATTAAGCTTTTTAAATCACTGCCCTTTTTGTTGCTTTTAGGCCTTAAGAGAGAAAGCAACAGCTCAAGAGGTCAAAAGCAGTACAGAGATCTGCTAGGAAAAATAAAAGCAAGTTAGAAATTCAGTTTAATAATTTTGAAGGTGATGGGGGACACATGTTTATATCCATAGGCCAGTAACTTCTATCGTTTTCTTGATTAGGATTTTAAAAAAATTCTCTACAGCTGATATTTATTTTTAGTGGAACCCAAAACTTCTTTCAGTATACTTGCCACATTTTATGACATTATTATATTTCCAAGTTCAAGTGATAGTGAATTCAGCAGAACATCCACAAATTAGAATGACCAACATTTTCTGCCCTGCTCATTGGTCATATACAAATCCTATGAAAGAAGCAAAAGTAACAGACCAGGATATATAAAACATTTGTAAAGTATTATTTTAATACTGTTTTCATGAAACTCTCCCGACAGTAAAACACCATTTCACAATTTGAAAACTAAACGAAATGTATTATTAATACTTGTGTGCGTTTCCATGGCTGTGCCATTCATACAACTGTCGAATACATAATTATCTTATTTAAACAAATGATTTTTTTTACTGATTAAGAGCAATTAGCTATGATCAATAATGTAATGCATGTTCCTAAAGTCATGCTTTTTTCCTGTACAAATTTTCATATACAGGGATAATACAGTTTTAATGTCATAGAGATGTTATAATTAATACTGTGATTGTTTAAAGTCCTATGTTAAGTCTTTAAAATGTCGTTCTGAAAAATATACAAAGAAATGAAGAGTAAGGAAACAGTCCCCTCAAAGAAAATAGCAATATTTACTTAAAATGCCAACTGCAAAAATATGTTCAAGGTATTTTAAATTTAATAAAGAATATGATGCAGGTGGATATTTTAGTTTTAATTTAAAAATAAATTATATTCTTTTAAATTTAAAAGCATGAAAAAAACAGTGCCTAAAAAACTTAGCCTGGAAATCTCCAAACCTTTATACCTCACTGATGCCACGTTTTTTACAGTAGTTATCATAAAAGCAAGAGACAAACTTTTAAACGTGAAAAAGAATATTGATTTAAAAATTAAATCACCCGTTTCTACCCCCTTTCCAGTGATTTGCAAGAGATTGAGCGGTCGGTCATTAATTGATCCTAAGATCTTTAAATTTAAGATCTAATTTTCAGCAAGTGAAGTATCACATATCATTATAATTTAAATAAAGGATAATGACAAACACAGTAAGACTAAAATGGATGATTTTGTAACAATCCTCACTTTTTGGCTAAGGGCATTCATTTAAGCGTTTTGTATATCAGAGAATACTATGGTGCCTATTAACTTCACAGACTGAATCCGACTGAAAATAGGCAACATAAAAACTGTTTTCAAATTTGAAAAAGATCTTTTGAAGTATCACCCCGAAAGCTGACTGGTGGCATCTCTGTTTTCTACAGACCTTTCATAGGAGTGGAAAGAACTTCTTTAAGAGAGAAGCTTCAGTGAACATCTACATTGGTCTCTATTCCAGAAGGGTTTTGTAAAAATCATCTAGACGATCATGAGGTCCTGTTTTCAGTCAGCGATTGATCCCTTCACTATGAACAGGAAGACTGCCACCAAACACCTGGGGTATGTCCAAGGTTTGCCCAGCGCCTTCTAAAGAGTGTTAGTCATTGCTCTCTCAATATCTCTAACTACAATTTGTTTCATGAATGATAAAAACAGTTGACATGAAAATAGTGTACTTCAAAACCAAGTTTCTCCAGCAACAGGTTTCAGACAACTCAGTTAATCATCGTGTCTGGTTTTGTTTTCAGACAATGATCTATAAAAATCAATCTTACATGTTAACCTCAATCTTGAAAAGAAAAAAAACTTTAGTTTTTCTTCATGACAGACTGCTATGTTCTTTTAAGCTTTCTCTCCTCAAATAATTGACACTATTTCCCCAACCATTACTCTCAGACCCAAGCGAATGAAATTCTCGCGGTAAAACAAGAGCACGACCAAATAATAACAGAATAGTCATCACCACTAGCCTCACGAGCAGCGTCCTGCAAATTTTGGACACGCATCACCAACAGAGTGATTTCAACAGAGTGCAATTACAGAGTAAGCCGACTCACCTAAGCAATGGGACTTAAGAAGAATTTAGAGACGCAGGCCTCTGATCGCCGGCGGAGGTAAAGGCCCCTTCTTTACCTAACCACTGACCTTATATAAAAGCCGCAGATAGGTTACTCCCAGTTTCAGCCTCCTTACCTTAGGCTCCTCCCCTAACACCGAGGCAGATAGTACCACAGATACACACCCACTTTCCGCCCCCTACACACAGGGACTAGAGATTTCGGTGAAGCCAGCCCTGCGTCCACCTTCCCCGGTCAGGGCTCGGCAGAGCGGGAGTCGAGCCCGGCACGTGGAGGAGCCACCGCACCGTCCGGCCACCTTCCGGACCGAAGAGCGGGTGGGAAGGGCCCGCGCTCTCCATCCGCTGCCCCCGGGGAGCCAGGGAGCCCCGCGTCCCGGGCCACTCCGCTCGGTTCACGGCCAGCCCGGTGCGTGAGTGCACCGAGGCTGAGGGCGCGCGCTCCCCCACTCGCGCTCCGCCCGCCCCCAAAGTGCGCCCCAGGCTTAACTGTTACCGCGACCCCACAGTGGTCAGTCTGGGCGCCGGAGACGGAGCCAGACCTCCGCGGCCGCGGGACGCGCCCGCACGGGATCCTGCGCAGGGGGCTGTGGGGTACCCCGGGCAGCGGCTCCCAGACCACTCCCTCCCTGGTCCCAGGCGCCCCGCGCCGCGCCGCGCCGCCGGGGGCTCGCAGACCCGCGCGCTCTCGCACCCCGGACAGGCGCGCGGGGCGCACGGGCTCGCGCTTCTGGTCGGACCACAGCTCTCCCCCGCGCGCGTCGCCCGCGGCCTGTGCCCTCCGCCGCCCGGACGTCTCCTCAGGGCACGACCCTCGGCCGGGACGGGACCTGTCAGCCCGGGTGCCGCCGGTCCACGACCCTGCCACCCCCGGGGCCCCCTCAGCCCAAGACCCCATCGGCCCCACCCCGAACTCTTCTCAGCCCGGGTCCCCGTGCCCGGCGCCTGCCCCCGAGCGCAGCGGGGCAGCCCGGCTCTGACCTGCGCCGGTGGCCTGGTGGCCCGCTCCGGTGTCCAGGCGGCCAACCCGAGCGCCCCAGGCGGCGGTGGCTCGGGCGCGGGCTCCCGAGTGCGGTCGGCCCCGCCCGCAGCGGCCGGGGCGGGGGCAGGGGCGCGGGGCGAGGGGAGGGGCGCGGCCGCGGCGCCGCCGCCCGGCGCACAGTAGGGCCCCCCGCGCGCCGCGCCCACCGTCTAGCGGGCGAACCTACTCTGCGCCCGGCCCCGCCTGTTCCTCGCTACCGCCGCTGGGCGGCGGCCCCGAAATGGTCCCCTTTTTCCTGACGAGGGACCGGCCGGAGCCCGGGAGGATGCCCGCAGTCACGTCGGGGAGAGCCGACGAGGTGTGGGGCTCCCTAGCCGCCCCATCTCCCGGCCCGCGGGTCTCGCCTTCGCACGGTGGTCTGCGGGTGTTTTTGTTGTTTCCCCTCAAGTTATTTTCAGTAACATCCTTTTAAGTCAAAATTTTAAAAAGGAAGAAAGAAAGAATGAGAACGTACTAAGGATCACCTGTTTTTTTTTAAATCCCCTGCCCAATGACGCTGCACACTTTCAGCTCCCCGCCACGCCACCCCCACCCCCACCCCACTCAACCCTTTCGCATTTCGTATTTCCCGCTGGTATTCATGGTTCACTTAAAGTGACAAAGTTTAATTGTAAAAATTTAAAGTATTCCTTAAACTCACTGACAGAATTTTTGAAATTCTTTTAGCAGTTTCTGACGCCGAGGGAGCCGGACACGTGGTGTGTGTGGGTGGGGGGTGCGAGTGGGGCGGGGCCTGGGACTCAGGTTGGGAGAGTGAGGCGCAGTTCGGTTCCGGCTGCCTCGTGCATGGACCAGGTGGACTCTGGGCACCTTCGTTTCCTGCCCCTCCCGTGAACCTGTCCAAAGCGGGGCTGAGAGATGGCCAACTAGAAAGCCTCTGGTCTTCTGGACTGAGGCCTTACTTACCTTGTCTGTTTCCGATCCTATTTGCTGAAAAGCACACCCTGTTCTGAGTCTGGCAGTCCTTGGGGAGCGAATAGAGCCCGTGATTTCAAGAAGCGTTATCAATTACTTGCCCACGATGCTCTCCACCCGCTTAGCGTCTTAATTTAGCCGGTTCTTTTTCCTCTAGGGAAGCTGGTCCTCGTTTGCAGTTACAAGTAAAATATCGTGAGGATGTTTATCATCTTGGAGAACGTTCAGAGTTTAATTCAACAAATCCATGTCCTCTGCCCGGCCCATAAAATAGGAAGTTGAAGAATCATAGCTCTAGAGGGACTTAAAAGAAGACCATCACCGAAAACCCCTACTTCCTTGCCTGCCAGGTAGGTAGACAGCTTGACACCGGCTCAGCATTCTCTGCTCAGGCATCGAAGTGCTGCATGCGTCCCTCTTCTTGATCACTCCAGACTGCCAATCTGCTTAAAAAAAAAAAAAAGAAAAGCTGAAATATAATTTGTAGAATCTGACATTTAAATAATCTAATTTAAATGTACAACCCAATGATTTTTAGTTTATTGACAGAGTTTTCCCCCACTTGTATTGTGAAATAATGGATATATATCACTATATTAAGTTTAAAGTGTACAGCATGATGGCTTGATTTATGGTATGTTGTGAAATGATTACAATAGGTTTAGGTAACATTCATATAGAGACAATAAAAACAGAAGAAAATGTTTCTCCTTGTGATGAGAACTCTTAGGTTTTAAACTCTTAATAACTTTCTTAGTATCATGCAGCAATGCTAACTATAGTCATCATGTTGTGTATTACATCTCTACTACTAAATTATTTTTCTTCCAGTCTTACTGAGATATAATTGACATACAGCACTGTATGTCAAGGTATATAGCATAATGATTTGACTTACATGCATCATGAAATGATCATCACATTATAAGTTTAGTGAATATCCATCATCTCTAGTAGACTTAAATTATTTTATAACTGAAAATTTGTATTTTTTGACTATCCTTTAATTCCTCCCCTCCCACATCTGGTAGCCACAGATTTATAGGTTTAATTCTTACTTTTAGGTCTGTGATGTAATTTTGAGTGAAATTTTTTGTATGGTGTGAGGTAGGACCAATCTGCTTTTGGTGGAGAAATACTCATAATTAAACAATATTGACTGAATGGAATTCCATCATAGTAAGCTTTCCCCAACTACAAGGGCTTATTCCAAATACTGAGGTTTGGTCCTAGGGCACTTGTTTTAAGTTCCCTGGTGGCCCTTTGGTAAAGAGTCTGCCTGCAATGCAGGAGAACCAGGTTCCATCCCTGGTTGGGGAAGATCCCCTGGAGAAGGAAATGACAACCCATTCCAGTATTCTTGCCTGGAGAATCTCATGGACAGAGTATCCTAGTGGGCTGCAGTCCATGGTGTCGCCAAGAGTTGGACACAACTTAGTGATTAAACCTACCTACCTACCTAAGCTCATAACTGGTGCAACATGTTTTATAGTTGATCTGAATACTTGCTAAATTTCCTTCCAGATTTTTTTAAGTGATTTTTTTACTATATATAAAAGACTTTAACAACAAGGACCTACTGTATAGCACAGGGAACTATACTCCATATCTTAAGCCTATAATGGAAAAGAATCTGAAAAAGAAGATATAAATGTATAACCGAGTCACTTTGCTGTATACTTGAAAATTTCAACACAACATTGTCAATGAAAAATGTAATTTTAAAAAAGTGACCTATACTTGGTGAAGCCTAAAAATGTAAGAAGTTAGGCAATAGAAAAAGAAATAGCATAAGTCTGTTTTTTAAACTACTGGTCTTGATTTATTAGTGGATTATGAAATCAGTTAGTGTGTCATAGCCAAATACTTTTTATAAGTCAAATAATACAGAACAAAATAGAAACTATCAGCATTCTGTCCTAGATTAAAGTGTTGCCTCATTGTATTATGTGTGTGTGTTTGTGTGTACCAACAGTTGATGTAAAATTTGTTTTCTTACTGTGTTTGGGGCTACATTTTCAAAACTTGGACAGACAATGTATAAACTATAGTTGCAGAATTCTTTCATCCCACAGACATTTACTGAGTGCTTATTTTGCGCCAGGTCCTCTGCTAAATTCTGGGGATAATATGATACATAACACGTGGTCTCTGCCCTGCAGCAGTGCACACATGCAGTTCTATCCACATGTAATTTCTAGAAATGAAAGACTGTGCCTTGGTTCACTCTCCCCAGCTACAAGGGCTTATTCCAAATACTGAGGTTTGGTCCTAGGGCACTTGTTTTATTTTTTTATTTTTTTGCAGTTAATGCTTAGTTGTTTATCTCACTTGAGATTTGCAGGCATATTTGCTTTTCTTCTAACTAGGGGAACTTTGTTCCCAGGTTCATAATTACATACTATGTTTATTGTATTGGGAAGGAAGTACAGGTCTAGTCATGGGAGTTGGCCTTAACTGAATTGATTTCCAGTCTATTCCAACTATACTTAAACTACCCCTACCGACAGACCTCAACTTTTTTTTTTTTTTTTCCCTCAGTCCTCAGATATTTTTAAATACTGGTATATTATTTTTGAAATCATGACAAAATGTTATTTTCTAGGCATTTAGCAAAACAGTGTTGGCATCAGTAGTGAATGACATTTAACCATGTTGCAGACCAAAGTTAGGAAAATTAATATGCTGCATTTCTGGTTGTCCAGTGTGGGAGGAGGGTCACTTCTTTACAGCAGCTGTGTGCTGTCATGTCTCTGACATTTGTTCCTCCTCTATCTGCAATACCATTTCTCAGTCTCTAGACACCGTAAATTCCCAGGAGATTTATAAGATCTTAATTTAAAATTAAAAAAAAATTATAACCAGTTCAACATGTTGGGCAAGTTAAACACACACACACACACACCCCTACTTTGTGAATGACTGTTGTTTTTCTACACATGATTTTTAAATCTAGTTATGAAATTTTACCTGCAAGCTCTCAATTTTACTTGAATTTTATTACGGTCCTTTTCTCCTTCTCTTGCTATTCTGTCTTCTCTTATCTTGCCTCTCGCCAAATGACTTGCTCCTTTTTATAAGGTCTTAAGTACCAAAGTCAGGCTTGCAATCCATGTCTTCTGATTTTCAATTGCCTGATCCTTTCACTATAACATCTCTGCTTAATTCACATTCTATTTCTGTTTGGAGTGATTGCCTATAAATAAAAAAGAATTTTGCCAGAATATTTTAATAAATGCTTGATTATATGTAAATTATTAGGTTACAATATAATACAGCTATTGGTTCAAAATTTTAAAGATGGAAAATATACACAGCTTTGTATTTTATTTTCTCTTAATACCCCAATTTACAGCTTTCTTTTAGATAATTTGAAAAGATTGAAACAGACATAATTTTAAGGCCATTTCTTTGATGACTCCTAGTTTTGAAAATGTTTTCTCTCTCATAATTTGTAATAATAATATTTAATTCCAAGGAAATTCCATTTGGTAGTTTCAGTAGTTTTGAGTTAGACTATTTAAATGTTAAAGTTTTAATTGTTTAAAACATCTTTTAAACATTCAAAAAATACTTTTGCTATCCAGAGAATAATAAAAAAGAGGTTTGCCCTGCTTCCTCAGTTTTTATTCATTCCTCCCCTATCCCCAGGAACTGATGTATTTTGCCTTTCAGATTGCCCTGTAAATATCAAGAGGTAGGAAGTAGTCAGCTATTCGGAAGAAGAGAATGCCAAGCAGGGTTTTCAGTTCAGGAGAACTGTCCTACCTTCTATTTGTCTTTTCGTTTCAAGAGTTTCGTTTTCATGAAGTAATGGTAGAATGGAAAGAGCCCTAACCTTTATCTCTGCTCACTGTGACCTAGAGCAAGAGACCCACCCTCTCAGGCTTAGTTTCCTCATCTAGAAAATGGAAATATATTCTCATAATCTCATCAGTGACATAATTGAGAAAATATCAAGTCAGGCTCCTAGTAGGAACTCAGTGAATGCGGCTTATCATCTAGGTGAAAGCAATTAGACTGCCTTTTTTTTTTTTTTTTTTCTGATAGTCACTTGCATTAATACACAGTTTGGATGCTAAACAGAGGATTTTTTCATATACACATTCATCTTTAGTCATCAGCCTACATGGATACTCTACTATCTTGCATGTAAAAAAAATCACTAGCCAAAATAAGTAGATTTTGAAATAGCTATGAATCCCAGATATCTGTATAAGAATGGTTTTCTCAGGACATGCATGGAACTTACAGGTCCTAGGCTTTGTCACATAAAACAAAAAGCAAAACAAAATAAAAAACCCTTTTTATGATGGAAAACATTAGACAAGTATAGAAGTAGGCAGAATAGTGTAATGAATCCCCCTTGTACCCATAACCTGGTTTCATTCTATGTCTAATCCTGTTCCATCTTAACCGCCTCCCTCTTCTGTACCATTCTAAAACCCCCAAAGGAATTTCATCATTTAAAAGTTGGTTCTAACAGTTAGCTCTGGTAGATTTTCAATTGATCAGAAAAATTTCTCTGCTAATATTTTCACAACTCTTCATGTCCATCATGGGCGTGTTGCAAAACGGGCTCACAGCTCAGAGGGCTGCCATGTGCTTACTCTGGAGTTTTGGGACCTGAGGACATAAATGCTGTATCCAGGCTGAGAAATGGGCAAGGAGCTTGGACTTGGGAAAAGACAGTTACGGTATTTCAGTTGCTAACAACAGAACCACCAGAACAAAAAAAACATAAACAAAATCCCAACACTTGTGTGTCTGTGATGGATCTGTCTCCCCTTACTAAGATGTAAGCACTTTGACAGCAGAAGCCATGGTTTATTGATTTTTTTAAGCCCAGGACCTGTTGCCCTACACGGCTTGAAACCAAATAAGTGGGCCATCAGTGTTTGTTGAATGATTGATTGCTGAGTGTTTAACTTGCAAACCTAAGCCTACTATTAAGCAAATAATTCAAATGTCTCTTTGTCAAGAGATCCTCCATCACTATGGTTCTTTATTCTAACAGTTTTATTTTTCTTTCTACATGTATCACTACCCGAAATTATATTTTAACATTTATTTATTGTTTGTTTTCCCACTCTGGAACATGAACCCCATGAAAGCAGCAATTTCTTTTTTTAGAGACTATTATTTTAGAGCAGCCTCAAGTTCACAGCAAAATTAAGACAAAGGTACAGGCTGTTTGTTTAATTTTTTTTTTTATTTGCTATTGTAACCTTGGCTTATGGTATGCCTAACATATGGTAAATGTTTTTATTATTGAAAAAATAGTAACGCCATAAATTCAGTCACCTTTAGAGGCCGTATTTTCATCATTCATGTCTACAAAGTTGAGGGATATCATTTACGTAAATGATATCCCTCAGGATATCTCAGGCTCAACTATTTAACAGAGCCTTACCTAGGTAGCCACAAGCCTTTCTGTCTTTATGAACATAATTTTAATTTGAATATTTGGACCCATGTGCCAACTTTGCTGTTGATCCAAACAGCTGCTGCTACTGATACACAGTATCAGACTGAGGATGAGAAGTTTGAACCAAAGCCTGAGGAGCGAGGCTTCTGGTTATCGTGAGTTCAGCGACTCTTTCCACGGTGACAGTCCTGTCACATAATTTCCCTTATCCCTTTTTACAGAAGAGGTTTTCAGGCACACAGGGGCCTATTTCTGAAATGCCTTAAGGTATAAAAGTGTGAACTAAGCTAGCAGTAGACTTCTTGCTGCCCTGGCCATCCCCACAACTTTCTCTCCAGTCCTGGCACTGCTACCTACAAGGAGCGCTTTTCACGCATCTGAGACAGGAAGCATGGACCCGCTTTCTGGAGATGACACGTAGGCCTGCACTACACTTGTGTTTTGCATTTTTACTGCCTTTTAAATGAGTAACTGGTAGATTGATCGTGAACCGCCTGTATATGTTTCGGAACTTTTGTACACTAGTGGGGACAGATAGGGAGGGCGTTGGGAGATGTGTATGCTTTACAGTAGGTAATACTTTGTTAAAACTCAGCATTCAGAAAACTAAAATCATGGCATCTGGTCCCATCACTTCATGGCAAATAGATGTGGAAACAGTGACATACTTTATTTTGGGGGGCTCCAAAATCACTGCAGATGGTGACTGCAGCCAGAAATTAAAAGACGCTTATTCCTTGGAAGGAAAGTTATGACCAACCTAGACAGCATATTAAAAAGCAGAGATATGACTTTGCCAACAAAGGTCCGTCTAGTCAAGGCTATCGTTTTTCCAGTGGTCATGTATGGATGTGAGAGTTGAACTGTGAAGAAAGCTGAGCGCTGAAGAATTGATGCTTTTGAACTCTGGTATTGGAGAAGACTCTTGAGAGTCCCTTGGACTGCAAGGAGATCCAACCAGTCCATCCTAAAGGAAATCAGTCCTGAATATTCATTGGAAGGACTGATGCTGAAGCTGAAACTCCAGTACTTTGGCCTGATGTGAAGAACTGACTCATTTGAAAAGACCCCGATGCTGGGAAATATTGAATGCAGGAGGAGAAGGGGACGACAGAGGATGAGATGGTTTGATGGCATCACCAACTCAATGGACATGAGTTTGAGTGAACTCCGGGAGTTGGTAATGGACAGAGAGGCGTGGCCTGCTGCGGTCCATGGGGTCACAAAGAGTCGGACACGACTGAGCTACTGAACTGAACTGAACTGAATACTTTGTTTACTGACATTGTATCTGGCAGCCACTCTTCCTACCATGGTGATATGGGTACATGGAATTTTTTTTCCTCCCAAAAGTATTTTTCTGATTTTAATCTCCTATAATTATCCATTTATTCTCTCAAAGTTTCAGTAGGTCAATTTCTGCATAACTTCACCTAGAATGCAGAATTTTAAAATATTTTTTTTTATTCCTGTGGTAGTAAGAAGTTGATTCTTCCCTGTACAGGGATTTAAGAAGGTAAATTTAATTGACCTCTTTAACTGTTCTCCTGCCAAGTGGAATTGCAGTGGCCTAGATGAATTGCATCATTTATTAATGACAGAAATAGAATTATTAGCATTTAGGGCAATATTTAGTCTGGTTCTACAGAACATAATTCTCATTATGGTTTTTCAATTACTATATTTAATACTAGACTGACTAGACATTCCCCCCACCTCCAAGTTTTAAACCTATCATGTAGCATCTTAAAAGAGGCAATGTTGTATAAAACCAATAAAATATTTACAAACCCGCAAAAATCAATAACAATTGTAATATAGGGGCAACAGAAGTCAATACAACCAAATAATGGAAGGATATTTAAATCTAAGAGGAAAAACAAAATAGAAAATAGAAAGAAATCACAGCTCTGGACTTTTATGTAAATTGTGACTTTTTTCTTTTTAATTATTTTTTAAAAATTATAGAATATAAGCTTCCTGTAAAAAGTCAAGCCACCTGTATACCAATGTTCATAGTCGATTGTTCATAGTCGTAAAAAAGTGGAAACCATCCAGATGTCTATCAGTTGACAAATGGATAAACAGAATCAAGTCCTACAGTGGAATAGTATTCAGCCTTAAAAAGGAACAAAGTGCTGATAATAGAAGTATAAGCCTCAAAAGCATTATGCTAAGTGAACAGTGGCTTAAAGCTCAACATTCACAAAACTAAGATCATGGCATCTGGTCCCATCACTTCATGGGAATTAGATGGGGAAACAGTGGAAACAGTGTCAGACTTTATTTTTTTGGGCTCCAAAATCACTGCGGATGGTGACGGCAGCCATGAAATTAAAAGACGCTTACTCCTTGGAAGGAAAGTTTTGACCAACCTAGATAGCATATTCAAAAGCAGAGACATTACTTTGCCAACAAAGGTCTGTCTAGTCAAGGCTATGATTTTTCCAGTGGTCATATATGGATGTGAGAGTTGGACTGTGAAGAAAGCTGAGCACTGAAGAATTGGTGCTTTTGAACTGTGGTGTTGGAGAAGACTCTTGAGAGTCCCTTGGACTGCAAGGAGATCCAACCAGTCCATCCTAAAGGAGATCAGTCCTGGGTGTTCATTGGAAGGACTGATGCTGAAGCTGACGCTCCAACTTTGGCCACCTGATGCAAAGAGTTGACTCATTGGAAAAGACCCTGATGCTGGGAGGGATTGGGGGCAGGAGGAGAAGGGGACGACAGAGGATGAGATGGCTGGATGGCATCACTGACTCGATGGACATGAGTTTGGGTGAACTTCGGGAGTTGGTGATGGACAGGGAGGCCTGGCGTGCTGCAATTCATGGGATTGCAAAGAGTAGGACACGACTGAGCGACTGAACTGAACTGAAGTGAACAGTCGGTCACAAAAGACTTCATATCATATGATTCCATTTATATGAAATGTCCAGAATAGGCAAGTCCATGGTGCCAGAAAGAAGATTAGCTGTTGCCAGGGGATTTAAGGGGGCACAGAGAAAATCAGGACTGATTATTCATGAGCATGGTTTCTTTGGGGAGGGGTGATGAAATGTTTCA
Organism: Bubalus bubalis; assembly: GCF_019923935.1. Classification (NCBI taxonomy): domain Eukaryota; kingdom Metazoa; phylum Chordata; class Mammalia; order Artiodactyla; family Bovidae; genus Bubalus; species Bubalus bubalis. The sequence continues at coordinate 56,722,602 of NC_059177.1, forward strand.
GGTAGTGGTGATGGTTGCACAAGTCTGTTCCATACACGAAAACCTACTGAATTGTCCATTGAAAAGGATGACTTTTATGGTCTGTGGATTATATCTCAGCTAAAAGAATGATGGGGAGAAAAAGATGGTTAATTATATCCTTCCCGTACCAAATAAAACACCCAGAATGTTTTTTTCTTTTCTCCAGCCACCTAGCCTTGTTTTTTTTTTTCTTTTTGTCCTCTTATTCTCTTATTCCAGGGCTGCAGCAGACTACCATTCAGGTTATAACTCTGCCCATAGGGGCTGGCCAGGTGGACAAAGAGGGGCTGATGTCCCAGCCATGCACTCATTCATCCTGAAAGAGAGGGCTTTCTTCTGATTCATGTAAAGGTGACTTTGCCTGGGCTTTTGCAGTCAGGACGGTTGGTAGATACATGTACTTAGTCTGCAATCTTGGACTGAAAAGCAAGCGCTTCATAAGTCAGAAAGAGAAAGACAAATACCATACGATATCATTTATATGTGGAATCTAAACTATGACACAACTGAACCTATGAAACAGAAATAGACTCAGACATAGAGAACAGACTGCTGTTTGCCATGGGGGAGGGAGGGTGGGGGAGGGGCGGATTGGGAGTTTGGGGTTAGAGGATGTAACCTATTACATATAAAATGGGTAAACAAGTTCCTACTGTATAGCATGGGGAACTATTGATATATTCAGTACACTATGATAAATCACAATGGGGAAAGAATATTTAAAAAACAATATACACGTATAATTGAATCACTTTTCTGTATTACAGCAGAAATTAACCCAACATTATAAATCAACTATACTTCAACTTTAAAAATTCGATAAAATAAAGAAGTCAAGCACTTCATTGTACTCTAATGCTGTAGTGGGATTATTTTCTAGAAGCGAGCACTCTTTGGGCCTCTCTTTACAAGTTGGGTTGAAAATTATCTGATTAAGCTTAAAAAGTACATTTCTATTTTAAATATGTTATACAGTTCCTTTAAATTTGCCTTTTTTGTTTAAAAAGGATTTGGTGTATTGTTCAACTTTACATTATGATCCTCCAATACGGTTTTTATATTTGATACCATCACTACTAAGAGGATTTCCTGATGCTGATTTGTTCTAACAATGCAACTTTTCTGAAGGCATTCTTATAGAGATTTCAAAAGAGCTCAAATAATAGTATTTTCTACACTAAATTTAATCAGTGAGTCAATGCACATTTATTGAGTTATTATTATGTTCAAAAATAACAGTCTATTCCAAACAGGAAGAACCCCCAAATCATGGTACTTTACATACAAAGTTCTTATGTACTTAGCATATAGTAGGTACTTGATAAATATTAGTAGATGAATCCATGAATAAGAGCAATTTTGTTTATTTGTGCTACCTAAACATATTTGTGATACCTAAACACTGACAAATAACCCTAGAATTTAATAGGTCCTTAATTCTACCATTAGAGAAAGAAGGGAAGCTGATGTAAAAAATGTGATAAAATTAATGACTACTTCTAAGATACATCCCACAACTCTGGCAAACTAACCATTGTTTTAGTGTTAAATATTTGTAGCTGCCAATTTTTTTCAGCAGTTTTTTTGTCTACTTTGCCTGTTTGTTTATGACAGAGTATTTACTGTTACCTTTCATGAATATTTGAAGTGTTTCTACATAAAAATCAAGGATCAATGGTTCTCAAATCTGGCTGCATATCAAACAGTGGATGTTTGTGTGCTTGTTTGTTTCCGTCCTCGAAAGGTGGAATCCAGGATTCTTAGACTAATTAGTACCACCTGCTTGAGCCCATGAATCAAATGTAAGAAGCATCTTAGGTGATTATTTTAAGTCTTATTTTTAACTACACAAGTTATACAGGAACAGGATTTTTTTCATAAAAAAATGGAAAGGTTTTGAATAATGCCAGATTCTCATCATCAGTCCCAATCCCGCTCCTTTCCTTCCTTGACACGGGTGTGCTCCTTTCGCACAATAAAAATTTGAGAACCTCTGCCATAATGAAGAGGTCCGAAGCAGTAAACTGAAAAGTTGTGTTAGAACTCAAATACGAGGCCACATTTTTAATGTTTTCTCTATTGTGGAGTTGCAAAAAGTCCCGCGTGCATGCGCGTGCGCGCCCGCGCGCACACACACACACACACACACACACTGTTGTGTGAACTACAGAGTCCAAGTCCCAGTTAAGACAGAACTCCCTTTTCAAGTATTTGAGGGCCATCATTTAAGATGATATCTTACCAAAAGAATCTCTTCCTTCTCACGAAAATAAAAAATGTTTAATTTCAGCTACCCTCAGTGAGAAATGTGAGCAGTGGAAATAGTAAACATATTCTGTGTATGGGGAAAACAGTTGGTATTCGGTAAACACCAAGTAATTTATTGACTTGGCAAGGATCCCTTGAACTCTAGTGTATAGTTAACTCTTACTTATCGAGGAACGAATTTTACTATTTTGGAAGTTGTAAGGTCATTGAGCCTCCTTTCATAATTTTACTAAATTCTAGACTATGGATCGTGTGCCTGAGATAGCAGAGATGAATTAACCAAGCTGAAGGGGTGGGGGTGGGGAGCTGGTATAGGTTCACTGTCAAGTCCTTATTAAGTACTTCCTCTTTGCCACGCACAGTGTTAGCTGGAAGAGAAACATCCTGCTTTTAGGGAGCTTATTGTCCTGTAGAGGAGGCAGAAACTTAAAGAAAAGTAGAATACAATGGGTAAGTACAATGAAAGAAGGGTTGCATGATTCTGGAGGGTACACAGGAAGGCTGGGAAGGGAAGTGCTACCTGAGCTTAATCTTGAAGGATGAGTACAATGCAGCCATATTAATAATAAACATATTTAGGAGGGAGAGTCCAAGACCTTTAAAAAGAAAAACAGAAGAAAAGAATTTGCTCCAACTTGAGCAATTAATAGGCCGAGTTTGAGACACACTAGATTTTCAGTGTTGGTTGTAGGACGGGATCCAGGTGAAGATGTCCACGGACGATTGGCACCCCGTGCCTGTAACTTTGGAAGGGATTCTCAGGTGGAAATTCAATGGAGTCGTCATATGCTAGCAGTTGAAGCGTTTGATGTGCCTGGCTTGCCAGGGGGAGCAAGAAAAGGAGGCTGAAGAGAACTCTCTGCAGGTGATGAACTTGTAAGGGATAGAAGGAGTCTGAGAAGGAGCCACTGGAGGGGTAGAAAAAAGAAAAATGAGAACGGCCTGGTACAGTGAAGGGCAAAGGAAGAGGGAAGACGATACTGTCAGATGGCACACAGCCGTCAGTTAAGACGAGCCTGGTGACTTTGGTGAAGGAGGAGACGGAGGCAGAGACCTTGTTGGTCAGGAACACTTACTGAGCATCTACTATGTGCCAGGTGTTGTAAGGTATCCTGCTGTTTAATTTTTACTCTCTGAGGTATTAAGGCATTATCCTCACACTACAGCTGAGTCTATGAGGCACCGAAAGGCCTTGACCAGAGACGAGACGACTTGCCTGCAACAGATGGACACTAAGCCAGCTGTACCTGACTTTGGGTCCAGCCTCTCAGCCACTGCTGGTGTCCAATGGTGGTGAAAAACTGGAGATAATGAATGTGGGGCAACTCTTTAGAGACGTTTGTCAGTGAAGGAAAGAGGATAGATGTTCCAAAGGAGAAGCTGGGTCTAAATAAAGTGGTTTTTATTTTTGTTTTTAGGATTAGAGAGGTTTGCCCATGATGATGAGCTGAGGACCAGCGCTAGTGAGAAGGAAAGCAGTCGTCTCTAGAATGAGGTGTTGATGTATTTCTAATAAGAACAGATCTGGGGAGAGGCTGTCAGTTTAAACAGCTGAAGCTGTTTGTTATACTTTATATATGTCAGTACGCTTTATGAAAGAAATCACCTTCAGTGGGTGTCCATCCAGTTTTTTCTCACTCTGGAATCCATTAAAATGTAATTAATATCATTCACGATAAAATAGACTGAATTTCGTATTTCACTACAATTCACAACTTTACTCACCATATCAAAGTTGGCCCTACCTATCTATGCTCAAGGTCAATACTAACAGTCAGAGATAGGCCCCATTTACACGATCCCTTCCTACGTTCACACGATAAAATCTAGCATTTTCTTTCCTTTCATCAGCTGCTATGCTCTGGTGGAATGCTCAGAGTTCTTTTCTTTGTAACAGGAAAAAAAAAAAAAAAAAAGTGCCCATTGCAGAGCTCCTAGGTGATCCTGCTGGTACTGACTAGTTTCGTTTCTCCCAAATCTTGTTTTCAAAAAAAATTATGCCGTGTGTGGGTAAACTTTATCTAAACTGAACTTCTAGTAATTACACTAGAAGTGTTAGCTGCTCACTCGTGTTTGACTCTCTGCGATCTCATGGACTGTAGCCCACCAGGCTCCTCTCTCTGTGGAATTCTCCAGGCAAGAATACTGGAGTGGTTTCCCATTCTCTCCTCCAGAGAATCTTCCCGACCCAGGGATCGAACCAGCATCTCCTGCATTGCAGGTAGATTCTTTACTGTCTGAGCTAACAGGGAAGTCCAATTATACTAGAAAGGGCAGTAAAATTCAACATGTTTAGTTTACAAAGGACTCATAATGAATTCCCTACTGAGACCCTCCAGAGTTCTTTGTAGCTTTCTCTCCAAAAGATCATAGTTTTGCTGCTCTGCAAATGTGCTAAGTCACTTCAGTCATGTCCGACTCTTTGCAACCCCATGGACTGTAGCCCACCAGGCTCCTCTGTCCTTCTGAATCATAGAGGATGAACTTATGGTTACCAGGGGGGAAGAGTAGAGGGAGAGGTAGATTGGGAGTTTGGGATTGACATGTACACATTGCTCTATTTAAAAAAGATAACCTTAGAGAAGGGGACGGCAACCTACTCCAGTGTTCTTGCTCGGGAAATCCCATGGACAGAGGAGCCTGGAGGGCTACAGTCCATGAGGTCACAAGGAGTTGGACTCAACTGAGCAACTAACATTAACACTTTCACACTCGGGATGGATTTTCTAGCTCCAACTTACTCTTTGGGGAACTGTGCTTTGTGTAAAAATAAAGACTACTGTTTACAAAAAAATAAATAGATAACCAGCAAGGAACCTACTGTACAACATGGGGAACTCTGCTCTAATAACCTAAATGAGAAAAGAACAGATACATGTGTTCATATCACTGAATCTCTCTGCTGTACACTTGAAACTAACATGACATTGTTAATCAACTATACTCCAATATAAAATAAAAATTAAAGAAATCATAGTCTAGGTCATTATTTTATACGTTTAGACATACTAGGACTTCCTGTGCTGAGGCTCCAGTGGCAGGGCTGTGGGGGAAAATGCAAAGTAACTGTGCCTGCCTCTCCAGGAGCTTTCAGCTGTCGGAGGAGAGATTTGCTGGCTGCAGAAGTGACAAGAATTCAGAGTCGTGAAAGGCCAGGGAAAAGGGTGAAATGATGTTGGGTCACCCTAATTTCTTCCATTTAAAAATAATTACACCGGTAGTGCAGGAATTTATTTTTGTTGAAGGGGATACAGAAATATCTAGAATTAACTGTAAAAGTTCCCCATTACTTCCTCCCCACTTCCTCTTCCCTTCCCAGAATGAGGCGTCCTGTGCATTTTCATAGGTATAGCAGTCCATACGGGCTTTAACACACACACTTTTATAGTTGTTTAGCCTAAATTATTTGAAACGCATTGTGCTGTGACTTTTCTCACTCAAAAAGTCCTTTCATGTCAGAACATATGTATCTATTCTATTTAGAGTCACTGTGGAATACATTTTTAAATGTGTCTTACAGGAGAGTGAAATAACATGCCTAAGTTCTAAAACCTTTGATGGGCAAACAGTAGTGATTATATTCAATTACTTCCATCTTTAATTTCTTGTTTGAGAAAACTAAACCTCACAGAATTTCCTCTTAACTTTTCCATCTTTTAAGAACATATTTTGATGCATAAAAGACTATACGTAAGTATTTTGTTCAAAACAAAGCATTATAAGTATATACATATATATATATAATTGTATGCACTTATTTTTGGCTGCGCTGAGTCTTCGTTGCTGCAAGGGCTTTTCTTCTTTAGTTGTGGCAAGTGGGAGCTTCTCTCTAGCTGGGGTGCCCGGGCTTCTCACTGCAGTGGCTGGCTTCTCCTGTTGGAGCCCAGGCTCTAGGGCGCGTGGGCTCAGCAGCTGTGGCTCCCGGCCTCTAGAGCACAGGCTCAGTAGTGGTGCCGCACAGATCCTATGGCATGTAGGGTCTGCCTGGATCAGAGATCGAACCCGTGTCTCCTGCATTGGCAGGCGAATTCTTTACCACTGAGCCACCAGGGAAGCCCCAAAGTATTCTTAAAAGGGATACTTAAGCATAAAATACTAGAATATTACCTAACAAGCTACAATTGAAAACTGTGGATCCCATGATGCAGAAACAGAATGAAATAAAAGAAAAAAATTCTTACATATCTAATAATAATGGGAATTCTAATAGTATCTAAGGGGTTCTTTTCTCATCATTGTTAAACTGATAACTAAAATCTTAAAGGAAAACCAGGATGCTGTGTACACCTTGTTAAAAAAAACATTTACATGCGCATGAATAGAAAAATGCCTAGAGAAAAATAAGTATGTTTTAACAGTGGTTATTGCTAGGTGGTGTGATGTGTTCAAGGTGATTGTCAGTTTTTATTTTTTTCTGAACTTTCCAATTTAAAAAATAATAAGTATGTGTTTCCTTAATTAGAAAAAATAAAATGAATTAGCCATTAATGAACTGAATGACTATTTCTCTGGATTTAAGAAAAAGAACTGTGGCCTCTTTATATTTCCCCACGTTTACTCAAGTTAGCTGTCAAACTTTTAAAATTTAGAGAAACAAAAAATAGCGTTGGACCATTAAGCATAATGTATTAAATTATAACCTCATGTCAGATAAACTAAAAAATAGACTTGTAATGCATAAATAAAACACATCATCTAAAGTAGCTTGTTCTAGTACTATTAGGCCAGCTCACAAAATGCATTTTTATTGACTAATATGTTAGATTTCTTTTGTTAAATTATTACTATATTTAATTTATAATTTGGCAAAATTCACTTTTTCGAAAGCTTATTCTTGTCATTTCCAAAAAAAGACAGGGGAAAGGAGAGAGGAAGCTGTGTTTACTGGGAAAGTTGCAACATCAGTTCGTAAGTGCTTTTTGCTTTAGATATTTTTTTCAACTACTTCTCTTACATAAGAGTCCTGTAATATCTCCATAGGGAGAAATAACCCTGGGTTGAATGATGTCTTTTTAATTTTTCCTCCAGATAGTGTTTACACATCAACATGCAGCAGTGACTCCATATTCAGAGTTATTAGCCAATTTGGGTGTCCATTTGCCATTAAGGACAATTGGTAGTTTTAACAATCAATGAGAGTTTATTTTAGGAGAAAACTTACTGAAATTTGCAGGAAATAACCTTTTTGTTCCCAAACAGCTGTCATTGAACACCATTATATCTACAACAATTAAAATTATCTCTGGTGACTTTTAGCATTTGGCGCGGCTCCATTATTGTTCGGTTAAATATTTTTCAAGTTTGTTAGGACTTTTGCCCACTGTGTGCTTGCGGCCCTTCATTGTCAATATGTATCTTAGACTTCACCTTTGTGACATTATTTTTTTGTATTGTGGGAGAGTGTAATTTCTGAAGCCAGTGGCCTGAGAGATCAAGTAGTTATGTATTGGGAAATGGCAGTATACAGATTTACAAGTTACTTATGAAAATGTCATTGCAATGTATCCCATTATATTTGGCTACTGTCGTCTTCTCTCTGTTTCTGGATCATCTCCCGAGAAATTTCCAGTTTAAAGAATTAGCTAATGTTTAGTTAACAAACAACAGAGCAAGGGTGACACGTGCTGCCATTTTTATAACTTGAATTGAAAACTGATGAAAAATTCTAAGACCAGACTATCAGTGCAGGAAATTGATTGTCAAAAACCAAACCAAAGAAACACCAAACATTCTATCTTGTATGCCAATAGAAGTCATAAACATGTTAGTTCAGCATCTACCCTAAATGTTCTGTCTTAGAAAGAAATAACAAGCTTCAGGCCACCCAGTTTAAACCCTAAGTAAGACTTCATGTTTGTTCATTTAATTTTGAAAGGAAGTAAATATTTGTCTTCAGAAATGATTAAATATTGAAGTATAATAAATAGCTTAAGGAACGCTAAATGCACCATAAGGTAAAATATCTCAGACTTTGATTGCTTTTACTTGGTGACTATATTTTGAGGGAAAGAATTAATTTGCCATAATTTATTCAGACCAAAAAGTTATTTGAAAATATGTAACAATTAGTACTCATTGTTTAAACCTAGGATACTGATACCAAAAGAATGTTTTTTATAACCTAATGTTACTGAACACTTCCAAGCCCATAATCATTCAGACAAAACAAACAAAACAACAAACAAAAAACCCCAAGCAAACAACAAAAATGCCAACTGGAAAAGATTTAAAGGGGCTCACAGGGTAAAATTTATTTAAGCACCTTCAACCTGCAGGTAGTCAAAGGGCTGTAAGCTTTTTGTGCTGTATTTAGGGCTCATCAGTTTGTACACATGGTCTTTAGGCTAACTCCCTTTGGTGGTCTTCCCTCCATTATGTCACAACAGATATTTTTATTTCTGAATCTCTCTCCCGATTTCACATAAGCAAATCCAAGACTTTTTTTGAGGAGAGATAGTAGCTAATAAAACTATTTTCCCATCTTAGGAAGTTGTAAAGGAAGGGCATGCAATGTATTATTTAAAATTCAGATGCAAAACTTGCATAAAATTTAAAATCAACTGACAACCTGTAGACAAATACCTCAAATTGTTAAAAGGTCTTATCTCTAGGATATGGAATACTGGTGATTTTTCTTTTCCTGCTATTTCCTGAACTTTTCAGAAATTCATGTGTGACTTTCTTATTTAGTAAGGTATGGAGAAACAGGGATAAGAGTGTCCTGTTGATCAAGAAAATGTGAATAAAATATGTAAAGCGCTGAGTTTTCTTAAGTAAGTCACTTTTTACAAGTTACAAACTTACTTTTGTGAAAATAATCCAGGCCTCCAAGCTCTTCCTCTCATTTGTAGAACATAAAGTATATTTTGGATCAAAACATGGAACATTCCAGACAATGTGAAATCTGGAAAGGAACTGCACCTGTATCCCCACGCAGCGCCAAAAAAATGTAGCTACTGAATAAATAGTCGTCCCAAATTAGGGGAAAGAATTAAAGCCCACTTTTCCACTTACTACTCAGCACAAAAGTGAAAGTTTTACTCTTGGCATGAATGTGATCAAATTTGTGGGATAGCAAGTATTAGTGATAAGATTTTTTTTTCCGAGTTTGATTATGCTGAGCAGTTTTCACATGGAAAAATAGATACTGCAGAATATAACTCAGTGCTATAGTTGAAAACTTCATGATTTTGAATCAAACTATAGCTATTTACATAGTTTTTAAAAATTACTTGATTAATTATTTTCCTTAATGCTGCAAATGGTACCAAACAGAAAATACCATTTGAGGATCTGTTTACCTAAACAGATGCTTTTGGCGGGGATGAATTTAGTTTCAGCAGAAGTTCTTGTAAGAAAAATGTTTCTAGAATGGCAATTCTAAAAAAAAGTGATCTTTTCATAGGAAAATGTGAAGCAATGTATGTGGAAAGCTGCAAAGTCTGGAGTTACAGGCAGATTAAGCAAGGATAACATTTGGTGGGAAAAAAAATAAATGATAGTTAAGGATTTTTTTGACAAAAGTAATATATAGAACAAACTATTAATAACACTTTTAGGGATGAACTATTAGTACTGCTTTTTAAAAATAATCAGAAGTTGTAAAAGAATTCCAGCACCAGAGAGGCATGAGATAAAGAGGGAAGTTGAGAAAGAAGGAGTATATGACTGGACATGTGACTTGGTCATATTTTTATTATCTTTGCAGAAAACCTCAGACAAACGAGGAAAGACGGTTGCAGAGAAGACCAGCTAAAATTGAGGTCTCTAGATGAGATCTTTGGTTGGATTTTATATGTTTCTTTTTTTCCTAAAAAAAAAAAAAAGTTTTTCAGAATATATTTCATGTAGAAAAATCCCTCAAATGGTCTATAGTTTACAACAAAAATTGAAAAGCAGATGAAGTGTGTGAAACTCTTCTCAGACATAGAGGAGAGTTTAAACATAAATCATCGCCTTTGTGTTTTAAAGTTCAACAGATGTGTTATAGTGGTTAAAGTCTGATGCTTCTGCTGCTCTTATTTCTGCAGGCCTTTTGGCCATAATCTTGGCCAATGCTTGAGAAATCTCAACTGCTAAAACTATATCCAATGTAGTACAAGGATCTGATTTCTTTCTTCGTTAAACCTTTTCATTAATCTTCCATGTGTCAGAATCTGACGTTTCTCTTGAATTTGCGCTCTTCCATTTGAAGGTTTGATCGTGCAAGGCATTGTTTTATTACACACAAAACGTGTGTGTGTTTGTGTGTGTGTATGCCAAGCACTGTGTTAGGGACTTGAGACCCAATGCTGAAGAATTCAGAAAAGTTTCTCATTCTCACTGTAACTGGTATAACTTGTACACCAAGTTCTTTCCCCGCAAAAGCTTGTAAAGGTTCTAATGATCTCTACAGCGGTATCAAAAATAATCTCTCTTTTCTAATTTGGAAAACCAAAACACTAGCCGTAATTTGTTTCTTAGTAATTTTCCACTTGCCAGTCATCCTGTCCTGGAACTCTTTAATCTCAGACCAAACCCCTCTACTGGTGTATGACTTTTCCCATGTGACCCTTTAAATAAATTCTAAGATTTTTCCCATAATTAATTAATCTCAGAAATCAAAATGAAACATGTCATCAGGGTCTTATTTAAAGCCAAGAAATTTATTGGCTATTGTCCAGCCTTCTTTCTAAATTAAACAACCCCAAAGACGACTCTCACCATCCTTGCTTCTTGATATTAGTCACTTTCTCTTTAGAGAACTCGGGCACATATAAGAAAGAGTTTTGATATGTCTGTGCTTTAACCAAGGTCACACTTATTTCTTATTTCCATGACACATAAGGAAATTTTCCTCTAAAATTTCCGTGTCTGTATTTCCTTAAAAAGATATATGCACCCTATCCTATCCTTGGTAGTAAAATGCTATTACACCAATTTTCATTCTTTGAATGACCCAAACTATAGCAGCTTGGAATCTTTTCTCAAAGTCTGATTCTTTAGGCCTGGTAACAACTTAATGTACAACTAAATCTTTATGATTTATAGGTGGATTACTTGAATTATACTTTATCTCTGGTGACTCAGCTCTTTCTCACTCTGGCACTTGAACCAGGTTCAAGGATGCTGAAAGGAAGCTGAACTGAGTCAGGGTCATACATGTAAAGTGAAATCACTGGGGGTGGGGTGTCTGTGTGTGTGTGTGTGTGTGTGAGACAGAGAGACACAGAGAAGGACAGAGACAGATTTAATTCCCAAGTCAAACTCCAGAGTGCCTTTTTTTTTTTTAAAAAAAAGAATCTTTTGCTGTGTGCTTGTGTGTGCTAAGTTGCTTCAGTTGTGTCCGACTCTTTGCGACCCCATGGACTGCAGCCGGCCAGGCTCCTCTGTCCATGGGATTCTCCACGGAAGAATACGGGAGTGTTGCCATGCCCTCCTCCAGGGGGACTCTTTTGCCGAGGTAGACAAAAAAAAAACAAACAAAACATAGAGCTAAAGAGATATCATGTGACATCGCTTATACATGGAATCTAAAGTATGACATAAGTGAACTTATCTGTGAAAAAGAAACAGACTCACAGTCATGGAAAACAGACTTGTGGTTGCCACGGAGACGGGCTGGGGGAGGGGTGGATTGAGAGTCTATTAGCACATGCAAATTATTACATACAGGATGCATAAACAACATCCTGATGCATGGCCCAGGGAACTATACTCAGTTCCTGTGATAAACCATAGTGGAAAAGAAAATGAACAATAATGCATATACATGTATAACTGAATCACTTTTCAGTACAGCAGAAATCAACACATGGTCAATCAACTATACTTCAGTTTTGTTTTGTTTGTTTTTTTAAGGAGGAAAAAACAAAAAAGAACTTAAGAGAAAGTTGGGAACATTTTCTTCCTTCCTTCTTTCCTTCCTCCCTCCCTCTCTTCCTTCCTTTGCAAAAGTGTCATCTCAGGATTCTTTGGCACCAGGGCAGGTAGGATACCTACTGCCGCAGTGTTCAGTTAACTGCGTCCAGTCCTTAGGGAGAGGGTGACCGAGCTGTTCGGACCACCGTACCCTAAAGGGCCCTGCTGCGCTGCCGGCTGTCCCATGAAGACCGAGGCTCTGCACCGCACTCACGGTGCCTCCACAAATGCACGTGTCAGTTCCGAGCCTCGCTTCCTCTATTTTCTTCTCCCTCCCCATTTTGTCCTCTCCTCTGCCTTCCATGGTTTTTTTTCTCTCTTTCTGTATCTGCCTGCGTGCCTCCCTCTGTCTCTACGTCTGCTGTTCTCCCTGTTTCTCTTTCATTCATTCACGTTTTTCTCTTTCTTGTAAAAAAATCTCTAAACTATTATTTAAAGCATTTTCTTTCCTGAATTTAGATGAGAAAGCTGGTGATTTGATACAATATCTATTTCTCCAAAGATATAGCTGTGGTAACTTCTAATTTTTGTGTCTGTGGGTCAGTGATTTTTGATAGAAAGAAAGCATTCTTAGTACGGTTTACAGCATTACCAGTTAGGAAATGTATGAGATATTCAAAGGGGCTTCTGTTACTTTTTTTCCAAGTTTCTTAGGAAAATTTTAGAAAGAAACTGTCATGAACATTGAAAAGCATTATTATCCTCAGGTAGGGTTGCCTATAAATAAATAAAAGACATTCAGTTAAATATAAATTCATATAAAAGCAAATAATTATTTAGTATAAGTATAATATTTGAGTATAATATTCCTGTGTAATATTTGAGACATACATATAAGTATGTTTTATTTATCTGAAATTTCATTTAACTGGGCATTCAGTATTTTATGATTGATCTTTTACATATACATGCATTTGGGTGCTTTTAATTTGGGGACTACTTGTATTTAGAGTTCCTTGCTGCTTCTGTATTTAGAGATCCCTGGTGCAGTTTCCCATTGAAATTTTACTATGCCTGTGGAAGGCCACTGGATAAAGATGAGTGATAGTGAAAAAAAAACTATAATTAAAAATAATTTTCCTATTTCTAGCATGAGGGTTGTGAGAACAACCAGTAAGTTTCTCACTTGTTTCTCCATTGCAAATTCTGAATTTAAAACAATCTCTTGACTTTATATTTCCCCCCCTGGATATATATATCTATTATTTCACTTCCTTTCAGTTCCATCTATTTCACTTCCTTTCAGTTCCATCTGAAACATAAGTGGTTTAAAGAGAAACACGTACCTACATATTCCATTCCAGATCACTTCCCTCTGAAATAGGCATGCATTTGCTTAAAATACATCATAAAAGGCAGCATTTCTGAGCCTCTTATAAAAGTCGGCCTTATTAATTGCACTAGGTCGATTTTTTTGTTAACCTTTCTCTCATTTTAAAATAAGTATCTGAAAGTGTGAGTGACTGTAGTAATCATAATAGCTAGTATGTATTGATCACTTACGATTTGTCGGGCATTATTCAAGCATCGCAAGGCTTCCCAGGTGGTGCTAGTGGTAAAGAACTCACCTGCCAAGGCAGGCGACATAACAGACACGGTTCGAGCCCTAAGTTGGGAAGGTCCCCTGGAGGAGCGCATGCAATCCTTTCCGGTATTCTTTCCTGAAGAATCCCATGCACAGAGGAGCCTGGTGGGCTACAGTCCATGGGGTCACAAAGAGTTGGACACGACTGAAGCCTAGCACACATGCGTGCATTCAAGCATTGTATGTAAAATGGCTGAAACTCCCCCAAACCAGTAATGTGGGTACTACGATTATCCTCACTTTTGAGAAAAAACTGAGCCAAAGGGAAGTTAGGTAACACCCAGTTTCCTTTGATATGAACATGATCCACGAGCACGGTGCCTTTGCCACAGGTAATGGGCCAGTATTACACATATTATCATCCAAGCTCATGCTTTATTCACATTGCCTTGGTTTTTACTGGATGGCCTCTCTCTGCCCCAGTGTCCCATCCGGGACGCCGTGTTACACTTGGTCATCACGCCTCCTTGGCCTTCGCTTGGCTGTCACAGTGTCTCACGCTTTCCTTGTTTGCAGTGACTTCTACAGTTTCGAGGAGTGCTGACTGGGTGTTCTGCAGAAGGTCCCTCGGTTGGTATTTGTTTGATGCTTTTCTCCTGTGTAGCCTCGGACTATGGAGCTGGGGGAGCAGACCACAGAGGTTTACCTTTTGCCGTTCTCACCGTATCAGGTCAACCCCGACCCCAGGCTAAGGTAGTGTTTGTTGGGTTTCTCCACTGTGAAGTGACTCTTTTTCCCCTCTTTCTATACTGTCCTCTTTGGAAGGAAGTCACTATTCCCAGCCCATACTTAAGGGGTGGAGAGTTATAACTGAGCTATTATTCTAATAACAGTTTTATGGACACATAATTCATATGCCATATGATTCATCTATTTAAAGTGCACAATTCAGTAGCTCTCAGTATGTTTACAGAGTTGCGAAAACCTCACCACCATGACCAATTTGAAAACATTTCCACCACCCCATAGAGAAACTCATACCCACCAACGGCCATTCCCCTTTTTCTCTCCTTCCCTCCCCAAGGCCATGTCAACCTAATCTACTTTCTGTCTCTATGGATTTGCCTATTCTGGGCATTTCATACAAATGGAACCACGGCACTTTGTGACTATCTTCTTTCACTGGGCATGTTTTGGAGCATGTCTGTGTAGTACGTATAAGTACTGTGTTGCCCTTCATTGCTGAGTAGTAGTCTATTGTATGGACTCACCATACTTTGTTGACCCATCCGTCAGTTGATGGACATTTGGATTGCTTTCCTTTTTTGGGTACTATGAATAATGTTGATATGAACATCATACCCAAGTTTTTATGTAGACATATGTTCTGATTTCTCTTGGCTACACCTTGGCAGTAGAGTTGCTGGGTATCGCTGAGCTATTTTTACAATAAGAAGAACAAGGCCGACTAGGCAGTGTGCTGCCCCTGCTCTTAGTTATCCACAGGGCTAGGAAGACCTAGCCAAGTGCTGTATAAAGCCATAACATGAGGCTCCACCTCTAACCTGTTGGCAAGTACCCAGATTGCAAGCATGTTGACTAAGATGAACGAAAACAGCTTCATAAAAGCCGGCCTACACATCCCGTTCTATAAACCTATGGCAAATAACACGGTTTATATGCCTTGGGGAGGAAAAAAAAAAAAAAAAAACAGATCCCACTTAACACTTGTTTCTGTTGAAAAGTTATGATGAGGAAGCTCTGAGTATCCTAGGTCTAGATGTTCCTCAGGGTCCATAGAGTAAGTTGTTTGCCCAAATCCCCTTTTTGAAACTCTTCTAAGGTGGGCACTATTACTATTAGGATTAAGTATTATTTATAAAGAAAATAGAAGCTAAGGAAGGGTCAGCAGCTAAACTTCCGAGTGTAAGGGGTGCACATATCATCTGAAGGAAGCATTTGGTAGAAGGCAAGAAGACGTGATTATACAGATATTATACACAGACATTCCTACACTGGGGGAGCAGAGTGACAGAAAAAAACAATGAATCTAGAGTCTAGCATACCACTTCCCACCAACCAATCATGGTAGGAACTAGTTTAGTTATTGACTGGCATGTTTAAAAAGTCAAAGCCTATTTGGTCATTCTCCTGGCCCCGGTGGAAAGAAATTAAACC
Organism: Bubalus bubalis; assembly: GCF_019923935.1. Classification (NCBI taxonomy): domain Eukaryota; kingdom Metazoa; phylum Chordata; class Mammalia; order Artiodactyla; family Bovidae; genus Bubalus; species Bubalus bubalis. Next base: position 56,738,494 of record NC_059177.1, read on the forward strand.
CAAGCAGTTTGTAATAGATATTATTTAAATTATTCCCTTAAAAAATAAGCTATGAGTGCTTCTATGTAATGCCTTTGACCATACCCATTGTTCCTTTGAAACACGGTCAGCAGAGTTGGGCAGGACAATTTCAGCCTAGTCCTTTAGCAGAGAATAAGAAACAGGGAAATGAGTCTGTTTCTAATGAATGGGAAAACACCAGAAGATAGTGGTCTACACAAGCCCATCACATCTTCTCTTCTTTTTGTTCCTTGTTCTCTCCCCAAAGACCACACCAAACCTGAGAAACATTACCTGTCGGCTGATGGCTAACTGATTTACTTCAGTATCTGCTTGTAGAGTTTTGCTCACCCCGATAGTAAAGATATTTATTAAGCAATCTGTGAAAGGATGGGTCAGAGCTTGGTCACTGAGTGAGGTATGCCTTACAGAGGGTGGTTTGCAAAAGAAAGCAAGATAGGAAACGGCTTCTTTAAAGAATGCACTGATGAGTGTACACCTAAAATAAGGCCCGTCAATGATGTGGAGGCCCAGAGGAGCACGGGATTTGAATTAAGGGATCTCTGACTGCTGTTCAAATAGGGAAATCTGAGGAATAGCCAAAAGGAAAAATTTACCTCTGGAAGAGGGGTAGGATCTCTTCTCCTGGGGGCATTTCTAAACAGAAGAGATGGACCTCTGGCTAAGCGATGTAGATCAGAGCTGGTGTGCAGGGAATGTGTTTCGGGTGTGCAGAGATAGCGATCATTTCAGCCCTGGGGGGAGCTGGGCAGGCCCTGGGGCCCACAGAGACCCAAGGCTGGCCAACCGTTTTCATTCTCAAGTGTCCTCTTGGATTCAGCCCTGAAGTGAAGTGTAGTGAAAGTTGCTCAGTAGTGCCCAATTCTTTGCAACGCCATGCACTGTAGCCCACCAGGCTCCTCTGTCTGTGGAATTCTCCAGGCAAGAACACTGGAGTGGGTTGCCATGCCCTCCTCACCATTTTCCATGTGCCCCACAATATGAGAGAGGTTGGGAGGCTCATATTTAGATGAAGCTTGCCAGAGGTTGAACTAGATGATTATTCAGTAAGGATCAGTTCAGTTCAGTTCAGTTCAGTTGCTCAGTCATGTCCAACTCTTTTCGACCCCATGAATCGCAGCACGCCAGGCCTCCCTGTCCATCACCAACTCCCAGAGTTCACTCAGACTCACGTCCATCAAGTCGGTGATGCCATCCAGCCATCTCATCCTCTGTCGTCCCCTTCTCCTCCTGCCCCCAATCCCTCCTAGCATCAGAGTCTTTTCCAATGAGTCAACTCTTTGCATGAGGTAAGGATTAGGGGTATACTGAATTCTCCATCATGCCTTCTCATGAAAATAAATGATGATAATAATAATTTTGAGTCTTTCTTTTTTTCTGGCCTTGCAGGAGGATCTTAGTTCCCTAACTTAGTTCCCAGACCCTAGCAGTGAAAGTGCCAAGTCCTAACCACTGGACCACCAGGAATTTCCTAACTGCAAGTCATTTTAAATTTAGCTTTAGAATTTGATTTTGAATATGGCCATCTCCCATATCCTTGAGTGTGGGAATTGAAGGGTTTTTAAACCAGCACCACAGGTTGTTGTTGTTGAGTCACTCGGTCATGTCAGACTCTTTTACGGCCCCATGGACTGTAGCCCATCAGGCTCCTCTGTCCATGGGATTTCCCAGGCAAGAATACTGGAGTAGGTTGCCATTTCCTTCTCCAGGGGATCTTCCCCACTCAGGGATAGAACCCATGTCTCCTGCATTGGCAGGTGGGTTCTGTACCACTGAGCCACCAGGGAATCTCTGCAGACAGCTCAACATCAAGTAGTTCTAGTTACTAATTTAATGTGTTTCTTGGTGTCCTGATTCTGATAGCTGGAGTTCCTCCATATTCCCTTCTACCTGAGTTCCTGTCTTCATGTTTTGCCCAATGCCCCTAGATCCTCTCCACCTTAGGCCCTGTCTTGTCCTTACAAGCCATTTTGCAAAGGAATGAATGTCTTTGCTCCTGAAATCAAGCCCAGGGCATACAGGAAAAATGACAACAACAACAAAAAAAAACCCACACAAAAACACAGCATCCATAGATAAACATGGCACGTTCAGCGAGATTAGGCAAGAGCTCTCAGCATGACTGAAATGAAGGGAAAGATCTATGAAGGGCAAACAATAAAATTAGTAGAGGAAGTAGGGAACATACTGTAAAAGCCCTGAGATGTTCTTTTTAAGGATGTATCTGTCCCTGTCCTGCCAGAGACACATTGTCGATATATAGATATTATATATTGCATATACAATACGTATTTTAAAATCTACTTTATTATAAAAGAATGTGTGCTCCCTGAAGAACATTTGGAAAATATAACCAAATTTAAATTAAAAAAAAATATATAGCTTGTCCTCCCTTACCCAGATAGTTTGACTGAGGATATTCTGGTATGTTTCTTTCCCAATTCATTTAATGTGAATAATATGTCATGATTTAACATAAGTAGAATGGTCTGCTTCTTTCATTCAATGTTATGCCTTGTACTCTTCCAAAATTCTTCCAGAATACAATTTTAATGATTACGTGATATTATATCTAAAAGTAGTAAAATTTATTTACGCATTTTCCTAGTACTTGACATTAGGTTGTGTTCAGTTTTTTCCTTCTTATTAGTAATAATGCAATAAATGTTCTTGTACCTAAATACTTATATTCTCTCCTGTCATTTCCTTGGGATGGTGTCCTCGCAACTGAATGTCTAGATGAGAATGCTAAATTCTCACATATTTCTTTCCAAGAATTTTCAAATTACATTTCCATCAAGATTTATTCATTTTTATTCATATCAGAGTATCTCATTACACTCTTCTCACGCTTAGAATAAAATCTTTATCTTTGTGAATTTGATGAGCAAATAAGGTATCTTATTTTAATTTGAATGTATTTGATAAGGGAATACCAGACCACCTGACCTGCCTCTTGAGAAACCTATATGCAGCTCAGGAAGCAACAGTTAGAACTGGACATGGAACAACAGACTGGTTCCAAATAGGAAAAGGAGTACGTCAAGGCTGTATTTTGTCACCCTGCTTATTTAACTTATATGCAGAGTCCATCATGAGAAACGCTGGGCTGGAAGAAGCACAAGCTGGAATCAAGATTGTCGGGAGAAATATCAATCACCTCAGATATGCAGATGACACCACCCTTATGGCAGAAAGTGAAGAGGAACTCAAAAGCCTCTTGATGAAAGTGAAAGTGGAGAGTGAAAAAGTTGGCTTAAAGCTCAACATTCAGAAAACAAAAATCATGGCATCCGGTCCCATCACTTCATGGGAAATAGATGGGGAAACAGTGGAAACAGTGTCAGACTTTATTTTTGGGGGCTCCAAAATCACTGCAGATGGTGACTGCAGCCATGAAATTAAAAGATGCTTACTCCTTGGAAGGAAAGTTATGACCAACCTAGATAGCATATTCAAAAGCAGAGACATTACTTTACCAACAAAGGTCTGTCTAGTCAAGGCTATGGTTTTTCCTGTGGTCATGTATGGATGTGAGAGTTGGACTGTGAAGAAGGCTAAGCACCGAAGAATTGATGCTTTTGAACTGTGGTGTTGGAGAAGACTCTTGAGAGTCCCTTGGACTGCAAGGAGATCCAACCAGTCCATTCTAAAGGAGATCAGCCCTGGGTGTTCATTGGAAGGACTGATGTTGAGGCTGAAACTCCAATACTTTGGCCACCTGATGCAAAGAGTTGACTCATTGGAAAAGACCCTGATGCTGGGAGGGATTGGAGGCAGGAGGAGAAGGGGACGACAGAGGATGGGATGGCTGGATGGCATCACCGACTCGATGGACATGAGTTTGGGTGAACTCCGGGAGTTGGTGATGGACAGGGAAGCCTGGCGTGCTGCGATTCATGGGGTCACCAAATAGTTGGACACGACTGAGCAACTGAACTGAACTGAAGGTGACCGTTTTTAATGGCTATTTGTAATTTTTTCTCTTCAATGGCTTGTTAATGCCAGTTTAAAATTTTCCTATAGACATTTTGGTATTAGACTATTAATATAAATGCCCAGATGACCTTTTAATGTATGGCATATATTGGGTTAATCTAAGTAGAAGATATACTTGTTTAAAAAAATCTGACAAAAATCATTCTGTGAAAACCCAATTTATTAATATCTTGGAAGTTATTAAACTTCATTTTCCTTCATACTCTACTTATTTATATTAAAGGTAAACTCATAGTAGATAGAGAACCTTTAAGATAATGCTACTCACGAAACTAAACAAAATTACCTGCTCTAAGTATGCTGTTACTGTTAACTCCTTTCCTCAAGACTTAAAAATAGTCAAATGTATTTTGCTCAAAAGACCCTTTCTTCCATCTTCTTCTGGTCTGTAGGCTGCTTGTAGGAATAAATGTGTAAAAATAGCAATGATGATCACAAAAGATTTTTTAAAGAAGGAAACACTCAAATAAAACTTTGAAGACCTGATCTGCCATAGAGAATTTCAATGCAAATAATCTTCTATACTTAACTGAATAATATTCACAACAGGGAAGATATATACACAATATGAACTTGCAAAGACTTTTAGATGGTAATTAAAATGCAAGATCACAAGAGAAGATTCTCCTCCTAAGTTAAGCCAAATGTACGAAATGAAGTGAAAGTGCTTACTCCTTGGAAGGAAAGTTATGACCAACCTAGATAGCATATTCAAAAGCAGAGACATTACTTTACCAACAAAGGTCTGTCTAGTCAAGGCTATGGTTTTTCCTGTGGTCATGTATGGATGTGAGAGTTGGACTGTGAAGAAGGCTAAGCGCCGAAGAATTGATGCTTTGGAACTGTGGTGTTGGAGAAGACTCTTGAGAGCCCCTTGGACTGCAAGGAGATCCCCATGCAAGTGTCTCCGTCTTATGCTACAAAATTCAAGAAATAGCATCAGATACAACACACCTTTTGTCGAGTTAAAAGGAGAATACAGGGAATAGACTCTCAACTGAGAGAAGTGCAGTGGGGTGATCAGTAGTCAGAGAAAATCCTGGAAAACCTCACTATGGAGATTGGAGATACAGATGACAAAATGTAGAGAACTTCTGACTCACAGCTCCTCCGTATGACCTTAGATAAATAGTTCGTGAATCTAATTTAAAGGTCCTCATAGGATTTACCAGTGAAAGAGATATTTTTGTTTTGTTCTAAGTAGCCAATAAAGTCTCTGGATAGTGGGTGGGAGGAAGGAACATTAGGGTACACCAGACTCCAAGTGGAAAACGGCCAGTGTTTTCATTCTAAATACACGAGTTTGATGACCCTAGAACAGGGAAACATCACTGAAACTCAAGAGAACCTCACTGCCTTAGCTATTTGAGTATAAGGACAACACATCTCCCCAAAACTCAAGCAAATGACCTCTTTATACAAGACTCATTAGGAAGGGTGGGGGTACAGTTCCAAGACTTCATCTGTTCCAAGTCCCAACCCTCTCAAGCCCCTTCCTACTCCCACAGGACAGACCATAACCACATCCACTAACATGAGTCCTTAAACTCATGTTCTGAGGGTCGGATTCAAATATTACTCAGATAAGTAAGGTTTGGAATTAAGGAGAATTTACAAACATAGCAAAGAATCCAAATTGGAAGAAAACTTACCCTGGAAAGAGAAGAAATGCTTAAATATTGTATTCGTCACACTCTTGAGAAAGTGAAGAAGAAAATGAAACAACAAAATTACACAATAAGGTCCAAAACGAACTTGTCAAGAAAAGGAACAGAGGACTAAGCAACACAGTTCCAGAACAAAGAGATGTTTTAAAAATTAAAAGGCAAGGAATGAACATGTGGAAAACCATGTCAAAGATATATTCAGTGATGGACAGAAACATTTCTTAAATGATTAGTTTAATTTGCATATCAAAGGGATTCAGGGAAAAAATAGAAAATAACACCAAGAAGAATACTGGTGGGGTGCTGAAGACAGAGAAAAGTTCTTTCAGGTCTCCTGCACAAGGGGTCAAACCACTTACATAAGGAAAAGGAATCAGGCTGCCTTCAGCCTTCTTTACAGGAACATTCATCTGAAAACAGTGAAGCAACATCTAAATGTCTTGAGTGATAAGGGATTTTTCACTGAAAAATTCTATACCCAAGTGTCATCAGGCAACAGATAAGCACAAGAAACATACAGGCAATAGATAGCCTCAGACAGGCAAAGATTCTGGAGATAAAACATTTCTAGAAAATATACTTGATGATATAAGTACTCAACCAGGAATTGAAATGAAGTGAAAGTGAAAGTCGCTCAGTCATGTCGGACTCTTTGCAACCCCATGGACTCTTTGCAGTCCCATGGAGAGTCCATGGGATTCTCCAGGCTGCAATACTGGAATGAGTAAACTTTTCCTTCTCTAGGAGATCTTCCCAATCCAGGGATCTAACCCAGGTCTCCTGCATTGCAGGAGGATTCTTTACCAGCTGAATGACAAGAGAAGCCCATTGAAATGAAAAGCTGCAGTATCTGAGTCACAGAGAAAGCTTATTTTCAACTTTACTAGCCATTGCCAATGCTCTTCATGTGCTTCCCAGGTGGTACTAGTGGTAAAGAATCCGTCTACCAAAGCAGGAGACTCAGGAGCCACAGGTTCGATCCCTGGGTTTGGAAGATCCCCTGGAAAAGGGAATAGCAACCCATTCCAGTATTCTCATCTGTAGAATCCCAGGGACCAAGGAGCCTGGTGGGCTACAGTCCATGGGGTCACAAAGAGTCAGACAGGACTGAGCGACTGAGTTCACACAGTGCTCTTGAAAATGATCCTCTGGAGTTACACCGTATCTATCAAGCATACACAGTATCAAATTTCCCACCTACTTGCCAACACTTAGTATGGTCAGATTTTAAAATTGCTGCCAACCTGATGTGCACTGTTTTATTTTGTATTTTTCTGATGTGAAGCTCTAGAATGCTTTGCATGGCTGTACCAAATTTCACTCCCAACAGAAGCATATTAGCATCTATCTTGACCCACATGATATCTTGACCACAAGCCTTGACTAGGCTTGTAATGTCAGGAACTACAATGGTCACCAGCTGGCCTGACGTAGGCTGCAAATTTGATATAAACTCTTTTAACCATGTAAAAACTTGTAGACCCTCTCTATAAATACATAAATATTGCCCTCACTTTAAACACAGAGTGGATATGATGGTACATATCATGACCTCCTTTTTTTTACATTTCAAATTTACTCAATTTTTAATAGAAGGATAATTGCTTTACAGAATTGTATTGGTTTCTGCCTAACATCAACATGAATCAGCCATAGATGAGCTCCTTTTAAATTCAACAATACATAGCAGAGGGTTCCAGTCCCCCTTCCCTCTACCCCTCACCAGCAACAAATTCTATAAAGACATTGTGTAGGAAAAATATCCCTTTCTTACTCTATCACATAATTCAACTAAAACTCTGTAAGTTTTAATGGAGTATAAAGTTGAAAATCCTAAACAATATATGGACTTTCTTACTGTGAATCTAGTGGACCATACTATGGGTCTTCCTTTTCCTACATTATGTTCCTGTGAAGACAAACTTTACATGAAAATTTGCTGTAGTTACACACACACACACATGAATATTTATAAATAAACTTGATTCCATGAGATTGCTTAATTTCAAGTTAGTCACAGGATTATAAAATATAGTCTTCCTAGATGCTTAGGCAATATTTTATTGAGTTAATCCCTCTGAGATAGGTCAAACTGCACTCGAGACAGATTATATTTTGTCACTCTCCAATCTTGTTTTTTTTAAACTGTGTAGAGTCAACCACTGTTTCCCTATTTCATCATTGTAACTTGGGTTTGTCTGCATTTCTCTCAAAAACACATTTTCTTCTGATGAGGATATTCATGAAAACGTAGCAAGAGAATCTAGGAAGCAAGCATCTAATATTGTGCCTGGCACATAATAGGTGTTGGACCTTAGTCATTGAATATGCAAAAATAAAGTAGTTTTCTGATTTAATTTTATATTACATTTATCCCTGTATTCCATATTATATTTGAATTATCATTTTAAATGGTGAAGTGTAGGTCATTTGTATCATATACATATGATAATCTCCATTACTGGGTGTTCTTTTTTTTTTATGTTTTGAAATGAGATAGTTTTTTTCTTCAGCAACTACCAAGATGACCCCCAGAGGTTTCCAATAGGACAGTAACAATCCTCCCTGCAGCTTAACTTCATGAAGGAGAAAGTGAAAGTGTTATTCACTCAGTCGTGTCAGACTCTTTGCAATCCCGTGGACTATAGCTGCCAGGTTTCCCAGGCAAGAATCCTGGAGTGGGTTGCCATTTCCTTCTCCAGGGGATCTTCCCCTACCAGTGATCGAACCCAAGTCTCCTGCATTGAGGCAGATTCGTTACCATCTGAGCCAACAGGGAAGCCTCATGAAGGAGGGTGAAATAAAATCTATCAACTTAACATCAGGCTACTAGGTCTTCTTAAAGTTGTCCCGTTTTTCTAAATCTGTCCTATGAAAGTTATATGGGTCAATGCCTATGAAATACAATTTTACATATTATATAAAGAAATATAATATAGTTTTTTTTGTTTGTTTGTGCCCTTCCCTGAACAGCTGTATCACATTTCTCCCTTACACTAATCTTTTAGGATCATGTCTTTCTCCTTGATCACAGAACAAACTTACATGCACCTAACTCATATCCAGAAGCCATTTCCATTTGAATTAGGATTAAGTGTTATTGTTGTTCAGTCACTAAGTTGTGTCTGACTCTTCGCCACCCCGTGGACTGCAGCCTGATAGATTGATAGAGGGTGGGTGGGTGAGTAGACAGAAGGATGGATGGACAGATGGGGAGAGAAGGGAGTGCTCTTGCTTTTGGAAGAATGCTGAGCGCTGATGGGTAAATGCAGGAGTTAAATCATCATTCTCAATTGCTAAAGATTGTTTCAAGCAAGAGTCATCAATGACTACGAAACCTAGCGGGAAATTTCAATGATGAAGAAGATATTAGCATGGCCTGAAAGTGTCTTCCCACAGGTGTCTCACCACAGGGGAGAAAATAACTATCCAGTGGGGAAAAAATTGAATAGCACCTAGACCAGGTGACCAAAATTAACATCGTTCGAGAGAAGCAGATGGACATTGGGCATCTCCAGATGTGAGGACTTGGAAAACACAGTATGGCTTATGTTGTACTTCTGACCAGGGACACATAACTTGAATCTCACTCTGAAGAAACACGGGGAAACCAAAATGTGGAGCATTCTATTTAAAATAAAAGAAAGGGGGCGGGGCTTTATTCTTTAAAAAACCAAAGTGAAGTGAAAGTGAAAGTGAAGTCGCTCAGTCGTGTCCGACTCTTCGAGACCCCATGGACTGCAGCCCACCAGGTTCCTCTGCCCATGGGATTTGCCAGGCAAGAGTACTGGAGTGGGGTGCCATCGCCTTCTCCGTGAGGATAGAGACTGTACCTTTTTTCCTGTTTCCCTGGTTCTCAATAACAACATCATTCTGGTGGGGAAAGCAGACCAGTTTGGGCAGCCCTGGTGGGAAAGGTGGATCTTGCATTTACCTGGGTTGGGGCCGGGAGGACCCTCTCTGGAGGGAATGCTGAATGGGTATACTCGAGTGAGACAGGAGGCTCTGGGTTCACACACCCAAACAAATCATCATAAATGACAAAGACTGGCTGCGGAAAAGTTCCAGATTAAAGGAGACTAAAGAAACCTGACTCCTGAACACAATGCCTGATCCTAGGCTGGATCCCGTACTGGAGGGGAAAAAATAATATAAAACACATCTTTGGATCAACTGACAAAATTGAAGGGCAGATAAAAGTATTGTGTCAGTGTTAAATTCACCAAAATTGACAACAGAGCTATAAACATACAAGATAGTATCTTTATTCTTATGAAATATAAGTTGAAGTCTTTAGGGATAAAGGATCATTATGTACAGAACTTAGTTTTAAATGGTTCAGAAAAAATATTTTTATTATATGTATACACATACACATGTGTATGTGTGTGCAAATGGGGCAAAATGTTACATATAGGAGAATATGGGGAAAATTAAAATTTAGTCATGTAATCTTGAAGTTATTTACAAAGAGAAAGTTGTTAAAAACTGCCACCCACTCACCTTTTCTTGGCAAGTTACTTGATGATTGAACTCCAACAAAGAAATGGAGTGAAACAATGACAAGGAAGACAACAAATCCAGGAAACTGGGAAGCGCCATTGGGAAAGGAAGGACAGTTGTCAGGATAATGGTGACGGCAAGGTTGGCAAGTTCACAGGAGACCAAAAAGAACCACTAATTCTATCTGGAGGGGGAGGATGGAGAGATTCTAGAAAGATATCACCCCATGCCCCAGAATAATACCAATAGATGATCTGACTGTGTTGAAAGGAATTCTACAGTTCTTTACAGAGTTTGGGAAGAAAGAGTGGCAGTTAAAAAAAAAAAAAAAAAGCAAGAAACAACAATTATTAACTCTAGGGGAAAATAACTTTGTACAAGAAAAGGAATATTTTGTGAGCAATATTTACATTGAAATAATACATGTAAACACAGAATGTTCATCTTTCCAAATATTGTGAGAAAACTGTACTGAGAAAAATAAAAAAAAAGAAAAAAAGGAGTGAAGGAAAGGGATGGACATGGGTGGGTGAGGATGTAAGATGCTAAATTCACAGCCTCCATAGTTGCAAGTGAGATAATGCCCAAGCTGACCGATAAAGAAAAAGCAGTATAAGCAAATCATCTCGAAATACAGGGGGAGATATTGGAAGAAACAGAGAAATAGCAGAAGAAAGCGGTGAAAGATTGAGAAGTTCTGAGGAGCAGAATTCAGAGACGGTGGTGTGAGGAAGTGAACTGTAGTTTGGGGAAGGCGTTGTTTGTTTGTGGTAATCTTTGTAATGCTATTTCACTTATATACTTGAATTGTTGAGACAAAAAAAAATTTTTTTTAACTCCAGATTTATGCTCAGTATGATGATTACAAATTTATTTTGCATTTCCCTTTTTGATAGTACTAGGATATAGGTAAAGCCAAGAGGAGCTGCCAGGTAAAAAGTTTTGATTGTTATACCGATGATAAAACGTATATTCTCATATTAATTGTTTAAAACTATTAGTGTGGGGTCAAGATCACATTCAAAAAGGTCAGTTTTCACTCCAATTACAAAGACAGGCAATGCCAAAGAATGTTCAAACTACTGCACAATTGCATTCATTTCACACAATAGCAAAGTAATGCCCAAAATTCACCAAGGGAGACTTTAACAGTACATGAACCGAGAACTTCCAGATGTTCAAGCTGGATTTAGAAAAGGCAGAGGAACCAGAGATCAAATTGCCAAAATCCACTGGATCATAGAATAAGCAAGAGAATTCCAGAAAAACATGTACTTCTGCTTTATTAACTATGCTAAAACCTTTGGCTGTGTGGATCACAACAGGTCAAGAAGCAACAGAACCAGACATGGAAAAATGGACTGGTTCCAAATTGGGAAAGAAGTACGTCAAGGCTGTATATTGTCACCCTGTTTATTTAACTTATATGCAGAGTACATCATGTGAAATGCCAGACTGGATGAAGCACAAGCTGGAATCAAGATTGCAGGAGAAATATCGATGACCTCAGATAGGCAGATGATGCCAACTTTATGGCAGAAAGCAAAGAGGAACTAAAGAGCCTCTTGATGAAGGTGAGAGAGGAGAGTGAAAAAGCTGGTTTAAAACTCAACATTCAGAAAATGAAGATCATGGCATTTGGTCCCATCACTTCATGGCAAATAGATGGGGAAACAATGGAAGCAGTGACAGACTTTTTATTTTGGGGGAGCTCCAAAATTCCTGCAGATCGTGACTGCAGCCATGAAATTAAAAAATGTTTGTTCCTTGGAAGAAAAGCTATGACAAACTTAGACAGTATATTTACAAAACAGAGGCATTACTTTGCTGACAAAGGTCCTTCTAGTCAAAGCTATGGTTTTTCCAGTAGTCATTTATGGGTGTGAGAGTTGGACCATGGCGTAGGGTGAGCATTGAAGAATTGATGGTTTTGAACTGTGGTGTTGGAGAAGACTCTTGAGAGTCTTTTGGACTCCAAGGAGATCAAACCAGTCAATCCTAAAGGAAATCAGTCCTGAATATTCATTGGAAGGACTGATGCTGAAGCTGAAGCTCCAAGACTTTGGCCACCTGATGCGAAGAGCTGACTCATTGGAAAAGATGCTGAAGCTGGGAAAGACTGAAGGCAGGAGGAAAAGGGGACCATAGAGGACAAGATGGTTGGATGGCATCACTGACTCAACAGACTTGAGTTAAAGCGAACTCTGGGAGATGGTGAAGGACAGGGAAGCCTGCCTGGTGTGCGGCAGTCCACGGGGTTGCAAAGAGTAAGACATAACTGAGCAACGTGACAACAACAATTAATGTGGGGTGGGGTGTGTGTGTATGTGTGTGTTGGTTTTAGGAAAAGAAAAGTTTGGGGTTTTGAATAAATCAAGAATTTGCGGCAAAACTCAAGAAGAACTTCTAATCATTTGTGTTGTTTCTGTTGTTGGTTAGTGGCTAAGTTGTGTCTGACTCTTTTGTAACACCATGAACTGTAACCCACCAGGCTCCTCTGTCCATGGGGTTCCCTAGGCAAGAATACTGGAGTGGGTTGCCAAGCCCTTCTCCAGGGGAATCTTCCCGACGCAGGGACTGAACCCATATCTTCTGGTCCCTTTATCAATGAACCAACTATGCTTGTGCTCAAGAGAGTAATTAGCACCCAAGTGGAGTTTGATACCTAAGAGTAAGAAAAAGAAGTACAGAGAGAGGAGTTCTGATCAAGAGAAAGTTGTTGTCTTTAATTTTGGATAAAGAACAAGATGGAAAGGTGGAAACATAGGAAATGTTTATTTGATTTTTACAGATTAGGCACTAGACCTCATAATGTGGTACAAGCTGGGAAATTATTTCACCTGCAGGACAGGTGTAACAGAGCAGGGCACAAGAGGAGTTTCTACATGTTCTATGGGTTTCAAGCTGATATTTCCCTAGGGAAGTGGGGACGCCAAGGAGAAGAGTGTGGGTGGTACAAAATCACTCACTCTGGTTGGTGGAAATTTCACGGCTAGGCAGAAATACGCTGAATTTTCTTTGGCAAAAAGACATGTGTAAGAACACCAGTGATTTCTTAATCCAATTTTGCAAGTACAAACAATGACTGTGTATTATAAAAAGGGCTATTCAGATTTAGATTTCTTCATAGTTCCAATAAGGCAAAGATCAAATTTTTAATGCAAAAAAAGAAAAGACAGGCAAGCAAGCAGGCAAGGAGTGAGAATGTTCTAAAAACTTAAGAGGCATTTAACTGCTTTATAGTTTGTATTAATAGCAAGTGGATGCCAACATGCAAAGCTGAGTTAAAATGTTATGGTTATGAGGTTTTTTCACTCTCTTGTGTCAATCTGAAATAAAACAAAGCATATGCTTTATCAAAGGCTGATGTCAACGTTATTGATTGGAAGTGCTTCTTGGTTATAATGCCAAATAGCCCGTCAAAATGAAAGTTTTCAGGTCTATGATCTGGATGTTTCCAAACATCTAGACACTCAGTACCATCCAGATAAAACAGAACAAGTGACATAACACCAAACACAGACATTTCACAGAAACTTGCAGGTTGTGTCCTGATACTTGGGTGGTATGGCTGGATGTGCACTGCTCTTGATCTCAGGCCTGAGGAAATGGGCTGTGCAGAGCTCATGCCTTTATTTAAATCTGTCTTAAGTTAGCTTGGCTTTTTGTTGAAATGAGTTATGATTGCAACTCTTTAATAATCATATGCACAAGTTTGACTGTGTGGTTTAGCACATCAAAAAAAAAAGACAGATTTGTACCCTGGGGTTTCTAAACCTGGGTCAGGACGGGTTGGTTACGTTTATTTTAGTGATCAATTTGGTCTCAAGTGGGCAACCTGGTGGCCGAGTTTTTAAACATAACAGAAACCAGGTGTGACCTAGTTGTCTTTTGAGGTGTTGAACTGAAGTCAGAGCAAGAATGAGTATCCTCTCAGACCACAGTATTTCCCCAGGAGATTCAAGAATGAGGAGCACCCAGTCCCTGGAGGAACATTTTCCTAAACTCACCTACTACCCCAAATTTGGAACTTAAGAGAGAGGAGAGAATTTAAACAAATGAGTGAAAAAGACAGAAAGAAACAAAGAAATGCTTCCGTTTATCAGTAACTCCTAAAACTTTTAATATATATGAGTACATACATAGATATGGATCTAGAGCCAACAACAAAAAAGCCTACCTCTCATAGTTCTAACAAAGAGTGAAAAGAAAGTCCCTAACCAAATCCTCCTATGTGATAAAGTAGTAATGGAGATGGAAACAAACGAAAGCGCTGCCTGGTTTTCTGAGTTTCTGAGGTCTTTAGTGAGAGAGAACTTTCTTCTTGGCTCTGGATGACAACGTTTCACGTGTGACCCTGTGGGAAGCTTACCCTTCTTCCATAACAATACCGGATTCTCTTTCCAGAACTACCTATGGTTTGGAGCCCATCACATAATGAAACACGTGAGAGCAGGAAAGGACACCTCAGAGGGAATTCAGTTCAACTCATTTGCCTTCTCCACCAAGGAGTATCAGTCACTTAGTCATGTTCAACTCTTGTGACCCCATGGACGGTAGCCCGCCAGGCTGCTCTGTCCATGGGATTCTCCAGGCAAGAATACTGGAGTGGGTTGCCATTTCCTTCTCTAAGGGATCTTCCTGACCCAGGGACTGAACCCAGGTCTCCTGCACTGCGGGTGGATTCTGTACTGTCTGAGCCTTCAGGGAAGCCCTCTCCAGGAAGGAAGGAAAATGATAAGTCCCTGATCCTGGGTTCTGGAGCGAATAGGAGGCAGAGCCCAGGCGTCACATCCCCCAGTGCTGCACTCTCTGCTGTGGTGCTCCTGTCCTGCGTGAGAGGGGTGTGCATCTCTCGCGTTCCTGCTTGACTCTCATAACTTTTCTATCTCCCAGACATGCTCTTGGCTTGCCTCTGATCTTTTCCTGGTTCTCATAAACTAATCCTGTAGCTTCTAACCTTTAAGTGTTGAATCTTTGCTGAGATAACATCTATAAACAACTTACTGAGAACATCGTGGCAAAACAGTGCAATGAAAAGAACATTAAATTTGGATATAAGGGACTCTCCTGGTGGTCCAGAAGTTAAGAATGTGTCTTGCAGTGCAGGGGACATGAGTTTGATCCCTGGTCAGGGAACTAAGATCCCACATGCCTCAGAGCAACTACACCTGAGCACCACACACCACAACTAGAGAGTCCATGCACTACAAGGAAATGGTGCCATGCAAAGAAGATCCTGCATGCAGCAGCTAAGACCCAACACAGCCAAATTCATAACCAAATGAATATTTTTTAAAATTGGATGACTAGGTTGTCATCCCGAGGGTGTCTTTAATTTTCTGTAGCTTTGGGCAAGTCGCTCTGCCTTTCTCTTGCAGGGTTTTCTGATCTATAAAATTAAATATTTTTCCTGCTTCTATAATGTTGTATGGTTGCTTTGCTTTTTAACAAATTTAACTGTGAAAACAAACAACAACAACAACAAAACCCTGTTCTTTTTAATCTTCATAATGCCTTATCCACTGGAACCAATCTATATTCTTCATGTTGTGTCGTGGTCTCAGCTTCCCTTTCCATCCAGAAAAATGGGAATTATCTCGACATAGTTCTCTTTATACTCTGCTTACCACAGCACCCCATACACACTCAATAGCTTAATAAGTATTTTTCAATGTGATGATGACGACAATTATAAAACATCGTGCAAACGTTGACATTCTAATGCCTGACATTTGGAAATCTTTTTGTTTTACCCCTCTTTTCAAAACACTGGTTTCAGCAAAAGAAAATTAATTAAATTGCTCTAGGGTTCCACCCCTGCATGCTAAGTCACTTCGGTCTGTCTGACTCTATGGACTGTAACCTGCCAGGCTCCTCTGTCCAGGGAATTCTCCAGGCAAGAATACGGGAATGGATTGCCATGCCCTCCTCCAGGGATCTTCCTGATCCAGGGATCAAATTTGCATCGCCGAGGCTCCTCCATTGTGGGCAGATTCTTTACCACTGAGCCACCAGGGAAGCCCAGGGTCTCATCCCAAGCCAAACTTAATAACATTTGAAGGATCCTAGGAGAGGGAAGGACAGGGAAGCCTGGCGTGCTGCAGTCTACAGGGTTGCAAAGAGTTGGACACGACTTACTGACTGAACCATAACAGCAAGGAGAGGCACCTTTCTTTCCTGGCCCCTAATAACCAGGTTTTGTTTAATTTGTTCAAAAAATATTGGAATTCAAGTGAGATAAAGAAATATTTGAAACAGAGGCAAACTAAGGTTTTAGCCCTTGGGAAGACTATGGTATTTCTTTCTTTTTTAAAAATGTGTTTAAAAGAAAAATGAACACCTTTTTGGGAGATGAAAGGAGGTAACTGGTTTACAAATAAGACTTATTCAGGTTTCTGGATTTTCTTTAGGATTTGCCATAACATGTTCCCTGGAAAAGGAATTCTATGCCATTGGAAAGGGTGTAGACAAGTCTAAAATAAAAGTTGAATAGTCGAAGGTAACTGCCCAATAGTAAATATGAGTCATCATCCCAAATGATAAGCAAAGGAAAAAACTAAACGAGAGCAGAAAAAAGCAGAATTACTGGAACCTTTATTGGATTACCCACAAATAGCACAACCCCTCTCCACAGAGGGGGCTTCCCTGGTGGTTCAGATGGTAAAGAAGCTCCCTGCAATGCAGAAGACCTGAGTTCAGTCCCTGGGTTAGGAAGATCCCCTGGAGAAGGAAATGGCAACCTGCTCCAGTATTCTTGCCTAGAGAATCCCATGGACAGAAGAGATTGGCGGGCTAGAGTTCATGGGGTCCCAAAGAGTTGGACACGACTTAGTGACTAACACTTTCACTTCACTTCTTATAGAACAGGATTGCCTTTTGAAGCCATTCTAACTACAAGGCACCATGATAGCC
This sequence comes from Bubalus bubalis, assembly GCF_019923935.1. Taxonomy (NCBI): domain Eukaryota; kingdom Metazoa; phylum Chordata; class Mammalia; order Artiodactyla; family Bovidae; genus Bubalus; species Bubalus bubalis. The sequence goes on from NC_059177.1 coordinate 56,755,599, forward strand.
AGATGGTGGTGCGGCTTCACTGGTTTATTGGTGATTACAAACTTTTCTTTCTTGATGGCAGTCTGTGTTAGAGAAATAGTTTATTTCTACTTACCTTCCTGCAAAAATGAATGCTCATTTTGAACTTTCTCCTGCTTGATCCTGGTTCTAGGAACATGGGGGTGGCTTTAAATATGCTAGGGCAGACAGTCTTGCTTTATTTGGCATGACACTTCAAGAGCAATAAAAGGAAAAATGGGAGGAGGGAACTCTTAAGCCAAGTGCAATTAAAAATAGTGAACATTATCTGATCTTTCCTTCTTAGAGCTCACGGTGAGTGAGAACAGAAAGGCCATTCATTTAGGATGACAGGCAGATATGTGGATGTCTCACTAGAGAATAAAAGATGAGTTAGCATTCAAAAAACATATAGGTAGGGACTTCCCTGGTGGTCCAGTGGTTAAGACTCCATGCTTCCACTGCAAGGGGCATGGGGTTTGATCTCTGGTCAGGGAACTAAGATCCTACATGCTGTGCAGTTTGGCAAAATTAGAAAAAGTGACATTTATATCACAAATCTTCATATTACTGCATTCACAATGACTAGGGACTCTCCTCGTCAGTCATAAGGCCAGCCATGTATCGACCACAGGGCCTGACCTTCTGGTATTTAGAAGGATATATGTGACATTCATTGAAATGCTTTTCAGAGAAGAGTTTCTTTTAAGGGGTTCACCTCCAGAATCCACATGTACCCCATCATAATAGAAACACAGAGTTCAAAAAAATCCTTTCTGCCAAGTTGGCCTCCAGTGAAATAAGGAGACGATAATTCCATAATACCTGTAACCATTTCTCTTCTACCTTAGGAATTTTTTTTTATCATATATCCCTGCTCGCTAGCTTCTCCAACATAACCAACAGGAAATTTTAAAAGGTGATGCTCAAACAAGAATTTGGGTCCTATGCAAAAGCAGTGAGCGGGTTTGTAAGAAGTGTGTGAGGAAGAGGCTGAAATTTTATTTACCAGGAATTTAAGAATTATATTTTAACTGCTTCAAAGTCTCCCAGTGAGGATTCTTCAGAATTGACCATGTGAACAAATAGGAATTTTGAGACAGCCAAATCAGTAAACACCCTAAAATCATGCCCCCAAAGGTCTGTCTCTCATAGCTAAAGTTCCACCATTAAAGACATGGACATTTGAATCGTAACCTAAAAGACAGCAAATACCCCGAGAGATCATCACATATAAATGCACTATTATCTCACCCCCCTTCAAGCATCATAGTCTTGTCATGGTGAAGGGGCTCGCGTCAGCTCAGTGAAGCTATGAGCCATGCTGTGCAGGGCCACTCAAGATGGATGATCATAGTGAAGAGTTTTGACAAAACGTGGTCCACTGGATAGGCTTCCCTGATAGCTCAGTTGGTCAAGAATCCACCTGCAATGCAGGAGACCCTGGTTCAAATCCTGGGTCAGGAAGATCCATTGGAGACTGGAGGAGGGAATGGCAAACCACTCCAGTAATCTTGCTGTGAGAATCTCATGAATAGTATGAAAAAGCAAAAATATATGACAGCAGAAGATAAGCCCCCTGCCCCCAGGTCAGAAGGTGTCCAGTATGGTACTGGGGAAGAGCAGAGGGCGATTACGAATAGCTCCAGAAAGAATGAAGTGGCTGAGCCAAAGCAGAAACGACACTCAGCTGTCGATGTGTCTGGTGGTGAAAGTATCTCTCCATACTGCCACAGTATGACTTTCATGGTCTGGTTCTATTTCTAGCATGATCACTGCCTAAGAGCAAATTTGGAGAGCATGAACAGGTGATGGTGACCCTAGTGGGGAGTGAGATGTGGGGTGGGGTAGAGATGGAGGGAGGGAGATGGTGCATGGGCCGTGGAGAAAAAGGTATGCAAAACAGGGGCGGACTGACCCAGGAACCTCTGGTTGACCACAGTGAGAGCGTCTTGTCTGCCTGGGAGCTGCATGGGCCCCTGAGCAACCAAATAAAGGAGAGGAGGGAGGGGAAGGGGATCCTGAAATGAATTTTATCCTCACAGTTTGGTTTAGTTCTGACTCTCGGCCACCTTGATAGACAGGATGACAAAGATTTTAAGCTTGGTGACTTAGTCAGCTCTGGGGAGGAGAGGGCTGCAGAATGGAGGTGTGTTTGGGCCTGCCATGGTGTGTGTGTGTGTGTGTGTGTGTGTGTGTGTGTGTGTGTGTAGGAATTGGGATCAGAAGTTTGCCAGCAGAGCAGGCATTGCTGGTATGAATAGCAGAGTGATCTTGGTTAGCACAGTTAAGCAGAACTAAGAATCAGAAGACAGGCTGGCTTGGGGGCTAGTGCGTGGGTGGTGAGGAGCTCTGTGGCTGGGAAATGCTGTAATGATCTTTGTTTTTTTTTTTGCATTGCACCCTCTTCGTCTTTTTCTCTCTTGTCATTTTGTGTTTGTCTCATCTTTCCTTTTTATTTGCTTTTTTTTCTTTTAAATGTGGTTTAAAAAAAAAAAAACCTACGACTCAAAATTTACCCTCTTAACCACTTCTAAGCATCCAGTTCACTAGCATTACGTATATTGACAATGATGTGCAACCAACTTCCAGAACATCTTTATCTCGCAGAACTGAAACTGCGACGGTTAAAGAACAAGACCCTACGTCTCCTCCCCTTAGTCCCTGGCAACCACCATGCTACCTTCTGTTTCTGTGATTCTGACGACTCTAGGGACCTCATATAAGTGGAGTCTTACAGATTTCGCTGCTTTGTGACTAGTTCACTTCACTTCACTTAGTGTCCATGTTGCAGCATGTGTCAGAATCACCCCCCTTCTTCGGGACAGATAATGTTCCGTCGTGCGTATGGACCACATTTGGTCTCTCCATTCATTCACCAGTTGATGGGTGCTTCCACCTCTTGGCTATTTTACATGCTTTCCGTTTCCAGCAGTTCCTTTGCCTCTTCCTTAATTGTACACATCAGGAAACTGGAGTATATTTTGCATCATTTATTTACTAAATAAATCAACAGAAGAAAGGCAGGAAGCATAACATATGGAAATCAGGTTAGTGTCCAGTTCACTGTCTGATCATGGAGAAGTTAATATTGCTGAGTCCTCTATACGTCTGTAAACTGAGGGATTTGGTCTAGATGAATGTCCTCCCAAGGTGCACAATTTCTTGTTCTCTCTCCTTATGTTTAAAGTGGGAGGGTTAAATTATTATCTTAAATCAAGTAGATAGTTCCTCACTTGTTTTGGATTTTTTTTTTCCCTTAGAGTAAACAATATCTTAAGAAAAAAGCCTCCGCTTCTGAACTCCTTTTATGAGTCTGTATATATTTTCCACTTGTACTGCCTTTAACATGTAATGAATTTCCTACAGATAAATGCTAATATTGTCTCTTTTAAACCTTAGCCTCAATCAAGGCTTTTAATACACAAATATCCATTGAGCTCTTATATATGTCCAGAATTCTGTTAGTCACCATGGAGGCTTAAAAAGAGAGAGAGAGGGAGCAGTATAAGACAATGGTACTGCTCTTAAGAAGCTCAAAACCTAGTGAACGGCATCCCAGGTTTGTTGTTGTTGTTATTCAGTCGCTAAGTCGTGTCTAATTTTTTACAACCCCGTAGACTGTAGCACCGGAGAAGGCAATGGCACCCCACTCCAGTACTCTTGCCTGGAAAATCCCATGGACAGAGGAGCCTGGTGGCTGCAGTCCATGGGGTCGCTAAGTCAGACACGACTGAGCAACTTCACTTTGACTTTTCACTTTCATGCATTGGAGAAGGAAATGGCAACCCACTCCAGTGTTCTTGCCTGGAGAATCCCAGGGACGGAGAACCTGGTGGGCTGCCATCCATGGGGTTGCACAGAGTCGGACATGACTGAAGCGACTTAGCAGCAGCAGCAGCACACTGAAGCACCAGGCTCCTCTGTCCTCCACTAGCTTCCAGAGTTTGCCCAAATTCATGTCCATTGAGCTGGGTGATGCTATCTAACTTATCTCATCCTCTGCCGCCTCCTTCTCCTTATCCCAGGTTTGGGGAAGTAATTTTTCACAATTTCCTTTCAACTTATTCTAAGTTATTCTTGGATTTTTATCTTCACCACTGTTTCTAAAATCAATTGACTCTGTGATGTTTCTCTGGTTTTCCTTCCTCATTCAGAACATGAGATATTTTCTGACCTGGTGGATATTAATACAAATCCAGTCTTTCATAAGCTATAGTCATTGCATGCATGGCGTGAGCATTCTGTATTTCACCCATGAAGGCATGTCATGAAGAATTGGAAACAAAATTTTTAAATTATTCATAAGAAATGTTGAGTTTATGGAAAGAAGAAGGATTATGAGCACACCATCAAAGTCGAATAAATACTGACAGATTTTAGTGAAGGACCCTGGAACTAGGGAGAATCCAACAGGACACGAAAATGGACTTTGGACCGATTGAATAAGCCAACCAACATTTAAGAACTGCGCTACTCTGAAGAATTAGTATGGGCTTATTGAACTCATTAAGTCTCGAGGAGAGGCAGAGGCTTAAGCATAGTGTTGAATAAGAGTTTGATTGATGAAGACAACAGGCTTAAAGGAAAACATGCAAATAAAAGACCCACCCTTCCACGTGATTTGGCAGCTGCTGTTACACGTGGCCGCTTCCACTCCAAGGGCTGCCTCTGGAGTCGAGGCACCCCCATTGAAACTGCTGTTGCTACAGGCTGACTTGGGTGTCATCCCCCAGTTCATCTGTTGAAGTTCTAACCCACAGCACTTCAGATTGTGCCCATATTTGATGACAGCATCTCTACGGACCTGATTAAGTTAAAATGAGGTCATTAGGATGGGCCCTTATCCAGTATCACAGATGTTCTTATAAAGAAGTATAAGTCTGGGGACTTCCCTGGTGGCCCAGTGCTTAAGAATCTGCCATGTAATGAAGGGGACGCAGGTTTAATCTCTGGTCATGGAACTCTAAGATACCACATGCACGGAGCAACTAAGCCCATCTGCTGCAACTAGGGAGTCCCTACACTGCAACGAAATACCCCACGTGATGCAAAGAAGATCTCACGTGCTGCAACGAAATTTTTTACTTGCAGACAAGTAGATGATAAATACATAAATATTTTTTAGAAGAAAGGTAAATGTGGACACAGATATGTACAAGAGGGAAGACTCAGGGAGAAGTCAGCCACTTACAAGCCAACAAGAGAGGCCTGGAACAGATGTTTCCATCATGGCCAGCCCTCACGGGGAACCAGCCCTGAGGCCATCTTGGTCTTGGACTTCCAGCCTCTAACCGTGAGACGGTAAATGTCTGTTGTTTAAGCCACCCGTCCTGTGGTGTAGTCACGGCACCCTGATCTGACTAACACGGCCGTGACACGCATCTTTATTTCGTTTATTTAACAAACACCTCTAGAGCTTACTATATGTACCAGGCACGCTGTGTGCAGCTTTATGAACATTAATTTAATCCTCATAACGGCTCCATGAGGTAGGGACTACTCTGGTTCCTGGTTTGCAGATGAGGGAGCCTCAGCACACAGAAATGTAGCAACTTGCTCGGAGTCTCCTGCTCGGTAAGGAAGGGAGCGAGGACGTGAACCTGGGCAGCCTGACTCGGGTCCGCGTGCTGAAACCCCTCTGATATACTGTCTCTCTGCTTTTGTCTCCTGAGATTTAAGTAGGGGTTCCAACATACAAGTTAAGACCTGTCTCCACAGAGTGTATTTTGTGTGTGTGTGTGTGTGTGTGTTTAAATGTAACACCATCCCCTCACTCGTTGCCAAGTAGATAGAAATCACATTTCCTAATGTTTTTCTAGATTTTTAAGCTCTCACATCAAGGAAAATAATTCAGGATTCCTGAAAAAATATGTGCTGACCCTTCATGAGAGGCAGACCATCAGACTCCCCAGGCTTTGAATGAAGAATTCTTATTTCTTACCGGGGCACATTCCACGGAGGCAGGAGAGGAGCGATGTTGTCTTCTCAGTTGGCCTGCAGATAACTTCCTCCAGCTATGAGGAATGCTGGAGTGTAGCAGGAAGGAGCGGGCTCTGACAGTGCAGCCTGGCGTGGAGGCAGACCAAGGCTCTGGGCTGTTAGCAGACCACTGCCCAACGAGTGTGTGGGTGCTTGATGTCAACGTGTGAAAAAGTCTTTCTACAGAATCAACCAGAGGAGCCAAACATTACTAATCACGTTTCTCATGTTTAGCAATTAAATTACAAACATTTTCAGAACAGTGAGAAACTAGGAGGGGGCGGAAATCAGTGTAGGAGAGAGGGAACCCTTTATCCCCGGCCAGAAAACACAAGGGTTTTGAAGCTTGGTGTTGTCCCGGTGGCATTTTCCATGAGGAGAGCGTGAGAGCTGGACTGCAGTGCAGCAGGGAGAGTTAATTCCTTTCTAATCATTAAATGGAAGGAAAGTACACATGTCCGACCTGCCGAACATGCACACTTTCCCACACCCTACCCTTGAGAGTTTCAGGTTGAAAGACTTTGTTTGCAGTCCTTCATTGCTCAGAGTCTTGAGTGGAGGAGCCAGAAACACACCTCTTTACTCCTTCCCATTTCAGCTGACTCACCTGTGGCTTTTATGGAGGCGATCGTGAGAGGCAAAGGTAGGGCAGCGGAGGTCAAGGTGGTGCCAGCAAAAAGTCTGGACTTTAGTGAATCAACATACTTTGTGATTGAAAAGATAGAGTGAAGGGAGGACTTCTTATACTGCATGCATTCGGCGCTTTTACTGGAACCCAAGTTATGCAGGGAACACCTAGGCAGAAGGAGGGCAACAGAGCTTTTTCCAATTATGAGTGACAAAACGAGCCAACATACGCTCAGTAAGAAAGGGGCTCTTCCCCACCATCTCCTCTCTCGACCAGTCCAAAGCTCAGCTTCTTTAAAATGATATATGTGCTTTTCTGTCTTGTTCTAAAAGGAAGCACTGATGCTATTTTTTTTGGGTGGGGGTCTCCAGATGAGATTGTTGTATGGCATCACCGACTCAATGGACATGGGTTTGGGTGGACTCCGGGAGTTGGGGATGGACAGGGAGGCGTGGCGTGCTGCGGTTCATGGGGTCGCAAAGAGTCAGACACGACTGAGCGACTGAACTGAACTGAACTGAACTATTTCTGGTATTTCCAAACAGGCCCCAGTCCCAGAATTTCCACTACGGAGACATCCTGAGCGAGCTTGTTGGCAAGTCTCTCCTGATGGTCTGGGAGCCAGGTCCGCCCCAGGTGTTCTACTGTTGATGTGCGCTGCGGGGAGCCGGCTTAGAACACCTGAGAACAAAAGGAGAAAAACATTATGAAATGTGATTGCTACCTGGGCTATGTCAGATAGGAAGGAAACAAGTCTTTTGTAAGGAAGCAGGTCTCAGCCTGAATCTCAGGGCCTCAGTAAAGAACGCCAGGAGATTGGTGGTTTGATGGGGATGGTGGTGGTGATGGCGGTGGTGGTCGTGGTGATGGTGCAGGAGAGTCAAGGATTTCTAAACGAGAACACCTCATGGACGCGCTGCCCTTAAGGGATCAGCACCCACCACACCTGGGGTAGGGACGTGGTTCATTCTGGCGTGGTCCATTCATTTTGGGCAAATATAAGAAGCAAGATCAGATCTGCCCACATCAGGCTTGTGAGAAAACTCCATGAGAGGGCCAGGGAACTGGGAGATGTTCTGTAACTGAAACCTTTGTAGTTCTCTCATATCTTTAGAGATACTGCTAGAGGACAAAATTATAGATAAGGTCAAGACCGGGTTCGGCTTCTTTACTGGATAGTTTAACTCAAATTGAAGGCTTTGGAGAGTTCTAATTCTTCATGTCATGCTGAAGGCCAAAAAAAAAAAAAAAAAAAAAAGTTGCAAGCCACCTCCCACCCAAAACTGAAGTTCTTTATCACTCTTTTAAAGAGACACCATGACAACAACACAGCAGGTAGTTTTAATGCTCCTTCAGGTCCTTCTAACTTGAATAACAACATTGCTAGTTTATCATTCTCAGCTAAGTCAGGCAATACCTGCTATGCAGGATTTCTCAGCAAAATGATTTACTGCAAGAAACTATCAATTGCCTGTCTCCCTTGGTGACTCTAGAGAGACTGACAAAGACCAGAGATATGGAAGGAAAATATTTGTGAAATAAAATTCGACTCCTTGCTCCTTCCACTTGGCACCACTCTTATCTCTCTAGAGTAATTCTAAGACTCTTATTCAAGTTGAAAGCTCACCCTGCCTTTCCATGATGAATATTTGTATCATTGAAAAATTTATTTGTTACTCGTTTAGCTAACCAATTTATTTCAGGGGCAGACTAAGTATACAGGGTGTGAACTAATTTGCACGTACTTTTTGATCAGAATAATAGTTTCATTCTGCCACAAGTGATGCTAAAACTCACACAAAGAAGCATAGTATGTAAGGCGCTTTGTAAAAGGAACTTGCACATTTTCTGATTATTTTAGTACATAGGGTTCATGCTATGCTAAGTCGCTTCAGTTGTGTCCGGCTCTGTGCGACCCTAGGGACAGCAGCCCTAGGGACAGATTCTCTAGGCAAGAATACTGGAGTGGGTTGCCATTTCCTTCTCCAACATAGGGTTCAAGTAGAGCTTACAAAGGGCTTCCCTGATGGCTCAGATGGTAAAGAATATCCCTGAAATGAAGGAGACATGGGTTCAATCCCTGGGTGGGGAAGATCCCCTGGAGAAGGAAATGGCAACTCATCACTGCAATATTCTTGCCTGGGAAATCCCATGGACAGAGGAGCCTGGCAGGCTACAGTCCATGGGGTCACAAAGAATTGGACACAACTGAGTGACTAACACTTTTCACTTTTCACTTTCTTTCACAGCTTCCAAAAAAGTCTCATCTCTATTTTAATGTAGTTACCTCTTTAATGAACTTATCTCAAGATACAGTCATATTCTGAGGTGTTGAGACTTAGGTTTTCAACATATGAATTTTGAGGGGACATCATACAGCCCATAACACTGACTTTTGTATTAGTCATATCTGCTATGGTCTGAATGTTTGTGTCCCTCCAAAATTCATATATTGAAACCTGATCCCCAAGGTCATGGTATTAGGAGGTGGGATCTCTGGGAGGTGATTAAGAGGCTGGAAATCTACTAGAAAGTGGATTAGTGCCTTTTAAAATGTGGCCGAAGAACACATACTTGCCCCGGACCACCACATGAGAACACGGTGAAGAGGTTTTGTCTATAAGCCAGGAGGTTTATAGACAAAAAGGTTTTGTCTATAAGCAGGCTTCACCAGACACTGAGTCTTCCAATGCCATGATTTGGACTTCCAACCTCTTAACACTGTGAAATAAATTTCTGTTTTTAATAAACCACCCAGTCTTTGGTATTTTAGCAGCCCATACAAATGGGCCACTTGGGGTCCTTGGTTCTCTGAGTCAACAGGCACAGATTAAAAGGAAAAAAAAAAAAAAAGAGTCTCATAAGGTTATTTTTTAAAAAACAAAAAGCCCTAGTATTGGATGAAAGTGCCTAAATATTTTCTCACCCCAACTAATTTGTGTTGGTTAAATTCTGCTGATGGATTGCATAACTGAATTAGGAAAAAGGAATGCCAGAAACCCGCTTGAGGTTCAAAGGATAATGAAGTTAAAATAACTGTGGTCTCTAAAGTACTGAGTCAAGAGAATGTCCTGGGTTCATGGAAGGAGTTAGAGAGAAAGGAAAAGGTATTCAGTGGTAACTGTGGTGAAGAAGTACGGTTTCTGAATTGACAGACGAGGGATTTAACTGCACATTCTGGTGCTTGTCGCCTCACCCTGGGGCCTCCACAGAATGAGGCGCTTGCATTAGATGACCTCTGAGGTCCTTCGGTGTCTATTAGTCTGTAAAACAGGGGACATCCATTTAGAGGATGCCAGGTTTGATCAGTAACACATTTTTGTTTATATGTGATTTAAGTAAATAAAAATTTGTACTATATTAGCATACTTAGCATTTTCTCAATGGCTTTTCCAGTCTCTGAATTCCACTTGGTTAAACAGGCTATTTAAATAAAATTAGAAACTTCCAGGTAGAATCAATGGGGTAGGGTTGTCAATTATACCTCAATTAAAAAAATTAATGGGTAGGGAGATAATTAGAGCAAGCTATCAAAACAATAGAACAAAGATCTTAAATCAGAGAAAAGAATGAAGGTATATAATACTTGTCTAAATGGTACCAGCAAGAATATGAGAGCTAGGGAATTTGAAGAAAGCCACAGCAGGAAATGCAAAGAGCCAACTCATTGGGAAAGACCCTGATTCTGGAAAGATTGAGGGCAAGAAGAGAAGGGGGCAACAGAGGATGAGATGGTTGGATGGCATCACCGGTTCAATGGACATGAGTTTGAGCAAGCTCCTGGAGATAGTGAAGGAAAAGGAAGCTTGGCATGCTGCAGTCCATGGGGTCACAAAAGAGTTGGACATGACTTAGCATCTGAGCAGCAAATACCAACAGTGGGAAAATATGTGTCCATAAATAATCTTTTGTTTTGGACCATCAACTTTGGTTTAAAAGAGTTAAGAAAACATAGAGGATGGTCCAAATAAACATTTCAAACATTGAAGAAATAAAATAACATTAAAAAAAATCCTTGATACTTCATAGCCTACCAGTGGAGACCTCTTCAATAAAGGTGGTTCTCTGAATAAATGTTAGCCTATAATCTAATCTATTTGGAAACCTCATTTTTATAACCTCCACTAGTCAACTTCAAAATCTCCACACAAAGAAGAAATTCTATGGAAAACATGGAAATCAAGTACTGGGAGCAAAACGGGGCGAGAGGAAAGACCTATCCTAAGGCACACAGGTGCCACTGCTGTGAAGGACACCGGCAGGGCTGAGGTCACTACCACCTGTCTTAGTGGAGGTTCCCTGGGACACAGATCTGGAGGTGGAGATCTGCCTGCAGGAGGGTCAGCGGGGATCTTCTCAGCAGCAAGCCCTGGAAGGCAGTGAGGGAAGCAGGACTGCGTATGAGGAGAAGTCGAGCTGTGAAGAAGCTGCAACAAAGGCTTCAGCCAATCCCACCAAAAGTTCTGGAGCTGGGGTGGCCTTTCAAAGCTGGCTCAAGTCAAAACGAGAAGATTGGGTCTTTGTACAAGCCCATGTACTGGATGTAAGCGGCACCTGGGAGACAGCGTAACCTGGGGTGAAGCAGCTGCCCAGGGCTGAGGGCAATGCCCAGAGAGAAACTCGACTGTAAGCTTTCGGCAGTCAGTGCTGTCAGCTGCTGGGGGACATAGTCCTGAGCTGGGGGAAGGAGGACTTGGGTCCTGCACTAAAGGTCACCAAGTCTATGCACCGCAGATAACGAACCTGATTCACAGGAGTCTCTGCACAAGAAACCTGGCAATACATCATCTACGCCCACATTCGATGAGAACTAACACATGCAGAAGAGAATTAAAAACGTCTTGATAACAGGACATTGTGACCACTGACAATATATCTGTGAGATAGGAGCCAAAGAAAAATGACACGAGGGAGGAAAACAACAACAACAACAACTTAAAGGGCAAGGCGTCCAGAATCAGTTAGTGTTGTAGAGAAAACGGATCCTAGCGTCTCACTATGCCTGATGACATCATCCTATCACACAGCCCATCACTCTGATGATCAGATCATCAAGAAAGCGGTATTCCTTACATTTTGTTTATAAAGCCAAAACAAATTTCAGGAAAATTTCCTTCCAGCACGTAGTTGATGGTTTAAAAGCTTGACTGCTTACTCATGGCTGTTCAGACTCCACCCCCTTCTCTGGAGGATCTGAAGCTCACTAGGCAGGGCTTCAACAAGAGCTTTGTTAGGTAGATGTTCCCACCACGTGTCTGTGGCAGTGGCTCTGTATCCTATTTCTTTCCTTCCTTAATCAGGTCCCCTGCGGAGTGCACTTGATAAGCACGAGGCCAGGTACTGATTCTTGCAGGTCGATTACAGGTTTGGAGCATGCTCTTTGCCTCATCAGTCATCTTTTCCTTGCTAACATGGCTTAAGAAAATTTCCTTCCAGCAGGTAGACTTCTGCTCCGGCTCAGCCATTCAGCCAGTCTCTTTCCTGTCTTATAAAGAAGACACAGTAAAAGCAGATTTCGGACCAGCTTTCAGAGGCTGTATGCCTGCGACCTGGGGGGCAGTAAGAAGTTGTTGCATTTCAACGGTTAAGTATGAGGAGAAAGTATTCCTGAAAATTAACCTAACTGGAAAGTCAATGAAAGTATTTTTTTTTTATGAAACGCTGAATCATTCTGATGCATGGAGCCAGGACTTTATGCAATTTCTCTTTTATCACCGGAAGATCTTTAGTAATTGTGGGCACTCCTCTTATTTCAATAGCTTCAGAGAGGGATTGTTGACACCGTAGATTAAGCCAGTGGATACACGCCACCTTTTTCCATTCATAAAGTCAAAGCACCAGGCATGTGCTAAAAACCTGAAAGTCATTAAAGAACTGGACTTCAGTCTTTTTTTAACCTTGATTTTTTAACATTCTTGTAAGATCTTTATATCATGAACACAATCAGCAATCCTTTTTTTTTTTTAAATTTAATTCTTATGGCAGTAGGAAATGGCAACCCAATCCAATATTCTTGCCTGGAAAATCCCATGGACAGAGGAGCCTGGTGGGCTACAGTCCATGGGGTCGCAAAGAGTCAAACACAACTGAGCAACTGAGCACACACATGGTCGTAAGAACTTAAAGTGAGATCTACCCATTTAAATTTTTCAGCATACAATACAGCTCTGTTGATTCTAGGTACAAGGCTGTATAGATCTCTAGAACATATTGTCTTGCTTAGCCCATTGATTAGTAACTCCCCGTTTCCCCCACCTCGAGCCTCTGCCAACCACCATTCCACTCTTTGATCCTACGAATTTGACTATTTTAGATTTTTCATGAGTGGAACCATGAGGTGTTTGTCTTTCTGCGACTGGCTTATTTCACTCAGCATGATGTCCTCGAGGTCCATCCGTGTTTCCCTCGCTTTGGGGGCTGGATAGTGTCTCGTTATGTGCACGTGGCACATCTTCCTTATCCACTCGTCCGTGGAGGGGCATGTAGGTTGTTTCCGCATCTTGGTTACTCTGAAGGCTGGTGCAATAAACATGGATCTCCTAGGGATCTGAGGAGTCTTCTAATCTTCAGCACCTCAAAATGGATCCATTCCGTCTCTCCTCCCCTCATCGTCCTTTGTCCTCAGGTAAGCCTTCAGGCTTATATGGCATTTCTAGCACACACACTGACTCACAGTGTGAAAAGTGTAACACATTAAATCCTGGCAACCGCTTTGCCAACCAAATCGACAAAATTGGACATAATCTCAAAAGCAGATCTTACACATCCATATCTTATAAAGATTTTATTTTCTTTATGAAATTGTATACAAATGTTAGTATACTTGACCTCAAGAATATGGTTGGATGACTTAATTCCAGTAACCTTGAAGCAAATTGGAGCTTATTATTTGCACCTCAGTAATTGAAGGCACATACAGAATATACTCAAGTTTTCCTAATTTTATGTTAGGAATTACAGAAGACAGCTAGTGTCACTAGAGTTAGATTTCTTTTGTTTTGAAGATCAACTAAAGTCCGGTTGTGAAGGGATAATGTCAAGAAATACTCATGGCCTGGGAGAAAGAATGAACCTTAAATTAAACTGGCAATATAACTTAAAGTATTCTACTTTAAAGTGAAAACTTAAAGTTTCTCCAAGCTATAGGATATCTGATTACACAATTGGTGATTTATTTTACTATATTTCACTCATCCCTATTTAACCTTGAGTAGGAACACAGCTATAAGCTATTATTTTTCCATGAGACTGAAATGCAGATTGGAGTTCTGCTTCTAGCTGTGATGGAATAACTAGTACCAGACTTGCTCTCCAACTAGACAACTAAAGAACTGAACAACATTTATGAAACAATTGTTTTCCAGACAGCAGACAACAGAGAGCATAGAACTGCTGTCCTCAGGAGAAGAGAGACAAAAGGGGTAAGGCCTGTGCGCACCCCAGTAAGCCACTGCACTTTCTGGACTTCAGTATAGGGAAGGGGGACGGAAGCAGAACATGTAGGTCTTGCTAAGGGAAGAGACGGGGACTGGGGTTCTGGGAGGCTGAAGATCCTGGAGTTTATGGGGTAGAGTAATAGTGAGGTGGGAGCTACCCTGAGAAAAAGCTCCAGAAGTTGTTCGAGCCTGAATAAGAGCATGCATAGAATGAGACCACAAAGCAGGGCTAATAACAATGATGTATAGCAATTACCAGGGAAAACATGAGCAGCAGGGAGCACAGTTCACAGAGGTCACACAATGCTAGGAGACATTCAAGTGTGGACCCCCTTAAGCACCTAGATCACTCAGCACGCAACCCCGAAAGACCATACCTTAGAAATAAGGCTAAACTAACTATAAGTTAAGGTTGTCCCATACATACATACATAGCAAATTTTAAAAAGCAAGCCTTGAAAAGGCCAAATTCATCTCTAGGTATTTTAACTGCCTGCCGAAAGCCCATAATACTCTTTGAAGGAAGACAGCAAAATTCAAACAATCAACACAAAACATCACAATATCCACTGTCCAAGAAAAAGTTCTTAGACTTGTGAAGAAACAGGAAATGTGATCCATAGGCATGATTAAAAATTAGTCAGCAAAGACAGTTCTAAAAATGACAGAGATGGTGGAAATATCAGACAAGAACTTTGAAAGCTAACACAAATATTGAAGGGTTTGAATAAAAAGATGAACACAGTGAAAGGTGAAATTAAGATGTGTAAAAGGACTGAATAGGCATTCTAGAGCTGAAAAATACAATATCTGAAATGAAAAATTCCCTGGATGAGATTAATAGTGATTAAGAACATGTGACGGAAGATCAGGGAACTTGAAGCCATAGATAATAGAAACTATGAAGACCAGGTATAGAAGAAAAAAAGATTTGGAAAAAGATAGAGCCTTTGTGACTTGTGTGACAAAATTAAGTGGTCAAACATGAATGTAATTAAAGTCCAAGAAGGAGGAGAGGCAGAAAAAAAAAAAAATGGAGAAATGAAGGCCAAATTTCCCTCAAATTGGGCTTGCCTGGTGGCTCAGAGGGTGAAGAATCTGCCAGCAATGCAGGAGACCCAGGTTCGATCCCTGGATCAGGGAGATCCCTTGGAGAAGGAATGACGACCCACTCCAGTATTCGTGCCTGGCGAATTCCATGCACAGAGGGGCTTTAAGGGCCTCAGTCTGTGCTGTCACCAAGAGTCGGACACGACTGAGCGACTAACACTTTCTCTTTTCCCTCAAATTAAAACAAAACCAAACCAACCTATGAACCCATGAGTCAAAGACAGTCAATGAATTCCAAGCAAAATAAATACAAAGAAAAGTACATCTAGACACTTCATGATCAAATTGCTGAAAACAAGTTATAAAGAGAAAATCTTAAAAGTAGACAGAGGGAAAAACACACATTCTAATTCAGAGGAAACAAAGATAATGACTTTTAACTTCTTTTCAGAAACCACGCAAACTAGATGATTTTTAAATGCTGAAAGAAAATTTTCCAATATTCCAAGTGAAAATATTCTTAAAAACTAAAGGTGAAATAATGACATTGTCAAGCAAACAGACTCTGGGAGAATTCAGCAGCAGCAGCCCAGCACTGCAAAAAGTTCTAAAGGAAGCACTTCAGGATGAAGGCTAACAATATCAGAGGGAAATCTGGATCTAGACAAAGGAATGGTGAGTCTCAGACATAACAGGTGTGTGGGCAAATTTAAAAGATTTTTTCTTTTTTACTTCTTTCAAAAAATAATTTACTGTTTGAAGAGAAAATAACAACAAGGTATTGAGTGTTTATAATATACAGAATTTTAAAAGTATAGGCAGGAGGGAGGAATGGAATATTTTTTAATTTTTTTATTGTGCCTATATATATCTATCTATAATGTGTATGTGTATATATATATATATATATATATATATATATGAACATAAATTTGTCTTTTTAACCATTTTAAGTTCAGCGGCATCAATTATACCCACAATGTTGTGCAAACATCACCACTATCTATTTCCAAAATAATCCATCATCTAAAACAGAAACTCCATGCCCATGAAATAAGAATTGCCTGGCATAATACTCCCAGACTTCACATAATACTACAAAGCAACAGTAATCAAAATAGGATGGTACTGGCACAAAAACAAGCATACAGATGAATGGAATACAATAGAGAGACCAGAAATAAACCCACATACTTATGGTTAATTAATCTACAACAAAGGAGATAAGAATATACAATGAAGAAAAGATGGTCTCTTCAGTAAGTGATGCTGGGAAAATTGGACAGTTGCATGTTAATCAATGAGATTAGACTACCTTCTCTCACACCATATAAAAAAATAGACTCAAAATGGTTTAAAAATCTAAATAAAAGACTTGATACCATAAAACTCCTAGAAGAGAACATAGGCAAAACAGCATTCCTGGACTTAAATCAGATCAATATTTTCTTAAATCAATCTCCCAAGGCAAAAGAAATAAGAGCAAAAATAAACAAATGGGACCAAATAAAACTTTAAAGTTTTAGCATAGCAAAGGAAAACAGCAACAAAACAAAAAGACAACCTATGAGATGGGAGAAAGTATTTGCAAATGATGCAACTGACAAGGGCTTAATTCCAAAATATACAAACAGTGCATAAAACTCAATAAAAAAAAATCAAAAAATAAGCAGAAGATCTAAATAGACATCTCTCCACAGAAGACATACAGATGGCCAACAGGCACATGAAAAGATGCTCTACATTGCTACTTATTAGAGAAATGCAAAGCAAAACTACAATAAGGTACCACCTCACACCAGTCAGAATGGCCATCATTAAAAAGTCTACAAATAATAAATACTGAAGAGGATGTGGAGAAAAGGGAATCCTCCTACGCTGTTGGTACGAAGGTAGATTGGTGCAGCCAACTTTTCCATATTGTTTTTTTTGGAAAACAATATGGAAGGTCTTTAATAAACTAAAAATAGGCCTACCATATGATCTAGCAATCCCATTTCTGACCATATATCCAGCAAATATGAAAACTCTAATTTGAAAAGATACATGCACCCCAAGGTTCAAAGCAGCATATAAGACATGCAAACAACCCAAGCATCCATCAATAGATGATTGGCTTAAGGAGATGTGGTATATATTAATACAATGGAATATTACTTAGACATAAAGAAAGAATGAAACATTAGTAGCAACATGGATGGACCTAGGAAATATTGTCCTAAGTAAAGTTAGGTCAGAAAGAGAAATACAAATATTATACTATTATACAAATATTATATGCTATCACTTATATGGGGACTCTAAAAAATAATACATATGAATCTATACACAAAACAGAAACAGATTCACAGACATAGAAAACAAACTTGTGGTTGAAGGGAAAGGGAAGGGGAGGGATAAATTAGGAGTATGGGATTAACAAATACAAACTACTATACATAAAATAGATAAGCAACAAGGATTTACTGTATGGTACAGGGGACTATATTCAATATCTTATAATAACCTATAATGGAAATAATCTGAAATAGACATCAGTTCAGTTCAGTCGCTCAGTCGTATCCGACTCTTCGCGACCCCATGAATCGCAGCACGCCAGGCCTCCCTGTCCATCACCAACTCATGGAGTTCACTCAAACTCATGTCCATCGAGTCGGTGATGCCATCCAGCCATCTCATCCTCTATTGTCCTCTTCTCCTCCTGCCCCCAATCCCTCCCAGCATTAGAGTCTTTTCCAGTGAGTCAACTCTTCGCATGAGGTGCCCAAAGTACTGGAGTTTCAGCTTTAGCATCAGTCCTTCCAAAGAAATCCCAGGGCTGATCTCCTTCAGAATGGACTGGTTGGATCTCCTTGCAGACCAAGGGACTCTCAAGAGTTTTCTCCAACACCACAGTTCAAAAGCATCAATTCTTCGGCTCTCAGCTTTCTTCACAGTCCAACTCTCACATCCATACTTGACCACTGGAAAAACCATAGCCTTGACTAAATGGACCTTTGTTGGTAAAGTAATGTCTCTGTTTTTCAATATGCTATCTAGGTTGGTCATAACTTTTCTTCCAAGGAGTAAGCGTCTTTTAATTTCATGGCTGCAGTCACCATCTGCAGTGATTTTGGAGCCCCCAAAATAAAGTCTGACACTGTTTCCACTGTTTTCCCATCTATTTCCCATGAAGTGATGGGACCAGATGCCATGATCTTCGTTTTCTGAATGTTGAGCTTTAAGCCAACTTTTTCACTCTCCTCTTTCACTTTCATCAAGAGGCTTTTTAGTTCCTCTTCACTTTCTGCCATAAGGGTGGTGTCATCTGCATTTCTGAGGTTATTGATATTTCTCCCGGCAATCTTGATTCCAGCTTGTGCTTCTTCCAGCCCAGCATTTCTCATGATGTACTCTGCATATAAGTTAAATAAGCAGGCTAACAATATATAGCCTTGACATATTCTTTTTCCTATTTGGAACCAATCTGTTGTTAGATATAACTAAATCACTTTGCTGAAACTAACATAATATTGTAAATCAACTATATTTCAATAAGAGAAATAATTTCCTGTCATTCACCCCTCAGTCCATGGTTTCTTCTATTCTACTTTGGTCTCTATGAGTTAGCCTACTCCAGTTATTTCAAGTAAGTGGGATCATACACTATTTGTCTTTTTGTATCTGGCTCTTTTTCACAATGTTTTCAAGTTTCATTCATGTTGAAATGGATGACATAGAGTATCAGAACTCCATTTCTTTCTGTGGCTGAATAATAATCCATTGTTCGTACAGGCAGACCTCAGAGATATTGTCAGTTTTGCTCCAGACCATAAAAAAGGGAATATTGCAGCAAAGTGAGTCACAAAAAATTTTCAGTTTCTCAGTGCATACAAAAGTTATATTTATACTATGCTATAGTCTGTTAGGTGTATAATAGCATTATGTCTACAAAAAAATATATCTACCTTAATTTTAAAATATTAAAAATTTATTGCTAGAAAATGCTGACCATTATCTGAGGTTTAGTGAGTCATAATCATTTTTGCTGGTAGAGAGTTTGAAATATTGCGAGTATTGCCACAATATGACACAGACACAAAGTGAGCAAATACTATTGGAAACATGGCTCCAATAGTCTTGTTCCACACAAGGCTACCACAAACCTTCCATTTATAAAACAAAACAAAACACAACACATAGTATCTACAAAGCACGATAACACAAGTGCAATAAAAAAATGTGTGTGTTTATATATGTTGTTGTTACTTAGTTCCTAAATTATGTACAACTCTGGGACTCCATGGACTGTAGCCCTCGAGGGCCCTCTGTCCATGGAATTTCCCAGGCAAGAGTACTGGAGTGGGTTGCCATTTTCTTCTCCAGGGGATCTTCCTGACCCAGGGATCAAACCAGTGTCTCCTGCATTGGCAGGTGGATTCTTTACCACTGAGCCACCTAGGAAGCCCATTCATAAATAATTTAATTAATTTCAACAAAATATTTCAGATAGAAAAGTCTTCTCAACCAATGGTCCTGGAAGAACTGGAAAGAAACAAGCCTCCACCTTCATCTCACAAAGCTAGCTTGAAATGTGTCATAAACCTATGTGTAAAATCAAAAATTGTAAAACTCTAGAAAAATATTTAGGAGAAAAATCTTCAAAACTTTAGGATAAGCAAAGATCTCTTCTGTAAGATGCAAAAAAAGAACTAACAGTGAGAGAAAAATAAACATAAGTTTGGTTTCATCAAAATTGCAATCTACTCTTAGAAGAATACCACTAATAAAATGAAAAAAAAAGTCACAGAATGGAAGAAAAAACATTTAACTGACAAGAGACTTATATGCAGAAAATATAAAGAAGCTACTTATATTATGAAGACAAAGAAACTTATTTTTAAGTGGGCAAAAGATTTGAATAGATACTTCACAAAAAAGGATATACAAGAGATACTTAATACAGGCACTAGGGAAATGCAACTTAACACCACAATAAGGCACTCCAGTACTCTTGCCTGGAAAATCCCATGGACGGAGGAGCCTGGTAGGCTACAGTCCATGGGGTCGCAAAGAGTTGGACATGGCTGAGCGACTTTCACTTTCACTTTCTTTGGACCCCATGGACTACAGCCCATGGAATTCTCCAGGCCAGGATACTGGAGTGGGTAGCCTTTCCCTTCTCCAAGGGATCTTCCCAAGCCAGGGACTGAACCCAGGTCTCACGCATTGCAGGTGGATTCTTTACCAGCTGAGCCACAAGGGAAGTCCATACACTCTGAAAGTGAAAGTGAAGTTGCTCAGTCCTGTCCGACTCTTTGTGACTCTATGGACTGTAGCCTGCCAGGCTCCTCCTCCATCCACGGGATTTTCCAGGCAAGGATACTGTAGCCCCACCAGGCTCCTCTGTCCATGGGATTTTCCAGGCAAGAATACTGGAGTGGGTTGTCATTTTTTTTCTCCAGGGGATCTTCCTGATCCAGGGATTGAACTCAGGTCTCCCACATTGCAGTCAGACTCTTTACCCTCTGAGCCACCAGGAAATCCCACTATATACTCTAAAACGGCTAAAACGAAAAAGACATACTGTTAAGTTTTAGCAAGAATAGAACACCTAGGACTGCTATACATTGCTGGAGGGAGTGTAATATAGTTCTACCACTTTGGAAAGCTATTTGTCAGTCTTCTATAAAGTCAGTGTATTCTTACCATCTGACCCAGAAATTTCATTCCTAGATACTCCTCAAGAAAAGTAAAAACAGGAACCGCACAAAAACTTGCAAATGGATGTTTATGGCGCTTTCATTTATAATACTCCCAAACTAAAGAGCTCAAATGTCCATCAACAGATGAGTGGATAAGCCACTCAGAACTATGACTCAGAAAGGAGTAAACTACTGGTATATGCACCATGAATGATTTCAAAAACATTATAAAAAGCAAAGGAAATCAGATACAAAAGAGTATTCGCTATGTGATTCCATTTAATGGAATTCTAGAGCAGATAAAACAAATCTTTAGTGATAGAAATCAGATCAGGGGTTGCCTATAGCCTGGGGGTGGGTGGATGCTGGTAACGAAGCAGGAATTGACTGCAAAGGACATGAGGGAGCTTTTGGGGTGATAGAAATGTTCTCTACCTTGACTAGGGGAGAGTTAGACGAGAGAATACATTTGCCAAATCTCATCAAACTGTGTATCCTTTAAAAATGAGTAGATTTTATTGCGTGTAACTATACCTCAATAAAATTTATTTCTAAATGTTTTCTAAAGATTATAGTAGATTATAGTAACATTCAGTTAATAGTCATATTTATTTAAAACAATACAAAGTTTTACTAAACACCAAGGAAATACGAAGTTGAATTAGACATGGTCTTGCCTGGAAAATCCCATGGGCAAAGGAGCCTGGTGGGCTGCAGTCCATGGGGTTGCTAAGAGTCGGGCACGACTGAGTGACTTCACTTTCACTTTTCACTTTCATGCATTGAAGAAGGAAATGGCAACCCACTCCAGCGTTCTTGCCTGGAGAATCCCAGGGACAGAGGAGCCTGGTGGGCTGCCGTCCATGGGGTCGCACAGAGTCAGACACGACTGAAGCGACTTAGCAGCAGCAGCAGCAGCCTGGGATGTCTTTTAAGATAGATAGGTATATAGATAATTATCGTACAAAGCAAACTGTGATCACATCCTTTAATGATTTCATAGTACTATATAGGGGCAAAACTTAGTTCTAGCTTCCAAAAGCTTACAGAAATAGTGCGGATTCAGCTGGTGGGGGCATGAAAGGGGGCGGTATATTCACCATGAAACTACATACAACCATGTAAGACAAAGCATCAAACACGTTAGCTCAGATGCTATCAATTGGAAATTTGTGAAGTATATCTATGAAATTCTTACTGAATAGGAAGTTATATAATTTAGGACTTTAGAGGTAAAATTAATAAATAATGAGCCACTGGGTATTATGTATTTTTTTTTCTTCATCACATTCCTTTATGGAGATATTGGCATGATGGAATAAGTATGGGCTTTGGAGTAAAACATAATAATAATAAACACCGCTAGCATTTATGAGGGTTTACCAGGTGCCTGGCAGTGTACTAAGCTCTTTGTATGTTTTATTGAATCTTCATAATAAATTAATCTGTGAAGTAGGTATTATTATTATTACTCATGTATAGATGAGGACGCTGAGGATTGTGAAGCTTAAGTAA
Source organism: Bubalus bubalis (assembly GCF_019923935.1). Lineage (NCBI taxonomy): Eukaryota > Metazoa > Chordata > Mammalia > Artiodactyla > Bovidae > Bubalus > Bubalus bubalis. Next base: position 56,777,891 of record NC_059177.1, read on the forward strand.
CTTTGCCCAAGTATACACAGCTTACAACTGACAAAATCAGGAAATGAACCCGAGTATACTGATCCTGGCGGAGAAGGCACTGGCACCCCACTCCAGTACTCTTGCCTGGAAAATCCCATGCACGGAGGAGCCTGGTGGGCTGCAGTCCATGGGGTTGCTAAGAGTCAGACATGACTGAGCAACTTCACTTTCACTTTCCACTTTCATGCATTGGAGAAGGAAATGGTAACCCACTCCAGTGTTCTTGCCTGGAGAATCCCCGGGATGGGGGAGCCTGGTGGGCTGCCATCTATGGGGTCGCACAGAGTTGGACACGACTGAAGTGACTTAGCAGCAGCAGCAGCATACTGATCCTGGAGCCCAAACTCCCAACCATTGCCTTAAATTCCAATTCGGTACTTATTAGTTACAAGTCCTCTGGCAAGTAGCATAAGTAAGGTCTTTGAGGGCAAGAATACTTTATGAAGGTCTGTTGTAAAAAGTAAATGAGATGAGTCAAGTTAAACCACTTGGCACAGTATTTGGAAGGAATACAAAAAATTAGTTTTTCTTTCCTATTTACTTTAGACTTAATTTATAACATGGATAACATAGGACTTTGTGAAGGTCAAATGATGAAATTACATAAAAGTCCTTTGCAAAAAATATAGAGAGAATATAAATTCTGTTATTGTAAAGGAACATAGATATGAGTAGAAACTTAGCTGTGACTTTTTAAAATTCAGCATGTAAAATTCAAACTCCCAAGACTTCCCTAAGAGAGTAGTTTTCAAACCTGGCTACCAGCAGAATCTTTAGAGGAGTGATTGTAAAAACCAGATTCCTTGATCACATCCTTATCTACAAAGACCTACTGAATTTAAAATCTGTTTATCTAGAATCTAGATCCCAGGTGACTCAGATGATAAAGAATCTGCCTGCAATGCGGGACACCTGGGTTCAATCCCTGGGTTGGGAAGATCCCCTAGAGAAGGAAATGGCAACCCACTCCAGTATTCTTGCCTGGAGAATCCCATGGACAGAGGAGCTTGGCGGGCTACCGTCCATAGGGTCACAAAGAGTCAGACATGAGTGAAGCAACTTAGCATTCACACACACAACCGACCAAATAAGAAAAGACATAGCAAATATATTTAATGAAGAAATATTGAAAGCCTTTCTTTTAAAATCAGGAACAACACAAGAATATCTGCTATCACATGTCAGCCAACATACTGGAAGTCCTAGCTACATAATAAGGCCAGAAAGAAAAAAAAGATATAAGGACTGGAATAAAAGAAATGAAACTGTCATCATCCACAAATGACACGACTGCACATCCAGAATCCAAAAGAATCTACAGACAAAACACTAAATTGCTAGATACTAGATCAGCATACAATACAAAAATATCCATTGTATTTCCATACACCAGAAATAAAATAGACAACAAAATTTTAAATGATTATTTTAACATGTTTTTATAAATACATATTTATAACATGAAAAAAGTCAAATATCCAGGAAGAAAAACTAGCAAAATATGTGGAAGAGCCGACACAGAAAAGTCCAAAACTTTACTTAGAGGAATTAGAGAAGACCTAAATAATAGAGAATATACCATGTTCATTGGTCGGTGGGCTCAGTGTTATTAACATGTCAATTCTTCTGTAGTTGATACAATTCTAATTAAAAAGAAGGCTTTTTGTGGAAATTGACAAGGTGAAGAATAGTAAGAATAGTTCTGATGAAGACAAATGCTGGAGCGTAAAGCTACTTGATAACAAGGTTCACTATAAAGCTACAATAATTCAGACAACGTTGTATTTACAAAAGGATATACTGAAATGGCAACCCACTCCAGTATTCTTGCCTGGAGAATCCCATGGACAGAGGAGCCTGGTGGGCTACAGTCCACGGGGTCACAAAGAGTCAGACACGACTGAGTGACTTAACTTTTACTTTCACTTTCATACTGATAAAATATAATAGAGATTTTAGAAACAGACCTCCAGAGATTTATGATAAAATACATAGGAATAAACCTACCTAAGGAGGTAAAAAAAGGAATGCACCTATCTTAATAACAGCACCATTTAGAATAGTCAAGACATGGAGACAACTTCAATGTTCACTGACAGATGAATGGATAAAGATACATACATACCTATCACATACACTGTATGTACAATGGAATATTACTCAGCCATAAAAAATGAAATAATGCTGTTTGCAGCAACATGGATTGAACTAGAGATTATTATACATGAGCAAAGTAACTCAGAAAGAGAAAGACATTGAATAACATATGATGTCACTTACATGTGGAATCTAAAATATTATACAAATCAGCACATCTTTGAAACAAAAACAGACTCATAGACATAGAGAAAAGACTTGTAGTTGCCAAAGGGAAGCAGGTGGGTAGAGGAAGGAAGGGTTAGGAGATTGGGATTCAGTTCAGTTCAGTCGCTCAGTCGTGTCTGACTCTTTGCGACCTCATGAATCGCAGCACGCCAGGCCTCCCTGTCCATCACCAACTCCTGGAGTTCACTCAGACTCACGTCCATCGAGTCAGTGATGCCATCCAGCCATCTCATCCTCTGTCATCCCCTTCTCCTCCTGCCCCCAATCCCTCCCAGCATCAGAATCTTTTCCAATGAGTCAACTCTTCGCATGAGGTGGCCAAAGTACTGGAGTTTCAGCTTTAGCATCAGTCCTTCCAAAGAACACCCAGGACTGATCTCCTTTAGGATGGACTGGTTGGATCTCCTTGCAGACCAACGGGCTCTCAAGAGTCTTCTCCAACACCACAGTTCAAAAGCATCAATTCTTCGGCTCTCAGCTTTCTTAACAGTCAAACTCTCACATCCATACATGACCACTGGAAAAACCATAGCCTTGACTAGACGGACCTTTGTTGGCAAAGTAATGTCTCTGCTTTGCAATATGCTATCTAGGTTGGTCATAACTTTCCTTCCAAGGAATAAGTGTCTTTTAATTTCATGGCTGCAGTCACCATCTGCAGTGATTTTGGAGCCCCCAAAATAAAGTCTGACACTGTTTCCACTGTTTTCCCATCTATTTCCCATGAAGTGATGGGACCAGATGCCATGATCTTCGTTTTCTGAATGTTGAGCTTTAAGCCAACTTTTTCACTCTCCTCTTTCACTTTCATCAAGAGGCTTTTTAGTTCCTCTTCACTTTCTGCCATAAGGGTGGTGTCATCTACATATCTGAGGTGATTGATATTTCTCCTGACAATCTTGATTCCAGCTTGTGCTTCTTCCAGCCCAGCATTTCTCATGATGTACTCTGCATATAAGTTAAATAAGCAGGGTGACAATATACAGCCTTGACGTACTCCTTTTCCTATTTGGAACCAGTCTGTTGTTTCATGTCCAGTTCTAAGTGTTGCTTCCTGACTGCAGAGGCAAATATTATATATATGATGGATAAACACCAAGGTCCTACTGTATAGCACAGGGAACTATATTCAATATCTTGTGAAAAATTATAATGGAAAAGAATATGAAAAATAATACATATAGTATATACATAACTGAGTCACTACTGTACTGAGGAAATTAATACAACATTGTAAGTCAACCATAAAATAATAAAAAAATTATTATTTTTAATACAATAAAAAAAGAGAAGGGATGCAATTTAAAACAGGGTGGTCAGGAAAAGCCTGCCTGGCTTAGAGGGACAATGTATGCTACACAGTGGGATGTCTTCTATCATAGAGATGTCACTTCTCCCACAAATATTTGGCAAATTCAAGGCCTTCTCAATCACAACATCAAAAGACTTTTTAATGGAACCTGACATTTGGTCCTAAGTTTCATATTTAACAGGAAAAAAATGCAAGAAAAAAACAGTCAAGATGACTTTGAAAAGGAAAAAAAGACTGGGATTTTCCTAACACCATCAAAACATATTATAAAGTTAATGTAATTAAAATGATGTGGCACTGGACTACAAATTTAAAAATAGACTAATGGAATAAAACAAAGAGTAAACAGAAAGGTGCCGTGTTAAAAGTGTGTGTGTGTTGGGGTGGTGGGGCAGCGGGGAGACACAATCTCCTGCTTCTTAACTAAGCTCTCTAAATATTTGTAGTTTCCCATCAAGTCTCTTGGATTTTTCCCCAAAGAGATAATTTTATGCTTCTTTTCCAATTGTTACTCTTGGTTGGTTTCTCTTTCTAACAGCATTGACTAACACACCAATACCAGGTTAAACAATAATGGTGATTGTATTCACTCTTGTCTTAAACCCAATTTTATTGGGTGTGCCCTTGATGTTTGTCATTAAATAGGAGTCAGACATGACTGAGCGACTGAGCGCACACACACCACGTTAGGCTCCCTGGTGGCTCAGATGGTAACGAACACTTCTGCAACACAGGAAGCCTGGGTTTGATCCTTGGGCTGGGAAGATCTCCTGGAGAAGGGAATGGCTACCCAGTCCCATATTTTTACCTGGAGAATCCCATGGACAGAGGAACCTGGAAGGATATACAGTCCATGGGGTCGCAGAGAGTCGGACGTGACTAAGCATACGTTAAATAAGATGGTAGCCTGAAGACTGGGCTATCTCTAGTCTATCTCCCTCTCTGTCTATATCTGTTTGTTCTTTGCCAGTCTCGTACACTGCTCCATGCCGGGTTGGTGATAGGTGAGAGTGGGCTAGATACCCTCTGAAATCCTTTCCAATTTCAAGATTTAATTATTCTACATATACATCAAAATTAGATTTAAAAATTCTGGTTTTTAAGTGGATGTTTCTCTCTGAAAGATTTTTATGGCTCTCAAGAAGAAAGCAAATGTCCTCGTTCTGTGCCCCATATTTAGACTGAATGCCAGCAAGTAGAAAGATTTTTTTTTTTTTTTGGATGTGGACCAACTGTAAAGTCTTTATTGAATTTGTTACAACATTGCTACTACTTTATGTTTTGGTTGTTTGGCCGTGAGGCATGTGAAATCTTAGCTCCCTGATCAGGGATTGAACCCTCATTTCCTGCATTGGAAGTGAAGTCTGAACCACAGGAACACCAGGGAAGTCTCCAGAAAAATTCTTGACGGAGGTGAGTTTAGAATAAAGTGGAAGCAGCAAAAGTGCAGGGAATGGAATACAGTTCTGACTGTTACCACCCAGAGCCCCCTGCTTTCAGGGCCACCACCCAGTGTCACTTCATCCCACTCAAGGGACTTCACCTTTTGATTTGTTGGGGACAGAAACTGCACATATGGCTAATCTCCAGCTATGGGAATTATGCAACAGGGACCCAACTGACTCCCGTTCACACACAGAAAACCCGAAACCACCCTATGCCAGCACCCTATTGCTACCTTACCATCACCAATCACTTGTGTTTGGAAGAACGCCGCCACTGTCAGCGTAATTCAGAAGCAAAGAGATTGATTGCTAGGTTTTGTGTTGTGTTTCAGAGTTCTGTCTCGCTGCCTGAGCTCAAGTTCTGAGGGTTCACCGAGTGTTTTGTTAGAACATTGCTTTGTTTTGTGCTCAGTATATAAAGTCTCCCAACCAGCACCTTGCTGGCATTTTACTCATGCGCTGGGATATCTCTACCAAAATCCAACTTTGATTCTTTGTTTCTTCCCAATTTGGTTTCTAGCAGCCACACCCTTCCTCACAGTAGAGTGTGGAATCCTATGCTCACTTGAATCTTGTATTTAAATACAGTATATTTTAAAAGAAATTACTTCCTTTCATATAGAGTTCTGCCTTTCTCTCCACCCTTCTCTCTCACAAGCCTGGGCTTTGAGGGTTTGTTTGTTAGGTATTAGGTGTTTGGAAGACGGTAACACCTGACTCAGGTGGAATGGGAACTCTGGCTTAGCCCTCCGGTGGGTATATCAAGAGGCTCTGGACAACCACCAGTAGGAAGTCCAGCTTCCCGTTTGTGCTTATCCACGATCACTCATCACATATAATACTTCTCCTCAGTTCATTCGGACGTGGAACCTGATATGAGGAACCCCTCTTCCCACAGTGCCACCTCTAATGTGGCACAATAAACCAATGTTTATTGGTTGTTTAAGAAGCTCCCTTTCATGGAGGCAAAGAGACACGTATTTTGTGATCCTAGGAGACTTCATTTATTGAAGCCTTGGACTTCAAAACAGAAGAGAGAGGCCTGAGACGGCCACAGTGGCGAAACGGCAATATGAAACACATTTTTAATACTCTGCGCTTGGTTTTTGCAACCTTTCATGAGACTGATCCTGTCACTTAGGGTAAATGTTTTAATTAAAATGCTATTTCAAACAGCCAGCAGCCCCGAGGCTTAAAGCAATTGTGAGGAATAAAGAGGCTGCCAAAGAGCCCAACCCCGTTTTCCAAGGAATGCTCGGTAGGACTCCTCCTGCCTGCCTCCCCTGGGCTGGAGAAAGCTGGATTTGACCCAGAGGTTGACACTGCATCTCTACCCTGTTACTCTGAGTGCTTTGACCCACATGCATACTGACTGTTGCTTGAAGGATCCTGTCCTGGGTATCCCAGGGAGATCTTGATATCAGCAGCTTCTACTTCTGTATTTTGATGATGGCTATAATATATCCTTAGCTCAGATTCCACTAAACAGGAAGTCTAAACTCTTATATTTGAAGACAGGCTGGGTGAACAATCATCAGAGATGTTGTAAACTGAGTAGCAGGGTTGACATAGACCAGTGATAAACTGTTTTTTATTAGACTGGGTGTCCCACGGGAGGAATTCAGAGATCACTCTGGGGTAATAATAATTGGGGATAATAACTAATAAATAATAATTGGGAAACAGTAATACAAAACACAGTCCTCTCTGTTCATGATAACCATTCACTCAGCAAGATTTTAGGATTATCTACAGAGGAGAAGGGGGCAACAGAGGATGAGACGGTTGGACAGCATCACTGGCATCACTGACTCAGTGGACATGAGTTTGAGCAAACTCTGGGAGATAGTGAAAGAACAGAAGCCTGGCATGCTGCAGTCCATGGGGTCACAAAGAGTCGGACACAACTTAGTGGCTAAACAACAACATGTGGTCTACTTACAAATGCAAAATAATTTTTTTAAAAAGAAACAAGAAAGAAGAGACAAGAAACCAAGTCCCTTTCAGATATAATGATATTCTTTGAAATGGCAGTTTTAGGAAAAAGGATCTTATTGGGTGTGTCCTCAATTAATTTATGAACTTAGCTTAGGGCCAACTGGCTTCAGAAGTCCAAAGATGAGACACCAATCCTTGATAAATCTCTGCCCTACATCCTTGTCTTGAGACAAGCAATGGACCTATTTCTTTACCTTAGAACAGGAAAATAGATCCCAGTAGAACAAATGTGGAAGAGAAACTGAAATCTTTAAACCGTTCAATGTGAGGGAATCTTCTAGAAATTTCCTAAGGAAAAGTTATGTTTCACTCACATGTACTCAGTCTACTCAGAAGTTACAACTCTAAAAATAGATACCAAGTCCAGCTCAGGAGGCCACTCTGAAATCCTTACATTGGTAATTTTAGCCCACCATATATGGGGCTTCCTGAGAGTCTAGAGTCCCTGTGCCTGAATTCACATGCTTCCTGCAGTCTGACCTGAGGGCTGGGAGGCCAGTGTTTCCACATTGTAGCTTTACTGAGTGGGCTCAGGCTGAGAGTCTTCTTGTCCATGAAAGCTTCACCTTCAACTACCTACAGCACCTGATCTCTTCTGGAGGAATTTGTGAGGTGTCTCTTATTATACATGAAAGCCTTTGGAAATTACCAACAGTGAGGGTCTGAACAGTGATGACTCCTCTCAGAATCCTTTTTCTAACCCACCACTTAGCTGAATCCCCATGTACTTTATTAGTTAACCATTTACAACTATCTATTCAACATCTATCTTCCCCCTTAAGCTGTAAGCTCCATGATGGCCAAGTCTTTATCTGTTTTATTCATTTCTATGTTCCCAGGACCTTGCAGAATACCAGGCACACAGTAGATGATCAGTATATGTTTGTTGATTGACTGACTGATGTTAGACTAATTGCTTCATATCTTAGGGCTTTAAGTTTTTTATCTATAAAATGAGGGGATAAATTAAATGACCTCAAAATCCATACTAGATGGAACTAATTTGTATCACGATTTGTGAAGGGCACTGATGTTTCCTACCTACTGTGGAATGCATTAAAAATGTGAGATGCATGGTTGGATGCATAGAAGGATGGATAGGAATGGGACAAAGTAAGCGTAATACAAAGTTAATTGTAGATAAGGTAGTGACTATAAGGATATTCAGTTACTACACAGTTACTTCAACTTTCTGTGTAGTTCAAGATTTTCAAACTAAAATGTTGGGGGGAAAAAAGGTGGTGTTCAGAACAGCCTAAAGCAAGTTTTTTGGTAGAAAAAAAAAAAGGCAAGTAATTCAATATAAAAGTCATCAAAATTAGAAATAGAACAAAGAGACAAAATAGATGTATACATTTTAATAGAATTGTGTGAACTTGCAAAATTTTTATGTAAGTAGTAGAGGCAATATATGTGTGGTAAGAGTTTAGAGGAGAGAGCAACCTTGAGGGACACCAAGTTGGGCCACAAGTGCTTCAAGGAGTAGGTGATATTCCAGCTGGGCTTTGAAGGATATACATAATTTGGATGGGTAATGAGTTTAAGGACAGGAATTTTGTTTATATTTTGGGTCACATCTTGCAGCATATGGGACCTTAGTTCGCAGGCCAGGGATCAAACCCTCATCCCCTGCACTGGAAGTATGAAATCTTAGCCATTGGACTGCCAGGGAAGTCCCAGGAATAGAATTTTTAAGGGGCTGAGGACAGCTGAAAATGATAAAGTGAGCATATGTGTGGAGCAAGAAAACAAGCAAGAACAGGGAATCAGCTACAACTAAACAGGGAAAGGTAAGGTTGAAAAGTAATGCCGATGATAAATAATATGATTAGGATCTTCCTTATATATCAGTATTTGAGGTACCTGCACAGAGCACTCTCCAGGTATTTATCTCACTTAATCCTCTCAACAAACATGAGGTGTTACAACTAAAATAGTTTCTAGTAAGGAAACTAAGGTTTAGAGAAGTATATAGTCATTGCCCAAGGTCACACAGCAAGCAAGCAGCGGAACCAGGTTTGACCCCAAAGTCTGACCCCAAAGTCCAAACCCCTGACCACTAGACATACTGCCTCCCTGGAAAAAGTGAGGCTAGACTCTAGGGGCCCTTATACCCCAAAGTAAGGAATTTAGGCTCTCCTCCCTAAGCCTGGAGATCCACTGAAAGATATTTTGGTGATCAGAGACTTTTAAAAAGAAAACTGGCATAAATGGGCAAGAGATGGAAGCTAGGAAACCCAGTTAGGGAGCTGTCACAATAAGCTGTGAATAAAATAGCTGTGGGGACAGAATAAAGGAATAGTCTTTGAGCAGAAATAGTCTACTGACTTTTCCTAATATTGAAATATATTGAGAAAAATCACTGTTTTGGTATTAAATATTCAAATTAAAAGTATCATTAGATCCCAAGCATTGCATTGTATAAGCCTAGTGAGGCTCCAAGGACAAATAAATACATATTTATTTATTTATTGTCATTCCAGTCCACTTGCCAAACCGCTCAGGCCTCAGGGAGAGTTTGAGGGTCTTCAGCATGTTGGCAGGTCAGGCTTGTGTGAACTGCCCACAGGGTTCCTTTGGGTCCAGTCTTGCAATTCTCTGTCACTAGTGATGAGCTCCAGAGTGGATTCAAGAGGTCCAAACCCAACTTTCCCATCAGTAATCTGATAGAGCTAATCTCCCTTCCCCTAGAACTGGATCTAGAGCAGTTAGGGTTTGTTAGACTGTCACTGATCATCATCCCTGATCCACTGGGATGGCTGTGGCTTTCTGCTGGGAGCTGCCCTGAGGAGTCAGCTGGAGGGTGGGAATTCTTATCAAAAGAGATGTGTTCGGATATGGAGGTGGACGAAAATTCCCAGAGAGGTGGTGTTCCCTGGGGGACATTCATTTACATGTGGGGCGGCGTCCCTGAAACAGTTGTCTGGTGTTCCCTCCTCCCCTCTCTCTCCAGTTATTTCCCCGATAAAGTGACACACTGGGGCGTACAGACCATGAAACAGGAGAAAAGACTCCTGAAAATATACACCAGTGGACAAGCATAAATGTGCATCCGTGTGTGTGTGCGCGCGTGAAACTACATCACTACCAAGATGGAAAGCAAGTTCTCAGACAGTGAGAGGGTGTTGAAGAAGAGAAGGGTCTACCAGAGAGAATGAAGAATTGCATGATTTCCCCACATGTTTACAAACAACAGGCTTTGAAGTCCAGGGAGATGTGTAGGAGGAAGAGCACTATTAGAGCCGGAGCCCAAAGCTCAGACACTCGGAAGTCACTTATAATGAGGAATAGTCTCAGGGGGCTGTTGTGAAAAATTGAACAAGTTGAGAGATGAATCGGTGCTTTATAAACTGTAAAGTGCCTTTAAAGTCCAAGGTGCTAAATAAACTGCAAAATACTACACAGATGTAAGGGAGAATGATCACAATTATTTGAGGAGGAAAACATTATTCTGAATGTAGTCTGTGACCTGAGAAAAAGGTAAGAAGACTATTTTAAACAAACAACAGAATTTGCCTGTTGAAATGTTTCTTCTTTCAGAATCTATTGATCTTATACTCTTGATGGGTCTTGACATTTATTTCAAAGAGAAACTATTCAAAACCTACAAGACTCCTTCTCTGGGATTCATCTCCTTTGAAACCAGTTTACAAGCCACACAAAAAAATGATCTCACTAATTTATAGTCACCTTGTGTTTTGAACCTTACATGTTATCTAGCTTAATCATGAGAGTTGAGTACAAAAGAACTTAAAGTGTTTTTTTTAAATAAAAATTCTTAATCATTTTGGGGGTGTGTTGAGGACCTGCCAAAGTGCACAATGCACAGAACAGTTGGCGTGGGAATTTCTAGGTTCCGAGGCCAAGAACTCTGGATCTTCCAAGAGTTACAGAAGTTCCAGTTTGAGGGCTCCAGTGGTTGTTGTTGTCATTCAGTTGCTAGCTAAATCGTGTCCGACTCTTTGAGACCCCGTGGACTGCAGCACGCCAGGCTCCCCTGTCCTTCACTGTCTCCTGGAGTTTGCTCAGACTCGTGTCCATTGAGTTGGTGATGCTGTCTGAGGGTTAGAGATCTGAGGGCAATTACTTTCTGAGCATAAGCAGCAGGTTTGTTGGAACAAATGTTCAGCCTCCCCAAAGGAGCTGGTTGAGGGAAACCACACCGCTGCAGAGAGGATCATATGGTATGAGTATTTAAAAATTAGTCCACTAGAGTCAGAAGGGGGTCTGTGCAGTCATTTCTGTAGCTGCAGTGGTTTCTGGCCTGTGTGTGTGTTTGTGTTCGTTGCTAGTGGGATGTTTAGGTGGCAGCTTTTGCGTCCCCAGGTGTCTACCCTCAACTCAATTTCATCAACTCAACCTGGAAGAGCCATAGCCCTAGGAAAAGGCATCGGATGGGCTGACAGTGCTCTTTATGTCCAACTGGTTACAGGAGAGGAAGAAAGGCATGACTGCTGTTTGTGTAGCTGTTCTCAAAGGAGTCCTGGCCAAGGGGGTGGGGGGGTTGGAGCTGATGCTGCTCTTCTCTGTGTGAGATGGAGGGGATATCTTATGATTCTCTCACATGCTGACCAGTGTTGGAAACAGACTTTAGGTGAACTCCCTCATTTAACTCTTAACCTCCTCAGAAAGATAGTATTATTCTCATAGATCAGGAAACCAAGGCATGGAAAAGCTGACACAAAGTCAATTAGCTAACAACTAGCTAAGCAAGGATTTAAGTGAAAGTGAAGTCACTCAGTCATGTCTGACTCTTTGCGACCCCATGGACTGTAGCCTACCAGGCTTCTCTTCTCTGTCCATGGGATTCTCCAGGCAAGAATACTGGAGTGGGTTACCATTTCCTTCTCCAGGGGATCTTCCTGACCCAGGGATCGAACCCGAGTCTCCCGCATTGGAGGCAGACTCTTTAACCTCGGAGCCACCGGGGACCAAGATTTAAACTCAGATATAAATTGAGAACTCCTTCCACTGCCCAACACTGACCCTTCCATTTCTTCCCAGCCCCTGGGAAATGCTCCCGGCAGCTGCACCCTCGCTAGAAGCCCCTGGAAGTGAAAGAGACTCACTTATCTCACCAAGGACAGTGTCCCGAGTGGCCAGCCCATCGGACATCTGGGACTCAGCCTCACTTGCTTCTATTACTAACTTGCTTCCTGACCTCGGCAAGCTCTGTAAGTTGTCTGTGTTTTCTCATCTGTAAAATGAAGAGGATAGAACTAGATGAAACTTGCCACTGAAAAACTCAATGCCTGAATTCTGTGCGCTCCCCCTATTCCCAGCGGCCAGCAGGCCTCCCAACCCTGTGGGTTGCTCATGGCTCCCGCTGGGTGCCACCTTCTCTGACCGCCTGGCTAGAAGGAAGCTCCACTCCAACCGCATGTATGGCTGTTGTCCATGTTACACTCCCTTGGCTCATCTTTGCCACGTCCCTTCCATATTTTATCTGAATTCCTCAAACCTTTTTGTTATCTCCTATATAATTCTCCAGTGTAAGAATAAACCAATTTATGTTTTAATTCCTCCACAGCAGACAGTTGGTTGTTTCCATTTTTCACTAACAGTGCTGACACTAATATTCTTTAGGTTGCCTCCTTGACTACGTGTGCAAGAGATTTTCTAGAATGAGTGTCCAGAAATGGAATTGCTGAGCCAGGGGGTTTATGTATTAGGTCTTGCCAAATGGTTCCCCAAAGTGCTGGTGCCAACATACATTCCCACTTGCAATATGCTTGTTCCTCACATCCTCACCAATCCTCTCAAGCTTAACAGTCTTCCAAACTAACATTTTGGCTGCATTAGCCTCATGGCACTTAGTGTTCTCTTTATATTTGTTTATATGCTACCTCCCCTCCTGGGCTATAACTTTTGTGAGGGCAGACGCCTTGCTTAACTCAAAGAATGCATTGAGCTTAGTAAGGATGCAATAAAGTGTTGTGAACAAATAAACGATGAGAACTGAATTTGTCTTGACCCAAGGAGGTGGAGATTCCATGAGGGGAGGGATGAAGCATCTATCGCTGTTCATCTGGGGTGAGGATGTGGGTAGGGAATCCCCATCAGCTGCGGCGAAGGTGGCACAGTGGTCAGAGCTGGCTGATAAACCAAAGGTTTCAACATCTACGGAGGACTGTCTCCAACCTTTGGAGATGCAAGCTCTAGATAACTTTTTATCATGGTATTCATCAAATATTTACTGATTGCTGAAAGTAGCAAATTTCCCAGTCTCTGGGTTTGTCTATTTATAAATCAAGACTGCTGTTTCTGAATGGAACTCCCCCACCTCTGGCCCTACCCCGTTACCAAGGGCTGGATAGGATCCCTGTGTCCTTTGGACTAGGAAGCTGTGTGACCTCTGGTAAATGCCTCCCCTTTCTGACACCCCAGCAGTTCCAGGCTGACTCATCTTCTAAATAAGCCACTTGTGGCTTTTGCTCTGACATCACATGTAGAAGAATGAGTAATTTTTTAAGAACCAGAGTTATATTTGGTCAGAATAAGGTGCATTGTGTATGTTACTCATGGTTCTAGGACAAGGGGTCAACAGTGGTAACAAGTACCCTAACCTTCTCCCACCCCTCCTTTCCCTGGGGCCAAGGGACAGAGAGAAGAAGGCAAAGGAAGGAGGCAGGTATGGATGTGAAGAATTTTTGTGTATATTTATAATTTTGTTATCACATTATGTACAGTTGAATAAAACTGTACCTTGCTGCTTCTGCTAGATTAAATAAAAATAATGTCACAAAGTAAGCAAGGCCATGGGGCTCTGCTCCTTGGGTTCAAAGCCCAGCTCCACCACAGACCAGCTGGATGACTTTGGGCAAGTTATTGACTCTTGATTTGCTTCCATTTCCTCATCTGTAAAACAATAGCATCTATCACATTGCAAGGAACAAATGAATTGATATAGGTTGAGTGCTTAGGATTGTGTCCAGAACTTAGCAGCCACTGTGGATACATTAGTAAATATTTCCTTGAATCCATCACAGTGTTTAGGCTCAAAAGAAACGCTCAATAAATACTTTTTAATGAAACAAATTCATTCTATTAAAACACATTTGGAACAGGGGATGGGGATGGAAGTGACAGCAAGTGGGAGATTCTCGGTTGGAAGTGGAAGCAACCATGAAGATCAATTCCCTTGAGTTCAGGTATTACCCTCCCACCCTCCTTTTGTTTGTTTTGTTGGCTGTTTATGCCTGGGTTATGTGCATTGTGGTGGGAGAAGGGCTGTCCCCCAGACGTCACTCAGTGGAGGTTCTACTTGCTGTTTTTTAAGTGTAAAAAGTTGGCAGAAGGACAACTTGGACAGAGTTGGACAGGGTCAGGGATAAGACTCTGAACTTCCTCTGCAGGAGGTGCAGGTTCAATCCCTGGTCAAGGAACTAAGACCCCACATGTAGAGTGGCATGGCCAAAAAAATTTTTTTTTTAAATTAAATACACAAATGTGCATGTTAGTCAATCAGCTGTGACCCCATGGACTATAGCCCATCAGGCTCCTCTGTCCCCATGGGATTTCCCAGGCAAGAATACTGGAGTAAGTAGCCGTTTCCATCTCCGGGGATCTTCCCCACACAGGGATCGAACCCGGGTCTCCTGCGTTGCGGGCAGATTCTTTACCGTCTGAGTCGCCAGGGAAGGAAGCCCCAGGAAACAAACAGATTAAAAAAAAGAAAGAAGAAGAGGCAGTTTTAGATCCTCAAACCCTGGGAGCCTGGGCTTAGTTCTGAGGGAGACCCAGGCACCAGAGGACTTCATTCTTAGACCTCTCAGCACCTACTGTTTGTGAGGGGTTAGCAAGACCGCAGCATCAGGATGGGTATTATCTGGTTGAGTGGTTGGTGGGGTGGGCATTGTGTACAGGACATTATTTAGGTAAGATGTTAGTATCAGGGCAGACACAGAGTGCATCCTCACGGCGCTTGTGGTCGGGGGAACACACTCCTGAGCACCCAAGAGTCATGAGGAAGCCAGACTAAAATCCCTCCAGCACAGACTTCTTCAGGATGCTGGGGGCTTGGGGACCCCATTCACCAGAGCAGGTCTGTCCTGCCTCATTGGCACCTCCGTGTGGGCTGGAGCGGAGGAAACGGGTGGACCTGACAAGTGGCTTGGACTGGCCGCTATGGAAGGAAGGGTGCCATGCTTATTATTAAGGGAAAGGCCCTACATCCCGAACAACTGGTGGAACGGCTGAGTTACTGAAGGAGGTCCAGCCATCCTGGAGGAAAAGGTTCGCCCAGGCGATGTCAGGAAGTGCGGCCTAGGGAGCGTCTGAGGGACAGTCATGTTCTCAACCACGTGCAGAGACAGTCACATACACACCGACAGCTTCACCCTTTCTCTGCCCTCCACTCGTGCACACTCGCGCGCGGGCCTCACCAACGTCTCAGTCAACAGGGCGCCCTAGGGAAGACCTCACGGCTGAATCAAATGCTGGTGAATGCTGCTGCTTTTATTACACCAAAAGTCTTAACATTTATTTGGAGAGGAACACAAAACTTGGCGTACTGGCATGCATTCTCTACAGCACGGCTTTAGAGGAGCTCAAGACCACCACGGTCCACTCAGGAGGACTGCGCCGAGGGGACGGTGATCGGGGTGGGGGGGGTGGGGAAGCGGGGACCACAGGTCCTTGATCGCTGGAGTCAGCAGACCACAGGCACTTCACCACCACAGAAGTCGAGGAACCATGTGTGTTGGGAAGAGGTGTTTCCAACAGCTAAATAGGTGTGACAAGGGATCCGGGTGTGAGTGAGTCCCTAACACGTACAGCCTAGAATATTTGGGGGAGGGTAAGAATATTCTCCTTCCCAAATGGGCAGCATGGACTACAGTGGGAGGGGGGCATGCTTAGCACTGCATCTGAGCTTGGTGAAGCAAGCAGTTGTCCTCGGTGAAGGGCACCCTGGTTTCACAAGGGAGAGTAAGACATGACGGCGCTATCACAGTAAGGCCACTAAAGTCACAGCAGGCGGGGACCTCAGAGGAAACTCTCACGACTACGGGAAAGGGGGCTCGACCCTCTCTGATGCCAGGTGCCCCTCGCTGGTTAGGCACCTTGCCCTGAGACCGTCACCTGGTTCCTTTGCTGGGCTGTACCACACCACTGAGCACAACGGAGCGGAGGAAGGGGCCACGCACGTCAAGGGCACAGGACATCACCACCCAGTGCGGCGGACGGTCGCTGGCAAGTGTCTCAGATGCCTTTCCCAGTTGGGCTGGGGGCCCCCTGTGTGTCTGCAGAGCTAATCTGAAAAGAGGCTGGCAAAGGACTTCCTCAAGCTCCGGATGGTCTCTGCTTTGGCTTCATCCTCACTGGCTGAAGAGCGGAAGAAGGAAGATTCAGAGAAGCTGAAGGCATTGGTCAGGGACTGCGACTTGCTTGAAGAAGATAAAAACCAGAGAGAATGTGAGATGGTGGTGTTCCAGGAGAGGAAGGGAGGAACGGTGACACAGGGATACAACAATTGGAGCGCACGCTCCCGCCCCAGGGAGACCGGGAGCCAGAGGAGAGAGCCAGCGTGGGGAGGGCTCCCAGCCCTGGGATGCCCCACCTTCTCTTCCCCTGCAGCGCTGCTGAAGCAGGAAAGGATGGGGCCACGGGGGAGGCAGGGAGAAGAGAGGGGCTTGAGGCTCTTTCTTTTCCTTAATGCTAAAGCACCAACTGGGTGGGTACCAATCCAGGAACCTCACACCCTCACCCGCTCTCGGATGAAATGCAGGAACGGGGGCCAGTGGACTCATGTGCTCCCTCTCCCACCAACCGTCCGGGAGCGAGTGGAGCCGGTGTCGGAAGACCTGGATCAAAGTCTTGGTTCCAGCCCTCACTCACTCTTGACCTTGGGAAGCCACGTGCCTCTCTCGGAGTCTTGTTTGCTTTCTTAATTGTGTTCTATTGATGTCTGGTAAAATGATCTCTAGGCCTTTTCAGCTCTTTCTAGTTTGCTTTTCTTTCTCTGATTCCTAAAGAACTTCTGGACTTGGCACAAACTCTTAACGCCTCCATGGACCACCCTTCCAGTGGACGTAATGGCCCTCCCAGGCTTGCTTGGGGAACAGTTGTGAGGTTCAGGGCGTCTGGGGGCCACAGAACTAGATATCAGGTCCACACGAGGTTACTGGGTAGCTTCCTCAGGAGAAAAAAGCCCGAATTACACACATTTTAGGGACCGATTTCCCCGAGACACCAGTGATTCAGATAGAAAAGCTGTGAAGGCCACAGGTAGAGGGGAAGGCCAGGCCCAGCGCTTAGGAGGGGACACGTGGTCTGGTGTCCCTGTGGCCATGTGCTCTCCTTCCTGACTTCAGCTTGTCTCTTTCCTGCTCGCCTCTGCCTCCAGAACTCCTTTCCCAGAGTCTCAGCACTTCCAGCCTTCTCCTGAACTCAGGCGCTGCCCCAGAAACCCCCCTCTACACGAGTGTGAGCCCATCTCTTCTCCTGTAGTGACTGGACGGGTGCCCTGCCTTTCACTGGGCGGGGATGAGCCCCAACACGCCAGCCGCTGGGCAGCGGGGACTCCTCTGCACACATGAGCCGAGGGCACCAGGACCAGCCTCCCACTTGTCTGGCTCAGCCCAGAGGCAGTGACAAACCCAGAGATTTGCCTTCAGACTGGGGCCAGAGTCAGCTCAAGAGTAGGAGGGAGAGATTAAAAGGCTCGCAAGCAGAACATGACTAGGTTGAGGGGAGGCTGTGGGGCAGGCGAGATGTGGAAAGTGCCCGTGTCCTGGGCTGGGGAGCTGGACTGGGGGATGGCCTGCCCATCGTACAGGATTGAAAGACTCAGAGAGGGCAGTCATCGACCACCAGAGCCCTCACCCGGCTCTGTCACTGATGAGCAGAAGGGCTTCAACAAAGAAACGCAGAGCTCTGAGCAGGGTTTTCCCGTCTCTGTACTGACTAGACTGTCTCTGAGTGGCTCATCAGAGCCCCAGACTCTGCAGCCCCTGTCCTCCGTCCCAGGAGTCTCATCTCTTTACTGACCACTGACCACGGACCACTCCCACTGCCCTGGGCGGTGGGGTCTGAGCTGACAGTGATGACAGAGGTCTGCATTTGGGCTGCTGGAGAGACACATCCCGGGTCTAGAGGAGGCAGGGCTGAGTCCTCTGGTGCTACCCCTCCCATATGCAGCTGTGCTGTTTCCCAGGGGCCCCCAGTTCTGTCTTCTGAGGCCAGACAGTGTGGTGGGAGTCTCTGGGGTCACTGTTGGGAATGAGGGAACCCAAGAGGATGGAGTCCCTCAGGGTCTGTATGTGGGCCTCTCCTTTGATGACCACACCAGAAGCCAACCTCCTTCTGACCAAGCTGAAGGTAGAAAGTTGAGATGGATCTAACTACTTCTCCCTTTTCCTTCTGGGCAGCCTTGCTGATTGGCATACCATGAACTGTGAGTCAGAGGCAGAAAAGAGAACTTTTTTCGTTTTTTTTTTTTTTTTTAAAGAAAGAGAGACATACACACAGAGAGAAAAGGAATGGAAAAAAAGAGTGGGAAAGAGGATTAAAAAAAAAACAAAACCCAAAACGCAAACCCTAAGTTAGTACAAGAATGGGAGAGGGGGTAGTAACTGTCTTAATTGTCTGTCACTCCCCAGGAAGAACGGGGAGGGTTTGAGTTTCTAGCTAGACCTTAGACTTTCACTTCCCTCTTTCTTACCCTCCCCAGCCAACCCGACCATGCCCCCCCCAAAAAAACAAAACAAAACAACAAAACAAAAAAAAAACCCCATCGAAACCCAAACCCCCAAAAACCCCCCACAAAAGTGTCTGTGGGAGGAGGTCTGACTGAAGGTGCTTCCTAGCAGCTCGGGAGCCCCGGGAAGAGGGGAGGCGGGGAGCGGCTGAGCTGTCTCTTACTTGAGCTGTGGGTGAGGCTGGGGCTTCTGCGGTGGAGCAGCCGGGGGTGGCTGGGCCTCTGCCAGGGAGCTGCTGCTGGAAGGCGCATCTCCGTGGGTGGTGGGGCCGCCCGGCCGCGGAGGAGCCGAGGAGGAGGAAGAGGAGGAGGAGGAGGAGGAGGAGGAAGGTGGCACTGATGGTCCTGGGGGGAGCCGGCGTGGAGGCAGCACCTTGCCTGGGGGTTGCATTCCTTGGGGTTGCCCAGGGCCCCCTAGGTTCAGTACAAGAAAAACTTCATAATTTAACCATATCAAAGGGTTTCCTTATTAGAATCTACGTCTCGAAGGGTGTGGTTATTTAATTACCAGAGGATAAACTCTGTCACAGGAAGCTGCTGGAGCCCTTCAGAGCCACCCCTGGAGGCTGAAGTCCCTGGTTACCCCAAGGACATGGTTCTACGTGTGCCTTCTCAGACTCACGACAACGCGGTCACAGTGGAAGTGGGAGCACAGGGCAGAAACTAGGGGATGAGCAGCCCTTTCAGGGGTGAGCTCTGCTACAGAAAGCCCCCAGACCACACACAGGGACCACCCCTCTCCCGCAGAGCTTCCTCAGGTGCAGGCCAACCTGGCCCATGGGGTACTAGGGGGTCTCAAGTTCCACATGGCACATACAGCGTAGGGTGGTGGAAAGAGTCCTGGCCTGGGGATCAGAAAACCCCAGACACAGTCTATCAGCGAGTCCTTGAGCAAGTCAGCTGACTTCTCTGGAGCTCAGTGTTTCCAACCAGAAAACTGTGAACAATTAAGACCCAGTCGTAGTTATCTTTCAAGAGGGTAGTGTGTCAAAGATGACAATGGACAAGAACATTCTTCAGAAAGTATTCTGTGCCTTACAACAATCACTGACTTACACTGTGTTGTTTTAGAGTTGGCCTTTGTCCCAACCCACTCCATGCCTGGGTGTCTGGTTGCCACACCCCCAACAGGGCTTTCTTTTAGCGTCAACTCACACCCATGACTAGGAACTTCCATGTCTAGGCAATTCTTCTCCCTCTTACTTACCATCCTTAGGGGCTCCTGTCCCTCCCAGGTGTGTGTGGTGAAATTCTCCAAAAATCAAGTCCCATTCTCTCCTGGAGATGTTGTGGGCACCATTTGGCAAAGTAGCCCCCCCCCCCCACCCCATCTCCCACCGCCCACAGAAAAGGACCAAGATCCCGTTTCTCCCAGAATGAGACAGAAAACAGTCTGGCAACCTGGAGATCTCATTTCTTAGTCTCAGTCCCAGAGTACCCATTCATGTGCCCGCTGGAAGGAATGTGCTCACAGAAACTCAATGGACAGCTAAGACTTGTAACTCAGTTTTCCAGAAACACAGGGATACCTGTGGCCTCAGGACAGGCAGAACCATACATCTATACCACTGTACATCCACGATTGTAAGCTGGTTTCCCCTCTACATGATACAGATTGATTCCACTTTATCATAAATGACCAATTCATACCAGGGTTAGTTACACATAGATAAACAAGTAAATAAATAGATGGAATTTTGCACGTTGAAGAAGCTCTAGGTTCAAATCAGATAACTAGTAAAGATGACAGATTAGCAGATCATTTCACGTGAACCCGTTTTTGCCTTTTCCAAAGCTTGGCATCGTTTGTACCAGCATTTTCTTGTCAAGTACCACAGGCTGAGAGCTCAGTCTCTTGACCAGACACCTGAGAGCTTTCCCACCTGTACAGAGATGCTTGAACAGCCAGAAACTACAACTTAACACTGAAGACAGATAAAACTTTTCCTTTATTGCACATTAAGCTGTACAAGAGTCACAAAAAAGAGGTACTTCAATCACACTTCCAGCATTAAATGAGGTTCTCCCAGCTGGATTGGTACAAAAAAAGGGGGACAACATCAAGAAAAGAAATGGGTACAAAACACCTGAACTGCACTCTTTTACTGTGATACGGATGCCTCAGGCCACAGCGTTGTCCTTAGCATGCTGCCCGAGGGCACAGGACAGTCAGGGTATGCAGTCAGCGCGCGTCTGACAGCGGGAGGGAGCCCTGGTT
Source organism: Bubalus bubalis (assembly GCF_019923935.1). Lineage (NCBI taxonomy): Eukaryota > Metazoa > Chordata > Mammalia > Artiodactyla > Bovidae > Bubalus > Bubalus bubalis. Next base: position 56,798,908 of record NC_059177.1, read on the forward strand.
CTCCTCTTTCCCACCTGACAAGACTGTGGCCAACACCGCCCTGCAGTCCGACTGAATTCAAATGGCAACTTTGTGTTTGTGGCTCACGAATGTCACATGAAAAGCACCTGGATGTTCACACTGATCACATGCAAAGAAGCAACACCATCATCAGCTCACTGCTTGAACAAAAATAAAATTAAAAAAATAAAATGTATCCCTCCATCCTGGGAAATGTTTCTTTACTCCTTTCTATCATTTAGTCAGATTGGGAGGTATTTTAAGGACCTGATTCTTAGGCAACCCACCTGGGAGCGCAGAACTGCATATAATATATGTATCTATTTTACAGCACACGGACTACCGTCGGCATCCACATCAGCTAAGGGAGGAATCGCAATCGAGAACATTCACACGCAGTGCATTTCCCTGCAGCTCAGAACCTGCCAGCAGCCAAGACGGGAAGCAGGGCACGGACCCCTGGACACAGGAACCATGTCACACGCCACCATCACCGGCGATCCTCAGACCTGGCCGTCCGGAAAGGCGACATGTCGTGGCGGCAGTGAGGGGGAATGTGGAAGTAGGGCTCGAAGCACTTCTAAAAGGCAAACCACTGGCGTGAGACCCCTTGGCCCACGGGCCTAGAGGAGGCCACTTGGTGCCCCGTCCCGGCCTGGCCAGGAGACGGCAAGAGGAGGCACTGACCCGAGGCCTTGTGTAGGAACTGCTGCCTCCCTGCCCAGGAGATGCATGTCAGAGGAGAGAGGACAAGATTGGTGAAGGCTCTCCCAGCCCCGGCCCCGGACACACACGGGCTAAAATCTGAGACAGTCCTTCCTAGGGAAGACGAAGCTCTTCAGTCTCTGGACTCAGGAGGGCTCCTGGAACAGCTGAAAACTAAAGCAGGCGCCCACCTCGGAGTTCAGGAGGCAGTGTACCCTGCTCATGGGAAATGGGACAGTTCCAATTCGCTCCCAAGTTGCCATGCCTTGAGAGAGGCCAAAGGCAGCGCGATCGAGTCCTTCCCAGACTTTCAGCAGCTCCCAAATCGCTAAGGAATCACCTCTGTACATGGGTCAAGCTTTGGGGAAAACGAAGCAGCCTCGCTTCCACAGAAGCACACAGATGGCCAATTCAGAAACAATTTAGGGGGACTGAGATGAACACAGAAAAAATACTCACAAAGTCACTTTGATATTGCACATCAGCGGCCCCATTTGTTTTTTGTCTAATCTCATAGCTAATTAGTTAATAATAAAACGAAAGGTACACTGGGATGTCGAATACAGAACACACTCCTGGAGATAAGCTTGTTCTTTATAGTTTATGTCATCACTAGAAAACACAAGAGCTCCACGGGCACAGCCAGCCTATTCACAGAAACTCAAATGCACCAAAGTTTAGCAAATGGAGAAAAAGAGAGACGCCTTCAGATTCAACGGATGAAGCGATGGAAACGAGACCTTGGAAATCTCGTAAACTTCTAGCTATTTACCCGAGTCATGCAGAAAGGAAGCAAAAAGCACTGAAGATCCCAAGCACACTCATGGAGGTAAGCAGAGGGTGGGGGGAGAGGGGCGGTTTATCTGAGTCTGGGGGAAGAAGGAGGGGAGTCAGGTTTGATCTTGTGGTCTTTGTTTCTCCCCTGTCCACCCCACCCAACCCCCAGTCCTATTGCACCCCGCATTGTGTAATACTTAGAAAAGAAAAGACTACCAAACCACCCAGAGGATAGTCGCACTGAACTTGGGAGAGGCACAATTCTTTTGTACACTGTTGACAAACAGCCCTGGATTCACAAGTTATACAGAGAAACGTTAAGTGAGTGTTACAAGCACGAACAGGAACGGGTGAACAGCCAGACAGAGGCGCGGACACTGTGTCGGAAGAACAGAGTCCAGTCAGCACTGAAAGAACGCAGAAACGGCACCAGTGGGAGGGTCTGCTGCTGCCCTCCCCGCTTTCCTTTCTTTCCTTGTTTGTTTTTGGCTTAAAATTTCTGCTTTGAAAAAAATTAACTACCCATCGCTTTAAGAAGCTTGGACCTGTTTGGGCCCTACTGCAATGCCATTACAGTCGAGAATATACTGTAAACAACCTTGGGGGGCTGGCCGCTGAGGCGGGGTCTTGCTCGAGTCCGGATCCTTAAGTGTTCCACTCTGGAAGACAAAAATGCAAAGAGATAAAAAACGAAACTCCAGGCAGATTCCCAAGAGAAACCCTGTGGCTCTGTGGCAGGGCTGCAGTGGGATCCACAGGGACCTGGCCCAAGGGCTTCACCAGTTCTGCAAACACCTCAAGGGGGTTCTCAGCCTTTGGCGTATTGCTGGGACCTAAGTGAAGGCAATCTGGGGCTGAGAACCACTTTGGCGGGTAGTGTCCGAGACCCTTACCCCCTTTTCCTTTCCCTTCCTTCTAGACCCTTTCTAGAAACTTCCAAGAGCATCTGGCTTCTTCTCTGGGGGCTGCCTGAGGGCCAGCTACCCTGGGACTCACCGCCGGCTTCTGGGGGAAGGATCAGCCCCAGTACCAGCGGGGGCTGGGCCAGGTGACGGCTTAAAGCTTGGCGCTAACTCCTGCAGAGTTGGCTGACTCAGGGGTCAGAGCCACTCTCTGGGCTGGGCTGGAACTCCCGCAGGGAGGGACCTGAAGGAGGGGGGCCGTCTTTTGTTTCCCAGGACCCTCCTTACCCAGAGGGAAGGAGTAAGACCTTAATGTTTGTAAAAGTGCTCAAGGCCAAGCTGTTTTTCCCTCTCTAACAGCATAATTGCATTTTATCCAGCACCATGGCTCCACTCCCAGGCTTCCTCTCCTCCCAGCTGTGATTCTGATTATGCCCCGACAGGAGCAGAGATGCCTGTGACTTCAGTTTATCTACGGTTTGCACTGAAGGCAGGGAGCATGTGGAGCCTGAATTCAGCTCAGGGGAGATGCTCCACGAGGCAGGGGGCTGCCAAGTGTGCTGACGGTGATGTCAAAGCCGGAGCTTTGGAGGCGAGGCCAGGAGAGGCCCTGCAAGTCCTCAGCACCCCCACTTCCTCTTTCAGTGCTCCTCTCCCTTGTGACAGCAACCCCCCCCAGCCCTACTCCCACATTAAAACTGTTCCCCATTTCCATGGGCCCCTGATCTGGCCTTCTATCTCCCTTCCTGCTGCTGCAGGCCTGTTTTCAGCTCCACTACTGGGAGAGCAAAAGGGCCACTCTCGCCAGGGTCACGGTCTTTCAACAACAGCATTGCCTACAGCTGTTCTACCAAGAGGATTTCAGGCAGTAGAAGGCAGGGGGGCCCTCTGAAATGTCTTTGGTGCCACTGCCCCAGAGGGTGTCCATCCCGATCTCGTACAGATTACAGCAAGAACGCTAACACTTCCCTTTCCCTTCTTCCAAGACTTGCATGGGGCCTTCAAGGTGGGTCTCACGCCTGACCCTGAAATCCCCATACCCAACCAGCTAGAGCCCACACCTTCCAATCAGCCATCAAGACTCACCAGGTTTTCCATCTTGGCATCCAAGATTCACTATTTCCTCTTGACCAACTCTGGTCAGGCCTGTATCATTTCTTGTTTAGACTACTAGAATAGTCTCTCAATTCTTTAGTCTCCTTTCCAATCCATCTTCTGGATACCTATTATCCTCTTAAACTCCTTCTCTAATTGTCTCACTTTACTGCTCTAAATGGGCTTCCCTTGTGGCTCAGATGATAAAGAATCTGCCTGCAATGCAGAAGACCTTGGTTCTATCCCTGGGTCAGGAAGATCCCCTAGAAAAAGAAATGGCTACCCACTCCAGTATTCTCACCTGGAGAATTCCCTGGACAGAGGAGCCCAGCAGGCTACAGTCCACGGGGTCACAAAGACTCAGATACAACTGAGCAAGTAACATTTTCACTGCTCTAAATAATTTACAGCTAACACTATACATGTGCCAGGCAACATGATGAACAATTTTATGCAGTATTTCCCTTAAGCCTCACAGCAGCTCTCCAAGGTATCAACATCCCTGATTTTTAGATAAGGAAGCTGAGGCCCAGCTAAGTCAGGTATTACAGAGGCAGCTGGCACGCGAGCCCAGGCAGTCTGACCTCTTCCTGTCGCCCACAGGATGACGTCTGCATTCTTCAGGCTGACACCAGAAATTTGCTTTGTCATGGCTGGACTGGCCCCTTGAGCCTCTGTTCCTCATGTTCTAAACGTGCCTGCTCCTTCCAGCCTGACCCTTCACTGCTTGTTCTCTAGTCTAGGCTACTCCGGTGTTTATGATAAGTACCCTCCAGAAATACCTTCTCTCCTTTTCAACCAATCCAATCCCACACATCCTGGAGGTCTGAGTCAAATTATACCTCATGTGTGAAATCTCTCTTCTGGTTGCCCCCTTTGATTGTGGTTTCCTCTCTGAAATGCTATAACAGCACTTAACAGACTGTCTTGTTATCCTCTTGAAGACTGGGATGATGTTTCTATCACCAGATCCGTGACAGCAAGGACGATGTGAGTCTTCACCTTCTCATGAATTCCTAACAGTTACAGTGCCCATTTTTTCCAAAGAAAAATTGGGATATATGGCATGATTTGGTAACTATGTATTTAAAAGGTAAAATAGTTAAGATTGGGACTATTTTGGAAAGTTTAAGACTATCGTCATTCTACCAATGTCACCAAGCACAGGACTGAGCACATACGAGGTCCTTACTGACTGCTTATTAGATAAATAACCATGCGACAACAGTAAAGTGCAAAATGAAGTAGGGTGTAAGTCTTTCAAGAGAAAGACGTCATTAAACCATATACGTCAAACCACCCCGTATCTGGGATAACTCTGATGAACAGCTCTGAAAATGCTCAGGTTAGAGAATTAGAACATGAGGCTTGCTACCCGTGCCTGCCCGCTCGGTGCAGAAGGGAAATTCAAAACAATCCTCAAAGAAGCAGAAATGATCTCCATCAAGACTGCGTAATCCAGTCAAGTTAGTGACACTTCAGGCCCCAGAGTTCTTTCCCACCGTGAGCTCTTCCTTCCCCTGGCCTGGCTGCCAGTTGGAAGAGGAGACTATAGGGTGGTGTGTGGTAATGGACACACGGGACACCAGGGCTGCCTTTTTAGCCGAGCGGCCTATCAACCCTACTGCCCAACACACACACGTGCGCGCACACACACACATACACACACACACACACTCCATTGGGTCCCCGACAGTAAGTCTTTAAGACTGGGCAGCACAGTGGAATTTGGGCCTTGGGGTTAGGAAGACGTTGGGTTTAAACCTAAATCTCCCACTTACTAGCTTGGTGGCCTTGGGCAAACTATTTTCCCCCTCTGCACCTATCTTTCTTCCAATGGTTTCTATGATATAAAGGGATATTATCCACAGATCGATCTACTACCTATGCATCTGTCTATTGAGATATCTACGAGTATCTGTCCCTGGCAGGTGCTACATAAGACACGACAGATGGCAGTAACAGTGAGACCGATGGGGTCCTTCCTTCTGATGCTCTGTCATCTCTCAGGTCTCACTCTCATTATGGAATACCCTCTTCGGCGTGCTCCTGTTTCTGGGCTTTGGGGAACTTGACTCAGCTGTGACGGTACCGTCTCCTCTGAGCTCCCTGACATGTCACTGGTGTCACAGTCTCGCTGCCTGAGATGGCGTGTTGTTGTTCAGTCGCTCAGTCGTGTCCAACTCTTTGTGACCCCTGGACTGCAGCACGCCAGGCTTCCCTGTCCTTCACCATCTCCCAGAGTTTGCTCAAACTCATGTCCATTGAGTTGGTGACGCCATCCAATCATCTCGTCCTCTGTCGTCCCCTTCTTCTCCTGGCTTCGATCTTTCCCAGCCTGAGATGGATACTCAGATGAAAGACAGAGAAACTCATGCAGTTTGTGGAACCACTAGACTGGCTCTTGCTGGTCCCCTCCCCCAGGGCCTCACCTTGTACCCCTGACAGCTGCCCATGAAACACCTCAGACTCTGCTCAGAGCAGCTTAAGATGCTCTCCTCCCAGAGAATTGCTATTTTCAGAGAAAGTTATGGAAGACCACAGGGCACAAGGGCAGAATCAGGGCCAGCGGGCAAAAGCGCTGAAAGGTAAACTTTCAATGACAGGAAGAACTTCCTATTGTAAAAACAGTGGAAGAGGCATCTTGGGAGGGTGGGTATGTTCATGCAGAGGCTAGAAAATTACCTGACAGAGATACAGCAGGGAGTACACCTCTATGAAATACGAGATAGGTTAGATGAACACCACGCTTCATCTTTCAACTCTGAGAACATATGATTCCAGGAAAAACGAAAACTCCCACAGATTCGATTAAGCTCTGATGGTAGAACTCAGAGCATGAGCTACCAGGGTAACGACACCATGAAGCCTGGCCCTGCTTCTCCTCTCTGTAGCCTCAGAATTATACGACTGAGACCCCCAATGGTGACCTGAGCCCACAAGTTCCCTTCCAAAGGCTGCAGAGGAAGAACTCCCAGGAGCTGTCCTTCACGCTGGAGCCTGGGAATGTGCCTGCGCCACCCTGGTCTGGCGCCTGGGGAGCTTCTCTGGCCCCCACCCCATGGAGCCTGTGGACTGAAGACTTCCCAGGGGTGATGGGAGGAGGGAGCAGAGTCCCCCAGGACCGGCCTTTGCCAGGCTGAGACTCTCTGGCCCCACCCACAAGCCTTCTGTCTGCTGGGGCTGAAGGCCTGCTCCCTGTGGGGTTTGGCTACCACGGAATCTGTCTCCAGTCACCAAGAGCCGCCTGGGATGCCGAATTCCACAGAAGTCTGGCCACTCTGGCGTCACTGCCAAAGCCTGGCCTGTGGCCAGCCCACAGCAGGAACTCGGGGCCAGACTGAGCAGCAGCATTTCCCTCAGGAAACTGGGTTGACTCAAACAGGTAAGAATGCGAGGTCCAGCGCTTGTGCCCAGCTGCACACAAAGAAGGAGGATAAATGGCCTTGCAGCAGCATAAGGAAAACCCCCAAACAAGCCTGGGCTGACAGAAAGACAAGAGGCTCAGAGGGTGTCAGCGGGCACAACGCTGCAGCTGGAGGCGCATCAGTGTCCCAACAAGGGGAGGTCACCAGTCCATTGCTCTTTGGATGGATAAGCCTCACAACAGAGCAGTGATCACCAGGTCTGGGTGCCTCTTTTAAAGGTGGACACCAGCGCAATAAAATGGGTACGTGGAGCAGACAGGATGGTGAGAAGTGTGAAATGACATCTCCCCTCATGTGACTCTGGGCAAATTACTTAATCTCATGAGTCTCAGTTTCCCAAATGAGCCAAGTCTAAAGGAGTAAATGTGGTAACTGGGGAAACCCCGAGGACCAGACATGAATTTGATCAAGGTTAAGGGCTGGCGTGGGCAGGAGTGAGCCTCCTGGCAGCAGTGTTCAAAAGGGCCTGGACAAACTCCTGTTCGAGGAGCGGGGTGGGGGGAGGGGGGGCAGGTGGAGGTGGGGTTCTGCAGTCACAGGCTGTGGTGACTTCTACAGGCTCTGGGCTCCCAATTAGGTCCTCTGTGTACTTTTTTGAGGTATGAGCCAAGCCTTTCTTAGCTGTGGAGCCTTGAGCCCAGCAAGAAGCCAAGGCTACAGGGTGTGAGCAGAGGAGTCCTGCAGGTGCAGGGTTTGAGGACAGTGGGCTGCTGCTCCCCATCCAAGCCGACTGGGCTCGGGTTCCACTGTGCTGAGGCCACCGGCGCCGGTGACCAGGGAAGCCAGGGAGGGGACAGCAAGAGAGAGCTGGTGAAGTGTGGAGGTGCCTCCAGGTTGGAAGGTTCAGTGTGGGGCTGAGGAGGAGGAGGGCAAGGGCTCCCCCTGCACAGGGTCCCCAGGGCCAGCTCCCCCACTTCTCACCGTCCCTGAGCTCTGGAGGAGCATCCAAAGGGCACAATGCAGGGCACTGCAGAACGTCTGTGGAACTGGGGGCCAGAAGACCCAGCTCTCCTGCCTAAAAACCTTGGACAGATCGTTTGCACTCTCTCTGCTGATATGTAAAACAGAGAGAAACACCAGCTTAAGGCATCTCACAGAAAGGCTGTGAGGCTCAGAATAATGGCTGTGCTTTGTAAACCGCAAAGTGCCAGGTAAAGTAATGATCTGAGCATCATTACTATTATTTGAATAATAATAAATTATCAGTCCAGAGGACTGAAGCTTTAATGGTAGGATTTCACGCATCAGTGGAGAAGACACTGCTGGCGGTTTTCTGTCAGCTGCACACGCAGTGCACAGGAGTTCAGGGTGGGCAGGGTAGGGTGTGGACTCGGGGCTGGGCTGCCCTCTGTGTATCACTGACGTGTTCCAGCAAGGCCCCTGAAGACGCAGTAAAGTCATTTCAAAAACAGTAAATGTTAGCTCCTGAGCTGACTGGAAAGGAAATCACTAGTCTGGGAGAGAAACCAAGTCCACGGAAGAGGATTTGTGGGGTTGTGCCAAAGGCACCCTTCATTCGCCTGCCTGTGGCTTTCAGCAGACAAGCTGTGAGAGAGGAGCTCCTTTCGGAGGTCCCAGCAGGCTGGAGAGCTGAGGAAGGAAAGACACTGAGTGACTCAACTCTTGAGGGTTGCTGGCCAGAGTCCAGCGGCCCCCACCACGGAGGAAAGCCTGTGCTTGCTCAGCATATCTGAGACAGGAAATTGGGAAAGGGTCTCAGGGTCTGGCCCCAGGAAAGAGGCCAGGCCAAGCTTCTTGCTGGACACGCCACCGAGCTATTCTGATCAGCTCCCCAGGCCCTGCTCCCCCGGTCCAGGATCCCAGGGGGAATGAGGCAGCAGGAAGGAATGTGGTCGGGAGGTTGTAGGTTCAGCCGGAGCAAAGGGGACGGCATGTTTCCAGGCACCTTGGGACCTCTCTAGGATCACTCCTGCAGTCCCTAGAGCCCACCTTCCTTCTGCTGAGAGGTTACAAAAAGCACCCAGGGACCTGCTCCTCCTCCTCGTGTGAGGGGAGCTGCTGCTCTGAGGGCTGAGGCATGTCCTGGACTGCAGTCCTCCCATGATCAGTGATTTCCAACGGACACAAGAAAGGTCCCGTGGGGTGGTCCATGAGACCTAAGGGGGCCCCGAGGGCTGGGTCACCCGAGGTCAGAATGTCAGCGACAAGTGATTAAAGATGTCCCTTACAAGTTAAGACAGCCTCAAAATAGTCAGTTTCCCTGAATAGTCTGTTAAGGGATCTGGTCACTAGTGACTTTATATGAACCTGCCTCAAATCTCACATTTTCAGCTTACACTCACTGGGGAAAAAATTCCCTAAAGCAGTCCAACTGTGGGAAGCAGGAAGGCCTTTCTTTGCCTGAAATTTACTTTTTCTGAGCTGAGTGAAGCCCTCTGAGGCCTGTGTTTGGGGTCTGAGTTGTGTCTCCTCCCTAACCGCCTAGCCCTTTAGATTCCAATCTTGGACCCCTTCTCAATCTTGGGTCCCCTTGTACTGGAGAGACTTCAGAGCCCTTTGCAGCTGGAAAGGCCTAGCTGGAAACATTTCTGAGTATCTCTCTAGGCCAGAGAATCAGTGAAAAATGACTTGCATAATGTCCCACCAGAAGCCCAAGGCCAGAGGTTATCGGGCCCCAGTCCTTCCATTTGGGACGCTCATTACTGCTTTTCCCAGGTCTCTGGCTAGCACACGGCTTGGATCACAGTGTCTCAGACCTGGAAGGAGATTGTTAAGAGCTGCCTGTTCCAACAGCCCTAGCCTCCAGCCCAGCCTTTCACCATGTGCCTGAGGAGTGGCTTGGACATCAGCAGTGACATGGCAGCCACGTACCGCTTCCCCAAGCAGCCATTTCCTTTCTCAGCATCAGAGACTTTACTCACGTCTTCCAATAGGCTTGCCTTTGGCACCTGATCTGCCCCATGACAGCTGTCAGAGAGCTGAGGCTATGGAGTCACGGGCTCCTTGAGAATTCTGCTGCTCCACAGCAGCCCTTTTCACTTCTGCTCATAGAACAGATCTACCAAATGCCCCAACCTCTGGGTCTCTCTCCTCTGAGCACCTGCCTTGCTGTGACTCCCGGATGGGAAGCGACATTGGAGCTGTGATCAGCTCAAGATCGAGGCAGAGCCTCATGTTCTTCTTGGACACATTATGTGCATTCATGTTTCCAAAGGCTGAATCTTAGCATCTTAGACCCTCAGGGGTCTAACCCACAGCCAGATAGAAAGACCAGGGGTGTCTGAAATCCCTTCAAGAGCAATTCAGTCCTCTGGCTCTGGAAGATTTTATTGGGGAATAAAAAGGAGAGCCGTGTGATAGGAAATGACAACAACTAGACACATGAATAAGAGCCCCAAGACACCTTCTCTGCGGGCGTGACCCAAATGGTCTGTCCACCTGTAGTTCTGCCCCTGTGGTTCCTGGGGTCTCAGGAGCAGACCCCCTCCAGGGACCCAGGATGTGATGAGGCCCAGCTCAGATCCCAGACGACAGGCCTCCGGACAGGGAGTGAGAAGGGGAGAGGAGAGCAGGCCTGAGAGGGGAGGCTCTGCAGGCATTTAGCCTGGAGGTTTTGGCCAGCACTGGCCACCAGGTGTCACTGCCACCTTGAGAACAGCACTCCAAGTAGAGGGTCTCTAAGGGCAGCCCTGAAGCTGGCAGGCCAGCCAGGGAGAGGCCAAGATGATAAGGGTTTGCCACTCACTCCTGCTCTCAGCGACTTCGTGCCTCTGACACCCCTGCCCCTATTCCTCTCAACTGGGCCCGGCAGCTGGCTTGGGCTCAGCCCCATGACTTTGCTCTCTGCTTCTTACAATTACTCCACTTAGGTGGCTGGCTGACAAGGTAAGGGAGGCCCTCTGCTCACCTCCCCTACTCCTAACCTCCTTCAGGCTTTCTTTTAGAGTCACGGAAACAAACAAAAGCTCTAATGGGGGAGCTGTAGGCAAGGAGAGGGAGGGAGAAAGGGAGAAAGGTCAACAACGGCTAGTCATAAGTCATGGGACGACAGAGGATGAAATGGTTGGATGGCATCACTGACTCGATGGAGATGAATTTGAGCAAGCTCTGGGAGCTGGTGATGGACAGGGAAGCCTGGTGTGCTGCAGTCCAAACAGTCAGACACAACTGAGCGACTGAACTGAACAGAAGTCTGTCCTGGTCTTGACCTAGAATATGGGCAAGCAGGAGCATCTGGGGCTTATGACACAGGTCAGAGGCTCTCGCAGCCTGAGCTGCCAGAGCTATGGAAGAAAGAGGCCAGGACTGGGGAGCCTGATGGTGAGGAGCGGACAAGAGTTAGTGGCAGCACCCATGGGCTCAGATTGCCATTCAAAGCCCTGGCTGAGGCCCAAGTAAACTCGCTTTGGTTTGCATCTCTTCCATTTGGACTCTACCAAATTCATTCAGAAGATCTCCACCCCAAGTCCAGTGTGCTGCCAGGGCTGTTAAAGACACATTCCAACTGGGAATTCGTCCAACAAATATGTATTACACTGGCAGATCAAGGGAGAAGTAAGTGGGAGTGGTTTATCACTGTCATTTATATAGAATGGCTACCACGTAGTGATAATAAAAAAGCAGACAGACTTGGTTTTGTTATTGTCATTGGACTTTTCTACCCACGACTGACTGTACTGGGCAGACCACACATACACCGCTCCTTAGTGTAGCCAGGATGCCTCTGCCAGACCTGAGACACAGCAGTTGAGGAAGAATCAGTTATATGATTACAAAGAAGCCAGCCACACAAAAACAGAAACAGCACGTCAGAGAGAGGATGCAGGTAACACAAAAGCCCGTACCAGTGTGGTGAGGGCATGGTGGGCATGAGCTAAGATGGTACGAAGATGTTGCATTTATCCCTGTCGCCTCAAGTCTACTAACTAATTTTAAGCACATACTTTGGCCTAGGCCTACGCTGGTCAGAGAAAACACGGACAAATAAGGCTTGAAAGTATTTGAGAGACATTTGCTAAATTAATTTAATTATGTATGCAGTAAAGAATTTGGCCTTGCCCAAAGAAAGATCTGGCCCTTATTCACAATCCCCCTCCCTGCCTTGGGAAGTAGCCTCTACACTCTTTGGAATTTCCTGAGTGACAGCAGTGTCTGTGTTATTCAAGGTGGGGGCCCCTCAGACCACCCTTGATGGTGCATGATAATGAGGTGACTCAGGGTGGGCCCTCAGGCCCTGTGGTATTAGACTGACCTCCAGGGAGGGGAAAGTTGGAGACACCTGCGTTCAAGGAGATGGTCAATCAATCAAGCAAGCTTATGAAATGAAACCTCAAAAACCCCTGAACACTGGAATTCAGGTGAGCTTCCCTGGTTGGCAACACTCCCTGTGCCGTATCAGTGATAGAGGCCAGAGACTAACACATCCTAAGGACAAAAGAGGCTCTGGGTTTGGAACTCTCCTAAACTCTGCCCTAGGCAGCCTTCTTGGGCCTTTATTTTTGCATCTGTGCCCTTTCCCATAATGCACCTGTGAGTACAGTGGCTTTCAGGAAGTTCTGTGGGTCCTTCCAGAGAATTCTCGAACCTCAGGGTGGTTTGGGGGAGTGTCTAAACTTTCTGCTCGTGGCAGGAGTAAGGGCGGTCTGTGGAGGACTTGCCTTCGGATTTCACAGGTGGGCTGACCTCAGGTTTCATGTGACCTCAGAACTGAAAGGGATCTAAAGATCATCTATCCCAGTTCCATTTTACAGGTGAGGAAGCAGGTCCAGAGGTGGGAAGTGACTCACCCACAGTCACGTAACGTCCTGGCAGAGGGAGACTGGCCCCTGAGTGTCTTGACTCCCAGCACGCTATGCTTTCTGCAATATCCTGTTGTAACTTCAACTGTGAAGCTCAGTGGAGAAAAATTCACCCTGAAGCCACAAGGGCTTTGCTATAAGGAATTTTTACAGGCGCCCCTGTGGTTAGGGGAGCTCATTCCTTACCAGGTTTCCTGCCTCGACTCTGAAGGCTTTCTCTTTAAAATATTTAAGTTGAAGTATTTAATGTTCACAAAGTAAGGGAATCACATGAAAGAAGAATCAATGCTTTCATTGGGTGAAAACACTTTTTTAGGGAGAAAGTCTTTGTTACTAAAATTTTATAATTTTCAAATAATTAAATTTTATTGCTAGAAAAGATCTTAGTGAATTTCTTGGTTCAACCCTTCCTTTTACACACAGAGATGCTGAGACGGAGAAAGAAAAGGAAATCTACCCAAGGCGACCTCATGAGTCAGTGGCAAGGACAGACTGAACTCAGGTCTCCTGACCTAGCCTTCAGTCTAGTCAGAATGTAGGAGCTGTAGGAGCCAAGAGAGTGTGCACACGTATATAAAAGTCCTGAAGGGACCCTCACAGGGCCCCAGAGCAGCCCATTTTTGTTTATCTTGCCTGGGCAACATTGGCTGTCTTACTCTGTCATAAAGTCTTTAAGCAGCTACCAGATACTCTGTTTCTCAGGGGGTCAGGGGGAAAGGGGACTCTTGTCAGTCTTCCTATAGGGCAGGAATGAGCAACCATCTGCCAATCCCATCACTGAGACAGCTAGGACCAGAAGACACCTTGATGCCATCAGATTTACTAAATCATAAAATCTACTGCAGGCCTGATATTATTTCAACCAGGAAAATCCTTCTATCACCTCTAGTTAAGCACAATATGTAAATAATGGGCTTGTATCTCTAACAAGCAACTAAGGTGTGTTACCCTAATTACCCTATATTATAATCTGGTGACTATATTCCTAAAGCACAGGAACAGATTTTTGTACTTGTTTAGAGGTCCCCACAGTGTGAGCCATCTAAGAAGTGAAAGTGTTAGTGGCTCAGTGTGTCTGACTCTGCCATCCATGGAGATGGATGCCCGCCAGGCTCCTCTGTCCATGGAATTCTCCAGGCAAGAATACTGGAGCGGATAGCCATTCCCTTCTCCATGGGATCTTCCTGACCCAGGGACTGAACCCTGATCTCCTCCACTGCAGGCAGATTCTTTACCATCTAAGCCACCAGCGAAGCCCTACAGAAGGTGTGTAACACACACAAAAGCTAATCTATGGCAACATCCTGCCTCATGGGGCTACTCTCAACTTGGGCACAAAGACAGCACAGACATACGTTAGCCCATAAGCTCTCATCAGTCAGGATGGAAGGAGAATTCTACTCAAAGAGATCTTTAAAGCTCAAAAGGTATTTAGATATCATCTTGTATTAATGGGGGGTGGAGAAAGGGCGGAGGAGACAGATTGAGAGAGGGTACTGACTTACCGCTTACCATGTTGTTTTATCATAGTCATTTTCCACAGAAACACTTCTTATGCATTATGTTTCTGGCCTTCTTAACCAGAGTATGAAACAGTGACTAAAATGCAATCCTTTCCTGAGGGTTCAGGTCCATTGTTATGACTGTAAACTATGTTTCTATGCTATGATCCTGTGATGTTCAAATGATGAGAAGATAAATGTGGGGGTAATTTGCTTCTATACTAAATAAACCAGACAAGTTTATACTTTTTTTCCCCCTCCTTTTCTTCTTTCTTACCATACGATTTCAAGAATCCAATTACTTGGCTCCTGATTGCAGCATAATCCCAGCAAAGCACTGATCTTCAGAAAAGGGAGAGATGATCTCAAAGCCGAAGACTGGAGGGAACCCACACCCAGAGGCTGCCTGCTTACGTAATAACACAGGTAGCCTTTATTGAGCATTTATGATATGCTATGCCATAATTTGTGTTCTTTACTTCATTTGATCCTTATAACAACCCTAGAATACAGGTGCTATTGTTCAGATCTCTCTTGAGTCAGAGATACAGTCCTTGCTGAAGGTCACAAAGCCAGTAAACTATCAAACTTGGAGAGTTCTTGCATCAAAGCCCACATTCTGAGTTCGACTCCACCTCCTTAAATGTTTGAAGTAGGATCTTGAAAGCAAGATTGCTGAGAGATTTTCATTTACAAGTGATAAAACCTGAACCCTAGAAAGGGTAGTAACTTCCCCCCAAAGTCACACAGCCGTTTGGAGCTAAACTAGGACTCAGTTCTTGGATTCACTGTTCCAAGCTGTTACAACTCTATTACACAGTGGAGGGAAGTGTTTGGCAATATTTTTGAAAAAGGAGCTACATCCTAGAGGGACTAAAGGCCCTCAGGCCCAGGGTCCTTGCCTTTCTTTGGCCCATTCTAGAGCCACAGAGCTTGAGGTTCCACCAAAGCTTCAGTGTGGATCTCCCACTAGACCTGTGGCTGGAGTACTGTCATTGCGGATGTGACTGACCTGAGTCACACACCACAGGCAACTAGGAAGTTGTCTCGTCTCCCCTAGGCAGGAAAGCAGAGTTCTTATTTGAGTTCTACCTGTCACTCTCTCCCAGAATGAGGGACCCGACTCTCCCCCTCTCCAGACCAGCAGGTCTCTCAGAAACACCCTTCTTTCTCTACAAGTGTGACAGACCTCTCGGGCACTGAGCAGCTAATGAGACCTGACCCAGCCCTTCCTCAAAGAACTCCAGGTGACAAGTCCCAGAGGGAACAGGGTCTGGTTCCCTGGAGTCCTCAAGTTCAGAGGGGAGGGATCTGATACTCCATCTCTGGACAGTTATACAGCTGATCCTGCAGATTGCTAATGAGAAAGTTTCTATAAGGGGTGATGGAAGATAATCAGGTGTCCAGAGGGGAGAGAAGGGAAAGAGAGGGAGAAGGAAAAGACTCCAGAGAGCCCATCCAGACCCGTGGGCATCTGACCTCTGTTCCGTCTTAGAACCACTGCCGTCTGGAGCAGCAGGCTAGGCAAGGGTTCGTGGCTGCCCTTGTGTCTCCTCCCTGCTTACCTGTGGCTGCTGGGTGGTTAAGGGTCTCTGAGGAGAGAGGACAGGGGTCCTCGACAGCAGCTGGTTCATCTTGCTGATGACCAGCTCAGTGATGAGTTGTCTGTCCTCCACCTGGTGCTCCCCGATCAGCGGCATACTACAGTCCATGACCTGGGGGAGGAAGGGAACCCGGTTAGGAAAGGAGACATCCACGGCCTGGGACAGTCTTTCAGAACGGGCAGGACTTAAGCCAGTAGAGGTAGGTTGGGGTGAAGTGAGTGCTTGTGTCTTCCGTTGGAGGCACGCTCCTTTGCATGCCTCCGTTCCCTTCTCCTGCAGCCTTGGCCTTGGGCCTCCCCAGACTTCATGCAGGTCAGGGCTCAGTGGGACTTCAGTCTGGCGACTGAGGGTGGCGGGGAGAGGCAGAGGGCAGACAGACAGTCCAGCCCCAGGCTCTGAGGCTGGCAGACAGGGGAGCAGGAACACGGAAGGCCACGCCCTTAACTCCGGTTAGAAGGCAGTTCTCTCCTCTGTAACTCTTCTCCCACACAACCTCTGGCCCCACTGATACTCTGCCCATTAAACGACTGGCTTCCTGCCTTTGCTCATGACCTGAGATGCCTTCACTTTCACCACCGAGCCAATTCCTCCTGTATGTCAAGGTCCAGATCAATGTTTTCCTCCTTTAGGAAGTGTCTGCCTGCCCAGGATCTCAGACTCCATAGTTCAACTCTCTCATTCAGGGATAAGAAAACCAAGGCCTACCAAGAGGAGGGTGGTATGACCATGTAGAAGTTACATGCTGAGCAGGCCATGGAGTAGATTCTGAAGCCCACTTTGGGCTCCAGACATAAATCCTCTGTAAATACTACCAACACCTGGCAAGGAGCCTCTCCTGCTCCCAGGAAGACTGGACAGGAATGTGTGTGAAGGACACATATGGCCACTGACTCTCCCTTTAACATGGGAAAAGGGTCAGCAAGGTTGTGCCAGAGGCCCAGGCTGAGTCAAGTGTCTCCAGGGCTCAGAGAAGGGCTAAGAAGAATCTCCTGCATCCAGGAGACCTGAGTTCTAGCCAGGCTGAGACACCGACTCACTGTGTGGCTTTGCTTGTGGCATCAGGCCTCCATTCTCTCACTGGCAGAGCAGACTGGATCCAGTGATTCCCAAGGCCAGCTTCCTGAGACTAAGAATGGCAAAACCACTGAAGGCTCCCTGGAGGAGTGGCAGGCTAGGACCCAGGAACGCGGGTCTGGCATCTCTCACCAATGGTGTGGGTCAGCCCGGCTGGTTAGAAACCACAGCTCTACTGGCAGCTGTTTGGCTCTGCACACTCCCCAGCTGTGTCACCCAGGAACCTTCCCGTGGCTCAGGAGACTCTAACCTAACTGCAGTCCGTGCACCCGTGCAGCTCTCAAGCCAAGAGCTTGGCCTCCAGCCCTGGGGCTCGTCTCTTACTGAGATACTCTTTGGGCCAGACTTACCTCAAAAATATAGTCTTTGCCATCTTTGCCATGCACAGCTTTGACGGCACAGATGTCCAGGCCACCGAAGATCTCAGAGCAGGTGTCCACCCACAGCTTGTACCTGGAGTGGGGTGGGGGAAAGTGTCCTGAGGCTGGGGCACTAGCTCCCACCTAGCCCACTTGTGGTCATGCGATCCTGGCGGCCTCTAGCTCTCCTGGCTGCACCCCCCAGACCTCCCCCCATCAATCAAGCACACTGCCTAATCTACTGCACCCTCTTGCTTTGCTCTCTAGACCCTCTCCACCTTCCCAAGCTTAGAGCAGGTCTCATCTACTCTAGGCAGCCTCCCTCAGCTGTTCAGCCCACAGTAACTCCTCCTGCCCTGGAGCATCTATGGCAAGTCCAGTCTTTATCTCCATCATTTTCCATCATATCTCCAGTCCTGCCTAATCTTCTTACTGGGTGTTTGGGCCTTTGTGTCCCATCTGTCTGGCTAGATTAGAGGCTCCCTTTGGGCAGGACTCATTTCTTATACCTCCTCTTCTATGGAAGCCGCCCTCACCAGACAGGGGAGCTGCACCCCTCCCCTCACTCACCGGTCTGACATGGCGATCTGCTCCAGCATTGCAGAGCCAGTGTTTGTCTTCCAGTTCCCTGAGATTGACGTCCTCCTGCAACAAGGCCCCGCCAAGTGACGGCTCATGGTCGCTGTCCCCACCTGTCTCTCCCACCCAGAGCCTGGGGCCTGTCTGCTGACCCGAGAGCCTGGCTTCCGCTGCCAACCCCCCAACCGTAATGCTCTCCTCCTTTCTACAAGGGCAACCTGGGCTGCCCTGGTGCCCTGGAGTCTTCCCTGATCTAACAATTCCTAGAGGACTTTGCCTCCACCTCTCTTCAAATCCTGTGTCTACTTTTAACTTTAGTTATCTGAGCTAAGTCTTCTGTCCACAAATCTATTAACCACTTGAGGTTTGTCTTATTGTATCTTGTACTTTGGCCACCTGATGGGAAGAGTTGACTCATTGGAAAAGACCTTGGTGTTGGGAAAGACTGAGGGGAGAAGGACAAGAGGGTAGCAGAGGGTGAGATGGTTGGATGGCGTCACTGACTCAATGGACATGAGTTGGGCAAACTCCGGGAGATAGTGAAGGACAGGGAAGCCTGGCGTGCGGCAGTCCATGGGATTGCAAAGAGTCAGACACAACTGAGCAACTAAACAACAACAACAAATTGTGTCTAGTATTCCCATCAGCCTACCCACTTGGTATCTGGGCTGCCTTGGTATGCACAAGCTGAATTCTATTGGTCCTGGAAACACCCTCAAGACTCCAGTGAGTATCTTCCCGAGGCTTCCTTACTAGCTCACTTATTCTTTCAACAGTTAACACTGAGGGCCTACAGTATCAGCACTGTGGCTGTGGACAAGCCGGCTGGCCTCTTCGGGCTTAAGCTGCCTCATCCCTCATGTGGAGCCCATGGAGTCAAGTCCCCAAGCCTTCTCTTCCGTGCCCTGCATCCTCCATCTGTGGCCACGCGTTACATAGACTCAACTGGTCTTGGACTAAGGAGGAGGCAATTGACCTGGTTTCTGGTTCTGGATTTGCTCTTGACTGGCTGGGTGACCTTGGGTGAATCACCTCACCTCTCTGAGCCTTATTTATCCTTGTGTAAACACAGGGTTGCCATGAGGACCAAATTATACAGGTTTTAAGTAAACTGTAAATGAGTCTTCACTGAGACACAGTCAAGAGGAAGGGGATGGCCCAGGGACAGAAGAGCCACGCTCATCCACTGACAGAGCCCAGTCACTCCCTACACACGCCGGCCTTGTCACTCACTATGACTGGAGACTGATGATGTGATTCTCTGCTCAGCAGTTCTCAGGAGTCTCCTCCCTGGAGATCCGATACCAGACACTGGGAACCAAGACATGTGGCAGGTTCTTCAGAGCCCTGCGCCAGCCCAGAGAGCCAAGCCCAATGACTTACATGTGTACAGTGCTGATTCCCTTCCAAGGCTGCTCCATCCCAGATCCCTCACCAGAGCCTCACTGAAAATTCCCTGGTGTGAGTAGGCTGCAGTTTTTGCCCCCACTTTACAGATGAGGAGATTGAGACTCAGAAAGGTTAGCTGACTCGTCCAAGATTGTATATCTAGTCAAACTAGGTTCACATGCTAGCAAGGTAATGTTCAAAATCCTTAAAGCTAGGCTTCAGCAGAACATGAACTTTCAGATGTACAAGCTGGATTTAGAAAAGGCAGAGGAACCAGAAACCAAATTGTCAACATCTGTTGGATCATAGAAAAAGCAAGGGAATTCCAGAAAAACATCTACTTCTACATTATTGGCTAAGCTAAAGCCTTTGACTGTGTGAATCACAACAAACTGTGGAAAATTCTTAAAGAGATGGGAATACCAGACCATCTTACCTGTCTTCTGAGAAACCTGTATGCAGGTCAAGAAGCAACAGTTAAAACCGGACATGGAACAACAGACTGGTTCCAAATTGGGAAAGGAGTACATCAAGGCTGTATGTCACCCTGTTTATTTAATTTATATGCAGAGTACATCATGTGAAATGCCGGGCTGGATGAATCACAAGCTGGAATCTAGATTGCCGGGAGAAATATCAACAACCTCAGATACGCAGATGACACCACTCTAACGGCAGAAAATGAAGAGGAACCAAAGAGCCTCTTGATGAGGATGAAAGAAGAGAGTGAAAAAGCTGGCTTAAAATTCAACATTGAAAAAACTAAGGTCATGGCATCCAGCTCCATTACTTCATGGCAAATAGATGGGGAAAAGTGGAAACAGTGAAAGATTTTCTTCTCTTGGGCTCCAAAATCACTGTGGATGGTGACTGCAGCCATGAAATTAAAAGATGCTTTCTCCTTGGAAGAAAAGCTATGACAAATCTAGACAGCATATCAAAAAAGCAGAGACATTACTTGGCTGACAAAGGTCCGTACATCAAGGTGTATATGTATGGATGTAGTCATGTATGGATGTAAGAGTTGGTCCATAAAGAAGGCTGTGTGCCAAGAATTGATGCTTTCCAACTGTGATGCTGGAGAAGACTCTTGAGAGTCCCTTGGACTACAAGGAGATCAAATCAGTCAATCCTAAAAGAAATCAACCCCGAATATTCATTGGAAGGACTGGTGCTGACACTGAAGCTCCAATCCTTCGACTACCTGATGCAAAGAGGCAACTCATTGGAAAAGACCTTGATACTGGGAAAGACTGAAGGCAAGAGGAGAAATGGGCAGCAGAGGATGAGATGCTTGGATGGCATCAACAACTCAAAGGACATAAGTCTGAGCAAATTCCAGGAGGTAGTGAAGGACAGGGAAGCCTGGTGTGCAGCAGTTCCTGGAGTCGCAGAGTCGAACGTGTCTTAGTGACTAAACAACAAGCCCAGGACTCTTGGTGCCCTCACTGGGTTTCGTTTTCCCCTACACCCCACTGCCTAGTTCAGAAAAGATGAACAACTCACAGTTGAGTGGCTTGCTCTATGTGAACAGAAACATAAAGACAGATCAGAGAAAAAATAATGCTGTCTTCCTAGCACTGGTGCTTCATAGGTGTGCTCCTGTGACCAGGCTGGGCAGAGTCCCTCACTTCCTTGTCTGCAGCACAAGGCCATGGTCCATAATAGGGTGTCAGAAACTTTTGAGTGAGTAATAGTAAAGCCCCTTATACTTCACACCTTTCTCTAACAATGGGATGCCAGGCACAGATCTATGAAGGCTACCTGGGGCACATGGGAGCAGAGGGGAACCTGAGAAGCCATTCAGGGACAGCTCAATGGCCACTCAGGACTCACAGGCCATCCGACGTCCATAGAGGGACCCACATTATTGCTGACAGACAGCAGCAGGGGCGGTGCACTCTTCCCACCAAGCCTAGCCATCTCCTGGTCTCTAGGTGAGGGCTCGGGCAGAAGGGAAGAATCTCAAAACTTACCTTGGCTACTGTCAGGTCAGTTCCTTCTTCTGAGAGCAAGAAGATGGCCAAAAGTTTGGGGAAGAGGAGCTGAGAAAACCTAAACATTTGCCCAAATAACTGACAGTCCCTCACAAGTAAAAGTGAATATTTTCTAAAGCTGCTCTCATCGCTTACCCCTCATCAGTGGTTGGGGATTCTCTTTTCTTATGCTCCATTTAAGTTGTTTTCAGAAACCTCAATTTTTAAAAATGTGGTGCCTCCTTTTAAGGATCAAGACACTCTTGCTCTACCATCATCGATGCTTTTTTGTTTATTTATGGGATTTTAAAATTAAAGGATAGGAAATCTGCTTTCATCAGTACCAAAATCATGGCTTTTCCTACTATTTTTAGCTAGTTTTTATAATGGTCTTTTAAATTGTGGTAAGTCGTGTCCAACTCTTTGCGACCCCATGGGCTGTACCCCATCAGGCTCCTCTGTCTATGGGATTTCCCAGGCAAGAATACTGGAGTGGATTGCCATTTCTTCCTCCAGGGGATTTTCCTGACCCAGGGATTGAACCTGCATCTTCCTGTCTTATATTGTGCATGCTTCCTTATTTTATTTATTTATTTACTTGGCCATGCACAGCACTTGGGATCTTAGTTTTCTGACCAGGGATGGAACCCGGGCCTTCAGGAGTTAGAGTGCAGAGTCCTGACCACTGGACCACCAGGGAAGTCCACATTGTGTGTAATCTTAGAGCAACCTTAAATTCCTTTCTGAAGCAGAACAGATTTAAATAAAAAATGATAAACTTAGAAAGTAGGAATCTGGCCAATAAAGTTGTAAAAAGGATTCAGTGCCTCAGTTCCCCACAAGGCTTCTCTCTGCATATTCACTGGGTGCCTCCTAGGAGTCTGCTGCTGCACCAGGAAGCAGGGCTGCCGCAATGACTCTGTCATTACCACCCAGAGAGCTCAGAGGAGCGCCGTACAAACGCCCATGTGTGAAGAGTGCTCAGCTAGAGGTGTGTGAGGGGTTACAAGAAGGGCGCACAGGGACAGGGCTCCTAACTCTCTCGAGGGGCAGGGAGTATAAACCCTAAAAAGAAAGACCAGGAAAGAAAAATGAAAATAGGTGGGTGAAGGGGAGGGAAGCTGCTCCATCCTGATGTGAGCTCAAGTCCAGTGTGGCAAAGGTCACATTCATAGATTGTGATGTTCTTTCTTTGTGAAGAAAAATACTACCTTAATTTTTTTTTAAAGTGTGAAGTTGAAGTGAAAGTGCAAGTCGCTCAGTCGTGTCCGACTCTTTGTGACCCCATGTTCATGGAATTCTCCAGGCCAGAATACTGGAATGGGTAGCCTTTCCCCTTTCCAGGGATCTTCCCAACCTAGGAATTGAACTGGGGTCTCCTGCATTGCAGGCGGGTTCTTTACCAACTGAGTTATCAGGCAAAATGTGAAGTTACTATTTCCAAAATTGGACTTGTAAGCCACTTGTGTTTGGATGTATATTTCAGAATATCGGGTAGTCTTGAAATCTTTTCTTTTTCTTAATTCTATCGCAGGAAGCCTTTCCCTTCTCATTTTGGCAAATGGACCCAGTTACATGGAATAGTCACCTATTCTCATAACCACAATGCTTTTCACGTTCTGTAGTGTCTACGGGGCTACATATTTATAGTTTCTTAGCTTTTTCTGTGCTCTGGCAGCCTCATGAAGTCTACAGATTCCTTTTGATGTATGAAATACTGAAGATGTATAAGTGTAAAATAAAATACACAGGACAGCAGAAGAACTCAATGATTTAAAGTAATTATCATAAAAGTTATCAAAAACAATAAATCTCTGATTAGTGTAAAAATATATGTCTTTTTCTGTAAATAACAAATGTATTTACAGGTATGAATGTAGCTGCAAGTCTAACTCCCATGACTTGTAAGTAGTGATAAAAGCAATTGGTACTTAGAGGTATCTGCCACAAGCGTATGTGATACAAAAACCTCTGTGATGACCGCTGGTGACAAACCACACGTCTGTGTACTAACTACCGCGGTTACTCCAGTCTGCTCACAACTGCGGAGAGCATCGGGTTTCACTTACAGGCGAATGAAAATAAATATTCATTTTCTGCCTCCTGTCAGTTCGAGAGCCCCTCCTGTGCCTTGAAACGAAGCCAGGCCAAGACGCCCCGATGTGCATGGCACCCTCGCTGTGTTCTCTACCTCGTGGGGCCAGGGGAGGCCAAACTGAGAGCTGGTTGCTGCCCGGAGGCTGAGCACCGTCCCTGAGCTGAGGAGACAGTGACGGGCGTCCGGGGGCCCCCACCCCACTCACATGTAAGCCTTGTAGTTGGTGCCAATCTTCTGGACCCGGATGTCATACTTGGCATCAATGAAAGGCTCTGCGGTAGCGTAGGTCTGGGTGAGGGCCACCACGCTGGCAATGTCCTGGAAGTCGTAGTGGTTTTCCACTTTGACCTAATGGTGGAGGAAGGCAGAGAGGCAGAAAGGGAGGTGCGCGTGCACGCACGCTCACACACACACACACACACACACACTGAGAGTCACAAGAGCCCTGGGCCCCCAGGCTCATCATGATGCTCACACCCAGAGGCAAACCTGGGTGCCACATCTTAGGAGGTCCCCACTCCTGAGCCTCCCTTCCCAGGGCTGGGGAGACACATTTGCTGCAATGAGCACAGGGACAGTCTGGTGGCCTGCACTCTGCTTGCTACAAGAGGCCTATCTGGGTAACACTCATGGTTTCAGAGGGGCCATACATATAATCTTCGCCTCGGAAAGAATTCATCTGCAACTGAGGCAGAAGAACAGTCCACAACCAGGCTCCAGCAAAAGCTCCCATTGTGGCCTCAACCCCAGAGCACAGCGGCCCTGGCCTTACCTTGCCCATGCCCGAGTGAGCGTGGCCGATCTTCACCACCACAGGGAACGTGGGCAGAGTCAGCTGAAAGCAGAGAAAGGATTGAATTGGTCAGAGTGTACCTGTCTCTCTGGGGAAACCTACAAATATTTTTCTTGGGAACACCCTTGGAAGGGCTCTTTAAAGAACCAGTGCAACCTATTTGCATCAGAAATTTAAAAATTTAAAAACAGAGTGACAGTGACTTGCCTCAGGTCAGAGCATATTAGTGGCAGAACTACAAGGAGCCCGATCTCCTGTTTGGTACTCTCTGCATCTTTAAGACTCATTGCGTCACCCTTCATGTGTCCAGCTTTCCTGCACTAAACCTGGCTTTTCTCCCCTCTCACGCTCTCTTCCTTGCTCACCAACACCTCAAACTCAGCACCAAACACAGCTCAGAATGCAAAGGCATATTTCTGCCCAGTTTGGGTTGGAAGATAGCTAACATAAGAATTCAGCATGTTTACCATTCAAAAGAGATGCTTAAGAGAGTAAACGCTACCTTGTTGTTCAGTGGCTCAGTCGTGTCTGACTCTTTCCGACCCCATGGGGGTGACACACCAGACCTCCCTGTCCTTCACCACTACCTTGAGATAGCTGTATCTTAACAGAGAAACCACAAAGACTTAAAAGAAGAAAAGCCACCCCCCAAAGGCAGGATGTCAAGCTGTTACACAATGGCCAAGGGAGAAATAACGTGGTAGAGGGGACCAGATGTCAGGAGACCTGCATCCCAGTCTCTCGGCAACGCCTCCCTGGGCTTCAGCCTTCATATCCGCCAAGGGCAGAGGCCGAAAGGGAGGCTTTCGAGAGCCTGTCCAATCACACATCAGACTGTACCCTGGCTGGGGTTGCACGAAGAGCCAACCCAGATGCCAAATCTCGTCCTTTCTAAGTCAGGTCAGTGCTCTCTCAGCTGCCTTCTTTGCAAACATTATGACCACCTCGAGACGAAAAGAAGTCTTTCAGAGGATACACTATTGACTGACGAAAAGTCAGATTCCTGTGGGAATCCTGAGTGTGACCAGATACTGGGAGTGCCTGACCTGAGGATTTCAGCACTCCTGGCTGCGGCCAGCTGAGGCTGGGGCAAGGAGCTTCAAGTTCAGTTCGAGGCAAGGGTGTGAAGCTCCTGAGGGACAGAAGCGGCACCCAGCCTCCTCCTGTCCTGTGCAAGACTGTGGGGAGACTCCCTCCAACCGCCCCGTGGGTCTCTGCTCGCAGCCTCGGAGCACTACGCTCCCCATCAAACAGCACACAGGCTCCAGTCCACGAGTGCCTCACTCGTTTTCAAAGCCGCCTGCCCTCTATAACAAGATGCAGTCTCTCGGCTGAGTGGGGCCCTGAGACAGGACATCAGGGTGGCCAAGAGCAGAGAAAGGGCTTTGAGGGCCCAGGTTTGCCCCGAGTGATGGGCCACCCCATGCTCTGAGCCCCTCAAAGAGCACTGTCCTCAAGCCATCTGCATGGGCTCGGGGAACGCGAAAGGGTTTCTAAGGCACTGGCTGCTTTCTCCGCTGTCTCTCCCCACCCCCCAGCCAATAGAGCCAAGACACACACACACACACACACACACACACCCAACTTTCCCTGTCCTGTTCCATTACTGTTTGCTGTTGCTTTGGAGCCTCATAAATAGGGCATTGAAAACACTTCCTGCAGCTGAAAGAAGCCCTGAGGAGCTTGTCTCATTCCCAGTGTGCAGCTCAGCAAGAGGTCCGGCCTTCTCTGTCGCTGTCTCTCTTGCCTGTTGTAATTCTGTCTGCCTCTCTCTGACTCTGCCTGTCTCACTCTCTGTTTGAACCTCTCCGCACTCTTGCTCCTTTTGCCTGAGTCACAGCCCCTTGGTCTCTGTGCTCCCCAAGCATCTGTCTCTGTGGCCTTGTCCTTCTGTCCTGACGCCATCCCCTTTCCCGGTGCCTTCCCTCTACTTCGAGAAGGCTCAGGCAGGGAAACCGCACTGGGGACTCTCGCGGCTCTCCCCTGCGCCTTACTGAGCCTGCCGGCCAGGAGGGCCGCGGGTCGGCAGCCCGAGGGTGGCCTGCGGCCAAGGGAGGGCGGAGCCCTCTGGGGCGGGCTTGGCTCTAGGTCCACCTCATAAAGCCAAGGGCGAGGGGCGCGCCGCGCTCTGGAGAAGCCGTGGAGGGGCAGTGTGGTCTGACAGTCCCCGCAGGATCAGTCGCAGCCCTGCGGAGACATGCCCCAGAGTCCCCGGCCCGTGCCGACCTGGGCGCTGCTGCTGCGGTTGCTGGCGCTGCTGCGGCCGCCGGGGCTGGGCGAGGCGTGCAGCTGCGCCCCCGCGCACCCTCAGCAGCACGTCTGCCACTCGGCGCTCGGTGAGTCCGGGGAAGCCCTAGAGGGCCCCAGCAGTGAGTGGGGGTCTGTGGGGTCGAGGTGGGGCCACGCCGCGGACCTGGAGTCTCGAGGGAAGGGGTGGAGCTCAAATCCCGCCCCAGTTGCCTCCTGCTGCGACCGGTGGGTTGGGCCCGGCCGGCGCCATAGCAACCCTGCAAGCGCTGAGACCCGCTGATTTGCCAGAGAATCAAAGACAGTGTAGGGCTTCCCAGGTGGCGCAGTAGTAAAGAACCCAATTGCCAATGCAGGAGACTCAAGAGACAAGGGTTCGATTCCCTGGGTCGGGAAGATTCCCCTGGAGAAGGGCATGGCAACCCAGTCCAATATTATTGCCTAGGAAATCCCACGGACAGAGGAGCCTGGCGGGCTAGTCTATGGGGTTGCAAAGAGTCAGCTACAACTGAGAGAATGAGTCCAAAGACAGTGTAAAGGGCTCCACAGAGATCCCCTCTCCCTTGCCTACTGCAGTTATGGGATGACACTGAACAACAAGTCTCCGGAACTATCCAGTGATTATTCTGATCCACTGGTTAGGGGGGTTGGGGGGGGAAGGGGGTTCATGATAAACATCCCTCTGTATCCAAGCCTATAACTGAGGTTGTCACCACGGCCCCTTTACCCTTTCTCTCTGTCTGGAATGCCCTTCTTCAAAAACCCTTAACTTCCTGGCAAACTCCTATTCATCCTTCAAAACCAGGGAGTCTCCTCTTCTCTGAAGGCTTCCTGACTCCTGGTGCTACCACAGCATCTCCAACATCTCTGTGCTCCTAGTGTGCTGTGCTGTTGGTCTTTGTAAGAGCGTTCTCCACTAAACCAAGAGTTCTGCAAGGTGGGGGCCCTTTCCTAACCGTGCTTGTGGGCCTAGGACCCAGTGTTAGACCAGGCACGGAGGAAGAACTTCATAAACAGGTTTTGATTACTACTCGAACAACAAAGAGATGAACTACCTCTGTGCACAGTCAGGATATTTATTAATTCAATAAACATTTGCCAACGTCAGCTCGGTTGGGCTCTCTCTGAGGTCCTGGGCTACAGCAGTGGATGACTACACACTGACTGCCCTCATGCGGCTCCTCAGCCCTGCCCGTCTCCACCCGCCTTAGTCTGGGCTGCAGAGAACTCAACTCCCCAGAGCAGCAGGCAGAGCGGAGAGACTCGAGGACCTGGTAGGCCCGAGGGGTTTGGAAGTTCCAGGGATTGTGGAATCTTCCTCACAACCCACCGAGACCTAAACCCAGAACCCCCCTTCAAAATTCTCCAGGGGGCCACAGGTCACCCAGATCCCAGGAGGATCGCTCCCACCGGCTGCTGAAGGTCCCCTCTTTTCTCTTCCTGTGCAGCTATCCGGGCCAAGATCTCCAGTGAGAAGGTAGTTCCTGCCAGCACAGACCCTGCTGACCCTCAAAAAATGATCCGGTATGAAATCAAACAGATAAAGGTACATGGGGGCAGGACAGGGCGTCACCCCCTTGGGCTGTTAGGAGGAGTTGGGGGCTGTGATCTGGGAGGGGTGGGGCTGTGGGGCTGGTGGTTCGGACGGCCTGGCTCAGTGATGCTAGGGGTATAGATACTGAAGTAGAGTGGATGACATGTAGAAGACAGGCCATAGGAGCCAGAGGACAGTGCAGGACAGGCCCTCTGTGCTTGTGTGTGGGGCTGCTAGAGGAGCCTACCTTCTCACTGGAATAAACCAAGGTTTAAATATTTTAGGGAGATAAGACCCAGCGGTGCCATCTGTGTGCAACAAGTCCTGAACTAGACTTTCACTTAACTTTTTTAGATTAAGAAAAAGTTTTTCCTGTTAAGATATAAAGTACACTCACTGACTCAATATTGCTCTTTTCGTAATTACCTTTCAGATGTTCAAAGGGTTTGAGAAAGTCAATGATATTCAGTATATTTATACGCCTTTTGATTCCTCCCTCTGTGGGGTGAAACTAGAAGCTAACAGCCAGAAGCAGTATCTCCTGACTGGTAAGTTAAAGACCAGCAGCGGCCCTATGAGTCTCTGCCCTAGGAAGGCAGGCAGGGAGGAGCCAGGCTGACCTTGGGCAGCAAGCTGAGCCGTTTTCTTGGGCACAAGCAGCTGCGTTACTCAAGGCAGCCTGAGTTGGGAGAAGCCTTGGTAACCTCCCTGTCAGTGCCACTGCCTCCTAGTTCACAGGCTGCTGTCCCAGCCTAGGGTAGCTGGTTCTGTTTCCAAACAGCTTTAAGTGATGTAAGATTTTTGGTGTGTGCATGCTTAGTCGTGTCTGACTCTTTTTCAACCTCCATAGACAGTAGCCCACCAGGCTCCTCTGTCCATGGGGTTTCCCAGGCAAGGATCCTAGAGCAGGTTGCCATGTCCTTCTCCAGGGGATCTTCCTGATCCAAGGATCGAACCCACTTCTCTTGCATCTTCTGCATTGGCAGGCGGATTCTTTACCACTGAGCCATCTGGGAAGCCTAAGGTTTTTGGTATCTTGAGCCAAATTATGCCACTCTGAAACTGCCCCTGGTGGGTTCAGCTCTGCCCTCTGTTCCAGGATGACCCTTCAGAGGCCTAAGGACAATAGATACATGCACTCTAGCTCCAGGTTCTGCTGGCCGTGGTCCCCAGACTCCTTCCTGTCCTGGCCACTTTCAGCGGGATAGAGCCTGTCCCCATCCCTCCGCAGCACTGGACCCTGAACCGGGGACCACACTGCAGGGGAGGTCTTAGTCACACAGAATAAAGGAGGATTGTGCATTTGCAACCTCACCCCCACATATACACAACATACACATAACAGTCACTGTTGCCTATGATAGCATCAGCTTTAGGCGGCCATGATGGGTCACACTCTTGGTTTGTGACTGACTCACACTCAAGGCCTTATTCTGGAAGTGCAGTAAATAAAGCACAGGACCTAATAGCAGCCTTGATTCTAATATGATTTTGTCCCCAAGACCTTGGGCCCAGGCAGATCTCCTCATCCTGCACTGACTGGGATAAAATAGTTAAAGTACCTCACAAGAATCTAATCCATAACTGAATGAATGCAATACTGAATTATTTTGTTGTTCAGGGAAGGTATCTGTGTGGTTGTAGACAGGGAAGCCTCACTGTGTAAAGTGAAAGTAAAAGTGTAGTCGCTCAGTGGTGTCTGACTCTTGGAGACCACATGGGCTGTAGCCCACCAGGCTCCTCTGTCCACGGGACTCTCCAGGCAAGAGTACTGGAGTGGGTAGCCATTTCCTTCTCCAGGGGATCTTCCCAGCCCAGGGACTAAACCCAGGTCTCCGACATTGCAGGCAGATTCTTTACCATCTGAGCCACTAGGGACGCCTTCATTGTGTAAGTGGGATCTAAATTTTCCCTAAAGGATAAAACATATTTAGAAAGAAGGCCAGGAAAAGAGAAACACAGCTGGTGGGGAGAATAGAAGGAGGAATTCCACTCTCTGTCCATGCCTTCAGCAATGAATGACCACCTCCTCACTGCCTGGCCTGGGGCAGGCAAGTGGAGATGCACTAAACATGCCACAGTCCTCAAGGAGCTCCTTCACAGTTCAAATTTCTAAGAAGTCACAGGTGTTGGAGGCCACGCAGGTGGAGGGCCCCAGGTCTGAGGATGTGGAACTGTGCTGAACCGGGCACCTCTGGATGGGAGAGCAGGGGCAGAACAGGCCCCTGGCATCTCCAGGTCCTGGGACTAGCTGATGGGGCCACCTCCTTCCTGAGCACCTGCCCTCTGCTAGGGGCTGTAGTGCATCAGGGATGCAGACACGTGCTGGCTGCCTCAGGGAGATCAAGTCCACCCGAAGGTGGGGTCAAATGACAAAGCATAGACTTACTGAAAACTCATCCTGGTGCCCATGGTCTGCAGCAGAAGATGCAGCCCTTCTGCCTAATACCCTCTGAGAGCAGACCCAGCTGACCTCCCCAGCCCTGCCTCCTGTCACTGCTCAGTGGCAGTTCCCAGCCCCTCATTTCCCCTGGAGCTTAAACTACTTGCAGTTGCAAAAGGTATTCTGCAGGGCTGTGCCCGTCTGTCCCAGTGTCCAGAAGTCCTTCCCCAACTTGTCTGGCAGCTGAACTCCTACCCATCCTTTCAACGCCCAACCCAAGTATCATCTTAGACACCCTTCTTGCCCCCACCCCTTCCACAGACAGAAATAACTGTGTTCCCTTTGTTCTTATACCACATCCTGTATAGAATCATACAACAGTATCATTTTCTACTTGTTTGTCAACCTTGAATATTCACGGGAAGGACTGATGCTGAAGCTGATGCTCCACTGCTTTGGCCACCTGATGCAAAGAGCTGACTCACTGGAAAAGACCCTGATGCTGGGAAAGATTGTGGGCAGGAGGAGAAGCGAAGGGGATGACAGAGGATGAGGTGGTTGGAAGGCATCACCAACTCAATGGACTTGAGTTTGAGCAAACTCTGGGAGATAGTGAAGGACAGGGAAGCCTGGCATGCTGCAGTCCATGGAGTCGAAAAGAATTGGACACAACTGAGCAACTGAACAACAACAATTTGTCTTCCCTACTAGTTTTTAGCTCCTTAGGGGTAGAAATCCTGTCATGTTTATTTCCTGTATTCCTGGTACCAGGCCATAGTAGTTGCTCAGCCAGTAAATGACTGAATGACTGAACTTCTAAGAGAGGTGAGGGCTAGTATGGCCAGGGATGGCTTTGCAGACAAGGTGGTACTAAAAAGAGTATTTGGAAAATAGGAAAGAGTGTGATATGTAAAGAAGGGGAAGGGGACAGACTCACGAAGATATCACTGGAGCAGGAGAAAGGTTGGAAAAGGTTGAAAAGGAAGAGAGACCTACTATGTATCGAACATCTTCTGTGGGTCCACAACTGTGCTGGGAACTTCATAGACATTCTCTCATTTAATGTTGACAATAACCTTATTATTCTCATTTTTCAGCTGAGAAGTTACATGGCTTTCTTATGGTCACACACTAGTAAATGATAGAAAAGAAGGGATTTCCGCCAAGATTCTGACTTAAAGCCCACATTCCTCTGTCTGCACCATGCTAATGGAAAGCCCTTTGCCCTACAACTCTCCCTCATACAAACATCATCTGGTAATGGCTTTGATATAAAGACAGTAGAGGTTTTTCTGGTTCCTTCACTGAGCCCCATGTCACCACTTCCACCACAAGATACTGAGGAGGCTGTGATCCTGGGCTCCCTCAAGAACTAGAGCTCCACAAGCAGACTCCTCATGTTGGCTCTCCTCTATCTCTCCTTTAAGGTCAGATCCTCAGTGATGGGAAAGTCTTTGTCCATCTGTGCAACTACATTGAGCCCTGGGAGAACCTGTCCTTTCTGCAGAGAGAAAGTCTGAATCACCACTACCATCTCAACTGTGGCTGCCAAGTAAGGACTGTCCATTTCCAAGGTCTTCGGGGATGGGGGAAGGGCCATGCAGCCTCACCCTTCGTGTATTCCTTCCTTCCCGTGTGTGTGATCTATTCACTTGCTGTACTATACTTGAGGTTTGTGATGGATCAGGCATCGTTCAAAGCTGGGGGTGGGAAAGCAACAAGGCCCATAGTCCCTGATCTCAATGTACTTACATTCTGGCTGAGAAGGCAGCCATCATATAAGACACACTGGGATAATACACTACCACTTAAAGAGTCTAGTCTTTTTGTCAGGACCTGTAATGGTTAATTTATTTAAGATATTTAGTCTTTAAAACAAATTTATGAAGAGTTAAGATTTCCATTTTATGGGGAAGAAATTCATGTTATAGGAAGTGAAGTGACTTGCTTAGGTCAGTGGTAGAGTAAGGGCCTTCGGGCCTTTTGGGAGGCAATACTGTATGTGGAGAGTACAGGGGAAAGAGAACTAAGGGAGAAATTTGGAGACTTGCAAGGGCCTTATAAGCCAGGGGGCATTTGAGCTAGGCTGTAAGAACATGTAGGAGTCTGAAAGGCAAGAATAGAAAAAGGACACCCTACTCACCTGGATGTTGTGTGGCTATGGCTCTAGATCACCACCTGCTATGCAGTGCCCTGCACCATCTCGGCTCCCAACGAGTGCCTCTGGACAGACTGGCTATTGGAACGGAAGCTCTACGGGTACCAGGCCCAGCATTATGTCTGCATGAAGCATGTTGATGGCAGCTGTAGCTGGTACCAGGGACGCCTGCCCCTCAGGAAGGAGTTTGTTGACATCATCCAGCCCTAGGGCGGATCGCCACAACCCTTTGAGAGTCCCAAAGACCAAGCCCTTTTCCTTCCTGGCAGGTCGCTGGCTGTCCCCACCTGCTTCAT
The DNA here is from genome assembly GCF_019923935.1 of Bubalus bubalis. Classification (NCBI taxonomy): domain Eukaryota; kingdom Metazoa; phylum Chordata; class Mammalia; order Artiodactyla; family Bovidae; genus Bubalus; species Bubalus bubalis. Next base: position 56,831,566 of record NC_059177.1, read on the forward strand.
GGATGCCAGACAAGGGGAAGTACCAGGTGGACGGTGTGGCCAGCATGAGGGCAGGGATGGGGCATGTGGCAGCTTGTGTCCAGGACCCCAGTCCAGTACACGTCAGGCCAAGGGCTAGGGAAAGCAGCAGGACTTTTCTCTCCCACCCTCAGCCCTTTATCCCTGCCTCCGAACCTTCTAGTTGAGCTGGTATTTGTTGCTGATTCTGGCTTAGTTTCTTTTTTCAAAGCTAGGACTATTCCTTTTTCTCCCCAGATAAATGTGCTTTCTTTTTATCTTAACTGATCTGACAGGGGAGAAATGATGACTGTTATACATATGGGATGGGGTGGGCTTGTGAGATATAAGAGCAGAACGTGGGTGACAGTATCATAAACAGGCTGATTTGGAGAAATGAAAAGAACAACATCCTCTGGCTGTGTTTCATCTACTCCTCCTGTCTCAACTCATTCTGATCCTCTGATATACTTTCAATCTGTTTAGGGGGGTGACAAAGGGGGACAAGGAGTCATTCAATGTGAAGCCTACAGTGTAATCCCCTCTATACCATTCTTGGCACAGGGCCTGGCCCAGTTAGCAAGAATAGACTTGGGTATTGTCTGTCCAGGTTAACTATACTTAATGACCTCAACTGCTGTCCAAAAGACTTCTTCTCTGTCTCCTTTAGAAAGTCCTTCTCTACTAGATTACTAATGTTTTCATTACTACTTCAAAATCTTTTTTAAGCTTAAAAAAAAAAAAAAGCCTTTCTCTTATAGAGTTGAAATTCCCTCTTCAAGCCTCACCGAGATCTTGGGGGTGGGGGGTGGGTGTCCTCTCTTGAGAGCAAATTTTAGGCTAGAGGACAGGAGAAAAAGAACACAAGGGCCCTTGGGGGAGAGGATGTAGGTGAGGAATATACTTCACAAGTGTTACAGTTCAAGTGGTCAGCCTGCTAGATGCTACAGCAGGACGAAGCCAGCTTTGAGAGCGCCTCGCCCAGCCTTCTGCTCAGTCCTCTCTTGGATGCCCTGAAATCTACAAGCACAGCCCCTGAGGATTCCTCTGCCTCTACAAGCCTTCCTGACTTGTCGTGAAAGGGAAAGCCCTGATGAGGGTCTTAAGGATTTATCAGGGACAAGTGCTTAAAGTTCCAGGGCCTCTCCTGGGGAAGCTCTGGTAAAGATGGAGAAGGTAGTTCTTTCCAAGGCCCCAAGGTTCTATACGGCTTGCTGATAAGCTGGGGCATGCATGAAACACCAGAAGAAGATTCCACAGAAATGGTGCAAATGGAGATTCCTTCTGGAGATCTCTGTCCTGGAGCACAAGACTTGGAAAGCTAAGGCAGAGAGTCTCCACTGGTGGGTTGAATAGGATTACCCACTGACCACGCAGGCCTGGGGCAGAGAACGTGGGGCCAGAGATGAAGAAGGGGGATAACCATTAGAGGCAGCCTCTGTACCAACCATCTATCCCATCGTTCTGCTCCTTCTGCCATCCTGGGATGGCCTCAGAGAAGGTAGAGTGAAAAGCAGAGTGAAACCCTTATCTGAATTTTAAGGAAGCCCAGGGAATGGAAGTGCTGGTGAATAATATCAGGAACAAAAGCTTACATCTGAGGAGCACTCCACACTCCTCACAGACTATTTGCTTAAAGAATCTCACTGAAATCATGCAAGTGCCATATTAGCTATCCTGGCCAGGAATCATTAAGCCCACTCACCTTTTGGATTGGGATGCTGACACGTGGTGAGGGAATGTAACCGTCTGTGACTTGTGGCTAGAATTGCAAGCAGCAGGATCTTCTGACTGTTGATCCATCTAGGTTGTTACTCTCAGCTTTTGATAAAACGCCCCTGTTTCTGCTCTTTCCTATTCTGTCCCCAAGTTTCGGAGACAGAGGGCTGTCAGCTAAAACCCAGACACTGTGGCCTCACAAAGCAGGTCTGCAGTTCAACCTCAATAGATTCTCTGGGGTTGAGAGGCTGAGGCACACCTCAGAGGCCCACAGCCAGCACACGGCTAAGCTCAGAGTGCAGACAGCTGTGAGACTGATGGCCCTTCTCAGTCACCTACCATTTCTTTGTGGTTGGGGTAGTAAGTCTGCTCAATGAGCGGGAACTTTTCTCCTCCCAGTGTCTTGTAGATGGCCACCAGCTGGGCAAACTGCAAAAGAGAAGCAAAGGTTTCAGTTTACCCAGACAGCTTCTGGAACAGACAAAATGGCAATCCATTGAACAAATATTTATTCTGTATCTGCTCCACTGAGGGCTTTGTGCAAAGTGCTCTGAGGATATAAAAGAGGTGTCCCACCCTCTATTCTCCAGGAACATATACTTCTGCTGGGGAAGGGAGAGAGTGAGCTACTATTCATTCAGTGCCTACTCAGTGTTAATGATATTTCATTTAATCCTCATATCGAACTGATGAGCTAGGGTCTTTATCATCTTCATTTTACATATGAGGCTCAGGAAGGGTAGGTGACTGCCTAAAGCCACGGTGCTGCAAAAAAAAGTGATAGCTGGGGTTGAAATTTGGGTCTGTATAACTTTAACCATCATCATCTCTAGAGATGACAAGTGATGAAGCTGGATGGGGGAACAAGGGGCCCAGTCTTAGAAATTCGAATGCCAAGGAAAAGAAATCATGGAATGCAGCAAAGACAGACCCTGTCTTCTGGACTTAATGCTCATCTAAGAACTGAACTCACTGGATCCTTCACCTATGAGAAGCCCCAACAGCTCCAGGGAAAAGGGGTGAAGTGCACATACTTAAATGTCAGGGTCTGCCTTTGGCAAACATGTAGTGTCCCTGGTGTCCCCTGCCCACCCCTCTACTTTATAAGTGGAGAAACTGAGGCCCAGAGAGGTTGTTCACTCAAGGTCACAAAGTAGTTGAGCCAGACTCATAGCCACACCCCTTCAGTCCTAACCCGTAACTCTTCTTTCTCCTTCATGTAGCTGCCTTTCAGGCTCTAAAGAGACCATGCTCTTCCCACAGGAAACTCCCCAGTTCAGTCTGTTCACACTCAGTCCCCACCTCCACACACACCCACCCCAGAGCACTAGCAGCGGCGGTGATCCAGCGTCTTCTCTCTGGTGCTACTGGGTTCACACTCTAAGCCACTGATACCTGGAACTGCCAGAAGGAAGAGTTGCCAGATCAAACCAACCTTCTGTTTACTAAAGAAGGGAAAGATAGAACATGTTTCAAAAGCCCAGTTCCTGTTTTCAATCAGTGATGTTAGCACGTGTGTTGGTACGGGGAGACAATAAAAGCCAGGACTGGGTTGTTAGAAAACCAGAGTCTTCTGATTCTTCTTGTTCTGCCTTGAACTTGCTTGTCCTTGGGCACATGATGTCGCTTCTCCAGGCCTCATTTTCTTCATATATAAAATAGACAACTGAATTTGGTCAGTTCTTCAGACTTTTTAACCACGCCAAAAAAAAAAAAAAAATCTTTTCATTATATTTCCTCCTAAACTCCATGAGACTGCTGTTTAGTGATCATTGGCTGTGGTCCTTTTGTGAGTAGAGATAGAATCTGTTATTTTTGAAATGCTGAGAAACACTGGAGTTTCTGGGTCACTTTCCTCAGTGACACGCAGTTGGTGGCTCTAGATCTCCAAGGCCTCCTCTGGGGCTGCAAGTATGATTGATGGACCACCAAGGCCCTAAGATTCTATTATTGGAAGAGACTTCAGAGAGTCTCTAGACCAGACATCTCATCTTACAAATGAGGAGACCAAGGCCAGAGAAGCAAAGGAGAGCACAGGCTCCCACATCGCGCCTGGAGTCGGGGCTGTGCTGGGACAGGGCCCAGATCCCATCCTGCCCAGTGCGCTCTTCACTGTACCCTGCCGTCCCTGCTGGTGTTCTCTGGTTCTTCCACATTCTCTGACTGTCAAGACCACCCCTCAGACCTTTCCTGCATTCTCCAATTCCCTCCACTACCTCACCTTTAGGCCCTAGCTGGCCACTTGGAATGACTGGACTCCTGTTCGGTGTCTGGATACCTCCCTGAGCTCCCGAGGCCTTCCAGCCTCCCCCGCCAGCTGATGCCAGCTCTGTCTCACAACCTCTGTCCTGCTGCAGCCCACGCCCTGGCACAGCACCAAGGCATGTGGGGCCCTATCTTCCCAGCATGTGGGAGAGTTACACAGACACCACACTGATGCCAAGAAGGCCCCCGGCAGGCCCCCAGAGTCCTGGCACAGTCAAGACTAAGATGGCAGCCAGTTCCATGCACTAAGCTGGTTCCCCGGGAGCTCACGCTACCCTCCTCCACCTTCTGTAGTCCCTTCTGCTCAGAGCACTAGGCTTGGCATCTAACCCCTGCCTCCTTGGAAGCTCAGCCTCAGTCACAAGCACACAGTCATCAACTAAACAAAAGTAATATCTGATAAGGGTCATTTCCTCTCCACATAGACAAAAGAATGCATTTGGAGCTGGGGGTGGTATTGGCAATGAATAGGAAGATAATGCTCAGCATAACCATTTATCCAATGTATCAGGAAAGATTTCTCAGATGAAATGGGATTTCAAGATCAGTCTGAATTTAATATGTTACCCTTATCCCTCCTGGAAATAAAATGCTTCAATTCAACTCTTGTGCATTTGCCTCTAAAAAAACCCCACATAGAGTGACAGGATTTTCAGATAAATCTGCAGCAATATGGCAGGCAGCACTCTTGCTCTCCCTGGAATGCTTCTTTCACTGATAGGTCTTACTTCTGCTTCCAAACTTCCCGTGTGCCTGTCCTGGGCAATCTATGAAATAGCTGATGTGCTCACAGACAAGGTGGAGCCTTCACAACACGGCTGAGGCCTCTCATGCCAGGAGCAGCCACAGTAGAGAAATCTAGAAAACACACGCCAAAGTCATCGTCTCAGAGGGAAGCCCCCTCCACAGTCACCAGATTTGTTCATCCCTATGAACAGGCAAAGAACAATATATAAAATGCCATTAGTGTGGCAGCTGCTTAGTGAAAATGAAGGGAGAACTTGGTGTGTGGCCAGGGAGCCCTGCTGTTCCCCTGCGACGCCAACGGCAATGTGCTGGAACTGTGAACGGGTGAGAATGTGAACCCTCACCAGATCCCAGATCCCAGGAGGGGCAAAGCCCCAGCCCAGGCTCTCTGACCCGCCCCTCCCTGGCCACCGGCACAGTTCTGGAACATGCAGCACGGAATAAGTTTCTTTCTGATCCCCAACACTGGGGGCTATAACACCAGGCTGGCAGACTGGTGGCAGGTACTGTGATTACTCCTTGTTTCATGCTTATGCTCAGTCGTGTCTGACTCTTTGTGACCGCCACCCCCCATGGACTGTAACCCACCAGGCGCCTCTGTCCACGGGATTTTCCAGGCAAGGATACTGGAGTGGGTTGCCATTTCCTTCTCCAGGGGATATTCCCAACCCAGGGATTGAATCTGCATCTCCTGCATTGGCAGGCAGATTCTTTTATCACTGAGCCACTGGGGAAGCCTTCACTCCTAGTTTACAAAGAAACCAGGGCACAGAGTGGTTTAGTCAGGAGGCTGATTAGTGAGATCACCCAGAAGAAAAGCCGATACTAGCAGAACCACCCTGTGTGGCTATGAGGGAGCCAAATTCTAGCAAGTATTGAAGGGGTGAGGGAGGAAAGGGCCAGGGCATGAGTGGCAGCACGGAAGGCCGTGTGACTAAGGGGAAACTTGTTGACGGCCTCATACGCACTCTCCTGTGATCAGCAACGCATTCAAATCACATTAACTCCTGCAGCTGGTTTCTGCAGAACTGTCGGACTCCAAGTCCTCAGGCCAGACAGAGGGAAAGGCTGAACGAGGGGCTGCTACAGCAGCTCCCAGATCTTTCGACTCCTCACTCACTGGTCTTCCTCTCACACAGTCAGGTCTCCCTGGCTTCCAAGGAAATAGGAAGACTGAGTTCAGGTGTAAGAGCAGAGGTGATGGGTCCTTTTGGTTAAAAACAAACAAACAAACAAAAAAAACACCCCTGCTCCAGCTCCCTGAGTGGGAGAAGCTTGGGGTCTGGGAACTCCACAATCAGCCACCAGTGCCATGACCCTTGGCAAGCCAGTGTGTGAGAGCTGAAATAACTCTTGAAAAACAAGAAGAGAAGGATGTGACTAGGGGCAGGTGTTTCCTTCTGAGAGGAGCAGCCTGGAGCGGCAGAGTTCTAGGAGCTGGATCCCCTCGGCAGTCAGAGGGAGGCTGGGGCAGCCTAGATCCATCTCAGGCCACTTCCTCTCCCAGCTGCACTCTTCTCTCTGCTCAAAGGCTTCCACTGCCTCCAAGATTTCCAGCTAGCCCAGGAAGAGAACATCAGACCAGCTTCTTCCTCACATGGTAACCCAGCTTATGTGAGGGATGGTGTCAGAGAAATCCTGGCTCTGAAACTTTGGTGAGTTACTGAATCCTCTCTGGGTCTCATTTCTCTGTAAAAAGTGATAATAATGATAATAACAACTTCCTTGTAAAGCTATTATAAGGATTAAATGAAGTTCATGTAGGAAAATCTCCAAAGCTGGCATCACATCGTAAGTGGTCTTATACTCCTTACCTTCCTTCTGAAAACGGTCACATTTCTGCCATGAAAGAATGAGAGCTGATTATCTCAGAGGGCACTTCCAGAGCATAAAAGTGTCTGATTTGGTATGTGTGTGGGTGAATCTCATTTTAAGGTTGCTGAGACACTTGGTAGGACTCTGACACTGACATCCCTCTGAGGTGCACCATCCCCTTGGTCCCCACTGGCCTCAGGCCTTTCCAATGGTTAGATCTTTCGGAGGCAAGAAGTAGGTGTTTTTATTGCTGTATCTGATGGCTGCAGACCTGGAAGGGCTCCTTCACAGAATCTTTGTGTGACTCTGCTATGAGGCCAAAGGTCCTTTCTGCAGCAGAGGCAGCCCAGCCCATGACAACAAAGTCCTACTGTGAGAGCCTGCCCTACCCCGTGCCCCAGCTGAAGCTCCTCCCATATCTTCTCAGCTGGCCCCTCATGGTGTCTGGATCAACAGAGGTCCTTCTAGGGACCTGGAGATGGAGGATCAGGATGCTGCCCTTTTACCTGAGGGAAGAGGGACTCACTCACCACCCACGGCTTGTCACAGAAGTTGTAAATGGACTCCAGAGAGTTGATGCTGGGGAGGCCTGCGTACTGCATGCCAATGATCAGGTGGCGGAAGTCCTCATTCTCTGCCATGCCGAATGCATGCTGCCGGATGAGCACAAAGTCTGGCCGGAAGGACCTGGAAAGAAAGTAGAAGCAAGTCGGCCACCAACCAGCACCTCAGGTCACGTATCCTCTTGTCTCCCATCTCCAAAGCCCAAGACAGGGACGGGGTTCCCTGAGCCAAGACCCTCATTTTGTCATGACTGTTTTCTTATGGACTAGGAAATGCTGTATTATGTAGGCACTTCTCAAAGGAGATTTGAACAGATTTCTGAAATTCTTTTCCTCTGGAAAAAACCCTGATGCTGAGAAAGATTGAGGGTGGGAGGAGGAGAGGGTGACAGAGGGTGAAATGGTTGGATGCCATCACTGACTCAAAGGACATGAGTTTGAGCAAACTCTGGGAAATGGTGAAGGACAGGTGAGCCTGGCGTGCTGCAGTCCATGGGGTTGCTAAGAGTCGGACATGACTTAGCAACTGGACAATTCCTCTGGGTTAAGCACTGACTTTTTCTAAGGTGCAGAAGCCCTCAGGGAGGGGGGAAGAAACACTTTTAGACTCCCACACCTTAAGTCAACAAGAATTTTCCATGTCCCTGTGGATGAGAGTGGAAGCTCCTGTGGCTCTGGAGTTGGCACCCCGAGGGGGTCCCAGCAGACTCTGAAGATACCACACTTGGTTGACTTCACTGCCCTGCCCCAAAGATCCCTGACCTCAGCGTCCGGCTCTGACTCCTCAAGCTGCTCTTTAAAGATGCCATGCCCTCAGCAGCTCCCCAGGTGAGCCAGGGTCCAGGCTGGCTGAGAGCAGATGCCAGACACCCCAGTTTTATTCCTCCAAAGCAGATTTAGGGAGGGGCACGAATGTTTCCACAGAGCTGAGGTTGAGCAACTGGCTACAGGAAGCTGAGAGTACAGTGTGTTCCCAGGCACAGGAAGGCTCCCTGTGTTTCACCTCCAGACAGCAGAGGTCCACAGGATCAGGGCCCCGACTTCATGCCCTGACTCCTGAGGAACCTCACCTTCCCAGACAGTTGGTTCTGTGGCAGCATCTCCCCTCAAGGTTCCAGGCCTCGGCCATTTCACACATGTGCAGTGATGGACCTGGTTCTCTGCCCTGGGACCCACCCAATTCCCGCCTACTGCTCCAGCCCCACCTGGGCTCAGAGATCAGTCTTTCAAAGTAGAGGTGGGAGGACCCCTTCTCAGTCACTCAGGAGAGTGAGCATCAAGTCAGATGGCGTGTGTGCCAACCTCCTTGCACCCGAGTTCTGGGAAACTGGCTCCATCTATATGCCTGAGACCAAACCTTATATCCCGGTTACTGAAACTGAGCTCCAAGCTTGCAGTCAGCGCCGGGTCCCCACACTGGTGATGGGAAAGGCCTGCCTTGATTTTGCCAGATCCCTCCCAGCACGCTGATACGGGCCCTCTTGTTGCCACCCATTTGTGTCATGGATCCCCGTGACCTACTCCACTTGCAGCTGGGGGAGCCCACCATTGTCTCTAGCAGAAGCTTCCTGAGTGCTCCCCAACCATGGGTGGGCAGCTCTTTTCTGTCTTCCTCAGTCTCCAGGATGGATGAGCTCACACTTCCTGACATTTGGCTCCAGACATCTGAGTTCTGCCTTCCCTGTCACAGACCAGGTCCGGTTGGATGCTGGTGGCCTCGGGGTCAGGGCAGTGCAGGTTGAAAAAGGGAAAAGGGTGAAGTAAGGACTCTTCCTGGAGCAGGACCCTAATGCCTGGAACCCTGAGACCACGCTGAGTCCTGGGAAAGAATAACAATGTGGAAACCATGCTCCCTCACCTGGAATCTTCATCACCTCCCACACAGAATTGTTGTATTACAATTGATGACGTCTACATGTCACCTAGCACCTCACCTGCAGCGTAAGTGCTTTGTAATTACAAATTTTCTTCCACTCACAGTCAATATCCCTCTGACCCAGGCTTTCCTATCAAGACGTAGGAGTTCCCAGAAATTTGGAGTATAGAAGAACACTGGGAAGGGCGTTAAGAGAATTCACATAGTATACAGGGCTCTGCTGCCAACTCACTGAGTGAATGGAAGCAAATCCATGTAAAATGGGAGGCTGGAGCAGAGCAGAGACTTTTAAACTCCCCCCCACCCCACCTCCCCGGGCCCTTTTCTTTTAAAGCAATGGAACTGTGTTTTCCAGGGGAAATACACTGAGAGATAAAAAGTCCAGAGCGGCACTGGCTGAAGTGGGGCTGGAGTCCTCCAACACCTCTGACCGGAACCATCCAGTGACTGCAAAGTGAGCTCTGCGTCCACGGAGCTTCCTTTACCATGGAACTAAGACATCTCTAAGGGCCAGAGCCAGCGTTCTCTGCCTCCTTCCACCACCGCCACACAGCACGTCATCAAGGTCGGTACACTACACACGGCACGCCAGAGACGGTGGCAGTGACCCCGAAGACAGAAAGGACCTTACCGGACCACCTTTGTGCCATTCCGGAGCACCTGCATATCCACGGCGTAGGTACCATCCGCATGGGCCACCAGGTTGAGCTCTGAAAATTCCGCCTGGAAAATAACAGGAGGGGATTAAGAGCATGGATTTCACCTTATGTGTTTCTTACTATGATAGAACATAACTAAATAAAATTAGCAGTAGGGGAGTGAGCCCTACAGTCCTGACTTTGAGAGGCGCCCCCCATAAAGCAGCAGCAGCAGTATCTTTTCCACCAAACATGTATTTACAGTTTGCAAAGCATTTTCCCAAACTGATCCCATCTACTCTCATAGCCACTCTATGAGGCAGGAGGGACAGAAATAATTATCCTTATTTACCAAAGGAGCAGTTAAGTGACTTTTCTGGACAAACAAAGCTTACTGTTGGCCGAGACAGGAGCAAAACTCAGGGCTTCCGACTCCCCACCCAGCATCTTTTGTGCTGCCTCTCTGCAGAGCAGGAATGCAAACTGAGGCAAATATGTCCTTTCTCAGTCTCAACACAAAAGCACTAAGTTTTCATTTAGGAAATCGGGTTTTGGTACTGCTCTGGCCCAATGAGATGCATAAGATGTTCAGGCAAGTTACTTATTCTCTCCGGGTGGACAGTTTCTCCCATCGATAAGATGGAAATAATTTTTATCAACTTTGCCTAACAAGTTATTTTAAGAACTGAATGCAGCAATGGATAGAAAGAGTAAATCTGTAAATCCCAGCACACTGTGTAAGGAATGATGAGTAGCTTCTATCGTTACATAGAAAATACATGCTCTGTGTAAACTGGACATCCCCCCTCCCCCCAACTCAAATGGACCTAATCTCTATTTATCATGAAGCAAAGGGTACGGGAAGATAAAAAAAATGAGCCTTTCAGGACTTCACTGCATTAAAACCAGGAGGTGTTCTTTGTTTAGTTCTCTCTGAAGTGCAGCCTTGGGCACAGAGGAGGCCTCACTGGAGGCTGCACACCTGAGTGGCAGACATGTATCTACCAAGCAAGACCTTGCCACCACAGTGGAGGTGTGGCCGTGTCCTCAGAAGACGCTCCTCTACAGTGTTCCTCAGCCCGAGGACCTTGTACCCCCAGAGGCCCTAAGAGCTACACTGCTTGCCTCCCTAGAGACCCCAGAGCCACGAAGAGAAGTCAGGGGAGTTGAAAGATGCAGGCTTCAAGACCGGGTCTCATAGAGAGAGAAATCCTGGAAAGGGTAGGGGGAGGAGGTAGAGAGCCTAGAAGCTAGTGATAGATCCTGATCTTTTCACTTGGCAGCACCAGATGGTTCACTCCAGAGTGTCAAGAGGGCCCCACGATGATGCAGATGCAATCCTGGGCTCCAGGGTGGTTACCTGTTCCACTTTGATATCATAATCTCCAAGGACTTTTTTGCCCCGAAAGCACTTGGCCCTGGAAAAAAAGGAAAACAAACAAACAAACAAACCCACACCTATTAGTTTTGTACAGGTGTTTGTCATCAGAAATTCACTCTCACAAAGATGAGGAGGCCCACGGCACACAGAATCCCAGAATGAGAGTCAAGAGACTTGGGTCAGTGTTAGACCTTAGCCTGCTACCAGATCACCATGAGAGAGCCTCCAGGCAAACCATGGCCTTTCCTCTCTAAAATAAACCAAAAGGCCTCTCACTCTCAGGCTGTCCGCTTCTATGAAAACAGTTGCTGTCATGTTTTGGCTACAAGAGAAGTCCAGGAGTAGGATTTCCCTGGTGAGACTCCTGGTAAAAACCAGGTCAGTTTATGCCTCACTGTAGTCTCCTTATCTTTTTCCCCATCCTGCGTTTCACTCTGGTTTTCTAGTTGGTTTCCACCCTTGGAATTTTAGTTTCTGAAGAAACTAAAACTATTTTACCCCTTCATACCCATACTTCCAGAAAGGATTTGAGGTAATTGATAATTTAAAAAGCAAATATAACCAATAAAACAAGGAGGAAAGGACAGTCAATGAATGAAGCAGAGTTAATTATACCAGAAAAATAGTGGGGCGGGGGGCGGAGAGGCTTCGGAAAAGTACTGTAATTGAACACAAAACCTCTCCTGTGTTTCTGAACAGTCAAGGGGATGAGTCAAGCCTAGATAAACCGTACTTATTGTCTTCCCATTTTGTCACAAGCCAGAGGAACCTCACAGTCCAGCTGCTGGTAAGAGGACTGAGTTTGTGCTTGTATTTATAGCCAGTGCTACTCTGCCCTTCACCTACCCTTCCTCTCATGAGAGTTTCTTATCTGACTTTTTAGGCTGCTTCTCCATCTGTCAAAAGGGCCTTTCCACCCCATACCTAGGTTGGCCTTGCTTTCCCAGTGCTTGAAATTTCAAATCAGCACGTCTCACTGGAGGTTTTCTCAAGTCCCTCTCCGAAACAAAGGGCTAAACTAACATTTACTAGGAATCATATTCTAGGAATTATATGTTAGTTGCTTTCAAGAACATCTCATTTAACTCTCATAACTACTTTTGAGATGGGAAGAAGGGCATTAATTTTTGAGATGAGGAAACCGAGACTCAGAGGAAAAACTGGCGTATTCAAGGTCATACAGCAAGTGAGTGACGCGCTAGTCTGAGCCCAGAGTTGTCGGCCCTGCACAGCACTATCTCCCTCTGCTCGTTCATTCTTGCCATCTTCATTCCCACCATTACGAAAAGTGACTTGACGTGTATGGTGCGTCACAAGTTTCTTGTCCCATTTTCCTTCTTCCACTGAGAAAGCGCGTGAAGTTGTGAGCGCTAGTTCCATTTCAAATACTTCCCGCCTCAGTTCCTGTGAACTGCCCAGGATGGGGCCAGGCTATTTCCTTTCCTCTCTGGTCCTGGAACAGTCTGTTCCAGGAAGTTGTCATTTGTCCTGTCCAAGTCCCTGGCTACCCTCAAATTGCTCCTCAGAGGCACTCAGCCATCCTAGAACTGGATCACCGAAGTTCATCTCCCTACCTCTGCCCCAGTTCCTTACTGTGCTTCATCAGCTTGCTTCCAGAGTCCCGCTCAATATTCATAGCTCAGCAAGCCCCTCAGGCAAAGGGCATGTAGCACATCTTATTTGTGGGTTTAAGTAATAGTCTACGCACTGCTCTATCACTGCTCTGGGGATCTTGTGGACTCTGTAGGTCTTTGTCCACAACTCTAAACAGAAGTAACTGGAATAAAAAATGATCCCATGAGGGTCCTCGCTTGTGTTGGTGAGCTGTGTCTACCTTGCTACCAGCAATGCTTTCCTGATGCTTCCTCCCAGCTTTCCATCTCTAAATACCTGCCACCCCAGTCTTAACCAGTGGTGGACGAACGGTCTCAGAACTGCTCGTCTCATTTGGTCATTTCAGTTTAATAGTAAAAGACTGGTTAATGATAACAATGCATCGTAAACCCTTCAGCAGGAAAGGAGAATAAATGTTTTGTGGACCATTTGTTTTGTGTGTGGCAGTTTTAAGTTATTAGTTTTTAAAAATCAGTACTATTTAATGGAAACAACTTGAAAAAAAATCTGTCACAGAACTTGAGATCCAATTAAAAAAAAGTTTAATGAGAAAAGAGGTCTCCTTCTGTGAGGTATATCCCAGAGGCATAGACAATAACCTCTCATTTGGTATGACGTTTGCATTTTCAAAGCAAGTCTCTTGCCTTATTTGTTCCTTACCACTCTGTGAAGTGGCCAGGATAGACTGTGCTGTCCATTTGACTAATGGGGAAAGAAAGCCAGAGCAGCTAAATAATATGCTCGAAATCACAGAGAAGTTCACAGGAGCTAAGCCTAACACCAGTAGTTTATATCTAGGTACTTAGATGCTGCCAAGTTTTTAAATTCACTCATTTATTTAGTGGGTTTTGAACATTGATATTGAAGGTATAATTATAGATTCTGGCTGTGTTTATCTGCCACTTCCTGCACCTGCCCGTTGACCAAGTTGGCTAATGACCCTGTTTTCATGCCTTCTCCCCACCCCCACCTCTCCAATTATCTTAATGTCTTTTCCTGAAGGTAATTTGCCCTGTTGGAAATCTCAGTTTGTGTTTCCTGGCTCCAGGTCACTGACCTCTCTTGGCTGTGCCACGTCCTACAGAACAGAAGCCAAGGTGGCAGGCAATGGAGCAGGCATTGGTGGCAGCCAAGGTGGCAGGCAACAGAGCCTTCTTGAGGATGAGCACATTCTCCCAGGTGTCTTCGTGGAAAATTTTTTGTAATTTACAAACAAGTGACAGAATTACTTCCTGATCCTAAGAGAGCACTGTTAGGAATCAGTGTGCTAGGATCCAGAGGGCTCTGGATCACAGGGCCTAGAATCACAGTTCAGGTGGGAATCCTAGCTGTGCACTTTTTTGGTTCTGTGACTTCTGGCAAGTGGCTTAAATGAGAAAAAAAAAAAAAAAAAAGTATGTCAGATGGCTAAACCAAAAACTCTATTTTCAAAAGAACTTAAAAGTATAAGATGAAAAACACATTTTTCCCCTCCCATTCCTCTTATCACACATACCCCTCATTACCCCTTGCAAGTATATCCTTCCAGTGTGGGGAAATGTATGCATATATTTGCCTTCATGTATGCTTCGAACATACACATGGCATCATGCTATATACATTCTTCTTTCTTGCCCCATAATTTTTTTATTGCACTTAAAAATATATCAGTCCTTTGGGGTAGCATATATATTTTAAAATATTAATTCTTCCAATCCATGAATGTGGGATATCTTTTCACTTACTACCTTATAATAACTTTGTAGAGAGTATAATTGAAAAAAATACTGAATTAATATGTTGTATGCATGAAACTAATATTGCAAGTGAGTTCGACTTCAATTAAAAAAAAACAACAAATCTTAGTGATATGCTTTCAGCACATATTGATAAGACTTCTTTCTTTGTAATAGTTCAATTCCATTTCCAGTGTTTGGACTGTTTTTGCTATTACAAACAGAGCTACAATGGCTGACAATTAAAACTATACTCATAAGATTATTTTTTCCAGCTTTACTAAGGAATAATTGACAAATAAAATTGTAATATTTTCAGTGTTCACCGTGATGACTTGATATATGTATGCTTTGTGAAACGGGATAACCACAATCGGGTTAACTGTCACACCCATCACCTCACATTATCACCCTGTGTGTGTGTGTGTGTGTCCGTGAGCGTGCACTGAGAACACTTCAGATCTACTCTCTTAGCAGATTTCAAGTGTATGATACAGTGTTGGTAACTGCAGTCACCGCATTGCACACAGAAGGATAATTTACTGCAGAAGTGCTGTGCAGGGAATAGAAAGTTTACTGCTGTCAGCGCACTGCCTCCCACCCGAGAAAAAGATTGTACCACACTCCACAGTGTTTGAGCATCTGGGAAAGTTACTTCACCTCCCTTAATTACTCCCCTCAGACCCTTGCTTAAGTTGGGCAAAGAGAAGGGTCTCAGTAAGGACTTTCTGACTGCCAGTCTTGTCAAATCAATCCAGTTCACTCCCTTGTGCTCAATCTAAACAGAAACCAAGATGTACATCCTTGAAGCACAGACTAAAAATATCTATGGTGCCTGGGTTGTCAATTTCCCCCTATTGTCACATTTTCTTAACAAGCCTACCAGCTGAGGATCTATGTGAGTTTAATGGCCTGCAGCTTCCTTGAGGGACGAGGCAATGAACCATCTCCCCTCACTGCTAAAATGAGTAGAGGCTTCTAGATTTAACTCTTCTTACTCAAGGCACAGAACACACTCAGGAATTCCCATCCACCAGCCAACTAGGGCTCATGAGGCTGAGGAGACCTCACCAGAGATGATTCCGCTAAGGCCACCTCAAAACTTGGCCCAACTTTGGCAAGCCCGGCTTAAATACTCCCTCTTTGCGCATGGGAAAATGGAGAAAGGTTTAGAAACAGGAGTTGAGTTCAGGCCTAGTTCTACCACTTCTCAGCTGTGTGACCTTGGGCAAGTAATAGCCTTTCTGAGCCTCAGATTTGTCAAGTATAAAATAGGGCTAATAATGATTTTCATAATAATAGTAAACATTCACTACATACTAACCACTATTCTAAGAAGCCCCAAATATTCTATGTATTTTACCTCATTTAATAATACCAGGCTGTTGTGAACATTTAATGAAGCCAGATAAAAATAAATGACATGAAAGTGTTTTGGAAACTCTGAAATATTATGCAAATATAAAGTTGTTGTTGTTCAGTCGCTCTGTCATGGCCGACTCTTTGAGACCTCATGGACTGCAACAAGCCAGGCTTCCCTGTCCTTCACTATCTCCTGGAGTTTGCTCAAACTCATGTCCATTGAGTTGATGATGCTATCCAACCATCTCATCCTCTGTCGCCCCCTTTTCCTCCTGCCCTCAGTCTTTCCCAACATCAGGGTCTTTTCCAATGAGTCGGCTCTTCACATCAGTTGGCCAAAGTATTGGAGCTTCAGCTTCAGCATCAGTACTTCCAGTGAATATTTAGGATTGATTTCTTTTAGGATTGACAATTGGCAAAATGCAACAAACATTCACACACCAGGGATTATTGCTATCTCACCACAGCCAACAGGATTCTTTCTCTTCTGAACTTTTGTCTCATTTATCATCTACTCATGATATTTGGCTCATGGCCTCATCATCTGATATTACCTTTCAAACTCAGTTATCTAATAACCTGTGTCATCACTCCCCAACTCCAGCCTCAGACCACTAGATTATAGAGCAATACTTCAAAGCAAGGAATATGAATACAAACCTGGATTTTTCATCATCTTGGATTTTAAATATTGATTATGTTCTTTTGTCGTATTATGTGCTCTGAGTTAAGGCCTGTACAAATAGAATCGTCCTATCTATAGATTTACAACTCCTTCCAACTCCTCCTTATTCACAATCAGGGCTTGTTTCTTCACTGGAGATGTTAGGAGTGATGGTGTTGGCTGGAGAGATGTAGAAAGCCAGAACAGGCTGCCTCAGGACTGAGTGGACTGTGCCTCTACAGGTCCAGCCGTTTCCTCCTTTTCTTCTCGCATGTGCACGTCCCAGGGTGTCATGTTCTTTCTTCCCTCTTCTTCCCCACATGAAAATCTGTTCTCAGTTTCCATCCACACTGGAACTAAAGGACCTGAAAACAGTCTGGAGTGTAAATCCCCCCAGGGTGCCTAAACTTCTTACAGGGATCAAAACTTCAAGCTAGAAGATGAGAGCACTAACGAAGTACCTAGGGGCTTCCCAGGTGGCTCAGTGGTAAAGAATCTGCCTGTCATTGCAGGGGACACGGGTTCAATCTCTGGGTCAGGAAGATCCCCTGGAGAAGGAAATGGCAACCCACCCCAGTGTTCTTGCCTGGAATATCCCTGGACAGAGGAGCCAGGTGCGCTACAGTCCATGGGGTCGCAAAAGAGCAGGACACGACTGAGCAACTAAAACAAAGTGTGCCTAGTAGCGCCCGGCGCTGATCTGGACGTTTACCTCTAACAGGACGCTTAGTTTCTGGCTCTTACTGTCTCTAACTCGGGCCCTATTCTTTTGGCCAAGCATCTGAAGGCATCAAGAAGTTAGAAAATAAACTAGGAATAGTAGAGGAGGCCATCTCCCACCCTACACTCAAAGGGTGAATCAGGCCTGCCCATCTTGGAGAGTCTGTGAGTGCCTGCCGCCACCCCCTGGCAGCAAGTGTACTGCAGACGTGCCTCGCTCCAGCGCAGCCACCCACTGAGTCAACTCCTCTGGCCCAGTGACAGCCCTTCAGGTGCTTATTTGCTGCCCTGACAAACCATGTCTGAAAATTCACCGTTTCTTCTAAAAAGTGTGTGTCCACACACCCCAAGCTAGAGAGTTGGCTTTCTGCCATCTGTAGAAAGAAAGGATGTGATCTGTGAGTAAATTCAGCAACAATGCACTGAACACCCAGTGGTAGGTACTGGAAATGTAAAAACGCATCAGTAGTTGCCAAGTAGAGAAAGCACAGTCTAGAAAGAGACCAATATTCCTATGGGTAATCGCTAAGGACCCTTTCAACTTTTAAGATTTATAATGAATATTCACATCCCCACCTTCCAATCTTTTCCTTTAAAAATATTTAGTGCACACAACTAACACAACAGCAATGAAAGCTTCACATAGCTCAGGAAGATGTACAGTGAAAAGGAAGTTTCCTCTATTTTCATGAAGCTTGCAGGTTAGCGGAGAACAGAAGAATGAATAAAAGATGATAATACGTGGTATAAGCCAGCGGTCACAGGGGTGTAGACAAGGCGCTGTGGGAACCTGAAGGAGGAGTTCTCTTTGCCTGCAGGAGCCTGGGAAGGCTCCAGGATGCAGCTGAGTCTTAAAGAATGAGGAGGAATTTGCCACACAAGGAGAGAGCACAGTGGTTGCCTGCGCACAGAGCTCTGCAGTGCCTAGCTGCCTGGGGGCAGGGCAGGCAGGCTGAGCAGCAAGACTTGAGGCTCCTTGAAAAAGGGAAGGCCATCAAAGGACTTTAGACTTCAGGCTGAGAAGTTAGGATGTAAGAGCTAGCCTCCAAAAGACCTTTTTAAAAATTCTGTATATAAAATAAAAAAAAATTTTTTTATTATGGAAAATTCTATCTTCGGTAACTAACATTTGGCCAGTTTTTCCATTTATCACCTTGACTGTTGCTGTCGGGACTCCTGTTTGAGTACCTTTGTTTGTTCTTAATATTTTGTCTGTGCAGTGCAGCGGGTGGGATCTTAGTTCCCAGGTCAGGGATTGAACCCACGCTCTCTGCAGTG
Organism: Bubalus bubalis; assembly: GCF_019923935.1. NCBI lineage: Eukaryota > Metazoa > Chordata > Mammalia > Artiodactyla > Bovidae > Bubalus > Bubalus bubalis. The sequence goes on from NC_059177.1 coordinate 56,849,920, forward strand.
GAAGTTTGGAGTCTTGACCACTGGACCACCAGGGAACTCTCTGTTTAAGTGTTTTAAGACAAATCCCAAATATCATGTTATTTTTCTTGCAAAGTTTTAAGTAATATCTCTAACTGGTAATGGCTTAAAAACTTTTTTTTTCCCCTGTGGCAAAATACATATACATAACAAAATTTGCCATCTTAACCATTTTCAAGTGTACAATTAGTGGCATTGAGTGTATTCAGTGTTGTGCAACCAAAATCACTATTTCCAAAATGTTTTCATCATCCAAAATAGAAACTCTGCTGCCATTAAGCAGTAACTGTCCATCCCTCACCCCTTCCCAACTCCACAGTCTCTGGTCACATCTAATTTACTTTTTTTTTTTTTTTAATAGATTTGCCTATCCTAGGGTAACAACTTTTTAAATAACAATCAGTATTTAATAATTAATAATAATTTAAAGCATCTCTGTGCTTCGTCGCTTAGTTGTATCTGTCTCTTTGCGACCCCATGGACTGTAGCCCACCTCTGTCCATGGGGATTCTCTAGGCAAGAATACTGGAGTGTATTGCCATTTCCTTCTCCAGGGGATCTTTCCAACCCAGGAACTCTGGTCTCCTTCATTGCAGGTGGATTCTTTATGGTCTGAGCCACAAGAGAAGCCCAAAAATACTTGAGTGGGTAGCCTATCCTTTCTCCAGGGGATCTTCCCGACCCAAGAATCGAACCGGGGTCTCTGAGACAACACAGCTTCTCAGATCTTACGCACATCTGATTGTGTCACCTCTCTGCTTACAATCTTTGGCAGTGTCTTGGGAGACAGTTGAGAAAACTTGAATATTAAGTGTCTTTTCTGAGTCTATATTCTAGTTTTCACAACTATCTCCCAAGACACTGCCAAAGCTTTTAAGCAGAGGTGACATGATCAGATGTGCCTACGATCTGAGAGGCCACATTGTCTGGGACGCAGAAGAGATGGGAGGGAGCCAACCAGGGCTCCAGATCATTTGGGAAGCAGCCGCAGTAATGAGATGTCAAGATTTGCTGTCTTCCTGGTACATGGCAAACCAACAGCTACTGCACAACACTCATCAGGCCACTCAATGGGGCATCTGATTGATTAGGCCTAGGAACTTAGAAGCCAGCTGGCAAACAACACTGATGTTAAGAAATAGGATTTAATTATGTGACAGAAAGTGGTACAGGACAGACACCTCATACAGATGTTCTGGAACAAAGACATAAATGAGAAGTAAAATAGGTGGTAAAGAAAGAAAAGAAAGTGAAGTCGCTCAGTCAGTCGCTCAGTCATGTCTGACTCTTTGCGACCCCATGGACTGTAGCCTACCAGGTTCCTCTGTCCATGGGATTTTGCAGGCAAGAATACTGGAGTGTGTTGCCATTTCCTTCTCCAGGGGATCTTCTGGACCCAGGGACTGAACCTGGGTCTCCCACATTGTAGGCAGACACTTTACCATCTAAGCCACCAGGGAAGTCACTTAGTTGGTAAACTGAAAGTGAAAGTGAAGTCGCTCAGTCGTGTCCAACTCTTTGCGACCCCGTGGACTGTAGCCCACCAGGCTCCTCTGTCCATGGGATTCTCCAGGCAAGAATACTGGAGTGGGTTGCCATTTCCTTATCCAGGGGATCTTCCCGTCCCAGGGAAAGGGGTTCTTAAATCCAATTTGGATTTGTATTCTAATTCATAAGTCATAAAACTCTTTTAGTACATGGAAAAACTTCTGTTATGGATAATTGGTTTAGGAATAAGAAAAAAATAGGAAAAAGTGAATAGTTTTCTGGATAAAGGCAATGTTCTGCGGCTGGTCCTTGGTATTATTATTAACTCAGTGATTAAGTAGTTAAATCAAAATCTCTGCAACTTCCTAGATGGAAAGCAAGCTGCATGGTGTCTTCGTTAACAATCATATAAATGATCTGGGAAAGAATGCATTGCCAAGTTTGCAGATGGCATTCAGCTCTTCCAGGGATTAAAATGCCAAGTCGATTAGGGATAAAGTGAAAGAAGATGTGGACGTGGGCAGTAAAGTGGCAGAGGAGTTTTAATGTGACTAAGTGTAAGAAAACATATTCAGTGGAAAATGATTTTATCAGGGGATCATGAGTGTTCAACTACGATTCAAAAAAAGAACCTGAAATAACAGAAAACTGTTTCCTTAAGACACTGGTCCTATGAGATATAAGAGAAAAACACAGAAAGACAGAGATTGAAAGGTAAAAAAAAATGTTGATCATCATTAGAAAGTTTATTGGAAACTCAGCATAAAGGGTTTCTTTCACGCTGACTTCATCTTGTACAAGTCACAGTACTTTCATACTTGTGATACGGCATATCAGGTCCACTTGTCTAAACACAAATGACATGAGGGAAGTAGAAATGGCCCAGAGAAAAAGAAAACAAAATGAAAAGTCTCTGGTTTTAGGAAGGGCTGATAGAATGAATCTTCTTCAGTCTGTAAAGGTCCAAAGGGGACAGAAGGGTCTAAAGGAGGGAAAGAGACCTTGAGAGATGACATACTATATGCATCATTTATCCCAGACAACCAAAGTAATCTCCCAATATTTCATGCCTTACAGGAACTCATTTCAATGTTATTGGTTTTGTAGGAAAATGAAGATCAGGTAAATGAAGTGACTTGCTTAAAAGCAGCAGTTAGTAGGAGGCAGAGCTAATAAAATTAAATTTCAGCACTTGGGATGATCAAGTTTAGAAACTATATATTCCTTTATATGGGAATTGTGCATGCTACGTGGCTTCAGTCATATTCAACTCTTTGCAGCCCTATGGACTGTGGCCCGCCAGGCTCCTCCTCTTCAGGCAAGAATACCGGTATGGGTTGCCATGCCCTCCTCCAGGGGATCTTCCCAACCCAGGGATTGAACCTGCGACTCTTAGATCTCCTGCATTGGCAGGTGGGTTCTTTACCACTAATGCCACCTGGGAAGCCCAAGATTTATTTATATTGGCTGTGCAGCACAGCATGCAGGATCTTAGTGCTCTGACCAGGGATCAAACCCATGCCCCCTGAAGTAGAAACATGGAATCTTAACCACTGGACTGCCAGGGAAATCCCCTGGACATCCATGGGAACTGTGCTCCACTCATTTTTGTGGCCTCAATGCCTGTCCGACTCTTGGACACACTGTAGATGCTCAGGAGACGTTTATGGAGTTATTGAAATGAATACAGATAGACATTTGGAGGTTAATAGCAGAGACAGAGTAACCATGCTCAGTCTGACAAGAGTCCTGGGCTTGTAGATCTCTGAGGACACCTATTGAGTTCTTCTCTGGAGTTTATAAAATTCCCTCCAGAGACGTGCAGGAAGGCTTTAACCGACTTAGATGGCAGATGAGATCCCTTCAGGAAAAAAAGCCAAGTTCTGAAAATGACTAATTCCTGAGTAAACACACCAGCTGTGACCAGTTGGGAACAGAAAATCACTTTCTCTGAGCAGATTTTCTGAAGATCTCTATTTTAGGGGATAATTAAATGACGCAGTATCACAAGATAACAAGATTATCAAACACTGGTGCGGGGGGAGGAACAGAATCCTGTAACTCAGGACAACACGTGATGGGAAGATTAGATGCATTTGTCTGTAATTACAGTGGAGCTACAGAACAGAATGCTTTGGAGTCATAGGACAGTCCTGACTAGCTTATAAAATTAAATCAGGCTGATTTGATATTAAAGTAGGTCGGTACTAATGTATGCTCTGGAGAAATCTTCAAGCAAATATAATTTTGAAAGATGTGATTATTTTTATACCAGAAAAACAGGGATCCTGGCCTTGACAAATACCCAGGTTTAACTCTAGTGTCAGGTCAAAACTTATACCCATGATCACCACTACCATCAAAGCCATCCATTTCTAGATACACAGACGGGTCCTTTCCTGATCTGGCCCCATTCTTCTATGCTAAACTAATCTCTCAGTGTTTCCCTCCTGCAAGATGGCCCCAGAGTCTGTGTGAATTAGGAAAAGGCATTCCTTCCTCCAGTTGGACACTCCTGCTTCAGGGTACGCAGCTTGGCAGGTAGAATGTGCGTTTCACCCGTCTCCTTGGTCAGATGCCCTTGTCAGTCAACACCCTGCATGAACACATGCAGCTGCCCTGTCCCACTGTCATTCACACACTGAATGCCACCAGTAGGCCAATCTGCCATTCACAGTTTCCCAACCACCTCCTGTCAAACTACCACTTCTGTGTGTTGGTCCATTTAGAAATCACCCTTTTCTCAGAGTATCCAGTATATGGAAGCAAACTAAATGCCCACCAACAAACAAATGGATAAAGAAAATGTGATATACTGATCCAGCCATTTTTTAAAAAAGGGAAATACTGCCATTTGCTGCAACGTGGATGAACCTGGAGGACAGTACGCTAAGCGAAATAAGGCAGACACACAAAGATAAACACTGCGTGATCTCACATGTGGCATCTAAAATAGTCAGACTGAGAGCAGAGGATAGAATGGGGGTTGTCAGGGGCTGGGGGTATGGGGGGAATGAAGAGATGTCGATCAAAGAGTTCAGAGTTCCAATTATGCGAGGTGAATGAGTTCTGGAGAGCTGATGGACAGCATGAGAGTAAGCAATACTGTATTGGAAAACTTGAAATCTGCTAGGAATTCCTGCCAAAGAAGACAAAGAAGAATGGGAAGAGGAAGAGGAAGGAAGAGGAGGAGAAAAAGTGGAAAGAGAAGAAGGTAATCTCAAAGGCTGTGCTTTTCTTTTTACATTTGCTGTATGGTGAGACACACTGATTGATATTCAAATGTTACATGAAACTTGAGTTCTGGGAGGAACTGCATTGGGTCATGACACATGATCCTTTTTATGTATCATGAAATCCAATTTGCTAAAATGCTGTTAAGAATTGTTGCAACTATGTTTATTGAGGATTTGGGGTTGTGGTTTTCTACTTTTTGTGGTGTCTTTGGTGTCAGAGTAATAATTCTGGCTTCATGGAGGGAGTTGGGAAATAGGAATTTTTGTGGAACTTGTGTTATCGCTACCATAAATGTTTGGGAGTGTTCATCTGTAAAGCAATCATAGACTTTCTACTTTGGGTCCAGGAATAAATATTACTTTATCATATATTGTGCTTTTTAATACCTAACTGGATGCAATTAGTTAACCATTACAAAGAGTGAATGCATCTAGATTTTTAAGTGCACTGAGACAAATATAATTTTCTCACTGCTCTGATGCAAATTATTGTCAAGGTTATCCTTGACTGAAGAAAATTGGATGGAGAGGCTTCCATTTTCTTTTCTGGTACAAATTTTATGAATTATTATACCATGTATCCTAAAGCTTGTTTTGTAGTTGTTTTTCAGTTGCTAAGTCATATCCGACTCTTTGAGACCCCATGGACTGCAGCACGCCAGGCTTCCCTGTCCTTCACTATCTCCTGGAGTTTGCTGAAGCTCATGTCCATTGAGTCAGTGATGCCATCCAACCATCTCATCCTCTGCCACCCTCTTCTCCTTCTGTCTTCAATCTTTCTCAGCATCAGGGTCTTTTCCAATGAGTCAGCTCTTTGCATAAGGTGGCCAAAGTATTGGAGTTTCAGCTTCAGCATCGGTCCTTCCAATGAATATTCAGGACTGATTTCCTTTAGGATTGACTGGTTGGATCTCCTTGTAGTCCAAGGGACTCTCAAGAGTCTTCTCTAACACCACAGTTCAAAAACATAAATTTCTGGGGCTCAGCCTTCTTTATGGTCCAACTCTCACATCAGTACATGACTACTGGAAAAACTATAGCTTTGACTAGACAGACCTTTGTCAACCAAGTGATGTCTCTGCTTTTTAATATGCTGTCTAGGTTTGTCATAGCTCTGCTTCCAAGGAGTAAGTATCTTTTAATTTCATCGCTGCAGTTACCATCTGCAGTGATTTTAGAGCCCAAGAAAATAAAGTCTGTCACTGTTTACATTTTTTCCCTACCTATGGACTGGATGCCATGATCTTAGTTTTTGAATGTTGAGTTTTAAGCCAGCTTTTTCACTTTCCTCTTTCACCTTCATCAAGAGGCTCTTTAGTTCCTCATCACAGATGTTATTTTAAAATCACCTTGACTATTTATTACTCATCTCCCCAACCAAAATGTAACTTTTCTGAGAGCAGAGATCTTGCTGGTGTGATAACTGCAGTGTCCGTCATCTGTCCAGCTCTATTATAATGCCTGGTACATGTTAGGTGCCCAGTAATATTTGTTGAAAGAATTAATTAATATGTTAAGTAACTAGCACAGCACCCATTCACACATTTTATATCCTTTTCTTCCCTTTTTTTTGGTAAAAATCCCTGGGTTAAACAATGTGCCTGTGTGAGTTCTTTGAAATGAAGAGCATTTCAACAAAATGAATTCACTGAATGCTGCTCAGGCATTTATAAATATAGACAGAAATATGGTCGTTTATAGGATATTATAGAATTTGAGGACTTGATTTCCATTCCAAGTGCTTGTGAGATCAAGTACAATAAAGAATATAAACAGCCAAGCATTAGAGAGGGCTTCCCTGGTGGCTCAGACGGTAAAGAATCTGCCTGTCAATGTAGGACACACAGGAAATGCAGGTTCGATCTGGGAAGATCCCCTGAAGAAGGAAATGGCAACCCACTCCAGTGCCTGGGAAACCCCATGGACAGAGGAACCTAGTCGGTTACAGTCCATGGGATTGCAAAGAGTCGGACACAACTGAGCGACTAACACTTTCACTTTTACTTCAAGCATCACAGAAGCATAATAAAGTTTTAATTTTTATCACTTTGCTGATGCATTAATTCTGTCTGTGATACTACATCACCGGTGCACAGTTCACACAGCAGATTGAAGGAAATAAGAACACAGCTTTCTCTTCATTCTGCTCTCACTAGCAAAGGAGACTTGACCCTCTTTTCTCAGTCCAAGTGCAAACTGCCACGACTGGTATTGTCAGCCTACTCACCACTGTGGCTGGGCAGAAACATCCTTGTACCTCAAGGCAGCAACACTTCGGATTTCCAAATTCAAGCCCAGGTGGCACATTCCATTCTACAATTTTCCAACTGGCACCAATTCAGGAGGAGATATTATTCACCAGAATGGGCACTGACGACTGAATTTTGGCAGGCTGGGAGAACTGTCACTGTCCTGGAAGACACATGCCACGGGCTCCCAGGTGCACCAGGGTTTAGTAACATGGAAGCAGAGGTGCTTTGAATGGAGAAACAGACCTCAGATGCTACATTCTCATTTTTATAGGTGAAGAAACTGAGGCTTAAGGGGAAAGGTGGGCCAAGGTCATGAGTGGGAACCCGGTGGGAACTCTGATCTCGTCGCAACAGAGCTCTTTTTGTTATACCAAGTTTAGCTCAGGGTGGATTTGGACAGGAGCTCATGCCTTAGTATCGAAGTATTACTATAAAGGTACTCTCCAGGCTCTCTCCTCTGCAATGAATTTGTCCATCCTCTCAACCACCTCCAATGAGTCACTGAGGATACATGGCCCTCACATTCAACAAGCCCAAAGGATAGTTTTAAAAACCAATAATTGTATCCTTAGTGTCTCCATACATTCCTTTGAAATAGTCTACCATCCAGTTTTTATAATGAAATATATTCTATAAACCTTTAAAAATATTTTCATCATTTATTCATTTAACAACAATTTATCAACGTGGGTACCTACTATTTTTCCAGCAGTATGCAAAGCAGTGGGTGAAGAGTAGGAGAATGAAAGACTATAGACCCAGACTTTACCCAGCTCTGCCACAAAGAATTAAAACAGTGTTAACAGAAGTACAGGAGATTATTTATCCCAAAGTCCAAGTATCAGAATTATATCAACTATAGTAAAATTGATACCAGCTAAGCTCAAATACTTTGTCCACCTGATACGAAGAACTGACTCATTGGAAAAGACCTTGATGCTGGGAAAGATTGAAGGCAGGAGGAGAAGGGGACAACAGATGATGAGATGGTTGGATGGCATCACCGACTCGATGGATATGAGTTAGAGCGAGCTCCGGGAGTTGGTGATGGACAGGGAAGCCTGGGCAATGGCACCCCACTCCAGTACTCTTGCCTGGGCAATCCCATGGATGGAGGAGCCCGGTAGGCTAAGAGTCAGACACAACTGAGTGACTTCACTTTCACTTTTCACTTTCATGCACTGGAGAAGGAAATGGCAACCCACTCCAGTGTTCTTGCCTGGAGAATCCCAGGGACGGGGCAGCCTGGTGGGCTGCCGTCTATGGGGTCACACAGAGTCGGACACGACTGAAGTGACTTAGCAGCAGCAGCAGCAGCAGCAGGGAAGCCTAGTGTGCTGCACAGTTGATGGCATCGCAAAGAGTCTGACATGACTGAGTGACTGAACTGAACTGAAGCACTAATTACTGACTAGTGACTTTACTCACCTTATTCAATTAACCCTCATATCAGTTATATAAGACAGTTAGCATTATCTCCTAATCGTACAGATAAGATAACCGAGGCACAGAGAATAATTAACTTGTTCAAGGACATATAACTACTTAATGGTTGGATTCAGGATTTGAGATCAGGCAAACTGACTCCAGAGCAGATCTTAATCATTGTTTCACACTACTTCTAAAATATGGAATTATTTTAAAAACCATAAAAAGAGAATTTAGATTTTTAAATACTTTAAAGAGGATTTAGATTTTCATGCATGCTTTTCTATTTTAGTTTCAAAATAAAAATTTGTAATAAAAGCAATTAAGAGTAACAATTCCTATTACTATTTTTAAATGGCTTCTTGGGAAGTATAATTTTTGTAATAAAAATATAGCCTAAAAAATGGAAAATGAATACAGGATAGTAGAGACAACCAACATCTTTAGGTACAGGTTAGTAACCTTCTCACTAATAATCAACCATTGTAAGTATTAATCCCCTTCTTTTTTCCCACAGTGGCATTCAAGAAAAAAATCTACAGTTCTTGAAACTGAACTTTCAGTTTTGCTTTTTAGTTAAGACATACATATGTTAAAGCTCTTTTATTTCTTTTATCACATCTTACAGGAAGAAACACCTCTTTATAATTTCTTATGCTCAGTGGGGACTTGGTGATTGATGGATATAAAGATTTTGTTTTGCAAGATGAAAGAGTTCTGGAAGTTGATTGTGTAACAACATGAATATGCTTAATAGTACTAAACTGTACATTAAAAATGGTTAAAATGGTAATTTTTACATTACATGTACTTTACCACAATTAAAAATGAAAATTTCTTGTGCTCTTTTAGAATTATAATACTTAAACTTCAATTGCTAATTTAGGACAAATAAAGTCCCAGACATTCCACATTTGTGACTTTCTGTTTGTGTTATAGTACAGAGAAAGAAGTGATAAATTTTTATTACAGGGTGAATAACAGAAATTTTGTGTAGCTTAGGAATTCATCTGAATTGTATTTTCTTCATATGTAATTGATGGGGAAACAGTGCAAACACTGTCAGACTTTATTTTGGGGGGCTCCAAAATCACTGCAGTTGCTGACTGCAGCCATGAAATTAAAAGATGCTTACTACCTGGAAGGAAAGTTATGACCAACCTAGATAGCATATTCAAAAGCAGAGGTATTACTTTGACAACAAAGGTCCGTCTAGTCAAGGCTATGGTTTTTCCAGTGGTCATGTATGGATGTGAGAGTTGGACTGTGAAGAAAGCTGAGCGCTGAAGAATGGATGCTTTTGAACTGTGGTGTTTTGGAAAAGACTCTTGCAGGTCCCTTGGACTGCAAGGAGATCCAACCAGTCCATTCTGAAGGAGATCAGTCCTGGGTGTTCACTGGAAGGACTGATGCTGAGGCTGAAACTCTAATACTTTGGCCACCTAATGCGAAGAGCTGACTCATTGGAAAAGACCCTGATGCTGGGAGGGATTGGGGCAGGAGGAGAAGGGGACAACAGAGGATGAGATGGCTGGATGGCATCACTGACTCAATGCACATGAGTTTGAGTGAACTCTGGGAGTTGGTGATGGACAGGGAGGCCTGGCGTGCTGTGATTCATGGGGTCACAAAGAGTCGGATACAACTAAGTGACTGAACTGAACTGAACCCCATGGTTTCTTTCTTTTTTTAAATTGAAGTATAGTTGATTTACAATGTTATATTAGTTTGGGGTGTACCACACAGTAATTCAATATTTTTATAGATTATATTCTATTTAAAGTTATAATATTATAGTTTTATATCTTATTTATTTTACACCTCCTAGCCAGTACCTCTTGATCCCCTTCCCTTCTCTTGCCCCTCCTTTAAGCACAGCTTCTAAAGGCATTTTTAGGCTCTGACAGTCTGGGAGTTGGTAGAATTTCAATATGTGACGTGGAAAGGACACTTCAAAAAGAAAAGTGACTTAAACAAAAGTATTGCAGCATGAAAGTGTAATTCACAAAGCTCTGCTAAGTGGTGGCGTTGTGATGGTATAATCAGGATATACATATGCCAGAAGGGCTGTGAGGATAAGGTTGAAAGGTAGGATGGAGCCAGTTCCTTGCTTCCTGGTTTGCCAATAACCAGGAGAGGGCCCTCTGAAGACCCGTGAAGCTAACAATTTGGAATCTTGGGAATGATGAAACAGAAATCTTAAGACACATACTCTGGAAGAGAGATATCTACTTAAATGTTATTTCCCAGGTTCTTGATTTTGTATTATACTTTGGGGATTTTTTTCCAGGATAAAGAGGAAATCCTGAGGCCAAAAGTAGTTTCCCTCTTCATGTCAACAGTTCTGATATGTGTCTATGTTCACTTGAATGACTTAAAGACTTAAAAGCCTGTCTCTCTATTATTTATGTGTAGGAAATATAAAACTAGGTCATTAAACCCCACCCCCCATCCCAATGCAAGAATCTATACGATAACATTCATAACAAGGGGTCAACAGAAAAATTACTACTTTTCAAGTTTCTTTTGTTTTGTTTTCCTTTTCAGGCAGCTGATGGGACAACATTTATTTGAGGACCTTATATAAGTTGTGCTATTCTATATCTGCCTATAAGTGGCCATTTTCCAGTTAACCTTATAATTATGACATGTTTTCATGGTAATACATAAAACCTTGGCTCATTTATTATCATTGTTTGACTATATCACAATTTACTTATCTTTTTTCACAATGATGGATACTTAGGTTATTCTGAATGTTATAAATTATGCAGAGTTCATCTTACTTTTAAATGGGGTCCTTTGTGCAAGTCTTTTTCCTTTAATTGTCTGGCAATTACACATTTTATTTCTATCCTTGGTGTGGTTACCACCAACTTTTTTTTTTAAACATGCACATTTTATTTATCAAGTTTAAATTTAATCAGTAGCTTTACTGTCCTCCCAAGTTTTAGTGTATTTCAAGACTGATCACAGTTCTTCTCTCTTTACTCCCTTTACTCCCTGTCACATATTATTGCCTAATATCTTAATTTCACCTTATTTCCATGCTCTCTAAATTAATCATTATTTTTGTTGTTATTCTGTACTGTCATTTTTTCTATTTTCATTTGTTTTAGATTTACTCACATGTATACCTATTTCTCTGGGCTTCCCTGATAGCTCAGTTGGTAAAGAATCCACCTGCAATGCAGGAGACCTGGGTTCAATCCCTGGGTTGGGAAGATTCCCCTGGAGAAGGAAAAGGCTACCCACTCCAGTATTCTGGCCTGGAGAATTCCATGGACTGTACAGTCCCTGGGGCCGTAAAGAGTCAGACATGACTGAGTGACTTTCACTTTCTTTCACTTTACCTATTTCTCTAGTCTCTATTGTTTTTTTCATGTCACTACTTCCTTTTGTGTTCAATTTCCTCAATTTCCTGCTTCTTCTTTTGTTTAAATATTTATTTATTTGTTCTTTTACTTATGTGGCTGTGCCAGGTCTTTGGTTGTGGCATTTGGGATCTTTGATCTTCATTGATGGATGCAAGGCATGTGGGATCTAGTTCCCTGACCAGGGATCGAACCTAGACCCCTGTGGAGACTTAGCCACTGGATCAGCAGGGAAGTCCTCAATTTCCTGCTTCATGAAGAATATCCATTTTTATTAGTCCTTTTAGAAATTATCTCTGAGATGTAAATTTGATATCTTTATCTGTCTAAAATAGTCTCTATTTTACCCTCACTCTTGAACAAAGGTCTAACTAGATGGAAAAGACTAGATTGGGTGGGATTTCTTTTTTCTCTAAGCTTTTGAGGGCATTATTCTTTTGTTTATTTTGCCACTCTTCTTGGCTCAATTGTGATTTCCTGTAGGATATCTCTTTTATCTTTGGATGTTCTTAATACCTACTTTTAATCTTCGCTGCCATGCAATTTCACCACAGTATGTCTAGAATTGGCTTTATTTCTATTTATCCTTTGGAACTCAATGTGCTTCCTAACTGAGGTCTTTCATCAGTTTTGGAAAAATTTCAACCATTACCTCTGAGTATTGTCTCTTTTCCATTCTTTCTATTCTCTCTTTCTAGAACTATTATTAGATACGTATTACATCTTCTCATTCTATCCTCCATGTCTCTTAATTTTGCTTTCATATTTTTCTTTTCTTTTTCTCCTTGAGAGGCACTGTGGGTTATTTCTACCTTATCTTCCAGTTTACCAGTTTTTCTCTTTAGCAGTGTCTAATCTCCTGTTTAAACTCTACTTGTCATATCTACCTTATATTATTCATGGTGTGTGTGTATTATTTGCTTAGTCATGTCCGACTCTTTGTGACCTCATGGACTATAGCCCGCCAGGCTCCTCTGTCCATGGGGTTCTCCAAACATGAATACTAGAGTGGGTTGCCGTTCCCTTATCCAGGGTATCTTCTCAACCCAGGGATCAAACTCGGATCTCTTGCATTGCAGGCAGATTCTTTACCATCTGAGTCACCTGGGAAGCCCCATTATTCATGGTATCCATTTCTAAACTCATATTTTTAATTTTTTATTTGTTCTTAATTGTTTAAATATATTAATTTTACATATTAAAAAATCATCTTATAGTTTTAGATCTTTTATCACCTTAAGAGGGTTTTTTGTTTTATTCTGCTAGGTACCTCAGGGTATATCACTGGCTGAGTATAATTTTTATGTTAATTAATCAACTTTTAGGATCCATATCACATAGGTAGTAGAAATATAAACTCTGAACCCAACTTCAGACAGACCTATCATTTTGAATTCTGAGAGAGACTTTTTTTCTTCTCAGAGACTAGGCTGAGAAAGACAATTTTCTTGTGTCTATGTATTAAGGAGATTTTTTTTCTAACCACCATGTTACTGAAAGTCCCATCTCACTTGTGGGTTTCAGCTTTAATGCTCGCCTTATGAAGACTCAAGTCTTCATTTTCTCTTCCTGTGTGTGTATTTAAATCCAAGTTCCAAGGTTACCAACACAGATATCTCAAGAGGCCCGATACAGCATCATCTGGCACACTTACAGCTCAGTTTGTCTTCATTTTCAGCCGCGGAGAGTCCCTTACTTTCCTGCAAGTTCAGGTATGTATTAGAATGTTGTTACTTTTTATTCAGAGCTGTTAGGAGTTTAGTGGTAAAAGATTTGGGAGTTTGAGTCCAAATTACTGCTGTAAACAGAATTAAGATCATTCTGTTTTTCTGAGCTTCAGATAAGAAGTTGAAAAGTAGACTTCAATTCAGCAAACATTTATTGGTCACTTACCTGATGATGAAATTTTTATGTGTCAACTTGGCTAGGCTCTTGTGCCCTGCTGTTTGGTTAAACACTAGTTTAGCTGTTGCTATGAAAGTATTAGGTAGATGTGATTAAAATTCACAATCAGTTGACTTTAAGCAAAGGAGATTATACTTGATAATGTGTGTGGAACTCACCCAATCAGTTAAAAGCCTTAAAAGCAAAAACCCAGGTTTCCCAGAGAAGGAATTCTGCCTCAAGAGTAACAGACAAATCTCTCTTGAGTTTCCAGCCTGCTGGCCTGCTCTACAAATTTCAAACTTAAGTGTGCAAAGTCAACTCTTGCCCCAGTTCCTAGCCTGTAGCTTGCCCCACAGATTCTGCCTTGCCAGCCCCCACAACCACATGAACCAATTCCTTAAAATCAATATACACATCTATATATCTCCTATTGGGTCTGTTTCTCCACAGAAACCTAACTGATGTATTCATTGTGAATAAGGCCCTGTGATGGACAAAAAGATGAATAAGATTCAATCACTTTCCTTGCCCTCGCAGAACATATAATCTAGTGATAGACAAATAGTTACCCCCCAAAATAAAGTGCATGTTAAGTCACTTCAGTCGTGTGCGACTCTGAGACCCTATGAACTATAGCCTGCCAGGCTCCTCGGTCCATGGGATTCTCCAGGCAAGAATATTGGAGTGGGTTGCCATACCCTTTTCCAGGGGATCTTCCTGATCCAGGGATTGAACCTGTGTCTCCTGTATTGGCAGGCAGGTTCTTTACCACTGGGCTACCTGAGATAACTCAAACCATTATAAAGTTTAAAGGTTTAAGCCTTTAAACCTTTAAAAATTTAAAGGTCATATTATAGTTTAAAGGTTATTTGTTCACCTATTCCATAAACATTCATTAAGCATCTGTTGTTAGTGGGATGCTACTAGTTGCCAGAGATAGAAAACATAAAGCACAGATATCTCCCTTGGAACATTGTCTAGTGTGGGAGTCAGGTACAGATAGATAAAATATAGCATGTAAGTACAAAGATAGAGACAGGCAGATTCTATTGTGTGAGTAGCCGAACTCAGCATGGAGGGTCGGGGAAGTCACCCTGGAAGAGGTGATGCCTGATAGCCTGTCCTAAATTTAAATGGGACTTTGTCCAGTTAGTCATGTCCAACTCTCTGTGACCCTATGGACTGCAGCATGCCAGGCTTCCCTGTCCTTCACCATTTCTGGAGTCAGCTCAAACTCATGTCCATTGAGTTGGTGATACCAACCAACCATCTCATCCTCTGTTGTCCCCTTCTCCTCCTTCCTTGAATCTTTCCCAGCATCAGGGGACTCAGCTAGGCAAAAGTGAGGTATGGATTCTAGGCAAATGGACAGCATTAGCAAAGGAATGGAAGTAGAAAATAACAGGTTGCCAAGTTCCTGCATATAAAATATGAGGCAGGAAATGGTGGGAGACGGGGCTAAGAAATAATACGATGGAAGGAGGGAGCATAATGTTGAAGGTTGCTTGAAGTGGTGTTTCAACTTGATGGAAAAATGAGTAATATTTTAATAGGTGAAGATGAGGAGAGAAGGAAGAAAACATAGTATTCTGGGAGAAAACACAGGATGCATGAAGGGGACGCTGGAAAATAAGAATACAGAGGTAGATTATGGCCAGACTACAGAGAGCTCTGAGTGCCTGATGACTCCCAGAGTAGAGGCTTCAATGTACTCCCTCAGGTAGTGGCTAGAGGCCTGTGACAAACAGAAGCTAATCAGGAAATTGCGGTTATAAACACCTACCACCTCCAAGGGCTTGGAAGGCCCTGAAAGACACACCTGGCCATGGCATTCAGCTCCCTCGGAAAGACCAGGAAACATCTGTGCCACCGTGACCTGCCTGAATCCGCTCTCTCCTCATCCTTCTTGGCACTGCAAAAACTGGGAACAGAACAAAGGCTAAGGCAAGCCCCAGCCTGGGTTCTAGAGAAAAACAATAACAAGAGGGGGGCCAACCTGATTTATTAGCAGAGAAGAAGAGGTGGACCCTGTCAGGTCTCATCAAGGAGAATATAATAAAAGACTCATTGTTACCATTTTCTACCCTTGTGAAATGGGGCTCTCCACAGTAAACTGTGATTGAATGAACACTGGCCTGGAAAGGAAACCTGGGTTCTAGTCCAGATTCTATCACTAGCTTGCTGTGTGGATTAGGCAAGTTGTTTCACTTCTGTGGGTCTCTGTTTCCCCGTTTACTGTGGCTACTAGAAAAGTTAAAATTTTACATAAGGTTCACATTTGCCATCGGCATTATATTTCTACTGGAGAGTGTTGATTTAAACCTTTACCATGCCCAGCAAAGAAGGTGACAGTATATCTCTTAGACCAATATCTTTAGGATAAAATATGGACCCCTAAACTTCCTCACACTCTACCAAAACACACTTTATTTGGTGCCAACAGCATATGGATTACTTAGAGTTCTTGCAGTGGACAAAGTCTACAAGTGAGGGAGACAAATGAAGAAAGTCATTCTATTTTTGTGCTTAAATAATGGAGTGTTGTTTCATAGAAGCAAATGAGACTTTCAGTAAGGTTTTTCATCTCTATGCCAGTTTCCCCTACTGTAAAATGAGATAAGATCACTTTCCACTTTGCTTTTCAATTGGCATTTCCCAAAGCTTCTCATACAATATCTCACTCAACATTTACAACCACTTAGAGATTTAGATCGGAGAAGGCAATGGCACCCCACTCCAGTACTCTTGCCTGGAAAATCCCATGGACGGAGGACCCTGGTGGGCTGCAGTCCATGGGGTCACTAAGAGCTGGACACGACTGAGCGACTTCACTTTCACTTTTCACTTTCATGCACTGGAGAAGGAAATGGCAACCCACTCCAGTGTTCTCGCCTGGAGAATCCCAGGGACGGGGGAGCCTGGTGGGCTGCCGTCTATGGGGTCGCACAGAGTCATACACGACTGAAGCAGCTTAGCAGCAGCAGCAACAGCAGAAATTTAGATAGAGTAGAGATCATTCTCTGCACTTTATAGATGAGTAAACTAAGTCACGAAAAGGTTCATTTGGTCATGCACATAAAACTGAGCCTTTGAACTTGGGTGTTCCAACTGTAAAGTCACGGCTGTCTCCATTACTTAGTGCTACCTGTCACTGCACAAACTTCACTTGTTTTAATGCTCTTCCTCACTATTTAGCTCTTCCTCTGTACGCTCCATCTCCTTAACCAGACTACGTTTTTTTAATGTACTACCATGCCATGTTCACGTCTGAAGCCACAATACTATCTAATGCCCATCATCAGTAGGAACTCAGAATTGAGACTAAGTCAAGTGACTCAGAGGGCAAAGAATCCACCTGCAATGAGAGAGACCTGGGTTTTATCCCTGGCTCAGGAAGATTCCCTGGAGAATGAAATGGCAACCCACCGATATTCTTGCCTGGAGAATTTCATGAACAGAGGAGCCTGGCAGACTACAGTCCATGGGGTCACAAAGAGTCAGACACAACTGAGCAACTAACACTAACACTTAAAATGTGGTACAGAGGGTACAGAGGGCCAAGACAGGAAGAGCTGGGTGGGAATCCCTGTTTCCCAACACACTGCAGGAAGGCTGAAGCTTGCCTCTAGAGAAGATGCTACAGATTGCTAGGCAGGAGGTTCAGTCCTTTTAAAGAAGGGCAAAAGGCAGGAGAGGATTTAGCTCTGACTAACTGCAACCTCAAGGCAGAGTTTTTAGCAGGTTATATAACAGATTCTGGCACTATCTGCTTATATCATCCAGAGTGCTGCTGATTCCAGTCCCTGAGGTTTTTCAGGCAGGGTGGGCTGGGGAATAGTTCTCTGTCTCCCAGGGCCTTTGTACACAATGAATAATGAGATCTTATAGAGTCAGCACTGAATGGTACAAAACCCAGAGCAGCACATCTTTAGTCATTTCCACCATTTCTTTGTAGATTTTGAGATGAGATTTAAACAAAACAGGAGAGTCCTTTTCCTAAAGATTGCACCTTGGTAAGATATAATTTAGGGACTAAATCCACCTTTCTCAACATTGAATCCAAAACTGTCACTCAAAAATTATATGCTGAATGACTCAGTAGTCATTATTGAAAGAATGTGCTTTGTAGTTTTCCCTAGGAATAAAAACTGGGTCCAATGATGCTATATTTGGAAGCTTGTGAGCAAGGAGAAATCATGGCACTGGTACATTTTAAGTGAGTCCTTTTACATATCTATGAAGGTAGGAAAGGGGCATGTGGTTGTAACTAACTGCATTGATTTCATGTAACTACCAGGAAATATATTCACTTTACAGAAAATTCTTTGGTGACACTGAAGCTTCAACGGGTCTTTTCCAATGAGTCAGATCTTCTCATCAGGTGGCCAAAGTACTGGAGTTTCAGCTTCAGCATCAGTCTTTCCAATGAGTATTCAGGACTGATCTCCTTTAGGATGGACTGGTTGGATCTCCTTGCAGTCCAAGGGACTCCCAAGAGTCTTCTCCAACACCACAGTTCAAGAGCATCAATTCTTCGGCACTCAGCTTTCTTTATAGTCCAACTCTCACACCCATACGTGACCACTGGGAAAACCAGAGCTTTGACTAGACGGACTTTTGTTGGCAAAGTAACGTCTCTGCTTTTAATATGCTGTCTAGGTTTCTCATAGATTTTCTTTCAAGGAGCAAGTGTCTTTTAATTCATGGCTGCAGTCACCATCTGCAGAGATTTTGGAGCTCAAAAAAATAACGTCTGTCACTGTTTCCCCATCTATTTCCCATGAAGTGATGGGACCAGATGCCATGATCTTAGTTTTCTGAATGTGGACTTTTAAGCCAACTTTTTCACTCTCCTCTTTCACTTTCATCAAGAGGCTCTTTAGTTCGTCTTTGCTTTCTGCCGTAAGGGTGGTGTCATCTGTGTATCTGAGATTAATGATATATCTCACGGCAATCTTGATTCCAACTTGTGCTTCATCCAGCCCAGCATTTTGCATGATGTATTCTGCATTTAAGTTAAATAAGCAGGGTGACAATATACAGCCTCAACGTACTCCTTACCCGACTAGGAACCAGTCTGTTGTTCCATGTCCAGTTCTAACTGTTGATTCTTGACCTGCATACAGATTTCTCAGGAGGCAGGTAAGGTGGTCTGATATTCCCATCTCTTGAAGAATTTTCCAGAGATCGTTGTGATCCACACAGTCAAATGCTTTGGTGTAGTCAATAAAGAAGAAGTAGATGTTTTTCTGGAACTTTCTTGCTTTTTTGATGATCCAGCGGATGTTGGCAATTTGATCTCTGGTTCCTCTGCCTTTTCTAAATCCAGCTTGAACATCTGGAATTTCACAGTTCACATACTGTTGAAGCCTGGCTTGGAGAATTTTGAGCATTACTTTGCTAGCGTGTGAGATGAGTACAATTGTGTGGTAGTTTGAACATTCTTTGGCATTGTCTTTCTTTGGCATTGGAATAAAAACTGACCTTTTCCAGTCCTGTGGCCATTGCTGAGTTTTCCAAATTTGCTGACATATTGAGTGCAGCACTTTCATAGCATCATCTTTTAGGATTTGAAATAGCTCAACTGGAATTCCATCACCTCCACTAGCTTTGTTCGTAGTGATGCTTCCTAAAGCCCACTTGACTTCACATTCCAGGATGTCTGGCTCTAGGTGAGTGATCACACCATTGTGGTTATCTTGGTCATGAAGATCTTTTTTGTACATGAAGATCTTTTTTCTTCTGTGTATTCTTGCCACCTCTTCTTAATATCTTCTGCTTCTGTTAGGTCCATAGCATTTCTGTCCTTTATTGTGCCCATCTTTGCATGAAATGTTCCCTTGGTATCTCTAATTTTCTTGAAGAGATCTCCAGTCTTTCCCATTCTATTGATTTCCTCTATGTCTTTGCATTGATCACTTTAGAAGGCTTTCTTATCTCTCCTCACTATTCTTTGGAACTCTGCATTCAGTTTGGTATATCTTTCCTTTGCTCTTTTGCCTTTAGCTTCTCTTCTTTTCTCAGCTATTTGTAAAGCCTCCTCAGACAACCATTTTGCCTTTTTGCATTTCTTTTTCTTGGGGATGGTCTTGATCACTGCCTCCTGTACAATGTCACAAACCTCCATTCATAGTTCTTCAGGCACTCGGTCTATCAGGTCTAATCCCTTCAATCTATTTGTCACTTCCACTGTATAATCGCAAGGGATTTGATTTAGGTCATACCTGGATGGTCTAGTGGTTTTACCTACTTTCTTCAATTTAAGTCTGAAAATGGCAATAAGGAGTTCATGATCTGAGCCACAATCAGCTCCCGGTCTTGTTTTTGCTGAGGTAGAGAGCTTCCCCATCTTTGGCTGCAAAGAATATAATCAATATAATCAATCTGATTTCAGTATTGATCATCTGGTGATATCCAAGTGTAGAGTTTTCTCTTGTGTTGTTGGAAGAGGGTGTTTGTTATGACCAGTGTGTTCTCTTGGCAAAACTCTAATTAGCCTTTGCTCTGCTTTGTTTTGTACTCCAAGGCCAAATTTGCCTGCTACTCCAGGTATCTCTTGACTTCCTACTTTTGCATTCCAGTCCCCTATAATGAAAAGGACATCTTTTTTGGGTATTAGTTCTAGAAGGTCTTGTAGGTCTTCATAGAACCGTTCAACCTCAGCTTTTTCAGTATTTATTACTGGTTCAGGCATACCTGGATTACTGTGATATTGAATGGTTTGCCTTGAAAACAAACAGAGATCATTTTGTGGTTTTTGAGAGTGTACCCAAGAATTGCATTTCTGACTCTTTTGTTGACTATGAGGGCTACTCCATTTCTTCTAAGGGATTCTTGCCCACAGTAGTAGATATAATGGTCATCTGAGTTAAATTTGCCCATTCCAGTCCATTTTAGTTCACTGATTCCTAAAATGTCAATGTTCATTCTTGCCATCTCCTGTTTGACCACTTCTCATTTACCTTGATTCATTGACCTAACATTCCAGGTTCCTATGCGATATTGTTCTTTACAGCATCGGACTTTACTTCCATCACCAGTCACATCCACAGCTGGATGTTGTTTTTGCTTTGGTTCCGTCTCTTAATTCTTTTTCTGTTAATTCTTTTTCTTTCTTAGTTATTTCTCCACACTTCTCCAGTAGTATATTGGGCACCTACTGACCTGGGGAGTTCATCTTTCAGTGTCCTATCTTTTTGCCTTTTCATACTTTTCATGGGGTTCTCAAGGCAAGAATACTGAAGTGGTTTGCCATTCCCTTCTCCAGTGGACCACATTTTGTCAGAACTCTTTGCCATGACCCGTCCATCTTGGGTGGCCCTACATGGCGTGCCTCATACTTTCATTGAGTTAGACAAGGCTAGAATAGCCTTTCCAATAAATGGTGCTGAGACAACTGGATATCCACACGTAAAAAAGTATAGTTGAACCCTTACCTCACATTGTATTCAAAACTAACTCAAAATGGATCATAGCCTTAGTGTAAGACAAAAGCTGTAAAACTCTTAAAATTTTATTTAAGAGATACAGAGGGATAAATTTTCATGACCTTGGGTTAGGCAATATATTTTTTTTAGATATGCACCAAAAGCATAAGTAACCAAAAAAAAAAAAAAAAGGCTTCACGAAGACCTTTTGTGCATCAAAGGACATCATCAAAAAAGTAAAAAGACAACCCACAGAAGGAGAGAGAATATCTGCAAATCATGTATCTGATAAGGGCCTAGGGCCAGATCATAAAAAGAAGTCTTGCAACACAACAACGAAAAGACAACCCATTTTTTAAGGGCAAAGGACTTGAATAGACATTTCTCCAAAGAAGACATATAAAGGGCCAACAAGTATATGAAAAGATTTTCAACATCATTAGCCATTAGGGCAATAAAGATCGAAACCACTATGAGATACCTCTTCATACCCACTAGGATGACTGTAATAAAAAAAGACAGACAGTAAGTGTTGGCAAGCTTGTGGAGATATGGAAACTCTCATATATTACTGGTGGAAATGTAAAATGGTGCTGCCACTTGGGAAAATAGTTTGACAGTTCCTCACAAATTTAACATAGTTACCATGTGACTCAGTAATTCTACTGCTTGGTATACACCCAAAAGAATTGCAAACAGGTATTTAAACAAATATTTTACATGAATGTCATAGCAGCACTATTTCAATTGGAAAAAGATGGTAACAGCCCCAAAGTTCATCAACCAATGAATGAATAAATAAAATGTGCTATATCCAAACATATAATAAAAACAAATAAACATATAAACAAATAATGAAATATTATTCAGTGATAAAAAATAATAAAGTATCAATACATACGACAATATGAATGAACCTTGAAAACATGCTAAGCGAAATGAGTTAGACACAAAAGACCACACTGGAGGAGTTCATTTATATTATATATCTGAAATAAGCAAATTCATAGAAAAAAGGTTAATGGTTGTGAGGGTTAGGAAATGGGGAGATGTAAAGCAAATGCTTAATGGTACAGGGTTTTCTTTTGGGGTGGTGAAATGTCCTGGAGTTAGATAGTGGCAATGATGAACAATATTGTAAATGTCAAGGATTTTCTGATTCTTCAACAGTGAACAGTAGTCAATATCCCAGAGACAAATGGCTCAATGGAGTATATCATGGCTAAAAAGTTCCAGATTTCTCTTTCTCTAAAAAAAAAAAAAAAAAAAAAAAAAAAAAAAGCCCACTAACTAGGACTACTTGGTAGACTGGAAAAGTGGGCAAAAAATTGACACCAAAAGCAAATTCAAAGCTTTTGAGTTAGAAATCCCATTTAAGATGAAGATAAAGATCAGAAAAAAGAAGACCTACTAAAAGAGGAAGATGACTTTCTCTGAGGTATTCTATAGGGCTGCTTAGGAATTACCAGTTCTTTAAAAGTTCATTTAGGGTTGTCTAAGGACAATAACCTCAGATATGCAGAGGACACCACCCTTATGACAGAAAGTGAAGAGGAACTCAAAAGCCTCTTGATAAAAGTGAAAGAGGAGTGTGAAAAAGTTGGCTTAAAGCTCAACATTCAGAAAACGAAGATCATGGCATCCGGTCCCATCACTTCATGGGAAATAGATGGGGAAACAGTGGAAAAACTGTCAGACTTTATTTTTCTGGGCTCCAAAATCACTGCAGATGGTGACTGCAGCCATAAAATTAAAGACGCTTACTCCTTGGAAGGAAAGTTATGACCAACCTAGATAGCATATTGAAAAGCAGAGACATTACTTTGCCAACAAAGGTCCGTCTAGTCAAGGCTATGGCTTTTCCTGTGGTCATGTATGGATGTGAGAGTTGGACTGTGAAGAAGGCTGAGCACCGAAGAATTGATGCTTTTGAACTGTGGTGTTGGAGAAGACTCTTGAGAGTCCCTTAGTCTTCAAGGAGATCCAACCAGTCCATTCTGAAGGAGATCAACCCTGGGATTTCTTTGGAAGGAATGATGCTAAAGCTGAAACTCCAGTACTTTGGCCACCTCATGCGAAGAGTTGACTCATTGGAAAAGACTCTGATGCTGGGAGGGATTGGGGGCAGGAGGAGAAGGGGACGACAGAGGATGAGATGGCTGGATGGCATCACTGACTCGATGGACGTGGGTCTGAGTGAACTCCAGGAGTTGTGCTGCGATTCATGGGGTTGTGAAGAGTCGGACATGACTGAGCGACTGAACTGAACTGAAGGACATGAAGGAGACCTGGATGGGATGATGATAACAACAACAATGGCAACTAACATCTATTTTGGCATCATAATGTGCCAAACAGTATGCTAAGTATATACACACCACAACTTATTAGGTGTTATAATTATTGCTTCCCTTGTGGCTCAGTGGTAAAAGAATCTGCCTGCCAACACAGGAGACGCATGTTTGATCCCTGGGTTGGGAAGATCCTCTGGAGAAGGAAATGGCAACTCACTCCAGTATTCTTGCCTGGGAAAAGGAAAAACAGAAGTTTCATCAAGATAACTTGCCTTAGCTTGCTCAGCTAGTAAATGATAGGAGCCAGGATACAAATTCATATCTCAGTCTTTCCCAAGGTTGAGTCTTTAATCTATGCACTTTGTGGCCTCTTACAGAACACTTAGATAGGCAGAACTGACCTCTCTCATCTCATATGTACCTCAAACCCTGGAGGTGAGTTGCCCGTATCATTGGGTCTTATTCTCTTCATTACAGAGAAAAAAGACAGTACCAGGAAAAAAGATCAAGACGTTTGGCCACAGGGAGGGAAGGATGGGAGAGATGAAAAGAGAACTAACTGACCATTGAGCAAATATCAGGCACTTCATACATTTCCTTTTACATTAAAACAAAAGTATATTTATTGATTTTCTGATACTATATAATTATCATAAAAATCTCAAGCAAAAAGGAGAAAGTAAAAAACTTTCTCAATCTCATTTCCCAAAGACAAACTAACTGGTTTGATGAATATAAAATATAATGTAATACTATTGATATAATAAACACTTGTACTTTGATTTCTGTAATCTTCATAATCCTGAAGATAGGTAGTATTATCTTCATTTTAGAGATAGATAAAAGCCTAGGGAGATTAAATACCTTGTCCAAGGTGAACAAGGTTCAAAACCAGAAAGCATGGTGACTTCAAAGTCCCGGTAACTTTTTAGTACTGTGCCTCTGGCAACTGTATCTTCCATGCAGGTTCCCTGCCTAACACTTCTCCAAGTTCCCAGACCCCCAGTTTTGTTCCTATCCTGCCTCCATCCTACTCCAATCCTATAAAATACTCCCTTAATTTCTGATAATGGCACTTTCTGATAAGAGAAAACAAGAATGAAAAATCTTCAACATGTAAAGCTATTTAGGGATGGAATTACAGGCTATAAGCAGGAACAACCTGCAAACCTCATTGGGTCTCTATGGCTTTTTTCAGTTGAACACCTCAATATTAAGAATAGAAATTTTTGCATTTTCTCCATATAATCTCTCTCCCAACACTTTGCATCTATTGCCTCTCTCTCTCTTTTAAGTAGGTGGTCAGGAAGAGCTCTGGGAAAATCGGTTTCTAAATGGATTTTATCTTAAAAAAAAAAAAAAAAAAAACCTAAGCAAATAAACTAACAACAACAACAAAAAACAAACACTAAAGTATGAAGAATGCCAAGTTTCCACTCGTAACATGCAGTACTATAGTGCAGAAGTTAGAAAAGAAGATGGCTGGAGTCTGATAACTTAATAACAGTTTACTCCTGAATGGAGAAGGGAAGATAAGAAGGTTTTACTTAAGACAAGGGTTCTGCACATAAAAAGAATGGAACTAGAGTTGAAAAGAGCTATTTCATAACATTTTTTTTTAAGAATGGCAATTTTTTTTTTAGAG
Source organism: Bubalus bubalis (assembly GCF_019923935.1). Classification (NCBI taxonomy): domain Eukaryota; kingdom Metazoa; phylum Chordata; class Mammalia; order Artiodactyla; family Bovidae; genus Bubalus; species Bubalus bubalis. The sequence continues at coordinate 56,874,969 of NC_059177.1, forward strand.
GAATAACATTTTTAAAATATATTTATTTAGTTATTTGGCTGCCTCGGGTCCCAGTTGCAGCATGAGGGATCCTTCTTGCAGTGCTCAGGTTCAGTAGTTGTGGCCCAAGGTCTTAGCTGTGCTGCACCATGTGGGATCTTAATTCCCTGACCAGGGATTGAACCCACATCCCCTGTATCGCAAGGTGAATTTGTTACCACTGGACCACCAAGAAAGTCCCTTGTGACATTCTTTAAAAAACAAAAACTTCAGTATATTCTTTTAGTCAAAGCCCTCTTCCCAATCCTACCCCCAAACTGAAGCCCAGTCAATGTTAAAGGTATGGTCATCTTTAGCAAAAAAGGGGTTACGGCTCACAGTTGTTAGGCTTATCAGTTTGTTAAAAAATGCATCATAGTAAGAAAAGCCCAGAAATGAGAGACAAGACATTTGGATTGTTTTCATCCAAGCTTTGCCACCAATTTTCTTGGATAAGTCTCTTCAATCCTCCAGAAACTCAGATTCTCCAGTTGTAATATGGTGTTGTCTGCTGTGCTTGGTCATTCAGTCATGTCTGACTCTTTATGACCCCATGGACTGTAGCCTGCCAGGCTCCTCTGTCCAGGCAAGAATACTGCTGTGGATTGCCATGCCCGCCTCTAGAAGATCTTCCCAAACCAAGGATCAAACCCAGGTTTCCTGCATTGCAGGTGGATTCTTTACTGTCTGAGCCACTAGGGAAGCCCTGTAATATGGTAATTCAACCAAATGACATCTAAAGCTACTTCTAAAAAAGTGCTCTATAATGCTCCCTTGAGTTAGTCTTAGAGTCTTAGATTATAAAAAATCAGCCTTTCCCAAGCTGTGTTCTATGAAATTTATTAGGTGTTAGGTGGAAGCTCTTCTGTAGTAAAATGATTTTAGGAAACGCTGGCTTAAGACCCATCCTGCACTGAAAAAGCAGAGATGATGAAAAAGCCATAATTTTCCTCCTTACATGGTATTCTCTGAAATACAGTGTTGTGTTCCAGAAGCCTCCGCGTGAGTCATCTCAAATGGGAACCACCTCTCTGGATGACGATTAGCAACTAACCTAAGCAGAAAATTACATTACCCAGTCTGATTACAGTGACATCATTATACAGATAAGCTCTCTGATAGAATAAGTATCCACTAATCCATTTTTTAAACAGATAATCAATAAGGGCTGAGCTAATGTCATTAAATTGCAACAATAATACCCATCACTCAAAACTATAGATTAGAAAGCTACTCAAGCAGGAAGGAAAACATTTACATTTAGAGAGTCCCAGGGTAATAGAATTTCAATTCCAAAGATAAATGTGTCTTGGAGCATATTGTTGGCAGCCATCTGGATGCTGGAAGGAAATGGTTAATCCTTCTGATATCTAACTCCAAGTATTTCTTTCTTTACTTGGAATACTTTTGCTGGGCATCTGAAATCAAAATGTTTAAGGCACAGAATTATGTAAACTATTATGTTTGAATAGTATATGCAATAGTAGAACTGGACAGTGGAACGTAAAAGATTATCCAAGCCAAACTGTCCCCACACTTAGAACATACGCACACACCTGCTACCTATCTCTAGTTAGAGGTAGGGTCAAGATCTAAATCTAACTTTCATTTCCCATTCTAGTGCTCATCACTTTATCAGGAAAAAAATACAGACGATATTTTTGTGAAAGAGCAATTTGCAAAGTTTTGCTTTTAAAATAGCAATTAAAAACATCAATATCTAGAAGACTCTATCTGTACTCTATCAATTCATTAAAACTACAAAAATATAACAAATTGGATTACACATGATTTTAGAAAAATATATCATGCTACATAATAACCAGAAGTGTTCATAGCCCTGAATTATACAATGTTATTCATTCTTTCATTACTTCATCTAAATATTTGCTAAAATGCTAAAAGTGTTGGTTGCTCAGTTATATCCAACTCTTGTGAACCCATAGACTCCAGCTCAACAGGCTCTTCGGTTCATGGGATTTTCCAGGCAAGAATACTGGAGTGGGTTGCCATTCACTTCTCCAGGGGATCTTCCCCACCTAGGAATGTGCTTTTAAACCCAGGTCTCCTGCATTGCAGGCAGATGCTTTATTATCTGAGCCATATAGTTAAATCATACACTATGTCAGATACTAGGGATTTAAACATGAATAAGATTATAAATCTCACACACAACTTCTAATATTAATTTTTAGTCACTGCTGATGTGAATATCAGTATTTACTAAGCATTATTATTGCAAGGCATTAACTTGTCCTCAAGACTCTTAGGACCTAATAAATGAGATAAAACACATACGAATGTGGTAGGCAGAATTCTAAGATGGCCCCAGCATTCTTGAATATGATGGATTTTATTTCCATGAATAGGTTATTATATGGCACAACTGACTTTAATATAGGGAATGTACTCTGGTGGACCTAATTTAACCACACAAGCCCTTTAAAAGAACAGTTTTCTCCAGCTGGTGGCAGAAGAAGTAGTCAGAGATTTGAAACACAGTTAAGATTTGATGTGCCATTGCTGGATTAAGATTGAGAAGGCCACATGTTAAGAAATCCAAGCGGACACTAGGAGCTGAGAGTGGCCTGTGGCTGACAGTTGGCAAGGAAACAAGGAGCTCTAAGGCCTACAACTACAAGGAACTGAATCCTGCCAACAAGAATGAGAAAAAAAGCAGATTTCTCCAGATGAGAACTCAGCCCAGCCAGACACTTCGATTTTGACCTTTTAATACCCTAAGCAGAGAACCTAGCTACCCTGTCAGACAGACTACTGACCTACAGAACTGTGAACTAATAAATGGATGTTACACAGCAATAGGAAATTAACACAACAAACCATTACAAAGTATAGGAACTGTGTAGGTTCAGAGCATCTGCTAAGGTGGCAAGATAGGTCTGGAATAATAATACATAACTGTGTGTGCATGTGTGTTAGTCATTCAGTTGTGTCTGACTCTTTCCAACCCCATGGACTGTAGCCCACCAGAAGTTCCTCTGTCCATGGAATTTTCCAGGCAAGAATGCTGGAGTGGGTTGCCATTTCCTTCTCCAGGAGATCTTCCTGATCCAGGGATTGAATCCGGGTCTCCTGCACTGCAGGCAGACTCTACCATCTGAGCCATCGCATGCTATAATAATAATAATAATATATAGTCTCCCTTCAAACCAGGCAAGAAAAGTTTCCTTGTACTATAACAGAGCCCATGTGTTCTCCAGAAATCTTGAGAGAAAACTCTCAAGTGTGGCTATATGAATTCTATAGCTAAAGGTCTTGGAGAATATTATGGACTGTTTCACTAGAAGCTTCTGATGCTTTCCCCTTCTTTATGAAGCACAAGATTTGCCCTAGAGCAAGCCTCTTTTCTGCCAAGTCAGGTTTCCTTTCCTTTCCTGGACTATCTGCAACAAAATCTCCTCCTGGAAAGCACGGATCTTCTTTCTCCCTCTTTCCCTTCTATTTTCTCTTTCAAACATTTGTTAGCTGACCACTTTGTGCCAAACACTTTGTGCATAGATAAAAGACTGCAGTGATTCAAAAGAGGTGGAGATTACTTCTGGCTACCTGGGGATGGGGTATATTGGAAAGGTCAAAAATTACTCTACTGGGCTTTTGCATAAGCAAAGAAGTCACAATTCAGGAATCAAGAATGCTGAAGGAAGGGCAGTACATCCAAACTCGAAAATCTCTATTCCTCTCATTCTTGTTACTGGATGCAAAGCCCTTGTCTAACACTGCAGCTGCTGCATGAGTTGGCATTCTCCTAATTTAAGCCTGATGAACAGAGGAAATCAGATTGCTCATACAATTCAATTATGTTGTCAAAGACACAAGCAGCTCCCTCTAAATTCACAGCAGTGTCTGCAAATTTAAAATAGAGATGAGTTTCACAGGGATGAGCAAGGCTTCAGAACCAGTGATTACATGCATTGTGCTCACTTAGTGCTAGAAATGCTCAAAATAAAGATTTAAAAAGAAAATATTTAAAAGCCCATCTTATCTGTATTACAAGGAGATCAAACCAGTCAGTCCTCAAGGAAATCAACCCTGAATATTCATTGGAAGGACTTAAAGCTCCAATACTTTGGCCACCTGATGACGACTCATTAGAAAAGGCCCTGATGCTGGGAAAGATTGAAAACAGAAGGGGACAACAGAGGATGAGATGGTTGGATGGCATCACTGACTCAATGGACATGAGTTTGAGCAAGCTCCTGGAGTTGGTGATGGATAGGGAAGCCTGGAGTGCTGCAGTCCATGGGGTCGCAAAGAGTCAGACACGACTGAGCGACTAAACTGCACTATCTGTATTACACTTACCTGCATCACCAATCTCTTCCTTCTTAGTTGTTTCAAGCTTTGTTTTGTTTTGAAAAAATGTTTCATATGTTCTTTAAGAAGGATGTCTAGTTGACTGTGGAAAAGCATGGTGGGTAAGAGCATCAATCCTTCGACTCCCTAGCTCAGGGGAAAATCTTTAAATAATACTGTCAGCCTTTCAGACTGAATCCAAGGTTCCACATCTGAAGATTCAACCAACCAGAGCAGTACGTGTGTGTATGTGGGTGTGTGGTGTGTGTGAGTGCATGCGCGCTCAGCCGCTGTCATGTCCAGCTCTTTTTTTTATGACCCCATGGACTATAGCCCATCAGGCTCCTCTGTCCATGGGGTTTCCCAGACAAGAATACTTGAGTGGGTTGCCATTTCCTCCTCCAGGGTATGTTCCCAACCCAGTGATTCAGCCTGCATCTCCTACATTGGCAGGTGGGTTCTTTACTGCTGAGCCACCAGGGAAGCCTGTTATTTCAAATGTCCCCATTTAGATCCACATGCTATTGCTGTCTGGGATTTTTATTGTCTTTTTAAAACTCCATAATTATACATCATTCTTATAAAATGTTCATTTAGACTTAAAGAGGAAAGCTTATTCATTTATTTGCTCACCTCTCTTCCCTAGCACTTAGTGATGTTTAGTATCTTTTCATGTGCCTATTGGAGATATGCATATCTTCTTTGGAAAAATGTCTATTCATCTCTTCTGTCCATTTTTAAATTGGGTTGTTTTTTGTTGTTGAGTATGAATTCTGTATATTTTGAGGTATTAATCTCTTGTCAGATATATCATTTGCAAATATCTTCTCCAATCTGGTAGGTTGTCCTTAACTGATGGTTTTCTCTGTTGTGCAAAAGCTTTTCAGTTTGAGGTAATCCCATTTGCTTATTTTTGCTTTTGTTTCTCTAGCCTGAACAGACATACCTAGAATGATATTGCTAAGAGCAATGTCAAAGAGCATACTGCCTTTAGGAGGTTTATGGTTTCAGGTCTTTTATTCAAGTCTTTGATCCATTTTCAGTTAATTGTGTATGGTGTAAGACAGTGGTTTTCCTCCTTCTTTCCTTTCTGAGTTAGGAATTGTTCCCTTCTCTTTCATTTTTTGGACAGTTTGAGACGGATAGGTATTACATGTTCTTTGAACATGTGGTAGAATTCACCTGGGAAGCAATCTGGTCCTGGGCTTTAGTGTTTGGGGGGCTTTCTGATTACTGTTTCAATCTCTGTACTAGTGAGTGGTCTTCAGACTTTCTATTTCTTCCTGATTAGGTCTTGGAAAGTTGTATGATTCTAAGAATTTGTCCATTTCTTATAGATTGCCCGATTTGTGGGGTGTATAGCAGCAGCTGTTAATATTATTCTTTTATAATTCTATTTCTGTGGTATATATTGTTATTTCTTCTCTTTCACTTCTGATTTATCAGGGTCCTCTACTTCTTCTTAGTTAATTTTGCCAATGGTTCGTCAATCTTGTTGATTTTTTCAAAGAACCAGCTTTTAGTTTCATTGAGCTTTTCTACTATCTTTTATTCTGTTTCATTTATTTCTGCTCTGATCTTTATTATTTTCTTCCTTCTACTAACTTTCCTCTTTGCTTGTTCTTTCCTTACTAGTTTCCTTAGGTGTAAGGTTAGATTATTTATTTGAAGTTTTTCTTATTTCTTGAGATGGACCTCTATTGCTATAAACTTTCCTTAGTACCACTTTTGCTGTATCCTATAAATTTTGGTATGTCATATTTATTATCTTCAGATAATTTTTTAATTTCTCCCTTGATTTCTTTGTTGAGTAAAGTTATTTAATAGCATGTTTCTCAGTCTCCACAGATTTGTGATTTTTCCAGTTTTCTTCTTGTGGTTGATTTCTAATTTCATTCCACCAATCTTTTTTGTTTTTCCCAATTCATTTTGCACTCACTTTATATTTCCTTTTTTTTTTTTTTTTAAATTCATGGAGGGATATGAATGAGGGAAGTTTAGAGACTTCCTTTATGTTTTTGAGGGCCTAGCAATGATTAAAAATGATAATTTAACTGTAGTTTATCAAGGACCCAGTTATATAATGGGAAGGATCTTTAAAATCTGCTGTACCAAGCTGACATCACAGTAAAAAGTCTTCCACATTCCCCACCACTGTCCCTTCTGTCCCGCTCCTGTCCCTAAAGGCAACCAATGTTTTCAGCTTCTTTGCCTCTTTCCAGAGATATTCTATACTTATGTTGTTGTGGTTTAGTTGCTAAGTCATGTCCGACTTTGCACGACCCCATGGACTGCAGTGTACCAGGCTTCCCTGTCCTTCACTATCTCCTGGAGTTTGCTCAAACTCATGTCCATTGAGTCGGTGATGCCACCCAACCATCTTATCCCTCTGTCACCCTCTTCTCCTCCTGCCCTTGATCTTTCCTAGCATTGGGGTCTTTTCCAATGAGTCGGCTCTTTGCATCAGGTGGCCAAAGTATTGAAGCTTCAGCCTCAGCATCAGTCCTTCTAATGAATATTCACGGTTGATTTTCTTTGGATTGACTGGTTTGATATTGCTGACCCAGGGGTCGAACCAGGGTCTCCTGCACTGCAGGCAGATTCTTTACCATCTGAGTCACTAGGAAAGTTCATACTTATGTCGATAACTGAATTTATAATTTTTCTTCTTTTATGCAAATGGTAACAGACTGTATACACTTTGTACTTCATCTCTTTTTTTAATTTAAAAAGATCTTAGAAATTGTTCCATATCAGTACAAAAAGAGCTTCTTCATCTTCTTTATGGCTTCATTTTAAACCAATTTAACAGGCCATCTAAACTCTCACCTGTTCCCTCAGTGCTCTTTACTCCTTCAGGACTATGTCCTCATGAGACTTTTCATCTACTTATTGGTCATGTGTTTATGTTCTTTAGAGAACCATCTATTCAAATCCCTTGACGATTTCTTTCATTAAGTTGTCTTTTCATTTTTGAATTTTACAAGTTCTTTTCATATTCTATTGATTAGATGCTTATTAGATACATAATTTGTAAATTTTTTGTACCATTTTGTGTTTTCACTTTATTGATAGTGTCCTGTGAAACACAAACATTCTTAATCTTGATGAAATTTATCAATTTTTTTCTTTTATTGCTTGCTCTTTTGACATAGTATCTAAAAACAGAAACAAAAAAATGCCCATTGTCCAATCCAAGGTCACAAAGACTGACATCTATATTTTCTCCTAAGAATGGTGTGTGTGTGTGTGCGCGCGCGCACGCGCGTGCTCAGTCTCTCAGTCATGTCCAACTCTTTGAAACCCCATGGGCTATAGCTCACCAGGCCCCTCTGTCCATGGGATTTTTCCAGCAAGAATACTGGAGTAGGTTGCCATTTCCCTCTCCAGGGGATCTTCCCTAACTAGCAACTGAACCCATATCTCCTGCTTGGCAGACAGATTCTTTACCACTGTGCCACGTGGGAAACTTATAACTATTGTCAGCGATTAATTCTCTCATTTTTGTTTACCTGGGAATATTGTATTTTCCCCATTTTTGAAGAATAATGTTGTTGGATATTGAGTTCTTGATTAACAGTTTTTTTAGTATTTTGAATGTGTCATCCCACTGCCTTGTGCCACTGCCTTCATCATTTCTGATGAAAAATAAGCTGATAATCCTTTTAAAGATTCCCTATAAATGATATGAGACACTTCTCTTTTGCCATTTTCAGACTGTCTTTGGGTTTGGCTTTCAACAAAACTGAATTATGATGTGTCTAGGTATGGATCTCTTTTGAGCTTATACTACACTTGGAATTTTTTTAGCTTCTTGAATATATAAAATCATGTATTTCATCAAATTTGAGAAGTTTTCTGGCTTTATTTCTCTAGATATTCTTTCTTTTTCCTGGCTTTATTTCTTCAAATATTCTTTCCTTTTTCTGTCACCTTTAAGAACTCCTATTATGTTTACGTTGGTATGCTTGTTGATGTGCCAGAAGACTCTGAGGTTCTGTTTTTCTTCTTTCTTTTTTATTTCAGTTCCCCAGATTGTATATAATTTCAGTTGACCAATCTTCAAGTTCACTGATTTTATGCCTGCTTAGATCTGCTACTGCACCTCTCTAGTGAATTCTGCATTTCTGTTATTGTACTGTAGAATTTCTTTGTACGTGTACACATACACACATATATGCACACAAATTTTCTTTTTATTATTCTCTACCTGGGGAGACATCATACTCATATTTTCCTTTAATTCTTTATATACCATTTGCTTTAATTATTTAAACATATTTAAAATAGCTAACTAAAGGGCTTGTCTATTAAATGTCCCACAATTGGAGTCTTCAGAGACAGTTTCTATTGAGTATTTTTTTTTCCCCTCCATGTATGGGCCATACTTTTCTGCTTATTTGCATATCTTGCAAGTTTTTTTGAAAAGCAGACATTTTAAGTCATATAATTTGCAACTCTGGAGGTCAGGATCTCTCAGGTATTCAGGTTAGTTGTTCCTGCTGCTGTTTTTTTCCATTTGTTTGTTTAGTGATTTTGATGAACAAGTGCCTGCACTCTTTATTTTTTCACTCATGAAGTTTTTAAAAAGTTTTTTCTAACTTTTTCTTTTATAGTAGAGAATAGCTGATTAACAATGTTGTGATAGTTTCGGGTGGACAGCAAAGGGACTCAGCCATAGATATACATATATCCATTCTCCCCCAAGTCCCCTCCCATCCATGTTGCCACATACCATTGAGCAGAGCTCCCTATGCTATACAGTAGGACTCTGTTATGTTATCAATCTAAAATATATCAGTGTGTACATATGGATCCCAAACTCCCTAACTATCCCTTCTCCCCATCCTTTCCCTCTGGCAACCATAAATTCATTCTCTAACTCTGTGAGTCTGTTTCTGTTTTATAAATAAGTTCATTTGTATCATTTCTTTTTTGTACTCTTTGTTTTGTGTGGTCAGTAAAGTCACTGCTTGGTTAGCACAGTGGTCTCCTAATGACTGGAAATTTCTTTAAATGCCTGGGACCAGTAAGTCTCCTAGTCTTTGCTGAGGGTCTGTGTGTGTTGGGCAAGGACTTTGAAACTCAGCCATGCAGTTCACAACTCTGATTTAGCCTAAAAACCCTCCATATACTAAGCCACATGTTAGCCAGAGGTGAGAGACTGGGGTCTTATCAGGTGTTTCTGGTACATGCACACAGTCCTGCATATGTGCATGGCCTTCTGTGCTGTGCTTAGTTGGTCAGTCGTGTCCAACTCTTGGCAACCCCATGGACTGTAGCCCGCTAGGCTCCTCTGTCCATGGGGATTCTCCAGGCAAGAATGCTGGAGTGGATTGCCATGCCCTCCTCTCGGACATCTTCCCAACCCAGGGATAGAACCCAGGTCTCCCACACTGCAGGCAGATTTTTTACCATCCAAGCCACCAAGGAAGCCTGCATACATTCCCAGAAATGTATCATACAGAAAAGTATGGAGCTTTTTAAAGTCCTCTATAGACATCTCATTCCCTAATGTCTCCCTTTGTTTCACCTCAGGTGGTCATAATGTTAAACAACTGCCACTGATTGCTTTCAATAAATACTCCCAGAGAAAAGGGTTTTCTTACTGGGCAATTTTCTAGTCAGTCAAGCCTTGCAAGTGAAGTCTTACAGGGAACCATAAGACAAGTCAAATAATGACAATTCTCTGGCAACGTGGCTTCAAAGGAACTCCATCCTCATTCTACCCATCCAGTGGCTGACAGTCTGCTGGTTCTAGTGGTGATTGTAGGCTACTGGTTTTCAAGGCTACAGTGGAGCCGAGGCGTGAGGACTTGAATAGGGCAAGGTACAGCACCACAAGATTTTTTCTTATTGAGATTTAGCCATTTTTAAAATGCTCTCTGCATTGCCGTAAGCCTTTAGTTCATATCCATAGTTCTGACTATGTTGATTCTGACAATCTTTGCCAGTACTCTCATTGCTTTTATGGAGAAGACTGTCAGAGGTCTTTACTCCATCATTCTCACTGAGGCAACTCTTAATTTCCTTCCTGACTTAGGCAATTCTTCTTAACTTGACCCACTCTTTATTTTCTTTATTCCTGTTTCTTCACACTCTCTATCTTCTGGTACATAATTTCTTTCCTCTTGAATCTACAGTCACTGTGCACTTTTATGAGACATTTCCATGTCATCCTCTGACGTATTCTTAAATCTGTGGTCACGTTCTGTTCCTAAATACCCTCTTCCTATTATGGAAAACTCTGGTTCATTCTTATGATCTAGTTCAAATATCAACTCTTCTGTTAGGTCCTCCTCACTCCATCTAGCAATGAACAAAATCAGTCATCCCTGCCCCTCTTCCTATAGCCCTCTTTATATGTATCTATTTATTATAGCTGATATTTAATGTATCCTGTTTCCTTTGTTGTTGTTGTTCTTCGGTCATTAAGTCATATCCGACTCTTTGTAAGCTCAGGGACTGCAGCATGCCAGGCTCCTCTGTCCTCCACTATTTCCCAGTGTTTGTTCAAATTCATGTCCATTGAGTTGGTGATGTTATCTAACCATTTCATCCTGTCTCCTTTACTAGACTGCAAATCTTTCAGCACAGATACTATACCTTTTCATCTTTGTACACTTAAAATCTCATACAGAGAAGGCACTGAGAAAATGTTTTTTGAACTGATTCTCAGTAAAGAAGTTACCACTCTACTGGCAATAAAAACCAATCTCATCAAAGGCATTGAGTCCTCAGATGAAAGCAGAAGCTGATGGTCACAACTGAATTTTATCATACAAATCTAATAAAAAAAAAGTCTTATAGTTAATAGAATAAACAGAAAAGTCATGTAATTCCTTTTTATTTAACTTTGAGAAAACATCACTTGGAATCAGATTAGTGAGAACGTCCTTCTGGTGCTCTGGACTGATTCTCTGGACACCTGGGTTCTCTTTCAATCCACCTTCTGACCTGCTGTAGGATTCTGAAGGAGCCAAAAAGAATCTGCCCTTTAATGTGGAAGTGATTAATTTCATCTTTGACTCATACATGCTCTATCAAATTTCTGTTTTTTAAGAGTTCTCTTTCCTGTATGCTGTATGGAAAAAGCATTACACGAAGACAAAAAGGAAGCAGGACAAGTAGATAGGAAGCTACTTCAAAAGTCTAAGGAAAAACAGACGGCAACCTAAACCAAAGTGAAATGAGATGATATGAGAAATTCTGGAGACAGAAAATATTCGATTTGGTGTCAGGCTGAAAGCGAAAAGTGAAGGGGCTTCCCTGCTAGGTCAGACGGTAAAAAATCTACCTGCATTGTAGGAGATGCAAGTTTGATCCCTGGGTTGGAAGATCCCCTGGAGAAGGAAATGGAAACCTGCTCCAGTATTCTTGCCTGGAGAATTCTGTGCACAGAGGAGCCTGGTGCACTACAGTCCATGGGGTTGCAAAGAGTCGGACACGACTGAGTAACACTTTCACTTTTTTCCTTTCACTTTTCTTAGATGTGAAGAATAAGGGGAAAGGAGTCAAAGCTCATTATAGCTTGAATGGTTATATTGCAGTATTAATATTATTTATTAAGATGGGGGAAAGTGTTGAGGAGGAGATGGGTTTCAAAGGGAAAATATTTAACGGCCCTGTTTTTGGTCATGAATATAAGACATTAAGTGGAGATGTCATGCAGATAATTGAAACTCAAAGGACAGATATTAAAAATTTGGAAGTTATAAGATCAAGACAGCTATAAAATCTACAGCATTGGTTGAGATAACCTAAGAAAATAATTAACAGAGAGAGAAAAGAGATACGGGCTCACTTTTGAGCCCTGAGGAATCCCAACATTTAGGGATCAGGTAGAGGGGGAATAATGAGGAAATCCACTAAAAAAGAACAGCCACTGAGGTAAGAGAAAGAAATAGGGAGTGGCCAGCTGTGCTGAATGTTGCTGACAGAGCAATTTCAACGAGGACAGAGAAATGCCCACTGTATTTGTCCAGCTAGGAGTGCTGGTCCTTTTAAAGGCGTCTTTTTAGTGCAGTTGAAGGGGATGATGCAGAAGCCAGACTGTTCTGAGCTGACAAATAAATAGAAGATGAGAAAGAGATGACTTCATGTACAGACAAATTTCTTGAAATGCTTGTTTCCCCTTTACTTCAGTGACACTATACTTTCCTGATTCTTCAACCTATCTGGCTGTCTTTTTTGGTCATCTTTGCTAAGTTACCCTCTACTTACCTTTAAATGTTGAAGTTCTTCAGAATTTAGGTCATCTAATGCTGTTCCCTCCCTTCCACCTAACAGCTTCAGTTACCACATGCAAGCCAGTGACTCCCAGATTTTACACTGGATCTTTGTCTCAGATCTCCCCTCTGAGCTCTAGAATTGCATATTCAATTGCCTGTTCAAGATCTGGAAATTAACCTCCGTATTCCCCTTCCACACCTGTTTTTCTTCTAGCGTGTCAAATTCTCTGCAAATTTTATCATTATCTTCTCAGTAGTTCAAGACAGACACCTGGCAGTCATGGTTCACTTTTTTCTCTCCCCGTGTACCACACCCAATCCAACAGGAAGTCCTGTTCATTCTACTTTCACATGTGTCTCATTTACAGACTGTCTATGGGCCAAACATTCAAAGACTCTTCATCTATATTATCTTTCTCATTAAGGGTCACGAATACCCAGTAGAGCAGGTATTATCCCCATCTTGAAACTGAAGCTTAGAAAGCGTAAGAAATTTATTGTGATAGTAAATGGCAGAGAAAGAGGGATTCAAGACTAAGTACTGTAACTCCACATTACCTCTGACCCTACCACTCAACCTTTCTGAGGCCAAGTCTCTTCAGGAGTAAAATGGAGCTAATACTAAAAAGCCTCTTGATGAAAGTGAAAGAGGAGAGTGAAAAAGTTGGCTTAAAGCTCAACATTCAGAAAACGAAGATCATGGCATCTGGTCCCATCACTTCATGGGAAATAGATGGGGAAACAGTGGAAACACTGTCAGACTTTATTTTTCTGGGCTCCAAAATCACTGCAGATGGTGACTGCAGCCATAAAATTAAAAGACGCTTACTCCTTGGAAGGAAAGTTATGACCAATCTAGATAGCATATTGAAAAGCAGAGACATTACTTTGCCAACAAAGGTCCGTCTAGTCAAGGCTATGATTTTTCCAGTGGTTATGTATGGATGTGAGAGTTGGACTGTGAAGAAAGCTGAGCACCGAAGAATGGATGTTTTTGAACTGTGGTGTTGGAGAAGACTCTTGAGAGTCCCTCGGACGGCAAGGAGATCCAACCAGTCCATCCTAAAGGAGATTAGCCCTGGGTGTTCTTTGGAAGGAATGATGCTAAAGCTGAAACTCCAGTACTTTGGCCACCTCATGCGTTGAGTTGACTCATTGGAAAAGACTCTGATGCTGGGAGGGATTGGGGGCAGGAGGAAAGGGGACAACAGAGGATGAGATGGCTGGATGGCATCACCGACTCGATGGACGTGAGTCTGAGTGAACTCCGGGAGTTGGTGATGGACAGGGAGGCCTGGCGTGCTGCGATTCATGGGGTCGCAAAGAGTTGGACACAACTGAGTGACTGAACTGAACTGAACTGAACTGAATACTTTCCATTTTTAGGCTATTATTTTAAAATTTTTAATAAACTATAAGTTAAACATACCTAGTACTGGGTATCAGTTCAATAAATATTAAGTTCCTTTACAGTCTTTTACTCCTTCTTTTATACATTTTTTTCTGGGGCTGAATTTGCCCCAGAAATTTGCCCCAGCAATATTAGGATTACAGAGCTGAACAAAGATTGCTACTTGCTTTCAAGAAGCAAATATTTTAAGGAGACAAAATGAAAAAAACATAAAACAATGAGATAATAGTATAAGACAGTAGATAACTAAGCATTACATTGCATAGCAGAGTCTTTTTATAATAAAATTTCAGAGAAAGGGGAAAGGGCAGTTGGAAGGGGATGGGAGTGGGCTTCTGCAAAGGTCTATTAGGACAGGAAGGATGTATATTAAGGATATCAGCAAAGAGGGGCAGGACACTCAGAAAATAAGGTTACTGATGTGGAAATGAGACAAACATGCTCAGAATCAATGATGAGAGCAAACTGATTTCAGCAAGAGGTACTTACTTTTCCCCACATCAAAGTATTTTAGTACTAAGTTTCCTTGAAACTGTTTAAGTTCCCAATGGAACAAAGGAAAATTTGAGCCCATTATTAAGATCAAATATCTTGGTGGGCAAAGCCATCATTAAACCATCTGCCCACCTTCCCAGGGAAGAGGAACAAGCCCCAGATTCTGACCCACAGGAGACAAAAATAATTCATATGCTGTAGTGTGCTCTGAGAATAACATTACGCTGTCAAAAGGGGCTAATGACGTCAATCACATCTTCCTAGCTTGCATCTCTCAGTTGACAGCAAGCAACCAAGAGAGCATTCCTATGTCTAAAGTTTCCTTGGATTAAAAACCCAGAGAGACCACTAATACTAATATACCCAGTACATCTGAGGCCTGAATTAATAAGTTTTAATTATCCAGGGGCCTGTTCAATAAACCAATTTGGCTTCTATGACAATGAAATGGTGATATATAATTTGCTCCACCATTCAGCAAAGCTTCTGGACAATGGCATCATAGAGTATTAGAGTTGGAAAGAAAGTTAAAGATTTCTTTGGTTTTATTTTACTAATGAAGACACAGGAGCCCAAAGGGGATAAGTGATAAGTTCAAAGTCAAAGGGACCATGAAGGAGAGAAGGTCATCGGGATGGCAAACAGATCCTGAAGAAGGAGAGTCATATAGGGCCCCTGGTGAGAAAAGTACTGAAAATGAAGGGAAAGGAAAAATATAGAGCTACTCTCAGAGCACCAATGGTTCTTCGGTACTGATCAAGAATTTTGACTGATTTAATGCTGGATTATGGGTATTATTTCTGCTATATATTTACTTCTGTCAAAATAATGAAATCTCAAGATTTAGTGGAAACTTAACAGTGGTCTAGCCTCTATAATTTGCCCATGACTTGACATCTCTGCTTGCTGATCATTGGAATAGAGGACTTGACCATCAAATAAATGCAAGGCAGCAGCTTATGGGGAACTGGGGAGAGAGATTGTTGAGCCAGAATTTGAGGTGACTTCTTTCAAACAGATTTGTTTGAAATCTGTAGCCATGTTTGAAGGGTATTCCTACATGAATATTCCTGGGACTGAACTCATCTCCCCCCGGGCTGTAAGGGTGAAGCCATTGTGTTTCCAGAGTAGTGTAAAGGGATGCTCAAGGGCTTTGTAATGACAGAGGTGAAGGCGCAACGTGCAGCTCTGCTACTAAGGAGCCATGTGATATTTAGACAAGGTATTAAACCTTTCTTAGTCTTGGCGGGAAATAATCCCTCTCCAATAGGATTCTTGTGAGGATTAATCAATATCAGTAAAATACTTGGCATAGTGTCTGGCACCTAGGAATGACTCTTAGCATTATTCCCTGGAAATCATTTTTTCCTTTAGCCTCACTTCTCATGGTGATCATGTTATCATAATACAAAAATATTGGTACACATGGTCTGAATTAAAAATATATATATATATTACTTCTAGGTTCAAAAATCAACCTGAGAAATATACTTTACATGCCCAAACACTGGATTTTGCCAAATATTTTCATGGCTCATGGGACAAGGAGACTATCTGAAATCAGCATCGAGAAAATTCAAGAGCTGTGGTATCACAGGCACTTATTACCTCACATGGGCATTACTTCGTTAGCTTCCTACGAGCCTGCTTTTTCTCACCTTGGAAGGCACCACAGCGTAATGAGAACAGCATGAACTTAGAGCATCAGACCTGTATTTCAGCCCTGGCTCCATGACTACCTAGTCATGTGACTACATCAGTGGCTGTCTATAGCTGAGAAGGTGAGGGGAGGCAGGATGGATGCTAATGGGTACAGAGTTTCTTTTAGGGGTGATGAGAAAGAACATAGTCTAAGATCGAATAGTGTTGGCTGCGCAGCTCTGTGGAAACACTAGGAACCACTGAAATGTATGATTTAAATGGGAAGTTTTTTTAAGAGAAAAAGTAAAATATTGCTGAAAAAAAGGTGGGAAGGTTGGAAGAAAAGTTGAGGAGACCTTCTGAAAGATACATTTTTAAAGAGCTCAAAGATGGAAAACAGAAGAGACGAAAATTAAGAAAATTAGCCAATTGGTTCAGAAGGTTCAACATCCAAATAACAGTAGCTCCAGAAAGAGAGATGAGAAAAATACGGGTTGGAAATGAACATAGAAATAATTCAAAAGAATGAATTCAAGATCAAAGGACTTGTTTTCCCAACTGAAAGTGCTCCTGAGAGCCCAGCACAAAGAAGGAAAATAGATTCTCATGAAGGTTCAACATTATAAATTTAAGAAGAGCAAACCAAAGAGAAAATACTTAAAGCTTTTAAGGAAGAGCGATGGGAACAGATCACATAGAAAAGACCAGGAATAAAGATGAGCAATCAAAGTGGCTTTGAACTTCTCAGGAACAATACTGGAATCTAGAAGATAATGACTTCAACATTCTAAGGGAAAAAGACTTCCAATCTAGGACTCTAAAGCCAGGTAACTATCAATTAAGTACTAGGGTAGTATTTTCGGACATGAAAAACAGAACTTAGGCTGCACCTGTGTGATTCCATATAAACTTTCCTGTGTACAGTTGCAAAATACCTGAAGTGAATCTATCCGGGAGGTAATAGTGCCTCAAGCACTAGAGGTGATTGTACAAATTATCAAGGAGAAAATCTGGATTCCCTCAGTGCTCTAGGCTCAAGCTATGAGTGTGACTGTGAACTTTTATCACCCATCAGGGGTTTCAGGCAAAGCCTATCATCTTCAAGCACTTAAGCCATACAAGTTCTGGAATGTTCACTCTGGGAAAGGACTGCAAGAATCATCTTGTCCAACTCCTCAGTGTGAAGATGAAGAGTCTAAAGACCTCAGAGGTATAGTGATTTTCCAAAGTTTAAAAGAAAGTAAAAAAGAAAAAGAAAAATCTGTGTAAAATTATTTGGGACCAATAATGTTGGGATTGTATTTTTAAAAACAAACTTTATTGTTTCAAAAATAAAAATTAAAGGCAGAGCCAGAACCAGAACTTAGAACTCTAAGTTTAGTTCTCTTACATGTCCTTCTATCTGCCTTTCATCAATGATAAGACCTTTGTATCTGAGAGAGATAGAAGGGACTTGCTATCTCTTCCCAGAAAGCCTGACATTAATGTCTACTACAGAGGTTACAGTATCTCAGTTTTGATAAATGGGCCAAATGGAACATCAATGATATTGGGACAAGTGCAGCCACTTACTTGCCCTGCAGAAAGCCCCAGGCTATGTGCAAACAGTTCATAATGCCTGCAGCATAGAAAAGTCTGCACTCTGCAGTATTCTGTGAAATAAATGGACCTCCTCATCTGTTAATAAAAATTAGTGGGGTATCAACTTGAAAATATAACCATGACTCCATACACAGAACAGTGCCTGGAAAAATGTTTAATTAAAAAAATTTTTTATTAATATCCCAACAGGTACTCTGCCTTATGTATGACGCTCTGCAAGATACAAGAGACGAAGGACAGTTGCTGCTGTCAGAGGCTTTCACATAGTGGGATGAGACTGACATACATATTTATTTTTAATGTTTATTTGTTTGTTTATTTACTTGGCTGTGGGTCGGATCTTAGTTGCAGCACACAGGATCTTCACTGTAGCACACGGACTCTCTAAATTGTGGCGGGCAGGCTTAATTGCCCTGCGGCATGTGGGATCTTAGTTCCTCAACCAGGGATGAAACCCATGTCCCCTGCACTGGAAGACAGATTCTTAACCATTGGACCACCAGGGAAGTCCCACGA
This sequence comes from Bubalus bubalis, assembly GCF_019923935.1. Classification (NCBI taxonomy): domain Eukaryota; kingdom Metazoa; phylum Chordata; class Mammalia; order Artiodactyla; family Bovidae; genus Bubalus; species Bubalus bubalis. The sequence continues at coordinate 56,893,197 of NC_059177.1, forward strand.
ATTTTATATCACAAAATGTCCTTAGAAATTGTATAAGATAGTATTCGTTCATATTGCAAGTGGCAAAATGGAAGCTAGGAAATGCAAATAACTAATTAATGTATCACTGATCGCTGATCACAGATCACTGAGAACCCAAGTCTACTGACTTGCTAATTACTGTTCTCACCATACCAGCTATAATAACCACACACCCACAAGTAATTTTAATGTTTAAACCCTTTTACAAAGGATTTACGAGTGCTTCCTAACATACATACAATAGAGAAAAATGCAAAATAAATTACTGATGGTGTTAAGGCAAGGAAAATCTCTGAGTTTGAAGATTCCCCTGGAGAAGGGAATGGCTACTCACTCCAGTACTCTTACCTGGAGAATTCCATGGACAGAGGAGTCTGACAGGCTACATACAGTTCACAGGGTTACAAAGAGTCAGACACGACTGAGTGACTATGCACATGCACATACAACCTAGCTACATCTCATGTGCATGCTAAGTCACTTCAGTCGTGTCCTACTCTTTGCGACGTTATGGACTATAGTCTGCCAGGCTCCTCTGTCCATGGGATTTTCCAGGCAAGAATACTGGAGTAGGTTGCCATTTCCTACTCCAGGGGATCTTCCCAACCCAGGGATAAAACCCTCATCTCCTGTGTCTCCTGTATTGGCAAGCAGGTTCTTTACCACTAGCGCCACCTCCAAAGCCCAATTACATCTCACAATCAGAACTAAAATGAACTTCCTCCCACCGATTCTCATGAAAAGGAAACATGTCATACATGATATGCAATGTCTCAAATAATCAGACTATATATAAGTACTTAAGGGCCAAAGTAGTGACATCAATTGTAGTTAGAGCAATTCAACAGAGACATAATATGGACTAGAGAGAAACAGAGGTTTCATAGAAGACATGGTCTTGGAGGATGGAAAGAATTTCACAAGGGAAGATCAGACAGTCGAAACAATAAAGGAACAACATTCCTTTTTTATCACTGAACACTACTTGAAGTACATTTTGACATGGATCTGTTCTTTTCCTTTCCCTTGCTACAATTTGCATCTGTCCTTTCTCCCCTAGAGACAAATTTCACAAAACTGGTGAAGAGATTCTGGAAACAGAATATAGTGCTTTACCTTCCAAACGTCACTACCACATCACCCTGTGATATCAGGGCTCCAGCATATTTATTTCCATATCCAACATGCTATAAACATATAAGTATATAAGTACAGAAATGTTGGGGGGAGAGGGGGAAATGTTTGGGCTGAAAAACTCCGTAGTTATGCCAATACGATGTCCAGTTTGCATAAGAATCAGCTGGACTTTCTACGAATGGACCCAGGAGTTTTGGTGAACATCCTCAAGCCATCCTTTGCAGTGATTAGGTTTTTCTCTCCCTCTAAATCTTTTTCTTTTTTCAAAAACAACTGACTCCAACTATTTCTGCTTTCATAAGTGAGATTTTGTTTTCACTTCTGATGTTGAAACAGCTGCTTTCCTGTTTTAAAACCAACTCTGTTTTTTAGGACAATTTTAGATTGAGAGTTCTCAAAACCCCCAAGCCTAGCTCTGTCTATTAACATTTACATTCGTATGATACACCTATCAAAATTAATAAATTATTTTATTCATTATTATTAACTAAAGTACAAACATTATTCAGATTTATTTTTTTTCCTTAGTTTACTGAGATATGATTCATATAAGATAAAATTCACCATTTTAAGGTGTACGATTTAGAAGGCAATGGCACCCACTCCAGTTCTCTTGCCTGGAGAATCCCAGGGACGGGGGAGCCTGGTGGGCTGCCGTCTTTGGGATCGCACAGAGTCGGACACGACTGACGTGACTTAGCAGCAGCAGCAGTGTATTCAGAAGGTTGTGCAAATGTCACCAACTATCTAATACTAGACCGTTGGCTGTAATCCAGTTATTATATCAGAGTCCTATTAATGGGGTGGTAAGATAAGGGAGAAGGAAGAGTTCTATAGTCTTATGAGTATATCTCAGTCTTTTAGTGGGATTCTGTCCCTGGACTATGACCTTCACCAGTGTTTCTCAACTTCTTTCTCCTCTCCTCACTTAGGTGAGACAATAAGACATGATGGGCTGGAGTCAGAGAAATGTCCTTTCCACAGGTGGAATAGGGCTCTGGCCAAGTCTTTTCCCCTGGGAAGCAGACCTTTGTTACAGAGAAGGTTCCAGGTACATTTCATAATAGTTACTCTCCTCTTCTTGCCAGAATCAAGATGGGGTCTTTCTTGGCTCTTCACAGTGAGAACCTGATAAGGTTCTTGGGTGTAAAACCTATGAAAATGTGGGACATGTCTAAGATTGTGGCCCCAGGAGTTTCTCACTCTCCAGCTAGCCTACACTCAGCCTGCAGCAACTCATCTAAATTACCATCTAGGTGTTCCTACCAGTTTACGACTGCGGAAGCTTCTGCCCCAAGTAAGCAGATCTCAACTGTTTTTCTGGATAAGTCTCTCCATACTTGGGGGCAGCAATCTCAGCTCTCTGATAAGAAAACTTACTTACCACTGACTTCCTACTGCTCAAGAAAAGTTACCAGTTTTTATTTTGCTCAGTTGTTTCTTGTGTGAGGATGGGTGTGATGACTTCTAAGCTCTTTGTATGTGGGAACTGACACCTGCTGCTTGCATTTTCACCCATATGGTTTAATCAACTGCCCTCTTAAGAAACCACCTGGCAACATAATCCTTGAGATGCATGTAACCAGAGAGATAGATTTAAATATGCCTTCTCATCCAAACTGATGGTGACTTAGGGCTCAAGTGCTCCCATTAGAGAATTGTTTTATAAGATGAGAAAGTAGTTGGAACCAGCATGGAACTGAAATGAGAAGGGACTCTCAGGGTGTGGGGTGGGGTGGGAGATAATAAAGGTAAGTGCTCCTTTTGGAAGCCATTCTCAGCACCTTATGACACTCCAACAGAATCTTTTAACTAGGTCAGGGAAAGTGAAATGATCAAATAGATCTCCAGCGTCCATGTTCCTTTCTGGGCTTTTCTCTGCCCAGGCCGCTCTTCCTGTTTCAGCACTGGCTTCATATTCCCTTCCCCAATACTTTTATCTTGACTCATTCACTGGGTCCACTTTGACAGGATAGAGCTTAATCATTATCAGAAGAACTGATCCTAGAATAAGTGGAAATAATAGAGGCAAATTGTCCTTCATGGCAAGGAACAGTTTGCTTCAGGAAAGAGCTTCCTGCCTCTGACATATTTAAAGAGAAAGGGAACAACTGCTTGTCAGGAAAAGACGTAAATTACTGTTATCTTAAGCCACACAGACATACAAAGGTTAATAATGACTGCAATAACTGACACTCGTTCTGGAAAAAGAAATCCTGAGTCTTGATTCCTTTTTTAGTCTATACACAAAGCCTAATAACATTTTAATTTAATGTCTTTGACAATGCAGCTGGGAATCAATCACAAATCATATATTATCATTAAAGAGATCATTAATTTGTTGGAAAGAAAATGTATTTATGCTCTCAGTATCTTCCACTTACATCATAAATCTATAAAGTCAACCTGCAGATGGTCTATTGATATCTGTAAGTCATTAAAGACGTTATAGGTAAGAAATACGGAAATTGAGAAAAGGATGAAAATCAAATTCTAAACGCGTGCACTCATTTAGAAATGCAGAGATCCTGATTCAGAAGGGTTGGAGAGGGACCTATGGAGTATGCTTTTACAATCATGAGCATGCTGGGGCTTTTGACGCAGGCAGGCAGAGTATCACAGTTTGAGAAACCATGCTCTAAAATGATTAAAACCGTCAATATATTTCAGGTATATTTATATAATTATTTTTAGTTTTAACATTCTTTTAAAATTAAAACCAACTCAATTTATATGCTTGTTTTAAGCATTTCACAAAATCTCCCGATTGTCTTATAGTAACAATAAAGGCATGATAAGGGAATAGAAAGGGCGTCTCTGGTGGCTCAGTGGTAAAGAATCTGCCTGCCAATGCAGCATATGCAGGTTTGAGCCCTCTGTTGGGAAAACCCCCTGGAGGAGGAAATGGCAACCCACTCCAGTATTCTTGCCTGGGAAATCCAATTGACAGAGGAGCCTGGCAGGCTACATTCCACGGGGTCACAAAGAATTGGACATGACTGAGCAACTAAACAACAGCAACATGGGAAAGGAAAAGTAGGACAACAGAGAGTAGAAGAGATTAGTTTCCTATAAACTAAGAGTACAAATAAAGTTATCAACAGATAAAATGCTAAGAGAAATAAATCTAGGTCAAAATTAAATACAAAATAAACTTTAGAAAATCAAGCTGGAGTCAGAAAAATAACAGTTTTAATTTTTGTCAATCTATCGGCAAGTCTAATCCAAGTTTATATAGTGTTGAGGGCTAAAATCAACACAAAATGTTAAAAACAATATCTCCCCCAATACACATATTTCTATATGTATAAGACTGTTCTGGCACTGTTCAGAAACTAGACTATAGTAACTCATTCCTATCTTTTTTCCATGTTTCACTAGAAAATCAATTCCCCTAAAAAAAGGATATTTAAAGGTAATACTGTATTTTCATATCTTATGATATCTTTTTAGAACTATCATATTTTTATGTTAGAATGAATAATATAATGAGTCATTCTGTATTGACCAGTTGGAGAAAGAGAATTTAGCATACATGTTTCCACAAAATTTTTCATATACATGAAATACTAACTGAAGGACCAATACAACAGAGAATGAATTTAGAGAGAAATCGGTGTACCCCCCACATTTCTGCTTGCCAATATCAAATCAATGGGAAAAGCAGAAGTAATCTGTACTTTGGAACCAGGTCAAGTTTGGGCTTTAACTTCTACTCTGCTAACTCACTATAATGATCAAGTTATTTAACCTCTATAAGACTCAGTAAAACAGGGATAGTGGGTTTTGAATATTAAGATACTATCTGTGAAATGCCCTAGCACAGAGACCAGCATAGAGTAGTAAAAAAAAAAAAAAACAACTTTTTCTTATACAGCTCCCTTCTTTTCTCCACTAATCCTTTTGCTCATTAGTTCAGATCACAGAAAATATGTATAGAATGTATAGAAGGTCCAATACTTTGACCGCCTGATGTGAAGAGCCGACTCATTGGGAAAGACCCTGATGCTGGGAAAGATTGAAGGCGGGAGGAGAAAGGGACGACAGAGGATGAGATGGTTGGATGGCATCACTGACTCGATGGACATGAGTTTGAGTAAATTCTGGGAGTCGGTGATGGACAGGGAAGCCTGGAGTGCTGCAGTCCATGGGGTCACAAAGAGTCCGACACAACTGAGCAACTGAACTGAACTGAACAGCTGTTGTTGGTCAATACCTAGATACATTAATTCACTAGGCATTGCAAAATGATAATATTCTAGTTTTGTCTTTTTTTTTTTTTTGCAAAGATTTACTTGTTTCTATGTGCCAGCAGTCAGTAAATAAAAAATGAATTTCAAAGAATAATGCCATTTATAATAACAGAAAAAAACCACCAAACACCCAGGGATAAAGGTAATGAAATATGCAAAAGTCTCCACACTGAAAAACTACAAAATGAAATTTAGAGAAGTTACAGAAGCAACACATAAATGGTGGGATACATAATGTTTATGAACTAGAAGACTCATAATTGCAAAGATGTCATTTCTTCCAAAACTGGTCCACAGAGTCATTACAATCACAAAATCTCAACAGGTCTTTTCTGTATGTATGGAAATCCATTATTTTTTATGTGCTTCTTTTTTCCTTTCAGCTTATTCTCCTCATTTCCTAACTTCATAGAACAGTTCATTCATTTTAAAGATTTCTTACCTAATTTATGTATTTAAAATATAAGTTTTCTTCAAAACTCTACCTTAGCTTTATTCTTCAAATATTGCTATGTAATGTTTTCATTTTCATTCAGTTCTAGGCATCTTAAATTTGTGTTACTTATTTGGCAATATGCCTTTCAAAATTTTTTTACTTTATATAAGAATACAGTTGATTAATAATGTGTTAATAATGGATAATTCCAAAGAAAATGCATTTTCCCCATAGTGTTCAGAACTAAAATTCTACTGAAATCTTGTTTCTAAATCAATAATATATTCAATGGTGTCACATGGGTAATGGGTAAATATGTTCTGCATATGAACTGAAAAAAAAGTTACAGTCTGCACTCATAGAAATGTGAAGTACTTAAAATGTGAATTTTATTAGATAATTTTTTAAAATGTCAAAAAAAACCCCACAATATTGTGTTAGTTTCAGGTGTACAGCAAAGTGATTCAGTTATACATACACATGTATCTATTCTTTTTTAAATTCTTTTCCCATTTAGGTTATTACAGAATACTGAACAGATTTACCCTGTGCTATATACAGTAGGTTAGCTATATGCTTTTAAATTTTCAACATAAAGAATTTAAACATTTATGTTTTTTGTATTAACTTCTGATTTTGTTAAGTTGTAGTCAAAGATCATTCTTTATAATTTCTATTTCTGAAACCTTATGTGTTCTCTATGACTCTTTCATATTAATTTTTATAAATGTTCCACGTATATCCTTAAATTGTTTGATACAGAAATCTGTATCACCAAAAGTTCAAGCATTGAGCTTTTCGATTTTCAATTGTGCCTTCTTAACCTATCAGTATTAAACTTCTCAAAGTAAAATGAGATGCTGTTAAGAAAGAAACAATAATTTTCTAAATTTGGGAGAAAATTACTATTTTCAATCTAGAATTCTGTATTTGACAAAGCTGTAAGCCAAATGTATGAGTACAAAAACAATCTTTTGGAACATGCAATTCTCAGAAGACTCATCTCTTAGGCCTCTTTCTTAAAACCTCCTGGAGTATGTGCTCCTGAAGAATGAGGATATAAAAGTAAAGAAAAAAAGCTGAATCCAAAAAATAGTGTCTAATCCCCAGGAGAGTATTGAAAGAAAAAACAAAATCCCAGGATGCAATAGGCCTAGATAGCAAATAATACAGATTGAAACAGAGCAGAGGGTTCTGGGAGGGAGATCTCCACACAGGAGATGGGAGAAGAGAGTATTAAAAAGTTCAAAACAGCATTTTGGGGTCAAAGGAAGAGAAGAGGGATACGAGGAGTTCAAAGTCACTAAATTACCACTTCTTTGAAAGCTAAACTGCAGGGGTAAAGCTAAGAATTTCAAAAATGCTATGATCCTTTGTATTAAAAAAAAAAAAATTCTCTTTTCTCTTATAACTTCAAAGACATGGCCAGGCCTGGCCCCTGTGGGTAATCTAGATTAAAACAATTTCCTAGTTTGTGTTTCAGCCTCTAATCTCTTTTCCCACTAATCCCTCTAGTTAGTTTAACATTCCTAACCTAACTCTTTTTCTTCTTATCCACAGATCAGGAACCTATAATGGCTCCAGATCCCTCAATTTAGGTTCTATCTTCTCATCAGTAAATTGTATTTGTTTCTTTGGTCCACTCTGATTTTTCTTGCTCTCTTCTAACAGATCAACTTATTTATTTTTTCCTTGGGAGTATAACCAACAATTAACTCTTAACCTTGATTAAAGTCTACACTATCTTTACAAATCTTGACTCCCTCAGACACTGCATGAGTTCCAGAGAACAGCAAACGTGTCTTTTACTTCTCCTAAGAGCTAAGAACAATTCTAATCAGGTGATAGGTATAAAAAAGAAAGAAAAAAAAAAAAAGAATGGAATCGAAGTTACTTAATTTCTTTGAGCTTCTAGTTTCTCTTTTCTAAAATGTGGATAAAACTTGACACTTTTAAAAATGGTATATATGAGAGCATATTACTTTGCCAACAAAGGTCAGTCTAGTCAAGGCTATGGTTTTTCCTGTGGTCATGTATGGATGTGAGAGTTGGACTGTGAAGAAGGCTGAGCGCCGAAGAATTGATGCTTTTGAACTGTGGTGTTGGAGAAGACTCTTGAGAGTCCCTTGGTCTGCAAGGAGATCCAACCAGTCCATTCTGAAGGAGATCAGCCCTGGGATTTCTTTGGAGGGAATGATGCTGAAGCTGAAACTCCAGTACTTTGGCCACCTCATGCAAAGAGTTGACTCACTGGAAAAGACTCTGATGCTGGGAGGGATTGGGGGCAGGAGGAGAAGGGGACGACAGAGGATGAGATGGCTGGATGGCATCACTGACTCGATGGATGTGAGTCTGAGTGAACTCCGGGAGTTAGTGATGGACAGGGAGGCCTGGCGTGCTGCGATTCATGGGGTCGCAAAGAGTCGGACATGACTGAGCAACTGATCTGATCTGATGAGAGCATGTAGCTAATATTCATAAACGTTTGCTAAATCTATATACTAAAATGTGTATAATATATATCTCATATAATTGGTGGGAGGATTAAATAAGGATGTGTCAACAATTTTAAAACTGAAACACCTCAAAGGCAAAGAATCATCATCATTAAAAAGTACAACATAAAGAAACAGAATGGAAGAGGAAACCAGCAGAAAGCCAGCCCAAAGGCAGTAACCCGTATGGGAAATAGAGAGTGAACTTCATAAGAAAATATAGAGTGGACAAAAAAGCTTCTTTCGCGGAGAAGTCAAATGAGTATCTGAGAAAGTTTTTGCCTGAAGACATGCTACCCTATCACCTCAGGCCAGATGCTGTTTCAGGGTGTGCTTCAAAAGAGGTTCTCTGCAACTGACCTATTTAAGGTATATTCCTCTGGTTCAGAAAAGATCTCTGGTAAGCCATTTCCAAGTAGGTCAATGAAAAACAAGCCTGAGTGTTCAATTTCAGAGCCCCTGAGATACACTTAAAGTTGGAGAAAAGCTCAGAACTAAAAGTACTCCATAAAATTAAGGAAGTAGACCTTAGGTAAGATCCTTCAGCTCTGACATTTGGGTATCTATTTGTACTAAGGAAACTTACTAGGGCAGCAGCAATGTGAAGAACAGACCACAACCACCCTACACTACAAGACCAGTGGCAGCTCTGCAGAAGAAATGATCAGAGCTTCTGCCTCTTCCAGTGGAAAAGGAAATGGCAACCCACTCCAGTGTTTTTCCTGGAGAATCCCAGGGATGGGGGAGCCTGGGGGGGCTGCCGTCTATGGGATCGCACAGAGTCGGACACGAATGAAGTGACTCAGCAGCAGCAGCAGTGCCTCTTCCAGAGATGTAGAACAATGCAGCAATTCACCTCTCACCATAATACCCTCTGTTTATGTTCCAGTAATAAAAAAGAATATTCTCCACTGAAAGACACCAAGAGTATCTAAAGAAACTGACACTATATATCCCTTTGCCGTAGTCCTATGAGGTCATCTTAAACCCTGGTTCACTCAGAAAACTATAAGTTCTTGCTACAAATACTGTGTAAGATTTACTACTTCCTTTATTCTTATAACCCGAACTGGTTTTATTAAGAGGACACTTAAAGACAGGTGGCTCCATCACCACACATGAAGCACTGGCCTGTGAGTCAAAAGACTGGATTCTTGTCCAGACCACTTATCCTTTTGCTGTTCTCATTCTGGGTCTCTGTTTTCTCTACATTTAAAATTAAGACGTTAGTGAGATAATACAAACCTATGAAATAAGTTCAAACTGGAGCCATCATTTTCAAGGAATCTATATTAAATGAAACTTCAGGATCTGTTAACGTTCTAAGGTTCTTGCAGAGAATTACCATCATTGACAGCCTAAGGACTGGTTTGTTTTCGGATCACATGCCCACTTGGAGCTCTCCAGGGTACTGATTCTACCTCTGGCTTATATCTGCCCTCCGGTCCTCTGCACACAAGCATGTTTCCAAATTGATCAGTCACCTAGGCAGAGGTGTGGAACAAACATATACACTGCCCAATGGGCCCAATGGATGTATGAATAAGCTAAAGAGAAGAATTTCATAATAGAAAATATCACAGAACTGTAAAACAAAATTAGTTCCAAATCATGGTTTTCATTCAGCAAGTTCTAGTCAGTTCACAGGAAGTACTGTACCATCCAATAAAACCCCCAACCCATCTATAGCACTCTGGTACCAGACTAGAACCTAGATCTCTCAAGCTTCGATCCAATCTTCTTCCCACAATTTATCTCTGCTTCTCTTTTGAGCTCCAATGTTAAAATCTCTAAGTTATGCTAAAGCAGTTAAGAATTCAGACTGTCTTCCTTAGAACATACTTAGCACAATGTCCTTACAAACCCTAAGTTTTCAATAAGTTTTTGTTGAATAAATGATAAAGATGGGGCCGTGAACATTTCTTAACTTCAAGTGCCTCCAGTCTCATCTGCATATTCATAAACCCTGACAATCCCATCTTATATAGAACTCAAAAGAATGACACACAAGCTCCTGGAGCTTAAGTCTGCCTGTGATTGCAAAATTAATAAGGCAGCTGACTCCATGACTAACAGAAGACACTACTACGTTGACTGCTGCAATTCTAGTCTAGTGATGATGAACAGGGGTATGGAATTGGATAACCCTGGATTTGAACCCTAGCTATCACACAGATGCTGCCTGACTTGGGCCTATTGCTTACCTAAGCCTTACTTAACTTATTTGTAAAATAGGGGGAATGTAGTGTATACCTTCCGACGACTACTGAAAGGATTAAGTGAAATATATAAAAACACTAAGTAGGCACTTCCTTGGATTGCCCTGTTTACTGTGTAACTGGGACAGTGACTGGCACACAATTAATGCTCAATAAATGTTAGCCATTGTCACCATTATAATAAATCACAAAATTCTATAACTAAAATGAAGACTTTTATTATATGTGAAAAAGTGTCAAAAGTACAAGAAAAAGTTTTTATTTAAAAAAAATAATGAAATCTCATACTCTCTTCATGGGGAAGCAAAACAATGCAAACATTGATTGACTCATTTTTAAAAGGCACAGAGAGGTTAAATCTTTCATTAGGGATCACAGAAAACGCTCGATCCACTAGAGACAAATAATGAGCACTTTGCCTGTAAGTCAGAGCAAAAGGCTGGAATACACAAAGTATGTAACCTGTATGTAATCAGGAACCTAGGAAACGAAAGTATTCTTATACCAAGAATTACTTGCTGATTTATTGAGCCACCTTAAATCTGAATGCCTTACAGCAAAAAAAAAAAAAAAAAAAAAAGCATGTTAATAGCTCTCTTCAAATTAAAGAGAATGTTCACATGCTGCCTCCTTATACTCTACAACAATCAAATGAAAAAGGCATCAGAACTTATCCTCCTGTTTTACAAATGAATGCAACTTATGTCTTAACAAATCCTCCAAATGATTTTGATGCACACTAAAGTTTGAGTGCCACTCTCTCCCTCCATTGCTCCTTTCCTATCATCTTCTGCCTTTCCACTCAACTTGGATTCCATGACCCAGTATTTCAATAGCCTATATTTCCTTTGCCTTTCATCCTCTCTACCTGGTAAAACTTCAAAACCCCTTGCTTGATAAGCTCAATTACCCACCTTCTCCAAATATGTCCCCAAGTTGCTGAGGAATGCCAAAACACCCACATATAACAGAGCAGAAAGGACCTCAACAAAGTCTTCAACTGCCAATAAATCACGTGTTTGTCTGGTCAAAAGACAGTGGTGACTTCCAATCTTATTCATTCCCTTCAAATAGCATCCCTTCCTTCTCCCTTCTGCCATCTCAGTAGATGACCTAGCCTCCTACTTAACAAAGAAAATAGAATCCACCAGATGGATACGTCCTCAACTTCACACCATTCAGTCCACACAGCTTTCTGTATCTTCCCCTCCATCCCTCTGTACATTCTCCTCCATCCCTTCTGTTAAAATAATAAATCGGGTGGACCTCCTCTAATCTAAGACCAAAGCCACCTGCTGGGGGACCTCATTTCCCCTTTCTCTTAAAGGAAACTCACATTTTAAACTACTCTTCTCTCTCAACCAAGTAGGCCCCACCCTGCTGACCTTATGAGATTAGACAACTGTGGGGTCGTTAAGGGGGGGGCACATTCAGGGTGGAACTGTATTCAACATTTTGTAAAAACCTGTAACGAATAATAATCTGGAAAAGAAAATATATGTATAACAATCACTTTGCTGTGATCACACCTGTAATAACACCTAAAACTAATACAAAATTGTAAATCAACTATACTTCAACAAAAAAAACAATCTGGGCAAAAACATTTACTTCTTTCTCTCCATGTTATGTACATTTTCCTTAAGATAATTACACCACATAATTGGTACCTTAGTACTTAAACATGCAGTCATGAAAAAAAGAATAAGGTGGTTCTTTCTGTTCTCACAGTCATAGAATACAATACGCATTCCTGAAGTTCAAACCCATATACCTAACCCCCAGAGTCATCCTCCACTCAGATGTCTCACGGGCACTTGAAACACATGTCAGAAACGTGTCTAAAATAACACTCCTCCTCTCACTCTAAAACCTGTTACTTCAGGCTCCTCCAGTGTTCCTCACCTCTCAGGAAACAGCACCCCATCCACTCGGGTGCCTCATCAGAAACCTATTAGACATACTTGGCCACCTCCCTCTCCTTCATCTCACATCCAATTAATCAAGGCCTGATCATATTATCTAGCAAACATTATACTATTCCACCTCCTTCCATCCCCACTGCCACTGTCTTTGCCCAAGCTACCATCATCTCCCACGTGGGCTTCTGTGAGAGACTTCTAATGGTTTCCCAGGATCCACATTCCCCCTCCTCCAATCTAGTCCCCACTAGACAACTGCTAGGACAGCCATTTCAAAGGGAACACCTAATCACGGCTCTCCTCTACCAAAACTCCGAGAGCATCCCATTTCTATTAGAATCAAGCGCAAAAGCCTTAGCAAAGCCCATAGGCCTCCGCATGATCCGGCCTCTGCGCACTCCAGGCTCTCTTCATGGAGCTCCTCCTGCCCCTTCTACATTCCAATCACACAGGGATGTATTTCTTCAAATTAACCAGGCTCTTTCCCCTTCCCAGATGTTTTTTCCCTCAGAACAGTTTCCTCATTATTTGCCTTGCCAACTCCCCTTCACCCTTCAAGTCTCAATTTTAAATCTAACATCCTCAGTTAAAAAGTGTCCAACTCCTCAGATCCAGTCAAGCCAATTTTAATTCCCCTTGTCCCAGTTTACTGGGTTTTCATTCATTTATTCATTCAACAAATATTTATTAAGCACCTAAAATGTATCAGTTGCTGTGCTAGGTGCAGAGAATGCAATTGTGAAGAATACAGTAGTCTCTTCCCTGATCAAATTTATATACTAGTGGAAAATATAATCATTAAACAAATACTTATTTGATTACAACTGCAATAAATACTATAGAGGAGAAGAACAGGAGTGCTTTAAGCATGAATCAATGTCTAGTAAAATAGTGGAAGGAATTCAGATTCAGGTCTTCTGACTCCAAGTCTAAGCTTTTTTTCCTGCTACATTATGCTTGAAATAGAAGCTTCATTTTTATTTCTAAGCAAATTGATTTTAACTTTTTTCTTAACTCCAACAGATTCAAAGTTCATATAGTTCTGGGAGGCAGCTCTGAGCTCCCTACCACTCAACACGGCAATATTAACTCCATAGGACCCACAAACCAGTTCACTGGGAACACTGTTCTGGAGACTACAGTTGGTTGGGGAGTAAATAACACGTAAAACACAGTGAAGGGTCTGTGCAGAGGTCTATGGGAACACAAAAGACGGAAAGACTGATATGTACAATAACATAAGTGAAAGTGCTCTGTGAAGTGTGAAACATTACTCAAGTGTTATTAGTGGTGGTGTAATGTAATCCCCAAAGGACAAGAAAAAAAACAAAAACAAACCACCCATTCAAATAGAGAAACAGCACTGCCACTTACTTTTTTAACCCAGGAAAAAACCTGAAATATATTTTTCCTCGTTCATTCTTAGCATCTCATTTTAAATAATTTAAATCCAAAATTCTTACTTGCAGCAAAAGGAAAATTTATTTATGCATTTTGCTTTTTATCTACTCTTTTATTGCATCAGAAAAATCTTGAAAGGCTAACAGTCCTAATTTATTATAATCACATCTCAGTCATTAAGCAGTCACTGAAGTTAATATTTAAAAAAAATACTAAAATACTAAATGTGGTAAACTCCCTCTAAACTGCGTTTATAGCAGATTTTGCTACACCACAAGTACTGCCCCCTGGTGGTGCTACAGTGCAAAGACCCTGGAAGGGAAGGGGACTGTGACTCTAGATTACTAAGCATCAGGAGCCCAGGCTGCAAACCTCCAGACCACAGAAACTTTAAGGTATACAATTACAGATTTTTAATTATTCTGGCTTTGCCACTTCTTAGTTGCATGATCTAGAGGTACATTTTTAACCTGTTCATCTTTCAATCTCCTCATTGATAAAGTAGGAATGATTTATATACCTGAAACATTGTAAATAAACTATACTTCAATTTTTAAAAATAAGAGTGATATCTGTACCTATTTTATAGGGTACCTGTGAGAATTAAGCACATAGATGGTCCCCAAATTACGGTGGTTTGACTTACAATTTTTTTATTTTACAATAGTGCAAGAGCAATATACATTCGTCAAACCATACATCAAATTTTGAATTTTGATCTTTTCCCAGGCTAGCAACGTGTGGTAAGACAGTCTCCCATGATGCTGGGCAGCAGCCCTGGGCCACAGCTCCCCAAAACCTGTCAGCCACACAAACACGAGGGTAAACAAATGATGCACTTACAACCATTCTGCACCTAGACTATCATTCTGTTTTTACTTTCAGTATCGTATGCAGTTACATGAGAGATTCAACACTTGATTTTGCCCAACTGTAGGCAAATGTAAGTGTTCTGAGCACACTTAAGGTAGCCTCGGCTCAGCTGTGATGTTCAGGAGGTTAGGTGTATGAAGGGCATTTTCAGCTTACAATACTGTCCATTTGAGCTATTTTTGTCTGTGCTACACTCAGACACTCAGTCATGTCTGACTCTTTGCGACACTATGGACTGTAGCCTGCCAGGCTCCTCTGTCCACGGGATTCTCCCAGGAAGGATACTGGGGTAGAGTGCCATTTTCTCCTTCAGGGGATCTTCCTGACCCAGGGATTGAAACTCCATCTCACTGGTGCCACCTAGGGGCTCAGTTGGTAAAGAATCTGCTTACGATGCAGGAGACCGCCTATGATGCAGGAAAGGCAGGTTCAATCCCTGGGTTGGGAAGATTCCCTGGAGAAGGAAATGGCAACCCACTCCAGTATTCTTGCCTGGGAAATCCTGTGGACAGAGGAGTCTGGTGGGCTACAGTCCATAGCGTCGCAAAGAGTTGGACACGACTTAATGATTAAAACACCGGCAGGCTAAGCTGAGATGTGATTCAGGATGGCAAGTGTATTAAGTGCATTTTCAGCTTACAATATTCTCAACTTATAACAGATTTATAAAAATGTAATTCCATCATAAGCCGAGGAAGATATTTAATATATGTAAAGAAATCAGGGCAGTGGATAGCACACAATTAGAACTCAATAAATACTTGCTCTATTATTCTATCTCTTTCAGCTCTAAAGTTCCATGATTCTGTAAGCCTAATGCCACGGGGTACAATAAAATATAAAAAACTTATTTGAAGGTATTGTGCTTATTCCTCAATAACAGAAATATCTGTAGTTTACAACAAGAACCACGACCACATGGTTCTAATGGGGGATGCAAACTGTTCCTCTGGAAACCTCAGTGCCTCCACATACTTCTATAAAACTAGAGGACCATGACTCAAGATAAAGATTCCTCCTATTTTGAGGGGTTATAATGTTTAACCAAATGTCTTCATTAGATTCCAAATATCTCATATTAATTCCCCTAGTCCTCTCCTCTGAAAGAATGGAAAACAGTTGTTCAAACTGTTTCAACCACAGAGCAAGATAACTACAGACAGTTACTAAATTCTCGGTCATATTTCTGGAAGCCTTTACTTTCCCACAAAGATCTTATTTCAAATCTTTCAGTACCCTAATTATTCATGTAGTGGGAAAGACAGAATGAAACACAATATTCCATCAGGAATCTGAACAAATTTGACTTACAGACTTTGACTCACTCTTTTTTGCCTTTGCTCACATCATTCATGTTCATGCCTTACCTTACCTTTCCTCTCCTCATCTGAACCCTACCTATCCTGTACCATCAAAATTACACTTTTCTTCTGACCCTCTGATTTCATTCCATCATTTGACTTTGTGAGTTTAACAAGACACCATCAGCATCACATCCTAAAAGAGGAAATTAAACCTCAGAGGCTAAAAGATGTGGTCACGTTCACAGATCTGATCAACGACAAGGTTATAACTTTATAAATTCACTGAAACATCAGTGGTCAGATTTAACTACAGGGAAACACAATTTAGTGGCACCAAGAACACCTAGACTCTCAATCTGTATAATTCCAGTGTGAAAAAAAATCTATTTTATTTCAAACAGGTATCAACATAGAAGTAAATCTATCTCTTAATGAGCCCAGTCTACTCATTTTAAAGATACTAAAATACAGGCTCAAAAAAGTTTGTCGAAAGTCACCATTTCAGATGACTTGCAAAAGCAAACTAGGCAAAAACTTTTTTTTACTAATTCACATATATGAAACGTCCAGGTTTTGAGTTCAACAGACTTTAGGGGTTCAAAGGACCTGGTTGCTCTTCTCTCTGTTTTGGTTTCATTCCCAGGCAGAACTTCTCCTGAGGACCCCAATCTTACATCTTCCCAGGTTCATATCCAATATAAAAAGAATACATGCCTTCTGTAAAAAAGAAAAAATTGATCAAAAGTCAGTCATACATGATATTGTACATAGAAAACCCTAAAGATAGTATCAGAAAATTACTAGAGCTAATCAGTGAATTTAGCAAAGTTGCAGGATACAAAATCAACACACAGAAATCACTTGCATTTCTATATACTAACAATGAAAATCAGAAAGAGAAATTAAGGAATCAATCCCATTCATCATTGCAACAAAAGGAATTAAATATCTAGGAATAAACTTAACCTATGGAGACAAAAGAACTGTACAAAGAAAATTATAAGACACTAATGAAAGAAATCAAAGATGACATAAACAGATGTCCTCCTGGGTAGGAAAAATCAATACTGTGAAAATGATGATACTACCAAATGCAATCTACAGATTCAATGCAATCCCTATCAAATTACCAATGGCATTTTTCACAGAACTAGAATAAAAAATTTCACAATTCATTTGGAAACACAAAAGAACCCGAATAGCCAGAGCAGTCCTGAGAAAGAAGAATGGAGCTGGAAGAATCAACCTTCCTGACTTCAGATTATATTACAAAGCTACAGTCATCAAGACAGTATGGTACTGGCACAAAAACAGAAATATAGACCAACAGAACAAGATAGAAAGCCCAGAAATTAACCCATGCACCTATGGGTACCTTATTTTTGACAAAGGAGGAAAGCATATATAATGGGGCAAAGACAGCTTCTTCAATAAATGGTACTGGGAAAAGTGGAGAGCTACATGTAAAAGAATGAAATTAGAACACTTCGTAACACCTACACAAAGATAAACTCAAAATGGGTTAAAGACCTAAATGTATGACCAGAAACTATAAAACTCTTAGAGGAAAACATAGGCAGAACACTTGATGACATGAATCAAGATCCTCTATGACCCACCTCCTAGAATAAGGGAAATAAAAACAAAAGTAAACAAGTGGGACCTGATTAAACTTAAAAGCTTTTTCACAGCAAAGGAAACTATAAGCAAGGTGAAAAGACTACCCTCAGAATGGGAGAAAATAATAGCAAATGAAACCAGTGACAAAAGATTAATTTCCAAAATATACAAGCAGCTCATACAATTCAATACCAGAAAGACAAACAACCCGATCAAAAAGTTGAAAAAATACCTAACAGACATTTCTCCAAAGAAGACATACAGATGGCTAACAAACACATGAAAAGATGTTCAACATGGCTCATTATTAGAGAAATGCAAATCAAAACTACAAGAGATACCACCTCACACCAGTCAGAACGGCCATTGTCAAAAAGCCTACAAACAATAAATGCTGGAGAGGGTGTGGAAAAAAGGAATGCTCTTGCACTGTTGGTGGGAATGTAAACTGATACAGCCACTATGGAAGGTGGTATGGAGATTCCTTAAAAAACTAGGCATACTTTTCGGCGCTACCCAGAGAGGGGTCCATACGGCGTTGTCCTGAATTCCCATCGTAACTTAAAGGGAAGCTTTCACAATGTCCGGAGCCCTTGATGTCCTGCAAATGAAGGAGGAGGACGTCCTCAAATTCCTTGCAGCAGGAACCCACTTAGGTGGCACCAACCTTGACTTCCAAATGGAACAGTACATCTACAAAAGGAAAAGTGATGGCATCTACATCATAAATCTGAAGAGGACCTGGGAGAAGCTTCTGTTGGCCGCTCGGGCCATCGTCGCCATTGAAAACCCGGCTGATGTCAGTGTCATATCCTCCAGGAATACTGGCCAGCGAGCTGTGCTGAAGTTTGCTGCTGCCACCGGAGCCACTCCTATCGCAGGCCGCTTCACTCCAGGAACCTTCACTAACCAGATCCAGGCCGCGTTCAGGGAGCCAAGGCTTCTGGTGGTCACCGATCCCAGGGCTGACCACCAGCCCCTCACGGAAGCCTCTTACGTGAACCTGCCAACCATTGCTCTGTGCAACACGGACTCTCCTCTGCGCTACGTGGACATTGCCATCCCGTGCAACAACAAGGGAGCACACTCGGTGGGTCTGATGTGGTGGATGCTCGCCCGGGAAGTCCTGCGCATGCGTGGCACCATCTCCCGAGAGCACCCGTGGGAGGTCATGCCGGACCTCTACTTCTACAGAGATCCTGAGGAGATTGAAAAGGAAGAGCAGGCAGCAGCTGAGAAGGCTGTGACCAAGGAGGAGTTTCAGGGTGAATGGACCGCTCCAGCTCCAGAGTTCACGGCTGCTCAGCCTGAGGTGGCAGACTGGTCTGAAGGCGTGCAGGTGCCTTCCGTGCCCATTCAGCAGTTCCCCACTGAAGACTGGAGTGCTCAGCCTTCCACTGAAGACTGGTCTGCAGCCCCCACCGCCCAGGCCACGGAATGGGTAGGAACCACCACCGAGTGGTCGTAAGCTCTTCTTCCAGACACTTGTAGAACTTCCACAAACTTCCACCAAAATGGAAATTTGGTTGATGGAAAATAAACTGTTTCTAAAAAAAAAAAAAAAAAACCTAGGCATAAAACCACCATATGACCCAGCAATGCCACTCCTGGGCATATACCCTGAGGAAACCAAAATTGAAAAAGACACATGTATCCCATTGCTCACTGCAGCACTATTTACAACAGCTAGAACATGGAAGCAACCTAGATGTCCACTGACAAATGAATGGATAAAGAAGTTGTGGTACATATACACAATGGAATATTACTCGGCCATAAAAAGGAATGCGTTTGAGTCAGTTCTAATGAAGTGGATGAACCTTGAATCTATTATACAGAGTGAAGTAAGTCAGAAAGAGAAAGATAAATATTGTATTCTAATGCATATATATGGAATCTAGAAAAATGGTACTGAAGAATTTATTTACAGGGCAGCAATGGAGAAACAGATACAGAGAATAGACTTATGGACATGGGGAGAGGGGAGGAGAGGGTGAGATGTATGGAAAGAGTATCATGGAAACTTACATTACCATATGTAAAATAGACAGCCAACAGGAATTTGCTATATGGCTCAGGAAACTCAAAGAGGGGCTCTGTATCAACCTAGAGGGGTGGGATGGGGACGGAGATAGGAGGGAGGTTCAAAAGGGAGGGGATATATATATATACCTGTGGCTGATTCATGTTGAGGTTTGACACAAAACAACAAAATTCTGTAAAGCAATTATCCTTCAAGTAAAAAATAAATTTTTTAAAAAAGTTAGGCATAGATCCAAACTGAGACCGCTGCCCGTTCTTAAGTAATCTACATCATCAGAAAGAATGCAATCCTCTTATTAGCAAGGCATGAGTCACATATGTATCCTTGGAGCCAGGGGTGAAGTGGGCTATGTCCAAAGCATAAGGCCTGAGTTCTAGGGAGGAGATGGAAAACCTGGGCACTGGTATCTAAAAGAAGGAGAAACAGACACTGGAAGCCAAAACCCACAAGAGTCCACTATAACCATGTAACTAATTACAGTCATATCTGGGAGAAGAACTTGCACTGTGACTCCCAGTTCGGTGTTCTCTCTCATACTATGCAACTCCCCTAGGGGAAGAAACTATAAAAGAGAATCTCAATCACCTTTAAGCCTTGAATTATCTGAAGCTTAAAATGCTTTGCTTTGCTTTTTAAAAGCTATTTTCATGAAAAGACAGCTTCACAAAACTCTCCAAGAAACACTTCTGCTTCATATGGAGGGTTTTGGCATCACTTTTCAAGATGACTTTGGCCTTATGATCTACTTCGCATCTATACCTGGCAAGACTAGCCATATAAAATAGAAAGTAACCTATAAGGTTGAATACTTGGGGAATCAAAAGGGTCCCAACTCAGACCTCTACCTCAATACTTGTTAATATGTTTAAAAAAATTCTACCACCAGATTCAACCAGATTTGGAAGGCCTATCAGGTTACCAGTTTTCCTAGAAAAATATAGACATCCTATGAAGTAAAACACCTTTAATTTACTCACTCAATCAACATTTAATGAATGTGAAGCAAAGAGCTAGGCATTTGGGTACTAGAATGAGCAAAGAAAGTAGTTTGGGAGGCAGACGACTAACGTGGCCATAACACTGTGACAGTGCTACGACAGGCCTCTTATAAAGTGATCTGGAGCAGAGCACAGTGGCACTTCACAAGAGAATTAAGTGACAGCCAGTGGACAGCAAGGCTCAGAGAAGGGAGGAGGCACACAGAAAAATGACGCCACGGGAAAGGAAGACAGAAGGAAGCCAAAGGTGAACTTTGCCTTCCAAAGGTTGGTACTAGAACCTGAAAACTGGGGAGGAGGAAGAAGAGGAAAGCAAAATTCAACTAATCATTAATTAACAGATGTGACAACTAAGGATTCCCAACAGGTAATATGGAAGACATAAAAATGAACGAGACAAGATCCTCATCTTAAGAAACTGTCAATACACCTGGAAGAGTTAGACAGGCACAAATCACATAATAAAAGATAGACAACGATAAGTGTAATAAAATTAAATAGATAAGCTGCTATGGAGTTTCAGATGAAAAAGAGAGAGAGAGAAACAGAGAATATTGGGTAAAGAAGAACCTAAGAAAGATTCAGGAAGGCTGTGTGAATATGTAGGTAAGGAAGTTGGGAGAGTGAGGTTGAAAGTCAGGCCCAGAAGAAAGGTTATATGAGACTTTCAGCCCTCGTTTGATTAATCCACCATTCACATCTTTGACCAATCTAATAAGGATAGACCATCACAGTTCAGTGCCCTGGCACTGTGAGGACCACAAAATAAGCTCCTCAGGCAATCAACAGGAAAAGGAAAAGTACGCAGCTGAAAACAGGATGACAGAATACTTTTAAAACATGAGCTTTCTATTTTACCTTTCAGAGTCTTATTTTCCTGACCATAAAATATGGATAAATCACCCTACCTACATAAAGTTGTTGAAAGATAAAGTAAAGTAACATATTATAGTACCTAGAACTAGCCTGGTATATAAGAGACTTTTTTTCTCCCCTTCTGTATTAGTTTCCTAAGGCTGCTGTAACAAATTAGCACAAACATAATGGCTGAAAACAAGCAAAATTTATTCTCTCATAGTTCTGGAGGCTAAGCCTAAAGTCAAGGTGATGGCAGGGCTATGTTTCCCCTGAAAGTGGAAAGGGCCCACCAGTTGCTTGCTTCTTGCAGCTTCGAGTGGCTGTCAGCAGCCCTCACTGCTCCCTGGCATGCAGCTGCCTTGCTCCAGTCTCTGCTTCTGTCCTCACAGGCCTTTTCCTCCCTGCTCCTCTCTGTGCTCTCTTCTCCTTAGAGAAGTCATTGACTTTAGAGCCCACCCTAAACTAGGATGATTTCATCTCAAGGTCCTTATCTTCTGCAAAGACTTCATTTCCCAAAAAGGTCACATTCTGAAGTGAAGGCTGGATATGAATTTTAGAGAGACCCTGTTCAATTCACTATACCTTTCCTCTTCAGATCTATTTGAGTCTGAAACATAACATCTTCTATAACTGTCTAGTTCACAGGAAGATAGTACTTTCTCATTGCACTCCCATATATTTCCATGGTATTGAATAACGAATATCTACAAACCCCTTAAAGAAAACTGGGATTTTAAGAAAACCTGAGGCAAGTCGGTATTTTCAACAGAAGTAAAAACTTGGACTCCAGTTCTGTCTACCAGTTAGCAACCATGAGATCTTGGAAAAATTATCTCTCTCTTAAGAGTCAATTTCTTCATCTCTAAATGGGAATATCATAAAATTTCTGGAAGAATTAAATGAAATAATAAATGTGAAAGCACTTGTGAACTCTAAAATTATTAATATACAGATACTAATTATTACAAAAATTACAGTGTTCAATAATTTAACAAAATGTATTTATAAGTGCCAGGTACCATCTTAAATACCATGGGGAAGAGGAGGAAACATCCATAGCTTCAAAGGGCTCTCACTCCAACACTCATACACAAATAAACATTATGTAACAATTTATCACTACATTATTTAGAAACTACTATATACGTTTGTTTGTTTATTTCCCCATGGAAAGAAATGCAAAAAAGCAAAATGGCTGTCTGGGGAGGCTTTACAAATAGCTGTGAAAAGAAGAGAAGCAAAAAGCAAAGGAGAAAAAGAAAGATATAAGCATCTGAATGCAGAGTCCAAAGAATAGCAAGAAGAGATAAGAAAGCCTTCCTCAGTGATCAATGCCAAGAAATAGAGGAAAACAACAGAATGGGAAAGACTAGAGATCTCTTCAAGAAAATTAGAGATACCAAGGGGACATTTCATGCAAAGATGGGCTCGATAAAGGACAGAAATGGTATGGACCTAACAGAAGCAGAAGATATTAAGAAGAGATGGCAAGAATACACAGAAGAACTATACAAAAAAGATCTTCATGACAGATAATCACGATGATGTGATCACTCACCTAGAGCCAGACATCCTGGAATGTGAAATCAAGTGGGCCTTAGAAAGCATGACTACGAACAAAGCTAGTGGAGGTGATGGAATTCCAGTTGAGCGCTTTCAAATCCTGAAAGATGATGCTGTGAAAGTGCTGCACTCAATATGCCAGCAAATTTGGAAAACTCAACAGTGGCCACAGGACTGGAAAAGGTCAGTTTTCATTCCAATCCCAAAGAAAGGCAATGCTAAAGAATGCTCAAACTACTGCACAATTGCACTCATCTCACATGCTAGTAAAGTGATGCTCAAAATTCTCCAGGCCAGGCTTCAGCAATACGTGAACTGTGAACTTCCTGATGTTCAAGCTGGTTTTCGAAAAGGCAGAGGAACCAGAGATCAAATTGCCAACATCCTCTGGATCATGGAAAAAGCAAGAGAGTTCCAGAAAAACATCTATTTCTGCTTTATTGACTATGCCAAAGTCTTTGACTGTGTGGATCACAATAAACTGTGGAAAATTCTGAAAGAGATGGGAATCCCAGACCACCTGACCTGCCTCTTGAGAAACCTGTATGCAGCTCAGGAAGCCACAGTTAGAACTGGACATGGAACAACAGACTGGTTCCAAATAGGAAAAGGAGTACGTCAAAGCTGTATATTGTCACACCGCTTATTTAACTTATATGCAGAGTACATCATGAGAAATGCTGGACTGGAAGAAACACAAGCTGGAATCAAGATTGCCGGGAGAAATATCAATAACCTCAGATATGCAGATGATACCACCCTTATGGCAGAAAGTGAAGAGGAACTAAAAAGCCTCTTGATGAAAGTGAAAGTGGAGAGTGAAAAACTTGGCTTAAAGCTCAACATTCAGCAAATGAAGATCATGGCATCCGGTCCCATCGCTTCATGGGAAATAGATGGGGAAACAGTGGAAACAGTGTCAGACTTTATTTTTTGGGGCTCCAAAATCACTTCAGGTGGTGACTGCAGCCATGAAATTAAAAGACGCTTACTCCTTGGAAGGAAAGTTATGACCAACCTAGATAGCATATTCAAAAGCAGAGACATTACTTTGCCAACAAAGGTCCATCTAGTCAAGGCTATGGTTTTTCCTGTGGTCATGTATGGATGTGAGAGTTGGACTGTGAAGAAGGCTGAGTGCCAAAGAATTGATGCTTTTGAACTGTGGTGTTGGAGAAGACTCTTGAGAGTCCCTTAGTCTTCAAGGAGATCCAACCAGTCCATTCTAAAGGAGATCAGCCCTGGGATTTCTTTGGAGGGAATGATGCTGAAGCTGAAACTCCAGTACTTTGACCACCTCATGCGAAGAGTTGACTCATTGGAAAAGACTCTGATGCTGGGAGGGATTGGGGGCAGGGGGAGAAGGGGACGACAGAGGATGAGATGGCTGGATGGCATCACTGACTTGATGGACGTGGGTCTGGGTGAACTCCATGAGTTGGTGATGGACAGGGAGGCCTGGCGTGCTGCGATTCATGGGGTCGTGAAGCATCCGACATGACTGAGCGACTGAACTGAACTGAACTGATATACGTTTGTTAGAGCACAGAAGACAGTGATCAATGTTAGCCTGAAGGAGGAGGAAACTGAGCTAAGACTTACAGGACAGGTAGGTAGGTTTTAGATAGAGAAGAAGGCCAGATATAATACATCTCAAAGGCTTCCCCAGGTAGCTCAAACAGCAAAGAATCTCCCCGCAATGCGGGAGATGTGGATTCAATCCCTGGGTTGGGAAGATGCCCTGGAGAAGGAAATGGCAACCCACTCCAGTATTCTTGCCTGGAGAATTCCATGGACAGAGGAGCCTGGTGGGCCACAGTCCATGGGGTCGCAAAGAGTCGGACACAACTGACAGACTCACACTTTCACTTTCAAAGGTAGACAGTAAGCCTAGACTTGATGCACAGCGGCAGCTACTGGAGAAACCGGAGTGGAGAGTGCCATGATCAAAGTCGGCTTTTAGGAAAAAAGGCCTGGCAGCATTTGCAATCTAAACTGGCAGGGGAGAGACTAAAGGCAAGGACACTAACTAAAAGGCTGTGGCCCTAATCCAGCACATGTTCATCTTCACTGGTTACTAAAATCGTGACTGGCAGCAAGATCTATCACTTCCAGAAAGCTGCTTACTTCTTAGGCGATAATTCTAAGTCTTTCCCAGGTTTTTTTTTTCCCTATGCTGACCTCACTAAACCAATCATGGACTACATAAGAGCTTCCACTTCACATTTCTCATAATCTCCGGGGAGAAAAAAAGCTCAGAGGACACATGGGCGATTTAATTCAATGTAAAAATCCTCCCTACAGCAACATGGATTGGGGAAGTCATCCACTGCGAGTTACAGCCTCTGCTTAAACACTTCTGTCTAAGAAATGCCCGTTCCACCAAAGCCACTGTCCCTGCAAACAACAGAGGTCAGATACACCAGTTCCTTGACCGAACATGGGGTCTGCCGGGTCCTGGGCAGCTCTTCATCCAGGAAGGTTAGAGTATGCCACTGCTAGAGTTGAAGGAGAAATAACACCATCCTGCCGCTTTTGACAGAGATTCAAGCCATCCCCAGCATACCCAGTAGTGGCTGGCTGCAGGGAGGCAGGTCTGAGTCAGTCTGTCAGGTGATGAAATCCTCGCTCCATCTGCTCTGAGGGAGCTGTCTGCCAAGTTTGGTGCCTGGACACACGAGCTCCCACTCCCACACCCTCCACTTCCTCCCCTGAGAAGGAGAAACAAAATCTGTTTCAAAGCTTCATTTTCTTTTCTTCCCAAAGCTTAGCTCTAAGAAATTACCTTTCAGTTATAAGTCATGGAAGAAAAGAGAGAAACATATATCCCCTAATAACTCCAAATGGGCAAGATGACTATAACATGACATATTAAGCAAAGGCCGCCTGGCATTAGTTCCCTGCTGGGACTTGATTCTCTTCCTTTATTCCTCCATCATTTTCTTTCATCTCCTCCTTTTCTGAAAGAAATATTGGATATATTTTAAAACATGATAAAGTTACTATAAAGTCTACTAATAAAAAGAACACTCATGGATCTATCAGTTGTTTTAAGAAACAGAACTTACCAATATCATTAAAGTTCTATGTCTAACCCTCCTGCCTTACCCTGGCTTCCATCAGAAGTAATCACTATGCAGAATGTCGTGTTTATCATTCTTCTCTCCTGTTCATCAGAACTAGATTAATTTGCCAGTCCAAAGACCTCCTTTCCTACTCTGACATCTACTTTTACTCTTTTCTGTCTGCAGCTACACACTTGCCAGGCAATCCCTCATCAAATTCCAATCATCTTTGGAAGCTGAATCCTCATGAAATCTTAACTCATGGGAATCCAACTGAGAATCTCTGCTGTCAAACACAGACACAAATCTCCCAAATCATCAATCTGTGTCCCAAATCAGCATATTTTATACTTAATTATTCCACACTTTATTGTTATTAACTAAGTATACAATAAGTATTCCAGGCTCCCCCAACACCAGTGCCCACCTGGTTAATGTGGGCATCGCTAGGGACCCAGAGAACCTCACTGAACAGCTTACCTGTCATCCACACTAGAAAACTAACTATTAATACTTAAGGGCAGGAAACCATGTCTTCTTTAAAACTGAGGCTTAAGGGTTAAGGGGAGAAGGCGATGGCACCCCACTCCAGTACTCTTGCCTGGAAAATCCCATGGATGGAGGAGCCTGGTGGGCTGCAGTCCATGGGGTCACGAAGAGTTGCACACGACTGAGCGACTTCACTGTCACTTTTCACTTTCATGCATTGGAGAAGGAAATGGCAACCCACTCCAGTGTTCTTGCCTGGAGAATCCCAGGGACAGGGGAGCCTGGTGGGCTGCCGTCTATGGGGATGCACAGAGTCGGACATGACTGAAGTGACTTAGCAACAGCAAGGGTTAAGGCCTGACCGTTCAGTTCAGTTCAGTCGCTCAGTCCTGTCTGACTCTTTGCAACCCCATGAATCGCAGCACGCCAGGCCTCCCTGTCCATCACCAACTCCCGGAGTTCACTCAGACTCACATCCATCGAGTCGGTGATGCCATCCAGCCATCTCATCCTCTGTCGTCCCCTTCTCCTCCTGCCCCCAATCCCTCCCAGCATCAGAGTCTTTTCCAATGAGTCAACTCTTTGCATGAGGTGGCCAAAGTATTGGAGTTTCAGCTTTAGCATCACTCCTTCCAAAGAACACCCAGGGCTGATCTCCTTTAGAATGGACTGGTTGGATCTCCTTGCAGTCCAAGGGACTCTCAAGAGTCTTCTCCAACACCACAGTTCAAAAGCATCAATTCTTCGGTGCTCAGCTTTCTTCACAGTCCAACTCTCACATCCATTCATGACTGCTGAAAAAACCATAGCCTTGACTAGACGGACCTTTGTTGGCAAAGTAATGTCTCTGCTTTTCAATATGCTATCTAGGTTGGTCATAACTTTTCTTCCAAGGAGTCAGATCAGATCAGATCAGTCGCTCAGTCATGTCCGACTCTTTGCGACCCCATGAATCACAGCATGCCAGGCCTCCCTGTCCATCACCAACTCCCAGAGTTCACTGAGACTCACGTCCATCAAGTCAGTGATGCCATCCAGCCATCTCATTCTCTGTCGTCCCCTTCTCCTCTTGCCCCCAATCCCTCCCAGCATCAGAGTCTTTTCCAAGGAGTAAGCATCTTTTAATTTGGGAAATACAAATAAAAAACACAATGAGATACCACTTTACACACACTAAGATAGCTAGAATAAGAATTTTTAAAAGAACAATAACAATGTTGTTGAGGAGGTGGGAAAAAAATGGAACCATCACACATTACTGATGGGAATGTAAAACAGCACAGCAGCTTTGGAAAACAGTTTGGCAGTCCCTCAAAAAGTTAAACATAGAGTCATTCCTATTCCACTTCTGGGAATACACATAAGAAAAGTGAAAACATGTTCATAACAACTCATACACAAATGTGTATAGCAGCATTATCACAACAGCACAGAAGTGGAAACAACCCAAATATCCATTAACTGATGAATGGGTAAATAAAATGTGGTACATCCATACAACAGAATATTACAGAAAGGAACAGAGGAATAAAATTCTATAAAAAGGAACTAAGTACTACTAAGTGCTATTTACTTAGTTCCTTTTTATGTCCATTCTGCAATGCAGATAAACCTTGAAAACATAATGTTAAGTGAAAGAAGCTAGACATAGAAGAAGAAAAGGTCACACTATTGTGTAATTCTAGACATTTACATAAAATATCCAGAACAGGCAAATTCATAGAGACAAAAAGTAGATAATCAGTTGTCTGGGGCTGGAGGAAGGGAGCAAGGGGAATGGAATGACTGCTAAGGCATACAGGTCATTTTCTTTTTGGAGTGATGAAGACTGTGGAATTAGACAGTGGTGACTGTTATACAATCTCATAAGTACACTAAGGTCAACTAACTGTACACTTTAGAAAGGTGAATTATATGGTATGCAAATTATATCTCGGTTGTTTTCAAGTCCCAGCTACATATCCTATCAATTTCTTGCTCCCTACTCTGCCTCACACTGGATATCCTCTAAACTTATCACTGGTCACAGCAAACCCAAAGTGAGGAAAGTATTAGAACAGCTTATAATTCTTTACTCTCTATATTTTATAAATGCTACTCTTTTGATTAGCCTTTAGTGTTGATTTTCCAAAGCCGTTCCTCTGGCTCTAATGCCTAAACCCTCCTCCCTAAAATTTTTCCATCAAGCTACAAAATTCCTATGACTCTATTAGCACAACCATTCTGCTTTCAGAGTCATGAAATGGAAAAAAAAGAAAAAAACATGAGTTTTGAATTCAGACAAAGATTCAAATCTTCACTTATCACTTTCCAGCTATATACAACTTTGGGGAAATTACTTAACTATCTGCTCATATGCAAAATGTTGGTAAGCCCTCTTTTTAGGTGTAAGCAGTCAATGAGACAATGTACGTAAAGTGCCTGCTCCATGCAACTTTTCAGTCACTGTCAGCTCGCTCCTCCTCATTGTTCTGCAAAATGGATGAAGCTGAAACTGCCCCCAAATGGGCAGATATGTGTCCCAATCTGAAATCTGTCCTCAACCAGGATAGGATTCATATGAGATTTAGGGACATCTCAAGGTCACAAATGAGAAAAAGGGGCGAGTGGGTGAGATGCCCCTCCTACATGTTTAATCAGAAACCTGATTCCCGATCCAATGCAATTCATAGGCTCATTATATCAGGCTCTGAGGCTCTCCAAGCAGGAAGACAGCCGTCTGACAGGAGAATGAAAAGGCATGGTGCTCCAATTACCACAAATGGAATGCATTACAAATAAACATATGTTTCCAGGGACAGAATCAGGAGATCCATTACGGAGAAGAGCTGTGAAGTCTGAGCCACAAGCCTGACTCTAGCTTTTCACATAGGAGGTAAAATGACAATCTTGCCACTTCCACTCTTGATGATGAATGTAAATGGTAAGGACACTAATGAGTTTATTACAGTGTGGAAAGTCGCTGCCCACAAGCACAGCTTCCCCCACCCCTACCCTTTCGTTTTATACAAGTATGACACATATATACCCAGTGCTGCTGCTACTGCTGCTAAGTCACTTCAGTGGTGTCCGACTCTGTGCGACCCCATAGATGGCAGCCCACCAGGCTCCCCTGTCCCTGGGATTCTCCAGGCAAGAATACTGGAGTGGGTTGCCATTTCCTTCTCCAATGCATGAAGGTGAAAAGTGAAAGTGAAGTAGCTCAGTCCCGTCCGACTCTGAGCGACCCCATGGACTGCAGCCTACTGGGCTCCTCCGTCCACGGGATTTTCCAGGCAAGAGGACTGGAGTGGGGTGCCATCGCCTTCTCCGATATAACCAGTACTCCTAGCCAATTAAGAAGAAATTAATGCAGATCAGCAAGGTTGCCTCTAATCAAAGTCACTTCTGAGTATGTGAGCATCATCATTGCCATAGCTACCATGCAAAACCACTGCTGTGTGGATCAGGGGTCCTGAGACTAAAGGAGCCCCAGATTAATGAACAGTGCTAATTTAAGTGACATCCACACTTCATTAGTCCTCAAATGTTCAAGTCCCTTCACCAAGAGGTCTCGTCACCTGGCTTTCCTCCTTCTTTCTCTTTCCATCATATACAACCACTACACCAAGAACACAACACTTCTAAAAGAGCAGTGTTTTTCCATGCCTTCCTGCCTCATTTCTCTGCCTGAAATGGCTTCTCTCTCCAGTCTCCTAATCCACCTAGAGAAGCTCTACTCTTCCTTTAAGTCCAGCTCAGATGCCTCCTCTTTGATTAATCCTTCCACAACCTACCACCCTGGGCAAAACTCATTATATCTGCCCCACTCCCTTACAGTGGTCAGAGAAGAGCATGAAGGCTTGTATGTGTGTGTGTTTGTGTATGTAAAGGGTGAAAATTTTGCTCGTTTCAGTTTTGCCACTTATAATCTTTCATAAGGTTTTCACAAAGTGATACACTGACTTAATAGATATCATCTAGTCTGGTGGATTTCAAGCATGTACTTTCATACAATCTTCCACCTTACCTAAAATCTCAGGAGGAAGCTCAATATATACACAACAAAAGTAAAACCAGAGCTGCTCTTTTTAATCACATACAGAGAAGTCTAAGTATCTTCTGCTTGAGTCTTTCCGCAGTAAGCCCTGAGGATGACCCATGTAACCACCAACCACAATCCAATCTCCTTTCTAATGAATTAGGAAACCTGGATCAAGAGCAGGTGACATTCAAGAGCATACAATTTAGTATTAGGGTCAGTATTAGTATTTAGTAGTTGGTACTTTGTACTATATCTCCTGCCTTCTAGCTCTTTCTATTATATGTCATGTCCATCTTCCTAGTCTTGGGAGGGGAAAGCTACATGAAGAAAACTGGTGAGAGAGAGAAGTAAGAGGCTTGGCTAGCATTAAAAATTCCATGGGAGCTTCTTCCGTCATCCTGCTAGCTGGAGGACGTGTCAGAATAATAACTACCCTGAGACAGTCTTAATGACTGGCTGCTAAGAGCTTCAGTGGGGAAGCAGAGAGGGCACAAGGCAGGGGGGTGCCTGGTTGGGAGGCTGCTGTTCACAGGGTCAGCTAAGTCTAAGTCTCAGAAGGGGACTATGTATATGAGGGGACTTTGGGGTCATCAGCAAGAGCCCCCTTTTGCACCAAAAAACCGAAAACGCCTCGCTGACAAACTGCAGTTTTATGTGATGTGACTGTTTGGATTCAAGCAGATCTAGGTTGGATTCTGGAAGTAATTATGAGCTGCCTGACCTGTGAGTCTGTTTTCTGGCCTGAAACATCAATGCAATAACACTGAGCTCACAGTGTACATGCGAATTATCTTGATTAAACGAGACAATGTAAGTAAAAGCACTGAGGCAGTATCTGGTATGAGGCAGGCCCTCAACAACCAGCACACTTGGCTCTCTGTACCTGAGATACTGCATCCACAGATTCAACCAACTGGGGTTCAAAAATATTTGGGAAAAAAATTCCAGAAAGTTCCCCCAAAAAAGCAAAATTTGAATTTGCCATGCAACAGCTATATACATAGCATTTACATTATATTGGACTTCCCTGGTAGCTCAGATGGCAAAGAATCTGCCTGCAATGCAGGAGACCCAGGTTCAATCTCTGGGTTGGGAAGATCCTCTGGAGAACAGCATGGCAACCCACTCCAGTATTCAAGGTATTGTAAGTAATCTAGAGATGATTTAAGGTATACAAGAGGATGGGCATAGTTTGTACGGAAAATACTGCACCATTATTATACAAGGGACTTGAGTATTCATAGATGTGTGGGGAAGGGGTTCTGGAACCAATCCCCTGAGGATGCGAAGGGAGGACTGCAGTCGCTTTCTTCCTTTATGCTAGACTCAGCCCTCTCTGTTCAAGTTTCTTATAATTTAAGAGCCTCTGACATTTAAAATACTACGTGCATGAGTGTTAAGTCGCTTCAGTCATGTCCAACTCCCTGCGACCCCATGGACTTTAACCCACCAGGCTCCTTTGTCCATGGGATTCTCCAGGCAAGAACACTGGAGTGAGTTGCCAAGCCCTCCTCCACTATATCTTCCTGACCCCAGAATTGAACCCACGTCTCTTACATCTCTTACACTCTCAGGCAGGTTCTTTACCACTAGCACCACCTGGGAAACCCCTTAAAATATTACAATGCTGAGTTATTATGGACTGAATGTTTGTTTCCCTTGCCACGATCCCTATGTTGAAGCCCCAATCCCCAGTGTGATGGTATTTGGAAGTGGGGCGTTTGGGGGGTAATTAGGTTTAGATGAATTTATAAGAGTGGAGACTCTGTGATAGAATTGGTGCCCTCATAAGGAGTTGATGAGATCAGAGCTGTCTCTCCACCATGTGAAGGTAAAGCAAGCAGGTGGCATCAACAAGCCAAGAAGAGGACTTTCAACAGAACTTGATCATGCTGGCAACCTGATCTGGGACTTCTAGCCTCACAACTGTGAGAAAGAAATAACTGCTCATTAAACCAGCCTATGGTATGTATTGCAGCATCCCAAGCTGACCAAGACACAGGAACTGGTGAGGGACTCTGACATACTGCTAAAAGCAGTGTAAACCAGTAAACTCTGTAAAATGCTAAACTATTTGGTAGTATCTACTAAAGCTGAACTTGCATATGCCCTATAATCCAGCAGATTATGCTTGTGGGTAGGAAACAAGAGCTTACATTTATCAGAAGACATGCAAAGGAATTTCTCATAGCAATGTGATTCATAACTTGAATAAATTCATTATTCAGCCTCAAACTGGGAACAACTTATGTGTCCATCAATAGCAGAATGGATAAATAAATTGTGATATATTCATACAATGAAACACAAATGAGCACTGAAAGAGAATGAACTAATGTTCCATACCAGAAAACAGAAAAATCTCAAAAACATAATGTTAAACAAAAGAAGCCAGACAAAAAAGAGTTAGTACCACTTGATTCTGTTTATAGAAATCTCAAAACCAGGCAACATTAACTTATACTAAAGGAAGCCAAAATAGTGGTTACCTGTTGGGGAGGGAGAAGTAATGACTGAAGGGGTTATAGAGGCTTGAAAGTGAAAGTGTTAGTCGCTCAGTCATGTCTGACTCTTTGTGACCCTGTGGACTGTAGCCCGCCAGGCTCCTCTGTCCATGGAATTCTCCAGGCAAGAATACTGGAGTGGGTTACCATTCCCTTCTCCAGGGCATCTTCCCAATCCAGGGATTGAACTCTCGCACTGCAGGCAGATTCTTTTCTGTCTAAGCCGGGACTGGGGCTTATAGAGGCTTAGAGGGTGCTGGTTATGTTGTGTATCTTAACTTGGCTCAGACTTTATACTTTGTAAAAACTCATTGAACTATTATTATTCATGCACTTTTATACTTCAATTTTTAAAAAAGTTTACAGGGAAACAAACCTCTGGGAGAGATAACAGGTGGAAGGTCATAACATCCCAGAGTTCCTTCAGCTTGGGACCACACTCTCTGACATCCTGTATTGACCCCTTCTTTTCCACTACCATAGTCCTGTTAGAAGCCTTCAGTGTCTCACCAATGGACAGCCAAAGCATGCACTAAGTTGGTATCCAGCCCTGTCCAAGTTCTTCCTCCTCCCCATTTTCTACACCATCCCCAGATAAATGGGCTTCCCAGGCGGCACAGCAGTAAAGAATCTGTGTGCTAACGCAGGACACGCAAGAGATGTTGGTTTGATCCCTGGGCTGGGAAGATCTCCTGGAGTAGGAATTGGCAACTCACTCCAGTATTTTTGCCTGGAAAATCCTATGGACAGAGGAGCCTGGCAGGCTACAGTCCATGGGGCCACAGAATCAGACATGACTGAGCAACTAAGCAGGCATCCCAGATAAACCTTCCTAAGCACAGCACTGATTGAATTACTCTCCTGTTTCAAAACTTTCACTGTTCTCTACCGACCATGTCTAAGCTTTGTATTCAAGGTCCTCCTTGCTGGATCCTAATCTACTAATCCAGAATCGGCTCATGATTCCTCCACACCTTAACCCGCTGCCTCAATCAAATCACTTACCGCCTCTGAACACAGCCATGCTCAGGTTGTTTTATCCTCCCCTTTTGCTATGCTTCGTGCTCTCAGAAAAGGACTTGGGCAGAGAGAAACTAATCATTTGGTCAAAAGCATTTGACAAAAAGCTTAACAAAGTCTATTCAGTCCCTAAAGTTACCCAACCCCATCCTCCATTCTTTCTCACTATTATAATGGGGTGGGGTGGTGGGGGAATAATACTTTAGAAACTTCCATTTTATCTTCAAATGATAAAGACTGACTGTAAAATATGAAGATGAAATCTAGCTCCTGGCACAAAAATAAAAGTAACTTTATCCCTCTACTCCTTGGTTTCCTACATGATGGTGATGACAACAATGATTTTTTTATTCACATAGCACGTCAGAGTTTACAAAGCACTTTTATAACTTACTTTATTTAAATAAAGTTGCACAAAAAACCTGGAAAGTAAATATCCTCATCTGCATTTATACATATGGACACCAAAGTTCAGGTTATCACTAACGTTACCTTCCTATCCTCACATTCCTGGGATTCTCTACAATAAATGAGGTTTATTCCTGACAACCACCTACCACTCTTCTCAGCATCTCTCTCACTCCCTCTCCACATGTGCATCACTGATTATCCATTTTTCATTCCACCTCTACAGAGTGTTGCTCTCTTGTATTGTGGTTATAATCTCCAATACGTTCCTGAGACCACCACACTCATCCTCCTATAGGTATTCATAAATTCCTAGAGGCATCCAAGATTAGAAAGTCTTTGAGATCCAAAGAATGAATTTTAAATGGTAAAGATGTGAGAATGATATTGAGAAGGAGACTATCCCAGGAAATTCATATTCCTTCAACAATTTTTTTTTTTTTTTTTTTTGAGGCCTCGTATTGGCCAGGCTGCTAAATGCTGAGGCAAAGAATAAAACATGACTCTTGCCTTGAAGGAGCTCACAGTCCATTGTAGACCCCACAGGTGTCAGGTCTACACCAAGTACTGATTCTAGCTCAAAGAATCTGACTCTTAATGCTACAACCACAGAAGTTTTTTGTCAAATTAGAGCAAATCCCCA
The DNA here is from genome assembly GCF_019923935.1 of Bubalus bubalis. NCBI lineage: Eukaryota > Metazoa > Chordata > Mammalia > Artiodactyla > Bovidae > Bubalus > Bubalus bubalis. Next base: position 56,928,494 of record NC_059177.1, read on the forward strand.
GCAGACATTCTACCACTGTCATCCATTCCTCTTCATTGACAATGAATGTCCCATTCAAAATCAAACCATCAAGTTAGCAAATCAACCAGTAAAATGCCAAGAATCCCAGAGCAATTGTCTCACATATTTATCAACAAACATTAGGGGAAACATTCAACTCATCTGTACTCATAGAAATATTTGATAAAATATTCAAATACTGCTTGTATATCTATTAACACTTAAAAGCGTAATACTGTGTGCAGAAAAGTGAGGTGAATATAGTTGATGGACTGCAAACTGGAAAAACCTTTTATAGGAAACAATATGGCAATATCTACCAAAAGCTACATATATCATCATAATCTTTTTTTTTTAGCAACACTCACAAGGCATAGCCCCAGGCTCCCAGGGGCATTCAAAGTGTCAGTGATCAGTGTGTCCTGCAATTCGCATTAATTCTGGCAACTAGCTGTGTTTTACATTGAGATTTGAGCCAAGAGATCCAATGCTGAGTCGTATTATAATATTCAATCAAATAGTTAATTTCCTGAAAAATGAAAATGCCTGTGGTATTACTATGTAATAATGTTGAAAAATTGGAAGTCAACACAGTTCTCTAATAGAAACATAACTGAGAAATTTATGATACAACAGTTCTTAAAATATATATAATTATTAAGACTATGTAACCATATATAAAAATTATTTATAAGTAGAAAAACAAAATATGAAATTACAGCTAAATAACAATCACAATTCTATAAAAATATGCTTGTATTTAGACAAATATTGGAAGAGAATATAAAAATGTAACAGCTGCTCTATTGCTATGGTGAAATTATGATAGAAACATGTTCTATTTAAAACTTTGCTTAATCATGTTGATATGCATACTTTATTAACACTGCTTGTTTAATTGACTACTTTCCCAAATAAACTATAAGCTTTATGAAGACAGGACAATGTCACTTGTGTTCAGCATTATAGCACTAGTTCCTTATTTCATGAAAGAATTAATGAGATAAACGGGAAACCTCAAACTAATCCCCAAGAAGGGGTGAAGAAGTGGGTAATTAAAAACGAAACAAGGTGGAATTCCATGGTGATCCCGTGGTTTGGGCTTCATGCTTTCACCGTGGAGAGTTTCTGGGAAATCTAAGATCCCAAAAGCACAAGGCCAAAACCAAACAAACAGAAGGGTGGTCTCTATGCCTGTTTTTAAGCTCTAACTATGGGGAAAACCAAATAATCTCACTGAAGAATCTCTGGAAAGCCTCTCTTCCCTCAAGGCCACTGCCAAGACCTTTGCTGTTGAAGGGTCTAGAGAAAGGCACAGGGTTCTGCTAAGTGGACACAGAAGCAGGATGCTTCGCACATTCGGGGAAAAGGCAGAGTCAGAAGGGACAGGAGCTTCATATTCTTTGCCTCCAAACTCGCTGCTCTTGACTCGCAGAACTTTACACATGACTCCAGCTGGAACTGAGGTGAGGAAGAGTGGGTGTAGCTCTGGCTAAGAAATAAATTTCCAGATACAAAAGGAAAATAAGAAGCTTTAAAGGAATTGAGCTCTGGAGTGAACATTCTCTTTCCTGACAACTTAAAAGCAGTCTGAAATATACCAGAGGCACCAGAAGGACTCTAAGTCATCAGAGTATTATAAGCATTAACAAAAAACACGTAGGGAAAGGAGACAATCTTTAAGTTATTTTTCAACCAACCTACGCAGCACCTGTCACAGACCATACAGGCTCTTTTCAGCTTAGGCAATCTTTCATCCGTCCTTGGTGCTTTGAAGCAAGAGCATCGTAACTGACTAATGCAGAGCTCAGAAAGTTTAGCTGCGTGGAGAAAGGGACACTGAGCAAGGAGAGAAGGGTGCGGAGAAAGAAGAATCTAGATTTTAGATACAGCTCTACTTGTTTCATGTTATAACTTTAAATAAACCACACTCTCTCTGAGCATTGGTTTCCTAATCAAAATAGGCAACCATATCAACTTACCTCACAAGGTTAAGGTGACAATTAAATGAGACGATATATGCAAGTTGACGTATGTAATACGTTATACATTTTTACTTAAACATAGGCCTTATTACAGAATCACAAATGCTACAATTTCCTTCCAGGGTGAAAGTTAAGGTCAGTGCATTTTTCAGCCTGATCTGACTGTATAAGTCATCCAGGGGCTACAGGAAAATTGATCTCACCCCTCTTTGCCAAGTCATGATAATTTTTTCTTTTAAGAAGTAGACTTGCCATGTGAGTGGGTGGCAATAAAGTATGATTCTCGTTTTCCTCCTATCTTAATGTTAAAATTGCACTGTTCATTACTTAGGGTTACAGAAGATTTTTCTATTTTCCAGATCCTTCTAGGAAAATGCAAAAACCTGTAAAAAGGGATTGTCAATAACCACTAACAACTCATATTGAACAAAGATTAATTCAGCCTGCTGAAAATGAAAAGCTCAGAAATAAGGAAGCCAACAACAACTTGGCCAGGAATCTCTGGATTTCAAAGAAGTTCCTATCAGCAACCACCATTGTCTTCAACCTCCAAAATGTGTTGGTCGCTCAGTCATGTCCTACTCTTTGTGACCCATGGACTGTAGCCTGCCAGGCTCCTCTGCCCATATGGGATTCTCCAAGCAAGACTAGAGTGGGTTGCCATGCCCTCCTCCAGGGGATCTTCCCGACCCAGGGATTGAACCTGGGTCTCCTGCATTGCAGGCAGATTCTTTACCATCTAAGCCACCAGGGAAGCCCCAAATTTCCCCCCAATTTCCATATGTCAGCATCTAAACATCTCTCAGACTATCTTCTTACTGAAAAACAATACCTCATTCCCAAATTTGTTTTAGAAAATATGTTCACCACTGGAATGGGTCCTAGGCCACAGGAGGCCATGGACAAAGAATGAAAGGCATCAGTGGAGGGGGAAGGTGCAGAAACGTGGAGAAACAGAATTAACCGTTTCCACAGTTCCCACTAGAATCAGCAGCCCTGACACTTGCGAAAAAACTATTTTTCCCCTAAATTCTTACTCCTAATTAAATAGAAAAATTGCCCACGACAATACTTGTGTGTGTGTGCTCAGTCACTCAGTCATGTTCAACTGTTTCCACACCCATGGACGGTAATTCACCAGGCTCCTCTGTCCATGGGATTCTCCAGGCAAGAATGCTGGAGTGGGTTGCTGTTTCCTTCTCTAGGGGATCTTCCTGACCCAGGGATCAAACCTATGTCTCGTGTGCCTCCTGCACTGGCAGGTGGATTCTTTACCACTTGGCCACCTGGGAATCCCATGACAATACTTAGAAGGAAATTAAGTGTGGAATTCTTCCTCATATCTACTCTTAGTCCCACCTGTTGCTACAGTTTCAATATGTATATATTTAAATCTGTTGTGGATGTTACTGTTTGAAATCTGTCCACAGGACAATCCTATGAAGAAAGCAGAGCAGGTTTTATGACTCCAGTTTTAAGGATGAGGAAACTGACAGTCAGAGAATAGCAGCTTGCTATGGCTAAATTAAACCCAGACCTTCTGACTACAAATCTCCAAAGCTGTTCAGAACATCATGGTGCTTCTTGAGGTCTTTTGGCTCCAACCTCACCAGAGAAGATAAATACCAGCCCCAACCTTTCTGTGACCATCTTTAATGGCACTGTTCACTGGTTTTTCCTGTCAAATATATACAAATATATATACATTCAGGAAATGAACTATTTGATTGAATATTATAATACGACTCAGCATTGGATCTCTTGGCTCAAATCTCAATGTAAAACACAGCTAGTTGCCAGAATTAATGCGAATTGCAGGACACACTGATCACTGACACTTTGAATGCCCCTGGGAGCCTGGGGCTATGCCTTGTGAGTGTTGCTAAAAAAAAAAGATTATGATGATACATGTAGCTTTTGGTAGATATTGCCATATTGTTTCCTATAAAAGGTTTTTCCAGTTTGCAGTCCATCAACTATATTCACCTCACTTTTCTGCACACAGTATTACGCTTTTAAGTGTTAATAGATATACAAGCAGTATACAATCACAGTTTCTGCAAGAGAACCCCAAGGTAGCACTAAAGGGAAATCATTAATCTAAATACTCATGGCAAACAAAGTTTAACAAATGGCTGGAATAACTAATAATATTGTTCACTTAAATCAAGTTTCTAACTAAATTAGTTAACCAGCTAGCTCTATGGCACCTGCAGGAAATCCAGGAAGCCCACAGAAAAATACACAAGATCCAAAGACAGAGACCTGGGTGGTAGTCCTGACTGTACCACTTCCTGGCTATTTGACTTTGGGTAACCTTCCCACCTTAATTCCTTCATAGGTAAATTAAAATAACATTAATTACTGCCCCACAAATACTACCATGCACACATGCTAAGTTGCCTCTCTTGTGTCCGACCAGCTCTCTGCAACCCCAAGGATGCTAACCCACCAGGCTCCTCTGTCCATGGGATTCACCACGCAAGAATACTGGAGTAGGTAGCCATGCCCTCCTCCAGGGGATCTTCCTGACCCAGGGATCAAACCTGTGTCTCTTACGTCTCCTGCATTGACAGGTGAGTTCTTTCCACTAGTGCTGTCTGGGAAGCCCAAAGACTACTGTATGGAGAATTAAATGAGACAATGAATGTGACAGTCCTTAAAGTATCATTTCTACAACTGAGCCATCTCAAAAACAACTTACCCCAAGACTGTTTCAAAACATTAGTAATCAGTGTTTTCTCAACTATGTGCAACAAACTACTCCAACCAAAATGAAGGAATATTCATTTAGGTTTGTCCTATTTTTCAAAATTATTTTTAGTATCACAGAAACCTGTCTACAAATGATCTTACTTGACTCGAAGGCTCCTATAAATACTCATATGTAAGCTGCTGCCTCAAAGCTGCTATGAAAATCTGCTTGTCAGGATGGAACATTTATTGAACATTTCCCAGGTCCTAGTCACATTAAGCATTTTTGAGAGTTTATGTCAACTGATTCTCATAAGAACGCTTTGAAATATAATTTCCTCTTTATAGTTGAAGAAACTGAAGTTCAAAGAGAACAAGACCTTGCTCAACATAAAACACATGTCTGTGACACTGAGGAAAAGAAACACCAACGTGTTCGATGCCAAGGAGAAATTTGGAACATTGTTATCTAGTGATTACAGAACATAGTCTAAAGAGTTGAACTGCTGCTGCTGCTGCTAAGTCGCTTCAGTTGTGTCCGACTCTGTGCGACCCCATAGATGGCAGCCCACCAGGCTCCCCCGTCCCTGGGATTCTCCAGGCAAGAACACTGGAGTGGGTTGCCATTTCCTTCTCCAATGCATGAAAGTGAAAAGTGAAAGCGAAGTCGCTCAGTTGTGTCCGACTCTTAGCAAACTTATGGACTGCAGCCCACCAGGCTCCTCCGTCCATGGGATTTTCCAGGCTAGAGTACTGGAGTGGGGTGCCACTGCCTTCTCTGAAGAGTTGAACTACCTGGGTTCAAATCTCAAATTCACTATGAGTTTCCTCATTTGTAAAATTAGGTTAACAACAGTAATCTGTTTCATAACTTAGTAAATGAGTTAATACATTTACTTAGAACACCTTGAGATTTCCCTGGTGGTCCAGAGGTTAAGATTCTGTGCTCCCAATGCAGTGGGCACGGGTTCAATGCCTGGTTGGGAAACTAAGATCCTGCGTGACCCACAGTGCAATCAGAAATAATAAATAAAGAGCAGATGTGCATATGCTGCTGCTGTTTAGTCACTAAGTCATGTCTGACTCTTTGCAACCCCACAGATTGTAGCCCACCAGGCTCCTCTGTACATGGGATTTCCCAGGCAAGAATACTGGAGTGGGGTGTCATTTCCTTCTCCAGGAGATCTTCCCAACCCAGGGATCGAACCCCCATCTCCTGCATTGGCAGGGGATTCTTTACCACTGAGCCACCTGGGAAGCCCCATATGTACACACACACACATATAACACCACCTGGAAAGCCCAAATACTACTGTATGGAACATTAAATGAGACATGGATGTGACAGTCCTCTAAGTATAAAGTGTCTCTACAAATAAGCCATCTCAAAAATAACTTTCTGTATAAAAGAACCCCTATCACATTGTATACCCAATACATTAGATATTATTGTTATCATTTCTCCTGTCATCATTTCACCCTGCTTATCCAAACCTCCCTTCCTCTTTTCCCTGTCCTGAAACATATATGCTGACTAGCCAGAAGTTCTCTTACACACATTTTACGCATTACTGCTGTTGTAATTTTGCTTTCTCTTCCTTTTAACTATAACGCCTCTCTCCTTCCTTATGAATACAAATCTCACTCAGCCTTCAAAGCCTAGGTCAGACCTAGCCCTTCTGTGACATATTTTGTGACTTTACCAGCCCACAGTGATTTCTTCCTTCTCTGAACAACTCTTTATACCATCAAACAATCTCACCTTTAGAAATCAAATTTCTAAAGGACTCTGAAGATAAATGATTTAGCTCTAATCCCTAATTTCTGAAATAGAAAAGGAGGCTTCAACAGTTAAACTGCCTGTGGTGAAACAAAAAGTTACATGGCAGAGGAGAGATGTGAATCCAGATATTTTAAATGTTTGCAATGATCTTTCCACTATACAATGCTAATTTTGTCTTCCCTAAGATTCTGTACAAGTTCTCAAAAGTGAAAGCATGCATTATATAATTTATCTAATTCCAAGTTTTCACTTATTTTGTAGTCTTCATGGAAACTAACAAACTGGAGTTATTAGCTCTTCGCTAATTGATTAGCAGATCAATCTTTCATTGCTGTCCTTTTCCTCAGGAATTAAAATGTTAGTAAACCTAGGACTCTACAGAACTTAAATTCTCATCATCAGCTATGCCTCAGGATGTGATAGGACTGAAGAGGGAATTATATCCATAGGTGTCCCAAGAGGCACATCACAGGGTCCGACGACAGAAGATTCATTCTATATCACTAAAACTTGGAGGTATAAAATAAAACACAGTCTTAAGCTGTGTTATTATTAATATTAGGGCCCCTCCAAGGATTCAAGTCCACAATAGAGAGAGGGGATTTCCAGTTTACTCCCACAAAGCCCAAGCCTCCTTTTGTAGATTAAATCAGGCTCAAGTTACTTCATAAAGTTGTTAGGTCCCCTAAACAAGAACTAGATACACACAATGTCCTGGAAAGGGATTAAAGCTGGGCTTGGGAGGAGTAGAATGGAAGAAAGGTCTTAGACAGAAAGAAAGAAAAAAGAAAGGCATCTTCATGCCCAGGCTGAGAGAGCAGAAGAGGCAGAGAGCACAATAGCTATTCTCCAGAAGGGAAGGAAGAGCAAGCATGGGGTGTTCATGCGCATCAAAAAACAACGAGCTGGAGAGCTGAATAGCTATTTAATATTTGGCAAGCAACTACTTTTATGAGCCTGTTTGTTCATCATCATGAAGATAAAATGAGACAATGGGTATGAATATGTTGTGCAAACTGTGCAACACAGTGCACCCAGCAGGGATCAAGAAATAAATGCAGTTAGCCAACACTTCAACATATGTATTCAAATGTTCTTCTATATATCAGGGAGAGAGAAATTCAACCACAAGTCCCCACTATTGAGGAGGAAACATACACAGTGGGCATTACAGGATCAACCCCTTTTTGGGGGGGTGGGATTTCAACATTCAGAAAACTAAGATCATGGTATCTGGTCCCATCACTTCATGGGAAATAGACGGGGAAACAGTGGAAACAGTGTCAGACTTTATTTTGGGGGGCTCCAAAATCACTGCAGATGGTGACTGCAGCCATGAAATTAAAAGACGCTTACTCCTTGGAAGGAAAGTTATGACCAACCTGGATAGCATATTCAAAAGTAGAGACATTACTTTGCCAACAAAAGTCTGTCTAGTCAAGGCTATGGTTTTTCCAGTGGCCATGTATGGATGTGAGAGTTGGACTGTGAAGAAGGCTGAGTGCCGAAGAATGGATGCTTTTGAACTGTGGTGTTGGAGAAGACTCTTGAGAGTCCCTTGGTCTGCAAGGAGATCCAAACAGTCCATTCTAAAGGAGATCAGTCCTGGGTGTTCTTTGGAAGGAGTGATGCTAAAGCTGAAACCCCAGTACTTTGGCCACCTCATGCGAAGAGTTGACTCATTGGAAAAGACTCTGATGCTGGGAGGGATTGGGGGCAGGGGGAGAAGGGGACAACAGAGGATGAGATGGCTGGATGGCATCACCAACTCGATGGACGTGAGTTTGAGTGAACTCCGGGAGTTGGTGATGGACAGGGAGGCCTGGCATGCTGCGATTCATGGGGTCGCAAAGAGTCGGACACGACTGAGCGACTGAACCAAACTGAACCACATGGTAGCAATGCTGTAAGAAAGGGGTACTGAAAGGGGAGTACTTAAAGATGAGCTTTTCATCCAAGGACATGTGAGCCATATACTGACCTATGCCTCCTCTTTCAAAAGTTTGCAAGCATTACCACATAGAACAAATCATAGAGCCAAAGTCTTTGAAAGGAAAATGCACAAAAATGATAACATGGAACTAACGCAGCACTGTAAAGGATCTTGGAGAATGTCTGTGTCCATGTTCTCATTTGACAGGGTTTAGAGAATCAAACTCCAAAGATGCAAAGTGGTTTAACTAAGAATACACAGTGGCACGTTTTAAAATAACTTTTTACTTATGTCTTTACTGGCTGTGCGGGGTCTTTGTTGGTGCTTGGGCTTTTCTCTAGTTGCACTGAGTGGGGGGCTACTCTCTAGTTGCGGTGCACAGGATTCTCACTGTGGTGCTTCTCTTGCTGCTGAGCACAGGCCCTAGGACTTCAGTAGTTGTGGTTTCCGGGTTCTAGAGCAGAGCCTCAGTGCTGCTTAGTCACTCAGTCGTGTCTGACTCTTAGCAACTCCAAGGACTGTAGCCTGCCAGGCTCCTCTGTCCATGGGATTTCCCAGGCAAAAATACTGGAGTTGGGTGCCATTTCCTTCTCCATCAGGCTCGACAGTGGCACATTTTTAACGAGTAGTGGTACAAACACCTCTAACCACAACATTATTCTTCTGTGTTCCTACAGTATCTTATCCATACTAATTACCATGCTATACTAAAATCCTACTTAAATGTCTGTCCTCTCCCCTTCTGGACTGGAAGATCTCAGTGGACAAGGCCTATGCCCAACTTAATCTTATATTCCCAGCACCTGGCTTGTGTTTAAACACTCAAGTGAACTGAACATATCCCAGTTAACTCTTTTGTAAATTTGAGGGGAAGGTATGAGATTCTGGGAAACTTGCTATTTTGGCCTCCATTCCGAACTTGGGTACAGAAAGACAGTAAACAGTCTTAGGCAGACAAGGACACTAAGGTAAAAATGCGTCCCTGGGAGCAAGGTCATCCTAATACTACAGTCCTACTAACTTTATTATACTGTTGGAGTTTGATGAGTAGGCTCTAAGAGTCTCCTTCAATCATTTTACAATGACCTTTGCTGAAACAACAATAACACAAATGAGATAGTGAAATTATTGGTGGAGATACAGTGCAATATTATGCTCAAGTGGTTCTTTTTGAAGCATTCACAACTCCACAATAACTCCTTAAAAGAAGAAGACACAACAGAATTTTCACAGAGTAAAAGGGTTAAATTTAAGGAATCTACTGATAGAGTAATTAAAGAGTGAGAAGATGAGAATTCTGGTCTCCATTCTCCCACTAACCTCTTATTTGACCTTGGGCAAACCATTCCATTTCTCTGGGCTTAGAAGAAAGACTTAGAAGTTCTAGATCCTAGTTCTCAGTAAACTTGAACAAGCCACTTTGCCTCTTCAGATCCACATTTCCCTCATTTATAAAATAATCTGGATGATATAACAGCTCTAAAAACTTAGGATTCTAAGCTATAGGCTACTGTTGCTATGAACAATAAAATTCTATGGAATCAGTATGTTTGTATTAGAAACAGGACATATCGATAAAACATTTGGCAGAGAGAAGCCTCAGACCTCACTTGAGCTTCCCACCCCAAGTTTCAATTCAAATATTTCTCTAGAATTACACACAAGCACTGGTCCAGGCTACTGTACTTTGAATTCCCCTATTCTTAATGAAATGCCCAAAGACCGACCAGAGAAGAATGGAAACACGTGCTTCCCAGATCACACATCAAGCTGGTCTCATGGTGGTCTCCCTCTTTTCTACTGGTGCTCTTTGCTTATGCCATCCACTGTCTGGACTGAGCCAACTTGTCTCTTTTGATTTAAATCCTTTGAAGCTCAGTTCAAATCTCACTATTTCCATTCTAGCCCACATCCATCTCTCCCTCTTTCAAACATCCACAATACAATACACCGTTGTGGTGGAAATTAAATGACATTTGTAAAGAACGTGGCACCACACATGACATACAGCAGTGGCTCAAAAAAGGATCGGAGTTGGCGCTCCACCACACCTTTAGCACTAATCACATAACCTTTAATTCAGTGCTTGTGAATCACCTGGAGGTCTTATTCAAATGCAAATTACGATTCTGTAGGCGTCAAGTGGGACCTGATAATCTGTAGTTCAAAAAGCTCCTGCTTAAGAAGGGTTCTGTGCCCATCAGTCTTTAGACAAGTTCATTGCCTAACCATTGTCTATTTGTGCCTTTTAATTAATATTGCTGTGTATTAAAGAATAAGCAAGTCCTAATGCCCAAAGTATATTAAAAGTAGAGGTAGTGTGTGTGTGTGTATATGTATATGTATATATAAGGCCTGTGTGTGTGTGTGTGTGTCTTAGTCACTCAGTCGTGTGCGACTCTGTGACTCCAGAGACTGTAGCCTGAGAGGCTTCTCTGTCCATGGGATTCTCCAGACAAGAATACTGGAGTGGGTTGCCATTTCCTTCTCCAGGGGAATCTTCCTGATCCAGGGATCAAATCCATGTCTCTACATCTCCTGCATTGCCAGGTGGGTTCTTTACCATCTGAGCCATCAGGGAAGCCTATATAATGTATAATATATATATTTTAGAAAATTTATGAATTTTTGCCTAGCTAAAACAATTTATGACATTTTGATTACACTTGTTTTACTTAGTATGAATAGAATGCTAGATTTCTAATTTATATTCACATAAAACTTTGATATAGTTCTATGTATTTTGGCATTTAGTATTACCGATAAAAGTAAAGAAAATTTATTCTCTTAGTGATTGAAAAAAATTCAAATGAGGCTTGAAACTTCCAACCCAATTCTGAAAATATAAAGAAATACTATGCTGTAAAAAAAGAAAAAAATCCAGGAAATTAAAAAGTGATACAGTATTATTAACTCAAGTACACATTTTGTTCAAATTTCACAAAATTTTATGCTAGTGTCCATTATTTGTTTTCATGCCCTATTCAAGACTCCATACTGTATTCAATTGCTTTGAGCAGCTTCAGTTGCATGCAACAAATTCTGATAAATTCTCTTTTCATTTTTATTCTATTACAAATAGTTTCTAATTTTCCTTGTTATGGCTTCTTAGATACACCCATCATTTAAAAGTAGACATTTAATTCCAAATACATGGGATTTTGTTTAAAGTATCTTTAATACTAATTTCTCATTTTGATACTAATTTCTCATTTAACTGCTTTCTTCTCTGCAATTACCCTCTGTTTTTTTCAGTCTTTTATTGAGACATGTGATGGCTAAGTTGTGCATTGTGCTTGAAAATATGTGGATTATTTTCAAATATCTTTTGATATTGATTTCTAACACAATTCCATAGTGATAAGAAAACAGACTCCATATGATTTTAATACGTTTAGACCATGAAACTTTTGCACCTTGTTTTGTGTCCCCAGATATGTTCCAGTGTCTCCCAGTTTACAGTCTATGGGAATTTACATAGAAATTGTAAGTTCCTACAAATTCTGTTGTTGTGTAAAAATTGTATACATCTAATTATGTTGAATTGGTTCATAGTGCTTTTCAGGTCTACTATATTCTTCTGTTTCTCTGTATATTCATTCTATTAATTTTTGAGTGTTTGATACTGAAACTTCAACTAAAATCTTACATTTATCTACTTAAAAAAATAATTGTAATACATAGTGGAACCTTCTGTATTTTCCAAGTCTCCTGTAAATGCGTTATCATACTTTCATAATTAAAAAAATTAAAAACAACAACAAAGACAAAAGTAGAAGTAGTAAGTTCAGTTCAGTTCAGTCGCTCAGTCATGTCCAACTCTTTGTGACCCCATGAATCGCAGCACGCCAGGCCTCCCTGTCCATCACCAGCTCCCGGAGTCTACCCAAACCCATGTCCATCGAGGTAGTAAAATGATCCCTTAATAAATTTAAAAATAAAAAGAAAAGCTCCTGTTGATGCCACCTCTGTTGATCCAAGAACCATAGTTCTAATAGGAGGGGAAGTTTCTGGAAACTTTTAAAAATGTATTTATCTTGTCTATTTACCCAGACAGAAAGATCTTAGAAGAGAGGTACTATGTCTCATTTTTCTTAGCATATATACCCTATACAGAGGTGTTCAATAAACATCTGTGGATTTACCAATCTGCAGTCTCTAGATACTCTAGATAATCCCTAGAACACCTATACCATCCTGATTTTCAAATTCAAACACTGAGACATTTGATGTTGAAAAAGCACTTGCCAACCACTGGAATTAGTTTCACAGGAACAGAGGCAGTGAAGAATCTGAGAGAAAACTTACCTCATAACCAGTGAGAATATAATACACAGAAAAAATAATATATACAATTAGATGCTTGTTCCTTGTTTAAGCACAAAGGTCATTAAAATGCAGTCTTAACTGGACTTCAAATTCAGGTACAAACTGTGAAAGACAACACGCATTTTCAGGCATGTGTGTGTGCGTGCGTGTGTGTGTGTGTATACACACAATATACATATATATTATTATATATTAATACAGCTATTATCATATAATAGTAATTTCTTAAAATAAATTATTATAATTATAGTAATAATTAACTAAAAAGGTATATAATGAGCTTGATATCACTTTTTAGTGGAACAGAAACATTTTTCAATGATTCTTTAATGTGCAATTAATCTCAAGGCCTCAGGCACCCAATGAAAACACATTTCAAGCAAAAAAGAGAGAGAGAGAGAAACACCCTCCAATTTTCCCACCAACCTGGTTAGTGATAAGATCCCCAAATTCCATTGCCCACAATTATGCTATAGAAATTCAAAAGAATCGGCTGTGTATCAAGGCTGCCTATTTTAAGCCCCTCTTTAGATTTCCAATTATTGAAATACTTGTTAAAACTCCATAATTCAAATGGGACCAAAATTCTTAAATTTTACAGGGAGGCTATACTTTGACTTCCTATTCAAGCACCAAGAAAATAATATCAGGCATGTATGACACTTGGCTCACAGAATACTAAGTAGGTAGCTTAAACTGTGAGACAAATTTACTAAAATCAACCTTTAGAACAAAAAATACCTTTTAAAGTCACTGAGCTTGTCATAAACAGGCATCTGCTTCTTAACTCATAGAAACTTTTCAATAAAACGACTCAGCAATATTTAACTGAGATGTTTTTAACAAACACAGACACCTTAAAAGAAGACAGACTCTGCAAGTCTGAGAACTGCTGTTAAGCACAGAAACACAGAAGCACAGAACTGTTGTCAAGCACTAGATTCAAACTGGGTTTATGAGTTTTAATAAATCAACATTATTACCTCAGAGAAAACAGTTGGGAGTCAGTCCATAGGAAAATGGCCTCTACTACTTTCATCAGAAGTCTAGTCTCCAGGGCAAGGTAAATTTTGTGGTTCATGCCAGGCAAGTAGTCTTCCTAGAGAATAACACTACCCAAGGAGAGTTTCAAATCTCAAGCCACTGAAGCAGTTATAAACATATACCCATACAAATGAGTATCTTCCTACCTGTGGGTACCTAACTGGTAATTAGACCCAAAACAAATGCCTTCAACAGGGTAGGAGAGCAGGAGCGTGTACAGGAGGATCAGATTCTTGCATAAAAAATGAAGCACTGATTTCATTCTCGTTTCTCCCCTCCTTTTCCTAGCCTTTCTTCAGGACTCATCCTTTGTGAAGCTTTCTCCAATGACTTTAATTCTCACTAATCATTACATCTATTGAATGCCTGAAACATTAGTCTCAACTAATTATTCTAGATTCCTTTTTGTTAACTGTTTTATGTTTCCGTTTTGTCTCTCAAATTAGAGTCTGAGTTCCCTGTAAGGTACACTGCCTAGCCTCTAGAGGGAGCTAATTATTAATATTACTAATAATAAAATAATAATAATAGGAGGTAATATAACGGAGTGGCAATAATGGAGTCAAATAGGCCTAAGCTCAAATTCTAGTCCTACCATTTGAATGTGAACACATTACTTACTTTCTCTAAGCCTCAGTTTGGTGGTAAGAATTTGACAAGAGATCTATTTGAATGCCTAGTACAAGGTTTGTCATATAACAATGCTCAAAAAGCTTAGCTACCTTTCCTTCCCATTTAATAAGCACTTGTTGATTTTGAACTGAGTTAGAGTAATTCTCATAGGGAACTGCCAATGGCACCATTGTACACTCTCTTACCTTCCCCATTACACTCTTCCTTGTGTCTTTGTCATTTCCTTACAAAGGTCCCTTTAGATTTTCTACTCTGCTGTCCTGACTATTTAGAATGGCCTTTACCGGCCAGCAAGAGGGCTTCTCCACATCTACATCTCACTTTCATCACCCATACGCCAGCACTCTCTCCTTGTAGGTCTCCCAGTAAGAAAATGATAGAGAAAACCAGAGAAGTCAGAAGAGGAAATGGAGATAAATAGCTCAGTGGTCCCTCTGTGCCTGCCTCTTGGGAGGAAAGACTTAGGTCTAGTCTCCAACCCCAACTGTAGTGAGGAAAGGAAAAACCACCAACAAACATGCCAAAAAAACCCAAAATGAAACCCTTTCCATGGTCCAGAAGAAAAAGCAACCCCTTTCCCTCACCTCTTCATTTCTTCAAGCCCTTCACCAGTCAATTCCACTATCACCTCCCACCCCAACCCTGCGCCCCTGGGTCAATTTCCTCCTCCATAAATTAGAACCTCTTTTAACGAATTTGTCTTAAACAGATCTCATTCATGCTTTTATCAACTAGAGGTCACATAGTGCCCCAACCTTCACCATTCCAAGTTGGAATATCCCTTTTAAAAAATAGAAAAGAATAAACGAAGAAAAAACTGTTTAAGTTCCCCATCTACTGCATTAAGGCAGATCTCTTTTTATTTGTGATCCTTTAATGATCCAGAATATTTTACCTCGGTCATCATCCTTTCGACTAGAAAAAGCCACCATCACTTGCACCCCAAAACACTAATACCCCCTTCCAAAAAAGATTTTATTAAGCCACATATCCCGACCCCCCCCCCCCACACACACACACATACACACTCACACACCTGGGGCTGCACAAAATACAAGAATCGTACTATTCTTAAACGACTTCCCCGTGCTATACAGGTCCGTGTATACCTGGGCTCCCACGTCTGTGATCTGGTCAACCTTGATGTCAATACTGACATCAGCCTTCAACCGAACAGGTGAAAAATTACCTTTGCCCTCTCCACCTCACCACCCCGCCCCTCAAAATACCTATTTTAATCCCTTACTCGCCCCCCACCCCCCGGCTTCATAAAGCAGAACCCATTTTATTGGCCTTAAATGTCCCTCCGGGGCTTCGGGACCCTTTTCACCTCAGCTTTTGATGTATAGAGGCAGAAAAGTCTGTCCCCTCCGCGACCCCTCAGAAAGAATAAAAAAAAAACAAACTACTTCTTACGACTCTTCCCTATTGGATAAAGTAGCTCCAGCATATTAGGAGGGACTGAGTCAACTGAGGGGCTGTTTTACCTCAGACTTCACCTTTCGCGGCCGAGCAGTGCCTCCCGCCCCCTCCGCACGCGCGCTCGCAGGACCTGTCCTCACCGCGGGCCCCCAGACCCTGGTTTTCGTCGCCGTGACACCTCCCCGGGCCCCGGAGCAGCTTCCGCGCGGCCCCCGCGCCCCCAGCCCGGAGCCCCTGGCGGCGGCGGCGGCGGCCGGGCACCTACCAGTCGGTGTGCGGCTCGTCGACCACCAGCAGCACCTTGGCCTTCCTGGCGGCGGCGGGCGCGGGCGCGGGCGCGTCCACCAGGCCCGCCGAGGCTGCGGTCTGCTTCACCGCCTGGGACAGCGAGCTGAAGAAGCTGCTGCCCACCGACGGCGCCGGGGTCGGCTGCGGCGCGGGCTGCGGCGCGGGCGCCTGGGCGGGCGGCGGCCTCCGCTCGGGGCCGGGTGAGGCGGCCGGGGGCGCCGACGAGGCCGAGGCCGCGCCGGGGCCGGGGGGCGGCGGCGGCGGCGGCTGCTGGGGCTCCGGCCGCTGCAGGTCGGTCATGTAGCCATTGGGCAGGTTGGCGATGAAGCTGCTGTCCGACAGCCGGCGCCGCAGGAAGTTCATCATCTGGCTGAGAGGCTGGGGGCGCGCGGGGCGGCGGGGCCGGGCGGCGCAGAGGGCGAGACGCAGGCGGCGGAGAGGGGCTGAGGCGGCTGAGGCGGCTGAGGTGGCCCAAGCTCAGTCCGCGGCGCGCGAGCCCAGCAGACAGCCGGGGAGGACTGGGCCAGGCGGGCGGGGCGGCGCGAGGCTCAGCGCCAGGGAGCGGGCGGGGCCGGGGGCGGGGCCACGGATCGCCTCGCCCCGCCCCTCTCCGCAGAGCCGGCACCGCCCCCGACTCTCCGCCAATGCCGCTGGCGGGGAGCCTCCCGTCTGCGGGGTCTGGGGACTCGAGGTCCGGGGAATGCCAGGGCTCCTGCGACCTGGGCGCGGCTCTGTGGGGAGGGCGTGGAAGCCAGTCCTGCTCCCCAAGAAGTGGGTAAGGGGAGCCGAGAGCCCTTATCCCTTTTTTGACTGGGGGAGAAAAGAACCGTGTCCCACCCGAGATGGAGGCTAGGGAAACTGTCCCCATTGGGAGCGAAGAGAAATTTCAGCTTCCCCACCCTGAGGTGAGAGAGGAGCCATTCCTCTCGCGCGCGCGGACACACACATGCACACACACACACACACACACACACACACACACACATACAAAGGCGGGAATGAGAAAGAAAAGAACTACCTCCCTTCCCAAAGCAGGGAAAAAGTGCCATCTCCCCAACCCCCAGGTGAGGGAGAAAGGAATAATCCGCCCCCAGTAACACACACACACACACACACACACACGCATACACCCTATAGTGAGAAGAAAAAGAACTATCCCTTGCTCAATGCTGGGAGAGAAAGTCACCCCCCACCACACACCCTAAGGTGACAAGACCTCGTGAGGAAGCCAAGGGTCATCTCCTCCACTTTGGGAAGTAAGGGGGTGGGGGATAGGCTCTCTGCACCCATCTTAGAAGGGTGTGTGAGATGCACTTTCAGCACCTGCACCTTAGAGATGCCTCACCCTAGAGCACGTATCCTCTCTTCCTTCTCTTCCATAAGAGACAGAAAAGGTGAGAGGCTGGAGATGCCCCTCCCCCAGGAGGAGCCCCCCAAAGTGAGACATCTAAGACTCCCCCACCCCTTCTCTATCCTTGCTAACAGATGTTGGTACATCCTGTGTTGTGCCAAGAAAGTCTCCTGTTAAAGATCCATGTCTTTTTTCCAGTTCATTTATTGGCCAGATCTGCCTTGACCTCCGTGGAGTTTTTCTGATTAAGGCCTTCTCATCACATTCCCTAAATTTTGTATGCCCCCCATCCCCAGACCTTTGTTTTCACCTCTCAGGAGATATACTTAATCCCCACATTGAATTGGAGCAGGCCACGGCAGATACACATTATATTCAGACCACTCCGAGTGATGTGTGACCTTTGGCAAAATCAGACCTCCCAGCCTATTTTCCTCAGCTAGTAAAAGGAGATCACGCTTTACAAAAGTGTCACACAGAGCCAGTGAGATCATGTATGTAAAGCACCTGGCACACAGTAAGTATTCCAGGAGTGGTGGCCGGATTCTTACTCTTATTGGAACTCAGTGCTCAGTAAGTTAAGTATATACTGGACTGAATGGAATCACTGAGCAGCTTGGCACTAATGTTGGCAGGCAGTCTTTGCTTCCTACATCCCAGCTGGCACTCAGCTTGAGAGCTGGAGATGCACAGTCCAGCCCTGAGCCAGAGACCCAGTGATGCCCGAGATGTCTTCGGTCAACTGTAGTAATACAGCGGTCCTCCCGTCTCCTCCCTGGCTTTCCTGATAGCTCAGTTGGTAAAGAATCCGCCTGCAATGTTGAAGACCTGGGTTTGATTCCTGGGTAGGGAAGATCTGCTGGAGAAGGGATAGGCTACCCACTCCAGTATTCTGGCCTGGAGAATTCCATGGACAGTATAGCCCATGGGGTCGCAAAGAGTCGGACACAACTGAGCAACTTTCACCCATCTCCCTAATGACGTGATTAGAAAGTGGCCCCTGTTTGTGAGTTCACTGTCCGTGTGGGCTAGAGGAAAGAGTAGGGAGGATCAATTGCCACAATAAGATGTGAGAAACACTGTCATACAACAAGGGATTCATTCTGCCTGTGAGGCTTAGGGATGGCTTCTCAGAGGAGGTGGCATTTGTGATGGGTCTCGAGGCAGCTGTAAGAGTTTACCAGCAGAGAAGTGGAGAAAGCATGCAGACAGGGAAGTCCTAGAGGAATGCGCCTTGATGACTCCTCCAGGAAACCTTTCCTCAGTCCCCACGTTGGGCTGTTTCATTGCCTGTGCTTGGATTCATCAGAGTCCCTGAAGAAATGATAACAGAATATTCTGATGACTAGAATATAAGCATCTCAAGGATAGGATTGGGTCGTGGTCATCTTTGGACCCCAGCATCAAGCACACTGCCTGATACATAGCAAGGACTCTGCTGTTTTACAATCCAGCTGTACCCAACTTAGTTCTTGAGTCTGTTGGAGAATAAAACTAGTAAGTCACTAATATGTTAAGTAAATAAACTCTGATTAATATATTGTCCTTCCTAGAAGTACTGTTTTAGAAAGTGAGGGGAATCTTTTCAAAGGCATGAATCTCTAATCTGGGATTTCAGACACTGCATCACTTTTTGTGTGTGTGTGTGGATGAGTGGGTTATATTTCTTTTCATATTAAACTAAGTAATTCCCCCTAACCATTAAGCTTGTAGTGCATATATAATATTCAAAAATCAACAGGTTAACAAACATGCTTTGAGAACCTGATACACACAAAGCATGATACTAGGCACTGGAGGGTAGAGGAGATTCAAGGATGAAGAAAATACAAGTTGAGCCCATAAGGAGACAACTTTGAAACAGGTGAACACATAACTAACAATAGCAGAGAAGCCTGTGTGTGACCTTTCAATATTCGTTCAAAGGACTGATGCTGAAGCCCCAAAACTGACCACCTGATGCAAAGAGCCAACTCACTGGAAAAGACCCTGATGCTGGGAAAGACTAAGGGCAGAAGGAGAAGGGGATAACAGAGGATAAAATGGTTGGATGGCATTACTACCTTAATGGACATGTGTTTGAACAAACTCCAAGGGATGGGGAAGTACAGGAAAGCCTAGTGTGCTACAGTCCACAGGGTTGCAAACAGTTGGATGTGACCTACCAACTGAACAACAACAACAGCTGTGTGTGACTAGAAAGTGGAGCAGGCAGTGAGTGTCAAAGGAGCCAGAGGAAGAGGAGATCTCTGGGGTAGAAGAGATTTCACAGGGGAGGGCTTAAAAAGTGGGTAGAATTCAGATAACCAGGACAGACTGGAGGAGACAATCAAGACAGAGCAGATGGCAAGAGCAAAGTCAGGGATGACGCACTGGGTAAGTCATAAGAATGTATAGATCTATTCCTTGGTGGCAAAGACCTTCCCTGTATTAACATTGTACTCCTTAAGCCTTAGAATAGCACCTGGCATGTGGAATGTACTCAAATGTCTGTAGAGGTGCTCTGAGGGGCTGTAGTTATGCATATATTTATTTTGTTAGTGTCTATCCAGCTATTTAAAAAATTTTTTAATATATTTATTTATTATTTGGCTATGCCATGTCTGTGGCACTTGGGATCTTCTGTCTTCTTTGTGGCATGCAGAATCTTTAGCTGTGGCATGTAAACTCATAGGTGAGGCATGTGGGATCTAGTTCCCTGAGCAGGGATCGAACCCAGGCCCCCTGCATGGGGACCACAGAGTCTTAGCCACTAGACCACCAGGGAAGTCCCTATCTAGCTACTTCTTTAGATGGCAATCCCAGTGAGGAATTCTGTCTCCTAGTTCTCTTAGAATGATCTGCAAAGCCTCATATAATATCCAACACACAGGAAGTTTCCCAGTCTTGAGTGCTAGACCAAAATGTTCCCAGAGAATTGCTTACCTAGAGAGTTCTTCACTGATACAATAGAGGCCCACAAGACCAGTAAAAATATTTATCAAACATTCCAACTCATTCACAATTATCTTCTGGTTGGTTTTAATAAGATATTACTCTTGCAGAAGAACAGACTATTTTCTTATGATTGGGCATGGGAGGTTATTAATCAGTTGAATAAGGTCAGAAGATTTTCATTTGTTGGCACAACTGTAAATTGTATTTGCTTAAACCAACATCTTCTGTGTTCCTCTGAGTCCTTGCCAAGAAGTGTCTTTGCAGCGTGCAAAGATGCTGCATTATAAATGGGCTGGGATTTTTCATGAGCTGTAATTCAAAGTTTTCCCTTATCCTAACCTGTGGATCTAGGATCCTGATGCAAAGAGAACACAGCGCTCTTCATCTGTCTTGTATGTTAGTCGCTCAGTCACGTCTGACTCTTCGAAACCCCGTGGATTGGAGCCCACCAGGCTCCTCTGTCCACGGGATTCTCCACGCAAGCATACCGGAGTGGGTTGCCATTTCCTTCTCCAGGGGATCTGCCCAACCCAGGAATTGAACCCAGGTTTCCAGTATTGGCAGGCAGTCTCTTGACCATCTGAGCTACCAGTGCCTTTTCTCTGGAACTGAAGGAGGAGCAGGAGTAGGAAATGCTGTAAAATAGAAAATTCTGGTGCACTTAGGCCCTTTTCTACCTATCTTCCTCTGAAACCAACCTGCACCATTCTTCGTCTGCAGGGGGAAGGCATTTCTCCCAGAGCAATTGGTGAGGAAGGCAGGAGGTGGTGGGGTGTCTCCCCCATCTTTCTTAATCATTCAGGGATTGACTAAACCAACTGTCAGAATCTTGGATGTCTCTTCCAAGCCTGGAAGCCTAGGACTCTTTGAGGTCCTTCCCTGTGTAATCTTTATCTTCCTACTGAATTGTAAACACAAGCAAACATCTGGCGACTGCAGATGAAAAGAATCCTGCTAAAATCAGGAACCAATTTAAATGCTTTACTGCCTCTTGAATTTCTCTCTTCCCCTTGAGCAACAGTGCAGTGGAGAAGGCTCACAGGCAGCCAGGCTGGCTACAGGAGCGTTCTGCAGGCAGAGCTCAAAAAACTGAGCTTAAAGGCAAACCTTGGTGCACTGTCTCAGTTCCTCCCAAACACGGAAGTTTGTTGGAACATAGGTATTATCCTTGTCCCTCCCTCATGCCTTAGGATCTGGGACCCCATTCAGACCCAGCTGCCCTAAGGCGAGGTAGACTTTGGGTTCAGAAAGTGTAATAGGTCCTTGTCCTGGCTCTGTCACTCACTGGCTTTGCAATTTCCAACAAGCTTCTCAGCAACCTGGGCCTCTTACGTAAACCGGAAGGAACAGGTCTTCCTTGGGCCTCTCATGAGATAACATGGGAAAACTTTGAAGGTGACAAAGCTTTACTGGAAGAGGCATCACGATTGCCTCCCGTACTATCTTGTGACCTGTCATTTGGAGAACCTGATTGAACTGAGGGTTTGTCATCTGTATTCCGGTAGGCCATCGTGACCATCAGCCCTGTGAATGCCCTTCTCCTCCACCCTGGCGCAGAAGACAGCCATGTCCGCATCTTTGAATTCTCTGAAGGTGGCACGTTGCCTGGGCCACTTTGCTGTATTTAAGAATCTCACAAATATAAGTTCAACTCCTAAACCTGCCTCATGGTAGCTGTGTCCTGAAGAAGTCACTCTCAGCCTCAGTTTCCTGATCTGTAGAAGAATGGCAATAATTATCACAATGACCTTGAAGGACTATTTGGAGGCCTAAATAAGATCAAGTATGTGAGTGTATGATATCAGCTGTAAAGCACTGTGCAAATATTAGCTATTAATATTTCTGATGCCAGGGGAATCATAGAACTTGCCACCAGCACAACTAAAATGCAAAATAAGACCTCTTCTCATACATACGTATCACCACATCACACACCCAAGGGAATTCATAGAAGACACAAGGTTCACCTCTGCAGCTACTCCCGGGCTGAGTTATAGCTGCCAAAATAAAGGTAACAAGCACTTTAACTAATGACTTTGCCTTTCTGGATGACCTTGAAGAAGGAACTTCACTTCTGTCTCCAGGCTTCTATTTCCTGGGCTGGAAAAGATGAAGGAGAGGGAACTAAGCTGGGTGATCCCCAAGGTCTGGTGCTGTGAGATTTCTGGGCGGGGCCCCACAGGGGGAAGTAAGCACCTGACGTCACCAGGCTGAGCCGGGGAACACAGGGACAGAGGCTAAACACTGGCAGATGGCTTTAGGAAGAGAGAGAAGCTGGGGCGCCCAGAAGCAACACAGGTGGCATGAATTCTAATTCCAAGTCTGCCCCTGACTTAAGGGAGTCAGAGATGGTCCCCTCGCCAAGTCTCCACTTCTCTGACAGTACTGGGGACATAATACTCACTGCAACTGGTTAGATGCTGACCGGATACCAGAAACTGTCCATGCGTCCCCTCATTTAACCCCTCATAGTGGTGTTAAATATCCCCCTTTTGCCAATGAAGCAATTAGACTTCAGAGAGGGTACGCCAACTAACGTGAGCTCTTAGAACTAAAAAGTTACAAAGCTGTAAGTCAAATCTGGTTGTGTGCAAGGCCCATGAGATTCTGCATTAGGGTGTATCGACAGGCGTCTTTAGAAGGGTGGCATTCAGCAGCAGCTTGCCTATTAAGCACATTTATTGGAAGCCATAGAAAAAATAATAGGCCTCTTGGACTCTCCTCAGCTTCCCTGCCATCTCCCTTTGCCCAAATTCCTGCAGATATAGGAGGCTCAGAATCCTGTATAAACAAGCTGGCCTCAAGCAAGAAGAATCTAGTTGATGAGACACCCCTCCCCCCCATACACCCCACTCCTACTCCCACCAAGCTTGGACCACAGCTCCCCACAGAGCAGCTCTGGCCTCTTGTGGGATGCGAGTGTATTGGCTGTTGCCATGGTGATAGAGGAACATTTCTGTTTCTGTCACGCAGGAGCAGGACAGAGTGGGTTTTTCCCTGCCTGGGAAACTCAGAGAATTCATCAGAGGTTGTTTTGTAGCAGCATCTGCACACCACTTCACAGATAAGTAAAAGAGCATTCCTTCCACTTAGCATTTAACCCCATCCCAGGGACAGAGCTGAGCCTTCTGTACCAAGTCCGCACAGGAGGCAACCCCCTCTCTCTACCTCTGGTACAGTTGTTCTTCAAGGAGGTGGCTTCCAGGTGGTAGGATGAGATATTTACAAGAGGCCAGTAAATAGCTGTTTACAGAAATAGTGGGAAGTTCTTGACTCCCCATCCTGCTCCACCACTCCTGGACCAAGTGGTTTATCCTTTGCCTCAGCCACCTATTAGCCAGGCAGCCTCCTGCAATTTCTTTAGTAAGGCTCAGTTTTTTTATCTGTAAAGTGGGGTTAATCATTCTTTGCTGAGTTACTGAAGAAAATTAAGAGATCATGTATAAAATGTGCCCAATACAGTGTCTGGCACATGGTAAGTACATGTTATAATAGCAATTATTTCTTAAAAAAAAAAAAAAGAGTGTAATGAAACTTATGTTCCGGTTTGGAAACAGACTAATATTTGAATCCGTGGCTTATCACTTAATAGCTGTGTGATATTCTGCAGTCAATTTTTTTTTGAGTCTCCCATTTCTTGAAGAGGTCAGGATGAGATTCATAGACTCTGTGAAGATTTTATTTTGAAAGTATGGTTATAATATCTCTGCCGAGAACCTGAGGATTTGGGCCAGAAAAAAAAAAGACATCCTCTTCTTTACTGGTGAGATGGCATGAGGCATTAATGGCTTTACTCCTTAATGTAAATATCTGTACATTGAGAAGAACGTTTGCCACCCGACCCTGACACCACCTTGTATGAGTTCCTGCATGGCTGTCCCCAGGGAAAGGTTCCTCAGTGCCAGGGCCAGCTCTGAGCAGATGGCCCCATTTCTTCTTCTCTTGAAAACAACCAGCTCCAGGGATTGGAGAATAACAGAGTCATAGTCCAAGGTCAAACACTTGACTGTCGTTTTCATGAGTATGATTCAGCCTGAAAGCCCATCGGCATTCTCTCTCCATCCTCCCCCTTTCACCGTGAACATCTGCAGGATGCTGCCAGGGCTAGAGGCCTTCTCAAGGGCTGAAGACACCTGGCTGGCTTGCTTGTCTCCCATTCCTGATCAGGAGTCAGTCAGTATTTCTATTTCTTGGTTTTTATCTTCTCTCTACACTGCCACTGTCAAGAGAATGTCTTTTCTCATCTCCAAAATAGCATCTGGTCCATTTGAAGCAGGCTAGCAGCAGGCTGTCTGCCAGCACCCTCATTTCTTGGAAGATGGAAGGCATTCCCTATCCAATTATCTAAAAGTCCCCTTGCCTGGTGATTCAGCCAAACCCTTCATCAAGAGCCAGTCCTGGGTATCCCAAAGTCACCTTGAATGGATAGATTGTAATTCAAGGCTTCACACATTGCCTTGAATTCTTACACCTCAAAGAATCACAGAGTCATTTAAACAAATGAGGGAAAAGAGGCTCAGAGAGGGGAAGGGACTTCCCCAAGGTCACACAGCCCATCACAGAAGAGCTGAGATTCAGACTCTAATTCCCAGCTCTAGGAGGAAGTATTGAACACTCACCTGCCAATTGCTTTTCCTGCAAGCCACAGTGAGTGCTTTGGAAAGTGCTCAAGTATATTAGAGAGCGTGACAGCCAAGGGCTTCAGAGAATAAGCTCCTCTGTCATGTATAGTGTGCACCCCAAGCCTGTGCTCAAGCTGGTCCCTCTGTTTGGGATATGCTTCCTCAGGCCTGGTGGAACAACCATAGGCTTTGCAGAAGACGGAGCTGTTCTGGAATCCTTTATGATCTCAGACAATTTATACAATCTCTCTGAGGTTTTCTTCCTCTGTAAAGTAGGATTGTCTGCCTCACAGTTTTGTCGAGGATTCCAGCTAAAAGGGCCTAGTGAGGTACCCGGCAGTTAGCAAGAGCTAGTGAGTATAACCAGCCCTTCCCAATGAGCTCAGACACTGCTGTCTCTATGAAGCCCTCCCTGACTACACCTCCCTCCTCCCTGCCCTAACATTCATTCAATTTTTTTCTTTCATCATTCAACAAATATTTGAAATACATAAAGAATTCAATCACAGTACTCAGCACACAGAACTGTAAGTATTGGGTCATCGTGTTCTGTTTCCCTCATTCGACTGGGAGCTTTCTGAGGGTAAAGGTTTCAACTGAGTCATTTCTGAATCCGGAATGCCTAGTTCAGGGCCTAGGAGGAAGGGAAAGGGAAAAGAAAGAAAAAGAAAAGACAGAAGTAAAAGAAAATAAGGCACAGGTCTGCTTAGGACCACGTGCTCGCCCGAAACGCCTGTCCCCTTGTCCACGCAGACAGGAAAGGCACCTGGTCCCCCCAGCCTCTCTGAGAGCCCTTCCCGGTTCCTCCATCCTCCATCGACAGGAGCCAGCAACAGGATGAGAATATCAATGACCGCCTGAGTAGGAGGCCTCGGATGAGACCGGCATTCAGAGAGTGGGAACGGCGGCGGCGCGAAGGCGCAGCTGCAGAAAGGAAAATTCCGTCTGTGCCGCCGCTGGGGACAGACAGCCGTCCCAGGCCTGGAAACGGCGCGTGGGGGCTGCAGGCGGCGCCCCGCCCACCTCCTCTACCTGCGCTGCATCCTCGGCGACCGCTTGGCGCGGGCGCCGCAGGTGGGGGAGGCAGCCAGCATCTCTCCTGGAAGGCTGGAGGCTCGCTCACGTGGGGTGGAGTGTGCTGAGCCCCAGAGCTGGCGCTGGGAGCCCCGAGCCCTGGGCAAAAGCGTCAGAGAGAGGAGAGGAAGAGGAGGGCAGGGTCTTCTTTCTCGCTGCTCCCCAGGCAGTGCCCCGGATGCTGGTGGTTTAGTCGCTCCAGTCGTGTCTGACCCTTTGCGGCCCCCAGCACTACAGGCCACCGGGCTCCTCTGTCGATTCTCCAGGCTAGAATACTGGAGTGGGTTGCCATTTCCTTCTCCGGGGGAAATCTTCCTGACCCAGGGATGGAAGCTGCCTCTCCTGCATTGCAGGCAGACTTTCCTGCATTGTAAACGCATTCCTTACCTCTGCAGCACCCTAGAGAAGCCCCCAGGCAGTGCCCCTGCCCACCACCAAATCATCCCCGGAACTTCTAAAACATTTCATTTTAATCCCACATCCTTTCTCCACAAAGGGTCAAGCCACTGGGTACCCCGGCACCCATGTTTCTCCACACTGCCTGACAAGCTCATCTCCCTTGAGCATCCTTGATAGGCTGTACGGCCATACAGTATTTAACTTCTTTCTGGTCCCCAGACAAGTCATGATTTGTCATACCTCTGTGCCTTCGCTGACACTATTCTTCCTTCCAGGAATGCGCTCTGCCCATCCTTTGCTGTATGGGGTTAGTTGCCCAGATGCACACCATGACACCAGGATTTGAGCACAAATGACAACCCACTCCAGTATTCCTGCCTGGAGAGTCCCATGGACAGAGGACCCTGAAGGGCTATGGTCCATGGGATCACAGTCGGACACGACTGAAGCGACTTAGCATGTAAGCAGGCAGTTTGCTGAAAAGGCGATCCCAGGAAGGGATCCAGTGGGGACTTGGACAAGTAGGACAGAAAGGGAAGGAAGCAGAGAAGATGTGTGTTAGAGAGCAAGTTACCCTTTGAGCAACTGGGGCCCAATCCACTGAGCAGTATTGTAGAACACATTTTGGAACTGTCCCACTAGGTGGGTGAGAATTAGGGCATTTATCCCACACCAGATTGCTTGAGCACTGCTCCTGGGAACAGTAACTGCCACCGACACCCCTTTCCCACCCCTGACATCCTGCCCTGGGCAAGAGCCAGGCCCAGCCCCCACCAGTGCTAGCTCTCAGGTAAAGCCCAGAGGTCCTAGTACCCTTTGCTACCCTTGCTGAACTGGTTAACTACTCCTCACCTTTTAAGGCCTAGCTCAAAAACCAAAAGCCTAGCTCTAAAGCCAGACTTCCGCTGTCGCTGTTTAGTCGCTCAGTCCTGTCTGACTCTTTTGGGACCCCCTGGACTGTAGTCCACCAGTCTCCTCTGTCCAGGGGATTTCCCAGGCAATAATACTGGAGTGGGTTGCCATTTCCTTCTCTAGGGGATCTTCCCGACCCAGGGATGAACCCACATCTCCTGCTTGGCAGATGGATTCTTTACCACTGAGCCTCGTGGGTATGTATGAATGTGAGAGTTGGACTATAAAGGAAGCTGAGCACTGAAGAATTGATGCTTTTGAACTGTGGTGTTGGAGAAGACTCTTGAGAGTCCCTTGGACTGCAAGGAGATCCAACCAGTCCATCCTGAAGGAAATCAATCCTGAATATTCATTGGAAGGACTGGTGCTGAAGCTGAAATTCCAATACTTTAGCCACCTGACGGGAAGAACCAACTCATTTGAAAAGACCCTGATGCTGGGAAAGATTGAAGGTGGGAGGAGAAAGGGATGACAGAGGATGAGATGGTTGGATGGCACCACCAACGCGATGGACTTGAGTTTGAGTAGGCTCCGGGAGTTGGTGATGGACAGGGAAGCCTGGCGTGCTGCAGTCCGTGGGGTCACAGAGAGTCGGACACGACTGAGCAACTGAACTGAACTGAACTGAGCCACGTGGGAAGCCCAAATCCAAGTAAATTCCACAACCCCCTCCTCTACAGTCCTGTGGCATGTTGAACATAAGTCTATTAATATTTGTCCTTATTCATTACAGTGACTTTCTGCCTATCTTCCCTACTGGTTGGTGGGACTTGTAGCTTTATTCATTTCCGTGTCCTCAAATCCCAGCACCAGATGGCACATAGATAATAGATGTTCATTAAATACCAGTGATGGTCAAGAATACTAAAGAACATTGATGAATTCCAGTACCAGACTGATTCAATTTTCCTGGGAGGACACCTGACACCCTATCACCTTTTGTGATTTGAGGAAAAAATAGGGTGGCATCTTTAGAACATGTAATATTGAATACTGCCTCAGTTTCCTCCAAGTGATCAATTGTTAGGATACCAGAGATAAGTTTATCCAAACAGTTTCAGACCGAAGCAACATAAACTTTACTTTGCTATCTTCTTCTCTGTCCCAGAGGATGAAAAGGCATTGGATTCATACACATTGTAATTGTTTATGACATACATAGCATCATCAACCTATTTGAATACCCATGGCACCCATCCTAAAGGCACTTAGCTGTATGGGTAGGGCATTCCCTCTGCTAGAACCCTCAGAATCCAAAGGGTCTGGGTCTTGTCTATAGACTGGTGGAAGGAACTGGAACCTGAGTTGGCAACAACTGGAGTTGTTGCTGAGTTCCAACAACTGGAACCCAAGTCAGATGTGAAGTTTCCCAAGATAACTTGCAGCAATACTGCCAGAGTGGAGACTTACAACTGTAGCTAAAATGACATCTAGTTAGGAAATATGATGGAAGGGAAAAAGATATTTATAATAGCAATAAAAATGTAGATTGTCCATCCACTCAATATGCCAGCAAATTTGGAAAACTCAGCAGTGGCCACAGGATGGGAAAAGGTCAGTTTTCTTTCCAATCCCAAAGAAAGGCAATGCCAAAGAATGCTCAAACTACCGTACAATTGCATTCATCTCACACGCTAGTAAAGTAATGCTCAAAATTCTCCAAGCCAGGCTTCAGCAGTAAATGAGCTGTGAACTTCCAGATGTTCAAGCTGGATTTAGAAAAGGCAAAGGAACCAGAGATCAAATTGCCAACATCCATTGGATCATGGAAAAAGCAAGAGAGTTCCAGAAAAACATCTACTTCTGCTTTATTGACTATGCAAGCCTTTGACTGTGTGGATCACAAAAAACTGTGGAAAATTCTTAAAGAGAAGGGAATACCAGACCACCTGACCTGCCTCTTGGGAAATCTGTATGCAGGTCAGGAAGCAACAGTTAGAACTGGACATGGAACAACAGACTGGTTCCAAATAAGGAAAGGAGTACGTCAAAGCTGTATATTGTCACCCTGCTTATTTAACTTATATGCAGAGTACATCATGAGAAACACTGGGCTGGAATCAAGATTGCCGGGAGAAATATCAATAACCTCAGATATGCAGATGACACCACCCTTATGGCAGAAAGTGAAGAAGAACTAAAGAGCCTCTTGATGAAAGTGAAAAAGGAGAGTGAAAAACTGGCTTAAAACTCAGCATTCAGAAAACTAAGATCATGCATCCGGTCCCATCACTCCATGGCAAATAGATGGGGAAACGATGGAAACAGTTGCAGACTTTTTTTGAGGGGGCTCCAAAATCACTGCAGCTGGTAATGGTAGCCATGAAATTAAAAGATGCTTGCTCCTTGGAAGAAAAGTTATGACCAACCTAGACAGCATATTAGAAAGCAGAGACATTAGTTTGTCAACAAAGGTCCATCTAGTCAAACCTATGGTTTTTCCAGTAGTCATTTATTGATGCAAGAGTTGGGCTATAAAGAAAGCTGAGCACCGAAGAATTGATGCTTTTGAATTGTGATGTTGGAGAAGATTCTTGAGCGTCCCGTGGACTTCAAGGAGATCCAACCAGTCCATCTTAAAGGAAATGAGTCCTGACTATTCATTGGAAGGACTGGTGCTGAAGCTGGAACTCCAATACTTTGGCCACCTGATGCAAAGAACTGACTTATTTGAAAAGACCCTGATGCTGGGAAAGATTGAAGGCAGGAGGAAAAGGGGACGACAGAGGATGAGATGGTTGGATGGCATCACCGACTCAATGGACATGGGTTTGAGTAAACTCCTGGAGTTGGTGATAGACAGGGAGGCCTGGAGTGCTGCATTCCACGGGGTCACAAAAAGTCAGACACAACTGAACAACTGAACTGAACTGATCCATCCATTAACTTAACAAGATGCATGAAAACTCTATTTGAAAAATTAACATTCCTGAGGGACATCAAAGAACGCTTTAAACAAGAAAGTTAATCTTTATTCATTTATATATTTATTCATTTATCTGACTGCATCAGGTCTTGGTTGTGGCCCGTGGCATCTTAGTTGTGTCACTGTGATGCCTGGGCTCCACAGTTGTGGCACACAGGCTTAGTTGCTCTGTGGCCTGGGAGGTCTTAGTTCCTTGACCAGGAATTGAACCCAGGTGCCCTGCACTGCAAAGCAGACTCTCAACCACTGGACTGCCAGGAAAGTCCCAGAAAGTTACATCTTTTTCTTAAATAGGATGACTCAATGCATAAAGAAGTCATTTCTCCCTAAATTAATCTGTAAATTTAGTGCAATTCCAATAGAAAAAAAACCAACAGTTTTTGGGGTGCTAGAGATGGGGAGAACTAGAGAGATGAGTTCTGAAATTCACATGGAAAAGTAAACAATCAGGAACAGCCAGGAGAATTCTGAAAGGAAGAGTAGAAAAAAAGGGACTGGGTCTCCCAACTATTAAAACATGATATTAAGCTGCAGTAATTTAAACAGTGTGGTACTTGCATCAGGAGACAAGCATATCCATAACATGGAGCTCAATTGAGAGATCTAGCCCAGAATAAATGTGGCATTTCAAATCGGTGAGGAACAAAGGTTATTCAGTAAACATTGTTGGAATAACTGGCTTGTTATTATGAAAACCTTAAATTGAATCCATATCTCATTACAGGAAAAAGTTTTCAGATGGATCAAACCCAGAACAGTAATAGAAGAAAACGAAGGGAATTTTGTTTTATAATCTTGGGGTGAGGTGTAGCTGTCTGAGAATGGCATATCCCAGTCATAAAATTTAAAAATTGACAGATTTGACTGCCACAATGTTTCTCCATGGAAAAAAACCTTCACATTTTCAAAAGGCAAAAGAGAAACTGGGAAAAATACTGGCAATTCATACCACAGGCGTAGGACTAGTTCCCTTCATATATTAGAAGCTTCTATAACACATTGCAATAAGGAAAAAAACAATCCTATAGCGAAGGTGGTAATAGACATGAAAGAAAGAAAATACAAATGACTTCTAAACCTCATCATAATAAGAGGCTGGGTAATGGGGAAACAACACTTGTATGCTCTTTTGTATCTCTAAACTTTGTACCATTTGGCTATATTACCCAGTTTAAAAAAAAAAAAACTGAGCTCAAAAAAAAAGGGGGACAAACAAAAACTGTTTTAAAATAATACTCAATAAGACTCTGGGTACTAGTTAAAAGGACCACTGTGAGCATCAAAGTCTTATGTGGGAAAATGAGTAATAAATTTGATAACTGAGAGAGTTTAAATTAAAAGCAAGGGTGGAGGAGGGGTATAGTAGGGTGCTCAATCTGGACTTGAACTTGGTATTCAAGGTCCAGATCTGTTTTGTGCTAGCTGTGTGACTTTGGCAGTTGATTTCATCCTATGACCTTCAGTTTTCTCCTCTGTGAAATGGGAACAATCACAGATTTTCTGAGGTTCAAAGAGGAAGTGCACAATAAATGCTCAGGGCAATGTCTGGCATACAGCAGATGCACGAAGGGCACTTTGCATGTACTCAGAGGAGAGCGGATGTGACAGCTTAGTTAGTGGTTGCCCAGAATCAGGATAAGTACAGAGTGCTAGATCTCTGACTCCTTCAACTTGTCTGCTGTTGGGCTATGTCTGCACGCCACTGACAGTCACAAAGTCACCTTTTATCTCAGAAGATCCAAATACCCCAAATCCCTTTCTGTAGTTATTTTCTTTATTTCCCTAAGCCTCTGATATCCACGAATTACAGATTTCTGTTGACCTACGCGGTGTTCGCTGGCCCTGAGTTCTCCTGGGAAATTCCATTAAGGCTCCAGGGACACTAATCTATCATTGTGGCTCAACTCCACTCATGGTAAGAATTCAGTGTGTGCATTTTACCCTGTGCGTCGGCCATTCTACCCCAGGACTTTTCAATAAGACCATCCCACCCACTCATCATATTCCTGCCAGACCTTAAAAGCAAGCTATAAATGGTGACTGACATGTCAAGCAATCCCACAATGCTCTCTGGTCTATCTGCCTCCCAGGTCTGAACCCCTGGCTCCATTCCCAGATTTCGATCCCTGCCTCTGGCTCCTTCTAGATTTTTGTATCTTGTGTCTCCCCTGGCATTTAGACCTCAGGGTTCCTAAATTATTTGTTATCTGAATAGCCGGTATAGTTGTTAAGTACCTCCATCACTGCCCCTGCCCAAGGGGAACCCAGATAAGGCTAGTGGAATTGGGAAGAAGATACAAATTTGCCTCTAACTCCTTCCCACGCCATCCCAGGGCCCTTGGCCCAGCTTAATGACGCTGTCATCCTCTGGGCATTTTCCATAAGGCTTCTCTCTGCGTTGACAATCGTCAGCACCCTTAAGACACCAGCTGATTAGGTTTATGAATGCTTCTTTCCAACCCCTTTTGCTAAAGAGTTCTGATTTTGGATTTTCCAAAGAGTTCTGAAAACCTGCAATGCCTTCAAGACCCTATGGAAATTTTTTATTGTATTATCATCTGGTATCCTCTTCTCCAACCTTTTCTTGGAGAAAAAATCCAATAATCCATAATCCATCCACATGGCCACCATGCGTTCACATGACTCACTCTCTTGACCACAGTTCATTGATTTACCTGGCTCAAGCCAAGTCAACTAGTCTTTCTCCTGGAGATTAAAAATAAAGAAAGAAAGAAACTGAATTAAAGAACAATAGTCTTTATGGTGGGTAGAAATTCTAAGGTGAAATACAAGACTTACCCCCAACCTTTTTATTATTTACGTTAGTTCATCTTTTGAAAAGTGTGTACCAAGTGGGATAGACATAGAAGAGATTCCTTAGGGAAACACCTATGGAGGATAGTGGGTGGGTGGGGGGGGGGGGTGGTGAGCAGGAGCAGGACAGGGAGAGCCTGGACTGTAGTGCAGGCCTGACCTATGAAAAGAGCCAGGGAAGGAGAGATGACTGGTTAGGAAAGTCTCTGGCTACAGCACAGTTCTAAGAATGTTTGGGCCAGGCCTATGGGGAGTCACTAAGCCAAAGTTGCCCAATAGAGTATTGGTCCAATATTGACCACCACCCCCCACCTGCTCAGTTATTGCCTAGAAACAGTCTAGGGGAACGTGGCCTCAGCAAAATGCAATTTTGGGTCCAGGGGTGAACATCGAGGCCTTTCAGTCACCCCTGCTTCCCACAGCAGGCTCTCCTGAAGGAGTCTCTCCATCTAGTCCTTTGAGAAGCAGCACATATTTAACAAATTAAATGTTCTAGGAATTTAGCAGGCAAGTTACCAATGACAAACCTAGACAGCATTTTTAAAAGCAGAGACATCACTTTTCTGACAAAGGTCCATCTAGTCAAAGCTATGGTTTTTCCAGTAGTCATGTATGGATGTAGGAGCTGAACCATAAAGAAAGCTGATCACTGAAGAATTGATGCTTTTGAACTGTCGTTTTGGAGAAAACTCTTGAAAGTCCCTTGGACTGCAAGGAGAGCAAACCAGTCAATCCTGAAGGAAATCAACCCAGACTATTCATTGGAAGGACTGTTGCTGAAGCTGAAGTTCCAATACTTTGGCCACCTGATGCAAAGAGCCGACTCATTGCAAAGACCCTGATGCTGGGAAAGATTGAGGGCAGGAGGAGAAGGGGGCAAACAGAGGATGAGATGGTTGGATGGCATCGTCGACTCAATGGACATGAATTTGAGCAAACTCCAGGAGACAGTGAAGGAAAAGGAAGCCTGGCGTGCTGCAGTCCATGAGGTCTCAGAGGGAAAGACATGACTGAACAACTGAACAACAATACAAGTTTCTTAGAGTCATCCTCTTCCCACTCTGTGTCATCCATGAAAAAGCACTCATTGTCTCTCTTTTAAAACCTGAAGTTCTCTTTCAATGTGTTCTTTAAAGTTATGCTCTGATAAACTTGTATCTCTAACTGGAAGCTCTCTGGCTGGAAAAACATTTTCTTGGTTAACAACTTCCAAACTAGCTGTTAGAAAATGTGGTAATTGGAGAAAAAATGAGTTTGAGGCATTTATGCAGTCACATCATTACATAAACTGTTTCTTTCTCCTGCTGCTTCACCCAGAGGTGAGAAAGGACCCTTCCAAGAAAAGGACCTTAGCAGGGGGCTTCTCTGGCCAAACAGGACAGAAGGACAACTGAGTCTGCTCCATTAACGACCACAAAGCAGGAGAGGGAAATGAACCGGAGGAGCTATTGTGAGTTGAGAACTCTCTAGAAGGACAAAATGGCAACCCACTCCAGTGTTGTTGCCTGGAAAATCCCATGGACAGAGTAGCCTGGGGTCACAGAGCAGTCATAGAAAACCCCATGGACAGAGCAGCCTGGGGTCACAAAGAATTGGACACGACTGAGTGACTGAGCTTGCCTCATGCTTAATGGAGGTGAGAGGGTTGGATGGCATCACTGACTCAATGGACATGAGTTTGAGTAAACTCTGGGAGTTGGTGATGGATAAGGAGGCCTGGCCTGCTGCAGTCCATGGGGTCGCAAAGAGCGACTGAACTGAACTGAATGTCAACCTTGTTTGACTCCTATCCAGAGTGGAGAAGCTTTTGGAGGAATCCAGGAGAGATTCCGAATGCTTCAAAAATATGTCTACTCAGCAGCCAAATCAATTCTCAAATGACCCTTGCTCCCTTGCCCCACCTGACAGCAAGTCTTCAAAGTAAAGTCCGGTGGGAGCAGGGTGGAGTGACTTGCTCAAGGTCACAAGAACAACTAAGTCTCCTATTCAGGCTCTTTGATGCTGTGCTCCACATCCGCGTTGTATCTATAAGTGATCTTAGTGTGAGAAATCGGGTCTGCTCAGTGTCGTCTTTATCCGCCTTCAAAAAAAGAATGTATCATGAACCCTAAGTGTCCCCCTTTAGTCGAAAGCAGTTCTTTAGCATAGTAGTTAGAGAGATTTGCCATCTGGATCCTCAGACCCTACCTCCTTTTTTTTCATGCTTTTCCTCATTCTTCTTTCTCTTGTCCCAGGACTCATGTCAGTCAGCTCCTCTTCTCTCTCCTGGTTCCCTCTCTCCAATTAAAATCTGCTCTCAGGAAAGCGTGCACACACCGGCACTGGAATGCTTGAGCAGCTGCATTTTAAGAAAAACAGGAGAATGGCTTAAAGTAGAGGAATTAATGGTAGGACCTCAGAGATCATCTAATGGAGAGGAAATCTTATCTTGGAGAAAACATAGTCTTCCCAGGGCTCTCAAAGTCATACCAGTAGGGAATCACCTATGCGTTACAAACAGATCAATTTCACCAGCTTTATAGATGTGGGCCCGTTTCAGTAAAAGGCATTTGGTGCATGAGAAACCACACCGAACCAGGAATCGTCCGAAACTTTGCTTTCTTCATGCGTAAGCATTGGAGATTGTATCTTACAATGTCCCCTTGACATGTTAGAATTTAGTGGTAGATTTTTAAAGATCACGGCTCTCCAGATAGACTTGGATTAGGGTGTCATGTCTATCACTTACCATTTGGAAGAACTTGTCAAGTCACTAAACCTCTCTAAGCCTTATTTGCCCCTTCTGTATAATGGGAATTAAACATATCTGTGTCAGAGGACTTCCCTGGCAATCCAGTGGTTAAGATTTCACCTTCCAATGCAGCGGGTGAGGGTTGGATCCCGGGTCAAGGAGATAAGATCCCACATGCCTTGTAGCCAAAAGAGAAAAAAAAAAAAAAACACATAAGTAATATTTTACCAAATTCAATAAAGACTTTAAAAATTATCCACCCCCCCCCAAAAAATGTCAAAATATTACCTGCCTCACAGTATTGTGAGAAATTCAACAAATTGTGTGGTCCATGAAAGGATTCAATAAATATTAGTTATGATAATCATTGGGCTTCCCTGGTAGCTCAACTGGTAAAGAATCCACCTGCAATGCAGGAGATCCCAGTTCGATTCCTGGGTCAGGAAGATCCTCTGGAGAAAGGATAGGTTACCCACTACAGTATTCTTGGGCTTCCCTGCTGGCTCAGCTGGTAAAGAACCTGCCTGCAGTGCAGGAGACCTGGGTTCGATCCCTTGGTTGGGAAGATCCCCTGGAGAAGGGAAAGGCTACCCACTCCAGTATTTTGGCCTGGAGAATTCCATGGACTGCACAGTCCATGGGGTCGCAAAGACATTGCCTCTCTTTCCTTACAGGGTGATCAATTCTTCTTCAGCCAGCCATCTGTCACCTGATAGTTGGATATACTTTCACTAACACTTGGGGATGAAATTTCCTTTAGTTTCAGTGAATTCTCTAACCTGAGAGAGAAATTTATGCTCAAGACAACTGAAAGTCTACTGAGAACATGGAAAATAGTTCCTTTCTTAAACAAATGGAGCTTTAGTATTCTAATTTTTCACCCTAGCATTTATGAGTCACTGAAATTAATTGGGTTCAGTATTGAAAGAAGCACATTATCCTCCTCATGTTTTCATAATCAGCTCCCTGGAAAGTATTTTTAAAGCGAAATCAATATGTCACACCTGGTCAGCATTGTAACATAATTAGTTCTTTAATTAACAAGGGGGCAGAAAAATATCACATTTTATGTAGTCTTCTTGGGAATAAGGTTGGATTCTAGCAGCTCAAAAGTTTGAGATAATTCAGCATGAACCACACTCAAGAAACTATTCAACAGAAAAGTGTGCATATATTTTATTCATCAAAAGGTAGCATGTTTTGGGTCTTCCCTGGTGGTCCAGTGGTTAAGACTCAGTGCTTCCAATTCAGGGGGTGCAGATCCCCCATGCCGTGGGGCACAGCCAAAAAAAATTAACATGTTTATCATATTTTAAAATGCCTCTTCTTACCTGAGCTCCCTACAGTATCGTGGATTTCTTTTCTATATCTTCTCTTTAATTCACAAGTAAATGCAGTTTCTATATAAGAAATTAACATCAGCAAAAAGAAAAGAGGATCCCCCAATCCAACCATGGCTGGAGCCAATGTTATTCCTAGAGTCAATAGATTTAATTTAAGTCAGTAGGAGTCAGACCCCTATCATTGAGTTCCTAGAGTCCTGACTAACACAGGAAAGAAGTGTAGCTGGGGAATCTGAAGCCATTCTCTCTCTCACTTTCTCTTTCTCCAAAGGCCCATTCATCTCTGTGTCTTTCTGCATGTCTGCCTCATTCTTTTCCATCTTTATGTGTAAAACGAAGATCATGGCATCCGGTCCCATCACTTCATGGGAAATAGATGGGGAAACAGTGTCAGATTTTATTTTTGGGGGCTCCAAAATCACTGCAGATGGTGACTGCAGCCACGAAATTAAAAGACGCTTATTCCTTGGAAGGAAAGTTATGACCAACCTAGATAGCATATTGCAAAGCAGAGACATTACTTTGCCAACAAAGGTCCGTCTAGTCAAGGCTATGGTTTTTCCTGTGGTCATGTAAGGATGTGAGAGTTGGACTGTGAAGAAGGCTGAGTGCCAAAGAATTGATGATTTTGAACTGTGGTGTTGGAGAAGACTCTTGAGAGTCCCTTGGACTGCAAGGAGATCCAACCAGGCCATTCTGAAGGAGATCAGCCCTGGGACTTCTTTGGAGGGAATGATGCTAAAGCTGAAACTCCAGTACTTTGGCCACCTCATGCGAAGAGTTGACTCACTGGAAAAGACTCTGATGCTGGGAGGGATTGGGGGCAGGAGGAGAAGGAGATGACAGAGGATGAGATGGCTGGATGGCATCACTGACTTGATGGATGTGAGTCTGAATGAACTCCGGGAGTTGGTGATGGACAGGGAGGCCTGGCGTGCTGCGATTCATGGGGTCGCAAAGAGTCGGACACAACTGAGCGACTGATCTGAACTGAACTGATGACCATTAAGGTGGAGAAGGAAATGACAACCCACTCCAGTATTCTTGCCTAGGAAATCCCACGGACAGAGGAGCCTGGTGGGCTGCAGTCCATGGGGTTACAAAAGAGTCGGACATGACTTAGCGACTAAACAGACACACATGACTATTAAGCACCTCCCCCTCAACTCCCTAGTTTATATGTCTTCATTTGAGTGGCCAGCGGACACTAGCAAGGATCCAAA
Source organism: Bubalus bubalis (assembly GCF_019923935.1). NCBI lineage: Eukaryota > Metazoa > Chordata > Mammalia > Artiodactyla > Bovidae > Bubalus > Bubalus bubalis. Next base: position 56,966,937 of record NC_059177.1, read on the forward strand.
TCCAATCCCCAAATTTTCTGGGAGAGAGAATGAGTCACCCAGCTTGTCCAATCCCGATCCAGTCAGCTAAGGCTCGGGGGCCAGCGGGGGCAGGGGGTTTGGCAATTTATATGACTTTCTAAGACCAGTTTCTTCACTGGTAAAATGAGGGTCATAGCAGGACCTCCCTGTAAGTTTATCAGGGGGACAAAACGAGATCGCACAGGTGAAGTTCTAAGCATAATACCTGAAAGTCTTCATTGTTTAGTCATGTCTGATTCTTTGCGACCCCCATGGACTGTAGCCCACCAGGCTCCTCTATTCATGGAATTCTCCACGCAAGAATCCTGGACTGGGTAGCCATTCCCTTCTCCAGAGGATCGTCCCAATCCAGGGATCAAATCTGGATCTCCTGCATTGCAGATGGATTCTTTACTGTCTGAGCCACCAGAGAAGCCCAGGATAATACCCAGTGTGTAGCCAATATATGATAAATGTAAGCCGTGAAAATGCTGTTTCATTGGTTAATGATGATGCTCCCGCTCTGTCTCAGTCTCCTTAGATTCTGCCTGAAGTCAGGGTGATGCTGAGGCCACGGCGGGTGACAGAGATCTCAGCTGTGGATATGAGAAGGATTGAGGCAGGAAGCCAGACAGGCGATTACAGTGGTACAGGATTCCACCCGGGAGGCAGCCTCTGAATGTGCTGAGAGAGTGAGAGCGAATGCTTGAAATTCAGCCAAAACTCTCCTCCCTCCAGCCTAGAGAGGCCCATTGAAATAAGCTCTTCTTCCCAAACTGATGCTGCTGCCTTCTGAGAAATTCTCAATCAGCTCAGCCCTAACACCTGGTTTTCCCCTGGGCTTGTCTATACCAACAAGCAGAGTAAAGAACACAAAGGATCTCAACAGTAGTGTCTGAAGCACTATCTCACTGAAGCCTCCCAACAACCCCCTGAGATAGGAATTGATATTATTATCATTCCTTTCTCATAAAGAGAACACAAAGGCTCAAAGGGGTTTTGTAGGTTGCCCACGCCATAAAATTCACCCTAAGCATACAATTAAGTGGGTTTTAGAATCTTCACATAATTGTACAACCGTCACTACTGCCTAACTCCAGAACAGTTTTATCATTTGTAAATCCTTTGTTGATCCTTTCACTCCAGACAGTAGTTTTGGGTGATGGGTTCCTTGTTTTTCTTTGCCCTCAAAGCTAGGGTGGGGCTTTCCAGGTGGTGCAGTGGTGAAGAATCCACCTGCCAACGCAGGAGATGCGGGTAGGATCCCTGGGTTGAGAAGATCCCCTGGAGAAAGAAATGGCAATCTACTCCAGTGTCCTTGCCTGGGAAATCCCATGGACCGAGGAGCCTGGTGGGCTACAGTCCATGGGATCAGAAAGACTTGGACACAACTGAGCGCGCATACACACACACACACACACACACACACACACACACAGAGCTAGAGTGACCCCTTCATCCTGGTTTGTCTGGGAGCTTGTTAGCTTAATACTGAAAGTCTCACCTCCCAGAACCTTCTTAATCCTGGGTGTTCACCTTCCCTGCAGGATACGTTGTTAATGTCATGCCTGTAACCCTTTCCACTTGGGTGTGTACCAGCTGCCTTTCCCCTGCCAGTGCCTGCATCTCTTTGACTATAGCCTTTCTCGACAGCCTTGAAAGTCTGGTCGGCTCGCAACAGCAGGATGGGATTAAACCCTGCTCTACAAGAGCAGCCCTGATGGCAACTGGAATATCAATACCCCAGCTCTGTCACCTCTTGGGTGGGGCACTTCTGGAGGTGAGAGTTTTGCACTTACTCCTATGGTTTCCCTAGCAAGCTCAGCTCCATTCACCTATGTGGTACCTGGCTTGATAACATGCCTTTGATTGCCCTCCTCCCCTTGTTTGTTTCACTTCTCCATTCTTGAATCTATCTCAGAGTCTGCTTGTAGTCAAATTCAAACTAAGACAGCTCCCCTTCCAAATCCTTGAAATAGACAACTGATGCTCTCTCAAATATCTGTAAAATGTTATGCAAATGGAACTTCCAATCCCTTCTGCTAAACAGATTGCTGCCCAAAAACACCTCCCACCCCAAATTAGGAATTCTGCAACTGCTACCACTTTGCTGGACAGATCTTGATAACCTCCACCCTCAGTGGTAGAAGAACCCATCTGCCAATGCAGGAGCTGCAGGAGACGTGGGTTAGACCCCTGGATCAGGAAGATCCCCTGGAGAAGGAAATGTCAATCCACCCCAGTATCCGAGCCTGGAGAATTCCATGGACAGAGGAACCTAACAGGCTATATAGTCCATGGCGTCACAAAGAGCTGGACACAACTGATCACGCACACGTGCACACTCGGTATACACAATCCCTGAAGCTCAGCCCACCTTCAGCCTTTAAATTCCTCCTTTGGGACCCCAGAAGACCTTTACTCCAGAGAGGAAACTTTTTAGTCGTTGTTGGCGGGGCTCCATCCAATGGCACAGAATTGGATCAGCACTTTTTATTCCTCTCTATTTTCAATGTCAGTTCCTCTTGGCATACAGGATCACGCCCCTGCCTATCAGTGGAGAGGGCTGTCTGAACCTTTTAAGAAATAATGTATCACAAACTAACTGCAGTGTAAATGCAGAGCAGAGAAAAGCAGAATTTGGAATGCAGGAAGCTAGAGCAAAGAGAACCCCAAGAGCAAGTGAGTCTGATGGGAAACACAGCGAGAGACCCTCCCCACCAAGTGCCTAAGAGCTGTTCCCACAGACTTGTGCTTGAGATCCCAGCAACAGAGAGTTTTGCCAGATTGTATTTTCCAAAGATGGCTACACCAATATGTGTCCATCCCACACGCTCTTATAAAATGACGTTGATATTCCTGCATTGGGAAGTGAATGGACCTTGGGTACTGCCTCAACCAGTGGGATTAGGCAGAAAAGACACTGTAGGAACTGCAAGACTAGACCATAAAAGGCAGTGAGCTCAGGGACTTCCCTGGTGGTCCAGTGGCTAAGACTGCACTCCCAATGCAGGGGGCCTGGGTTCAATCCCTGGTCAGGGAACTTGATCCAAGATGCTACAATGAAAGATTCCACATGCCACAACTAAGCAGCAGTCAAAATAATATTTTGGTACAGCCAAAATAATATATATATATATATTTTTTATTATATGAAAAGAAAAAAAAAAGGCAATAAATTCTGTCTGGCTCTCTTTTTGGGTTACTTGCCCTGGAAACTGAGTTACCAAATTGAGAGGAAGTTTAGGACACGTGGAGAAGCCATGAGGGGTGTTTCCAGCGGACACAGCTCCAACCACAGATGCATAAGTGAAAGTCTTCATTTTGCCCCCAACCTTTGAGTCTCGCAGCTGAGGACCAAGGCATTGTGGAATGGAGTCAAGATTTCTCCTTTCTGCCCTGTCTGGGTTCCTGACACACAGAGCTTGTGAGAGATAATAAATGACTGCTGTTGTATTAATATCAAGCCACCAGTCTCAGGGTAATTTGTTACATAGCAGCAGATTACAAATATAGGAATGAAACCCTCCGTTGCAGCAGAGAGCAATCTCTGTAAGTGCAAACACACCCAGATGGAGAAACATATGACCCTAGGCATAGTCATCCACACTTCAGCATGAATCACCCGTATTTTGGCACCACCATCCTTATGAGAAAAGAGACAAGATGAAAAGTCTTAGGAAATGAGAGAGAGGACCTGGGAAACTGAAGAGACAGAAGTGGAGATGGGGCATTTGTATTAACAGGAAGAGATCTGAACTTAAAGCTCGACAGGATTGGGTTCTCGTCCCATGCCCCTTTCTGATAGAATTTCCTCTGGTGTACAGAACTAGCTCTGATCTGGACACGGCCTCAGTTCCCCAAACACTTACACTTATCTGTCTCCCAAGATTGCTGGGAAAAGCAAGTAAGACCACTGTTACGAAGACAAATTGTTTATGTAATTAAGAAACTTGCAGGGTGTGGTGGAGCACGTAGGACTGGGCAGATCAGGGTTCTAGCTCAGGTTTGGCAGGAACTCACTCTGCAGCCCTTGACAAAATAACTCCCCTGTACCCTGTAACCCCCCAAAATGCCAGTGTAACGTCCACTTCTAGACCCAAGTGCTCCTGCTGTAAAAAGGCCTAGAGCCATCAGTGCCAGTGGAGGATAGCAGAGTCTCCCTCACCCGGCCCGGTAACAAGGAAAGGTCAAGGTCAAGTCAAGGTCAACGCCACGTAAATGCAGCAAGGTGAGAAGCCAGTTATAGCAGGGTTAAAGGGGTCCAAGCTGAGTCCTGTTGTCTAAACATTCTCAACTCTGAGAATGAGGTGCAAATGGGGATGTAACTGGTAACTAGTCACAGGATCAGCCACAGGCTCAGTATCAAGTGCTATTTAGGAGCTTAAACTCTGGAGCCAGAATACCTGAGTTCCAAATGCCAGCCCTACTGGCCATTAGCTATAGCAGTCTTGGCTGTGTTACTTAACCTTTCTATACCTCCATTTTATCATCTGTAAAATGGAGCTGATCATTACTTATAACACCTTGTTAATGGGATGGACGTGTGCAGGAAGAGTTCTTTCACACCTGGGAAGTTGGCTCTTGGTGAAGCAATTCTGGCTCATGTTTCCTAAACTGAAGAAAATGGTTACAGGGCAATTTTAGAAGGTAACTTCACAGGCCCTTCAACATAAAAATCAATGTCCCCTCTACTCCCACTAAAATCGCTTTTCAATGCTCTCTTGATCTTTCTGACTATACCAAAGAGAAAGTGTCAGGTTGGAGCTAATAAGTCTTAACACCTCTCTGGCTCCTGCTAATTTGCTAATCCCCCTCCAGAGATGCCAAGTGCAGGGCCTGGAGTTCAGAGCCCTCCCAGGCAAAAGCTTCTAGCTACAATTCAATGATATTTTGCTACTGTTATGTGTATTTTTACAGTTACTTACTTTTTACGTGAGTGATTCTGACTTTACATTTACAGTTCTCTTTTCTTGAACCTCCAATACTTTGGCCACCTGATGTAAAGAGCCGACTCATTGGGAAAGACCCTGATGCTGGGAAAGATTGAGGGCAGGAGGAGAAGGGGGCGACAGAGGATGAGATGGTTGCATGGCATCGCCGACTCAATGGACCTGAAGTTGAGCAAACTTTGGGAGATGGTGAAGGTCGGAAAAGCCTGGTGTGCTGCAGTCCATGGGGTCACAAACAATCAGACATGAGTTAGCCACTGAACAATAAAAGTTCTCTTTTAAAGTAAATGTTGTCTTTAAGTTTCTTTTCAATATTAAACATATTATGGTATATACCTTCTTCTATATGGAAAAAAAATCCTGAAGGTGGGAAGCATGGTATTAGGCTGCATGAGCAGACATGGCCTCTCCAGGGAATTACATGGATCTACTGACAACTAAAGCTCATGTCTGAGGGACTTTCCTAGTGGCCCAGTGTTAAGACTCTGCGCTTCCAGTGCAGGGGACTGGGGTTCAATCCCTGGTCAGGAAACTAGAGACCACATGCCACAACTAAAAGATGCTGCAATGGAGATCATGCATGCAGCAATTAAAATCCGGTGCAGCCAAATAAATTTAAAAATCAATCAATCACATGTCCTAAGTTGCGTCCCCATAGTCCCCTGTTCTGTTTCCAGAACTCCAGGGCCTCATGCCGCTCTTTAGTCCTTTAGTTAGTTGGTACAAACTCTGGATAATTTGGCAAGTATATCCCCTGGTGGGGAACAAAATGAAATTGTTAGTCACTCAGTCATGTCCAATTCTTTGCGACCCCGTGGACTGTAGCCTGCCAGACTCCTCTGTTCATGGGATTCTCCAGGCAAGAATACTGAAGTGACTTACCAGTCCCTTCTCCAGGGGATCTTCCTGACCTAGGGATGGAACCTAGGTCTCCTGCATTGCAGGACAATTCTTTATCATTTGAGCTACCAGGGAAGCCCCCCTATATGTTGGCAATTCCATTTCTATGAATTTAATAAAAATAACCATTGATGTGCTCAAAGATACATGGTTGAGAATATTTGTGACCACATTATTCAGGACAGGGAGAAACTGAAAACCATCTAAAGGGCCAACAATAGAGGACCAGCTTTGCATATGATAGTATTTTCACAAAACAGGCTGATCTAAGAACAGAAAGATGGCAAACACTCTGCACAAGGTAGATATTATTATTAGTAGCTCTACTTTACAGAAGAAGAAACTGCAGCACAGAGAAATTAATTATCTTGCCGAAGGTCACACAGCTCGTAAGGGGTAGAGCTGACACTGAACACAGGCCTCTTAGATCCAGAGTCCATGTTCTTTCCCACTAGGCTGTGGTCCTGTCTCTGAAGCTGACATTGTAGACGAACATTTATTGACGTGGGAGATTCTTCCCCAATATATGTGTAAGCTAAAAAGCAGGTGGGAATAAAAGATCTGTAAAACCATACACCATATGTCAAAAGAAGTTTCTGGTTGGTGGAATTGTATTATTTTTGTTATTTGGTTTGTTTTTCAGGCTTTCTGTTCTGAACGCTTGTTACCTTTATAGTAGAAAAGAAACATGAAAAGATGACTTTTCTTCTTAGTTCTCCTATTCGTTTCTGCTTCTAGAAATGAGACAGTTGGTTCTGCATGAAGACGATAAAAATGATAATGATGATAATAGCCAACATTTAATTTTCTCTTAGTATGCTAAAGGAATAAGGAGCACGATTTCCTTTAGCTCATCACTGCCCGCCACGTCCCACGTGTGTCCTCCCAGCCTGTGCACTGCACAACCGCAGGGAGTACCACTCATATATCGCCTACAGTCCAGAGGTCCCCAACCTGCAGGATCGAATGCCTGACGATCTGAGGTGGAGCTGATGTAGTGATAATAGAAATAAAGTGCACAATAAATATAACCCGCCTGAATCATCCCCAAACCGTCTCCTCCCCCGCCAGTCCATGGAAAACATCGTCTTCCACAAAACCGGTCCCTGGTGCCAAAAAGGTTGGGGACCGCAGGTCCGGACTGTGCTGTGAAACGTGCAGGACACTGACCTTCTGTCCCTGCTCCATCCCCACCTAGCTGGTGACCTTAGCAAAGTTCTTTTTTCCACTCTGGGCTCAGCTTCCCCATCTGTAAACCGAAGGAATTAGACACGACGATCTTTAAGATCTCTCGCAGCTCCGAGAGTCTATGATTACAGATGGCATCCCAATATGGGCCCAGAAGCGGGCCCTCCCACTCAGCAGGACCATTCTCCCGCCTGCTCAAGGCAGCATCTCTCCGGCTGACCTACTTTGTCCTGTGTTGGGGGAGAGAAGGGCAGAGAGGAGGCCTGAGGCAGGAGCGAATAACCAAAGGTTTGCCCTCCCGACAAGCCAGGCTCCTCTCCAGCCGCTAATGGTTCAGTCAGTGCCCCTCTCGGAAGCTCCTGGGGCCTCCCTCCCACCTCTGCAGAAGGCAGCAGGCTTAAAATACCTGACAGGGTGGCAGCGCTGTTTTAATGTGTTGCTTTTAGTTTTTAATCACGCTGGTGATTCAGCAGGGTATTTCTCTGACTTTCCCAATATGCTTGGTTAAAGTCGTTCTTGCAGGATCTTTAGCACGTTTTATTAAACAAAGAAACCAAGGTGCAAAACAGTGTGCATAGGGTGAGGAAAATTATTTAAATATACATTTGTGCCTGTGTATGGAGAGAGAGAGAGAATGAATAACTCTGGGAGGACATATGAAATCGGTAATCATTCACCTTCCAGAAGGGAAACCAGGTGGCTTAAGGGAGGAACAGAGGTAGGAAGGCAGATTTATGCCTTTTGCTCTCGGGTGTATTCTTACCCAGACAATTTTTTAAAAAATTAATTTATTTTTATTTTGGCGGTGCTAAGTCTTGGTTGCTTCGTGCAAGGGCTTTCTCTAGTTGTAGGGGGGGTGGGAGCGCGGGGGGTGGGAGGGCAGTTTACTCTTGGTTGAGGCAGCTTCTCTTGTGAGCCTCGGGCTTCCGTAGTTGCAGCACACGGGCTCAGTAGTTGTGGTGCTCGGGCTTAGTTACTCCTTAGCAGGTGGGATCTTCCCAGACCAAGGATTGAACCCGTGTCCCCTGCACTGGCAGGTGGATTCTTATCCACTCTACCACCGGGGAAGTCCTAGACAAATTTTTTTAATGAACAAAAAAAAGACATTCTTCCCCCATATCAGCAGTGTTTAATTCTGATTTCTCTTTTCTTCAAAGATACTTCTGGCTTTATTAGCTTGCCAGGCTGCCAGAACAAAGTACCGGGTGCCTCAAACAATAGAAAGTTACTGTCTGATAATTCTGGAAGCTAAAAAAGTGCAACACCAAGGTGTCTGCAGGGTTGGCTTCTCCGGAAGCCTCTCCTCTTGGCTTGTAGATGGCTGTCTTCTCTCTTTGTCCTTACCTGGTCTTCCCTCTGTGCAGGTCTGGATCTTAATCTCTTCCCACAAGGACACCAGTTGTATTGTATTATATTATATTTGATTAGGGCCCATACACAAGACCTGATTTTAATTCCATTTCCTCTTCTCGGATCCTATCTCCAAATACCTTCACTTTCTGAGGCCTGGGAGTCAGGACTTGGACACGTGAATTTTGGAGGATGCAGCTCATGCCACGACCCTGTGCTACACTGATTAACTCACCCGTGCAGACCAATGGCCTCTGAGGGACAAGAACACGTTCTTACATTCAACAAACTTTAATTAAGCTTCCCTTGGGAGGGGAGCTCTGTTTTAGGGGTGGAGATGATGTGAAATTGACTGAGACTTGATTCTGGACAGAAATAAACAGGAAGAGGAGAAAGAGTGAGAGACTGAAAATCAGAACAGCTGATCATCCGATCTCAGCTCCCTGTCTTGCAAACTTAGTCTGGACATGACCTTTAGTCTCCACTTTTATCATCAAGGGCAGGATGATACAATACACACCTCCAAGGGCTGTTGACCCACTGTCAACCCACGCCTCCGCCAGAGACTCCCAAACACTCACAGGCAAGTCTGGCTCAGTCTCTCGTGGGGTCACTGGTCCTTTCTCCCGGGTCCTGGAGCACACAGGTTTTGTTCGTGCCCTCCACGAGTCTCTGTTTGCACAGTCCTGTGGAAGTTCTGTAGTTGAATCCCGCTGACCTTCAAAGTCAGATTCCCTGACCCTGAGGCTGGGAAAGATTGAGGGCAGGAGGAGAAGGGGACGACAGAGGATGAGATGGTTGGATGGCATCACCGACTCGATGGACATGAGTTTGAGCAGGCTCCGGGAGTTGGTGATGGACAGGGAGGCCTGGTGTGCTGCAGTCCATGCGGTCACAAAGAGTCAGACGCGACTGAACAACAAAAGAGTTATTGAGAGGATTAAAGGAGAAACCACATGTAAAATACCCAGCCTATAGTCCGTGTTTCATATACAATGCTGCGGTTCATCTCAGCTGCCCCCTGGGCTAGGGCTCCAGGCACAGGGCCTGCGCCTTTTATCCTGACAGCCCTGGAGGTCACAGTGATCAGCAGGGCACTGGCTGGACAGCTTTGCTGGAGCAGTAAGTACCCCAGACTGATTCATGAGGCCACATGAATCCACCCAGAGAGACTCTCTGAATTATCATAGCGGCTGCCTTTAAAAGCAGTTTTTTCATCAGGAGCTCAGCCTGGCGCTCTGTGTCAACCTAGAGGGGTAGGGTGGCGGGTAGGGGTGGGAACAAGGCTCAAGAAGGAGGGACTATATGTTTACGTGTGGCTGATTCATGTTGTTGTATGGCAGAAACCCACACAACCTTGTAAAGCAATTATCCTCCAATTAAAAAAATTTTTTTAATAAAATAAACAATATAAATAAATAAAAGCAGGTTTTTTTAATGAAAAAAAAAAAATTACAAGTATTAGTGTTAATATGACCTCCTTGGGAATCACGGGCTGATGAAACCCAGGGACGTTTAGCTTTATTTGTCATTTCTGTCTTTGATGCCACACAGATCTCCCCAGGGTAACAGGAAGCACAGCAGAATTGTGGACATTTGCTATTTTGACCTGCCAAACCCTGATCCTTCTTCTTCTGTTAGTGGAATCCCACTGCTCTTTGGGTGACCCACCTCCCAGCATTCCTAGCCCATGTGGCTTATTGATTGGTTTGGCTGCATCTGATCTTACTTACAGCATGTGGGATCTTTCACTGAGGCCCACAGACTCTCTAGTTTTGGCAAGCGGGCTCCAGGGTGCATGGGCTCAGTAGTTAGAGGACGTGGGCCTAGCTGCTCTGCAGCATGTGGGATCTTAGTTCCCTGCCGGGGACCAGCCCCGGCTGATCCAGGGTATTCGAAGGAGAGACGGCTAGGCGAGGGTCAGGGAACAACTGCTTAATTACACTTTAATTAAGGATACAAAGAGTTAATAGAATAAGGATAGCTCAGTGAGGAAATTCAGTGGAGAAAAGCGGCTGAAATAAGGATAGCTCAGTAGGAAAATTCAGTGGAGAAAAGAAGCTGAGTGGCTTGGTTTACGCGGAAAATCAATATAACCCGTGACACCAGGTTAGCTCTGACCACGGAGGCCGCAGGCGCCCTCTCGAATAGCGGAAGGTGCCCCACCTTAGACACCTTCTCGAGTGGGTCTTAGAAGCCCAGGCAAATAAATGGTCGCAGAGGATATCCACGCTCCAGATGGACACTCAGCTGGAAGTTAAAGGGAAGAATGACATGGGGAGACCAAGTTTCAGTGAACAAGGCCCGCACTTTATTTTCCAAAGTAGTTTTTATACCTTAAGGTATGCATAGAGGATAATGGGGGAAGGGGTGGAGTCATGCAAGGACAGCAGTTCCTGGTTCTAATCTAAGCCAGGCTTTCAAACTTATCATATGCAAAAGTTCAGGTGATTGACATCATCTTCTGGCCCGGAGGCCTGTTAACATTTTAAGAAACTTATTTTTCTCTAAAGGTGATTATTCCAAAGTCAGGCACCAGCCTTCCAAAAAGCATTGGACAAAGCTGCATTTTACATTTCTATACACCCATTATATCAATCAATACACTGCCAAAGACACAGTAGGTAAGGAGTATGGAGACTTAGCAGCAAACATTGGCCCAACAAGTGAAAAACCCTTCACCAATACATTTTCTAATCAATCTTTTAACTACTCAAAGGAATCTGTGTTTAGGCAGTTTAGAACATCTCCTGCCTCTCACAGTTGGGAGGCTCTGAACAATCACATGTGGCCGGAAAAACCTATTCAGGCAGGCTAGAGGATTTCCAAAGGAGTTTGTAGGTTAAACACTGTCACACCCAGGAATTATTAACTGGAGCTGTAAGCTAACTCTTTTTCCAGAGAGAGGTAGTGGGAGACAGCCCCCCGTAAAGTCAGAGGTGTAGGTGAAAGCACAAAGCAGAAAGTAGGCAGACTCTGGTTTTGGGGGTAGATGCTCGAGAATTTCCAGGGGGACTCCTGAGGCTCGATCCCGCCTTTGCGTATGCCGAGCCTCCTTCCTCATGACCTTTGTCATGGGCGGAGTGCCTCACGCTGGCTCCCGGCAGTGATAGAATTCCAGTTGAGCTATTACAGATCCTCACTCAATATGCAATATGCCGGCTCCCAGCAGTTCCCCAACCAGGGTTGTCCTCTGCGTCGCAAGGCAGATTTTTAACCACTGGACCACCAGGGAAGTCCCGCCCAAGTGGTTTCAGATGGGCAGACCGCAACTCCAGCTCCAGGAATGAGTACATAGCTCCAGCCTGCCATTGAAAGCACTACATTCTCTGTTAACTATGGCTCAGCAAGGAGAACATGACCCCAGCTGGGCAAATCAGCAACTCCTGGGAGTCTGACAGGCTGTGTCAGGAAAGACATGCTCTCTTCCCTGAACTCAAGCTTTTGATGGCCATTTTGTCACCTGGAGAAAGCCTGCCTGAGGTCCTGGTTACATTGCTTGAGAACCTGGATTTAGCCTCGCTGAAGCTAGCATAATCCTGAATAACATGTTGATGTGAGCCAATAAACTTTCCTCCTTTCTTAAATCAGTTTGACTTGGGGTTCTGTCACTTATCAACCAAACAAATGGCACACGGGGTGGAGATGATGTGAAATCAACTGAGACCTGATTCTGAACAAAAATAAACAGGAAGAGGAGAAAGAGTGAGAGAGTTCTCAATAGCTTTTCTCCCTGGGTAACTTGGGTCCTTTCTTTGCAGGCCTAGAACTACACTACTAGAAATCAATTCTTCAAACAACTTGCATTTAAACTCCCTCTGGAGTTTATAGACATCTTTCAAAAATCCAGAGGTATGTATGAAAAGAGATATTGGAGACAGGGAGGACATACGAGAGCTGATAACTACACCTGCCCTGTGCGTGCTCAGGCGCTTCGGTCGTTGTCTGACTCTTTGTGATTCCACGGACTGTAGCCCGCCAGGTTCCTCTGTCCATGCGATTCTCTAGGCAAGAATACTGGAGTGGTTTGCCATTTTCTACTCTAGGGGATCTCCAGACCCAGGGGTCAAACCTGAGTCTCGTGCGTCTCCAGCATTGCAAGTGGATTCTTTACCACTGAGCCGCTGGGGAAGCCAACCACACTTGCCAGGTGGACCCAAATGCTGATTATGGCCCAGCCGGCACAGTTGGCTACAAGGTGGCTGACTGTCTGCTTTGGGCCAATGACGTGCTGGAGCTGGCTCGTACCAGCCAACAAGAGAATTTGTTAAATATCTGGAAATTTTGTAGCTAGTTGCTAAACTGTTGATAGTTTGAAATCCGCTGTGCCTATCACCAAACACTACAAATCAAGTTAATTTTCTCCCCCTGGAGAGTTTATCAGCAAACCTCAGGCCCTGGCCTTGATTCAACAGGTCTGAAAACGGCCAGCAAGATTGAGTGCGGGACTTCCCTGGGGGGTCCAGTGGTTAAGAGTCTGCCTGCCAATTCAGGGGACATGGGTTGGATTCCTGGTCCGGAAAGATCATACCTGCCGTGGAGTAACTGAGCCCTGCCCTAGGGTGTGTGCTCAGCAACAAGAGAAGCCACTGAAGTGAGAAGCCCGAGCACCGCAGCTTGAGAGTAGCCCTCCACTCATCACAACTGGAGAAAACCTGAGCACAGCAACGAAGACCCAGTGCTGCTGCTGCTGCTGCTGCTGCTAAGTCGCTTCAGTCGTGTCCGACTCTGTGCGACCCCATAGACGGCAGCCCACCAGGCTCCGCCGTCCCTGGGATTCTCCAGGCAAGAACACTGGAGTGTGTGCAGCCAAACATAAATACACTATTTTTTTTTTTTTAAGGAGAATGAGTGCTAAAAAAAACTAGGGTAACCAAAATGTATATTCCTACTCAGAACGGCACCTTGACTCACTAGCAGTGCTATAAAGTAGAAATTATTATTCATATCCTATAGATAAGGAATCCAAGACCTGGGGGGAAAATGGCTTTCTTGTGGTCAGAAAGCAGAACTCAGAAATCAACTCAGGTCTTTGGACCCCATGCCTAAAGTTGTTTCCCTTACACCCCAGCAGGAAGTGACTGAAGTCTCAAAACAGGGTCTAAACAAGTAATTTGGTCACTGGGGATGGAAAAGCTGTTTCTATAAGAAAGAGCTTTTAACAATTTATTTCCGAACAGAGGTGGCCAATTAGAAAGGCAGCTGCCCGGAGATTAGCAATAATACTACATATTCAATCTACTGGGGAAACACAGCATCATTTCTAATAAATTATATACCTCACATTTGTACAGAATATTTTGTTGGTTTATAAAACCTTTTCAAGTATGTTGCCTCTGTAGATCAATTCCTTTAAAATGTTCAGACTTAGGCCCTGTGTGGCATACCGATTAACCTAAGATCCACCACTGACATTCTCCTCCCTTAACTGCTGCCTCCACTAAAAAAAGTCTGGGCAAATGTTATATTTACTTTTTCAGTCTCCCTTAGAGACCTACAGACATGTTATCTAGCTCTGGCTATGTAGACTTAAGCAATAATCAACTTTCCTGATAAAAAGTATTGCCTTTTCCTCTCTTTATCCTGCCTTAAAGAAGGATATGATATCCGGTGCTGCAACAGCCATTTTGTAACCATGAGGTGATAAACCAAAAAGCAAAGCAGAGCAGAGCAGAAAGAGAGCAAAAGTATGGGTCCTTGATGGCATTATTGAGTTGACTTCAGGCTGTTTCCTCTGAATATTTTATAATGTGGAGAAAAACAAGCCATTGTTATTTGAGTATTCTGTTATATGCAGTGGAAACATTCCTAACATAACTGGAAATTCTACTTCTAGGAATTTATCATAAAGAGCATCTATAATAGAGGAAAACTGGAGTCTCAGTGTGCAACAATAGGAGGCTGATGGAATAGATAGCAGAGTGGCTATAACATATACTATTCAGGGACTGAAAATTTTGTAGCAGGCAAAGGATTCTTAAACATGCATTCTTAAACAAGTACCCTTAAATACATCAATACTAGATCCTGCATGTCTCAACCAAAGATCCCACACACTGCAACGAAGATCAAAGATCCTGTGTGTCACAAATAAGACCTGCCACAGCCAAATAAATATTTCAAATCAATCAATAAATACAGACAAATATTTTTGCATATGCTTTTCCTGGGTGCTTGATTCTTTTTAGATTCTCAAAATCTTCAAACAAAGTTTAAGTATCACTTTTTCAAATTAATATTTGTAAGCATAGAAAAATGTTCACAATATATTGGGAGAACAGAAATTGACAAAACAGCATGTTCAGTATTCTTCCATATTGAGAAAAATTACATATATGTTATAAATGTATACATGGTATGCTGTGCTTAGTCACTCAGTTGTGTCCAACTCTTTGCAGCCCTATGGACTGTAGCCCGCCAGGCTCCTCTCTCCATGGGGATTCTCCAAGCAAGAATATTGGAGTGGCTTGCCTTTTCCTCCTCCAGGGGATCTTCCTGACGCAGGGATCAAACCCCAGTTTCCCGCATTGCAGGCAGATTCTTTACTGTATGCATGATGGTGAGCTGAAATTTACAGAATATATACTTGGGAGCCCCACCCCTCGAAAATGAACTTTATTACTAAAAACCCAACTAATCCTATTATCCCACATTCTTGCTGATTATAGAAAACTTAATCTTGTAACTCAAAATAACTCTGACACTTGCTAGTTTAAGATGGTCAGTTCAAGATCCTCTTTATTTCTTCCTCCTCCCCTGCTTCTCTAGCTCTTCCATAGACAGATGCGCTGTCCTGGAATCCAGAGAAGTGGCACCTGGTCCCACCCTTCCCTCTGTTCTTCCCTTGGCCTCTGCAGGTCATCTTTTCTGGTCCCCATCATCAAGCTCTGGCATCTGCTACTGAAGTCTCTGCTGGTCTGGTCCTAATTGTTAGTTGAGAAATGTGTGCACTCCCTGGTCTTCCTGGTCCCAATTTATTTTCAGCCCATTTGGTATCCTTCATAGGGGCCCATGGGGGCAATTCTTAGATGTTTCCACATCTGAAAGGATGCCCTCTGTCTCACCACCTCCACTCAAGCAATGGCTACTTTGCCTCTCAAGGCACCAGGTTTGACATGGAGTGACTATAATGGACTCATATCCTGGGAGGAGAAGCTCAAGTGCCTCCCGTTTTCCTGTTCTCACTAAACTTACTCAGGATTCCTCAGGCACATGGCCAGTCTCGGGCGTGGGGCGGAGCTCTGAGCCCCTCTTCAGAACTGAGGTCAGCTCTGTTCTCAGCCTTCCCGTGTTTCCTCTTCTCTCTAGATACCCCACCTCGTCTCTCTTTCTTCAGACCTGCATTCTTCTCCATTCTGGGGCTTATCTTCCAAACACTGTGCTCTGAAGCACCCAGGTTTGCTCTTTCATATATAAAGTCAGGCTATTGCAAATCTGAAGATAAGCTTTTTGTTTTCTGTCAAAATCCTGGCTCTTGTGAATCAAATGTACTCTGGCTTCTAAGCTTTTGCCTCTCCTGTAAATTTTCAAGTCACCCTCAGAGTAGCCAAGACTTGGGCTTTTTGTTTTTCTTAACTATTTATTGTCCCTCATGGGTAATGCCTGGAAAAATGCCCAAATGGTGGGTGCAGAACACAAGGTACAAGGTGGCATGTGTTAGGAGGAAACAAAATATTTATCTCTGAAAATATTTTTCTGCTGCATAGGCATCAGAAAAGATCTGAAAAGATGCATGCTGGGATGTCATCATTTATGATCCCTGGATGATGAGAGTGTATTAAAGGAATAGTTATGATGAAAGTTACAGAAAACCCAACTAACAGTGGCTTAAAATAATGAGGGTTTATTCTTCTCACAAAATGAGAAGTCTGGAAGTGGGTGGCTGCTGGCATTGACTCATCAGCCCAACATTGTCAGGGCCAGCATCTGTGCAGTTCCCTCGGCCTTTCTCCATGGTCTCAAGATGGTTGCAACACCACACATTACATCCCACATTCAAGGGAGAAGGGATAGCACGAGCCCCATCTGTTCCTCTGAGCCAGAAAATCAAAAGCTTTACCCTCTCATCTCATTGGCCAAAACTGGGTCACATGGCCACCCCAGCTGCAAGGGAAGCTGGGAAAAACCCAGGGTTGGTTGGCGTGAGGTTAGTCAGCTGATGGTACCTACCACAAGGGACAGTTACATTCTTTTTTCTTCTTGTTTTTCTGTGTCTCCTAATTTTTCCACTATTGACGCATAATGCTGTCTTTTATCTCTACTTCTCATTCTCTACCTCTTTCTCTCTGTGACAAGCCTGCAGTGGAGGACAACCTATAACACCAGCTACAGGCTTAAACATATTTTCATTTTCTTATAAAAGAAGTCTGGATATGCGTAGTTCGTGGCAGATGTGATAACTCCATCCTCCATCTGTGTTGCTTATCTAATACCTTCCATTGGCAAAATCACCTCATAGTGATAAGAGTGATGCCGCATTTCCAGCCATCACATCTATATTCAAGTAGTAGGAAAGGACAAGGTCACAAGAGGTAACCTTGTTGTCTCAGCACAGGCAACATCCTTGAAAGAGCTTTCCTGGAAGTCCCACCTAAGTACTATCATCTGGCCATTCTGCCTTCAGGGGAGACTGAGACATATAATTTTTCACATAGGTACACAACAGAGTCCTGCTCTTAAGGAAAAAGAAAGAAAATTGTAACTGGGTAAGTAGCTAACTCTCGTTGATAGCCTATAGTCAGAAAGAAGGAAAGGAGATTGAACATTGGATAGACAGTTAACCAACTCCACTGTTCCATCTTTAGAATTCCTTCTGAGGAAAGGACTGTCCATGGTTGGGAAGAATATTCTCTGATGGACTGTTTAGGTAGATGGGACACCCAAGAAGCATGGTCCAATAAGTCAGTTCAGTTCAGTCACTCAGTTGTGTTGGACTCTTTGTGAGCCCATGGACTGCAGCACGCCATGCTTCCCTGTTCATCACTGATTCCCAGAGTTTACTCAAACTCATGTCCTTTGAGTCGGTGATGCCATCCAACCATCTCATCCTCTGTTGTCCCCTTCTCTTCCTGCTTTCAATCTTTCCCAGCATCAGGGTCTTTTCCAATGGGTCAGTTCTTCTCATCAGGTGGCCAAAGTATTGGAGTTTCAGCTTCAGCAACAGTCCTTCCAATGAATATGAAGGACTGATTTCCTTTAGGATGGACTGATTGTATCTCCTTGCTGTCCAAGGGACTCTCAAGAGTCTTCTCCAACACCACAGTTCAAAAGCATCAGTTCTTCGGCACTCAGCTTTCTTTATGGTCCAACTCTCACATCCATACATGACTACCGGAAAAACCATAGCTTTGACTAGATGGACCTTTGTTGGCAAAGTGATGTCTCTGCTTTTTGATACATTGTCTAGGTTGGTCATAACTTTTCTTCCAAGGAGCAAGTGTCTTTTAATTTCATGGCTGCCATCACCATCTGTGATGATTTTGGAGCCCCCCCGAAATAAAGTCTGTCACTGTTTCCATTGTTTCTCCAACTATTTGCCATGGAGTGATAGGACCAGATGTCATGACCTTAGTTTTCTGAATGTTGAGTTTTTTTGTTTGCTTGTTTGTTTTCCTTTTTTATTTTATTTTATTTTTAAACTTTACATAATTGTATTAGTTTTGCCAAATATCAAAGGTATACATGTGTTCCCCATCCTGAACCCTCCTCCCTCCTCCCTCCCCATACCATCCCTCTGGGTCATCCCAGTGCACCAGCCCCAAGCATCCAGTATCGTGCATCGAACCTGGACTGGCAACTCGTTTCATACATGATATTTTACATGTTTCAATGCCTTCTCCCAAATCTTCCCACCCTCTCCCTCGCCCACAGAGTCCATAAGACTGTTCTATACATCAGTGTCTCGTACACAGGGTTATTGTTACCATCTTTCTAAATTCCATATATATGCGTTAGTATACTGTATTGGTGTTTTTCTTTCTGGCTTACTTCACTCTGTATAATAGGTTCCAGTTTCATCCACCTCATTAGAACTGATTCAAATGTATTCTTTTTAATGGCTGAGTAATACTCCATTGTGTATATGTACCACAGCTTTCTTATCCATTCATCTGCTGATGGACATCTAGGTTGCTTCCATGTCCTGGCTATTATAAACAGTGCTGCGATGAACATTGGGGTACACGTGTCTCTTTCCCTTCTGGTTTCCTCAGTGTGTATGCCCAGCAGTGGGATTGCTGGATCATAAGGCAGTTCTATTTCCAGTTTTTTAAGGAATCTCCACACTGTTCTCCATTGCAATGGAAAGAATAAAATACTTAGGAATATATCTACCTAAAGAAACTAAAGACCTATATATAGAAAACTATAAAACACTGGTGAAAGAACTCAAAGAGGACACTAACAGATGGAGAAATATACCATGTTCATGGATTGGAAGAATCAATATAGTGAAAATGAGTATACTACCCAAAGCAATTTATAGATTCAATGCAATCCCTATCAAGCTACCAACAGTATTCTTCACAGAGCTAGAACAAATAATTTCACAATTTGTATGGAAATACAAAAAACCTCGAATAGCCAAAGCGATCTTGAGAAAGAAGAATGGAACTGGAGGAATCAACCTACCTGACTTCAGGCTCTACTACAAAGCCACAGTTATCAAGACAGTATGGTACTGGCACAAAGACAGAAATATAGATCAATGGAACAAAATAGAAAGCCCAGAGATAAATTCACGCACATATGGACACCTTATCTTTGACAAAGGAGGCAAGAATATACAATGGATTAAAGACAATCTCTTTAACAAGTGGTGCTGGGAAAACTGGTCAACCACTTGTAAAAGAATGAAACTAGAACACTTTCTAACACCATACACAAAAATAAACTCAAAATGGATTAAGGATCTTAATGTAAGACCAGAAACTATAAAACTCCTAGAGGAGAACATAGGCAAAACACTCTCCGACATACATCACAGCAGGATCCTCTATGACCCACCTCCCAGAATATTGGAAATAAAAGCAAAAATAAACAAATGGGACCTAATTAACCTTAAAAGCTTCTGCACATCAAAGGAAACTATTAGCAAGGTGAAAAGACAGCCTTCAGAATGGGAGAAGATAATAGCAAATGAAGCAACTGACAAACAACTAATCTCGAGAATATACAAGCAACTCCTACAGCTCAACTCCAGAAATATAAATGACCCAATCAAAAAATGGGCCAAAGAACTAAATAGACATTTCTCCAAAGAAGACATACAGATGGCTAACAAACACATGAAAAGATGCTCAACATCACTCATTATCAGAGAAATGCAAATCAAAACCACTATGAGGTACCATTTCACACCAGTCAGAATGGCTGCAATCCAAAAGTCTACAAGTAGTAAATGCTGGAGAGGGTGTGGAGAAAAGGGAACCCTCTTACACTGTTGGTGGGAATGCAAACTAGTACAACCACTATGAATGTTGAGTTTTAAGCTAGCTTTTTCACTCTCCTCTTTACTTTCATCAGGAGGCTCTCTAGTTCTTCTTTGCTTTCTGCCATAAGGGTGATGTCATCTGCATATCTGAGGTTATTGATATTTCTCCTGGTAATCTTGATTCCAGCTTGTGCTTCATCCAGCCCAGCATTTTTCATGATGTAGTCTGCATATAAGTTAAATAATCAGGGTGACAATATCCAGCTTTGACATCCTCCTTTCCAGATTTGGAACCAGTCTGTTGTTCTAAGTCCAGTTCTAATTATTACTTCTTGACCTACCTACAGATTTCTCAGGAGCCAGGTCAGATAATCTGGTATTCCCATCTCTTTAAGAATTTTCCACAGTTTGTTGGGATCCACACAGTCAAAGGCTTTGGCAGAGTCAATAAAACAGAAGTAGATGTTTTTCTAGAACTCTCTCACTTTTCAACAATTCAACTAATGTTGGAAATTTGATCTCTGGTTCCTCTGCCTTTTCTATATCCAGTTTGAACATCTGGAAGTTCACAGTTCAAGCTGAAGCCTAGCTTGGAGAATTTTGAGCATTACTTTACTAGCGTGTGAGATGAGCGCAATTGTACGTTAGTTTGAGCATTCTTTGGCATTGCCTTTCTTTGGGATTGGAATGAAAACTGACCTTTTCCACTCCTGTGGCCACTGCTGAGTTTTCCAAATTTGCTGGCATATTGAGTGCAGCACTTTCACAGCATCATCTTTAAGAATTTGAAATTGCTCAATTGGAATTCCATCACCTCCATTAGCTTTGTTCATAGTGATGCTTCCTAAGGCCCACTTGACTTCAGACTCCAGTCCAATAATTACAGGTTTTTAACTCATCTTCTAGGAAGGAGGTTCAGATTAATGCTAGCCTTCCTTCTGCTAGTGAAGGATTGAAGGATGGAGATGTGGCTTTGAATCCAGAGCCGTTCGGCTTGGACAACAGAGAGACTAAACACTGCCAAGAGGACTCCTATTTGTTTTCATTTTTAAAACCCAGCAATGTTCAACCTCTTCTCTAAATACCCTTTTAGCAAATATTTGAAGAATAATGGTTTGTAGGAATGCCAAATTATTAGCCTGCCTGGGATAGACATTACTTGTGCTCATGAAAATCTGGTTTTCCTTTTCCTCTTTCTGAGTGCATAGGGAGAGTACAGTTTTGCCACTATGCAGGGCCACCTGGCTAGTTCTGGCCAGCAGGCTCAGTCGAGGTGACATGTGTCACTCCCGGGCTAAGCACCCGAGGGCAGGTGGCAGTTCTCTCTGCTTCTGTCCTCCCACCGTGGTGAGTACAGAAGTCTTGGGCTGAGCTGGCAGAGCCACAGAACGGCACCAGCCTAGGTCCTGAGCATCAGCATGTGAAGGACTTTGCCCTCGGGGTTGGAGAGGATTCCCAGGAAACTTTGATCAACCAAGAAACAAATTTTTCCTAATAGCCAGAAAGTAAAACCATTGCGTTCTCTGTAAAAATGTAGACAATGAGTGGAGACACCCATTCACTCAGACTGTACACAAAACAGAGCTAATATTGAGTCACAAATAGTTACCCTCTACACGACAACAACAAAAATAGAGCTTTATTGTCTCACTTAATCATGACAATGGACTTCCCTGTGGCTCAGATGGTATAGAATCTGCCTGCAGTGCAGGAGATCCAGGTTTGATCCCTGGGTTGGGAAGATCCCCTGGAGAAGGAAATAGCAAGCCACTCCAGTATCCTTGCCTGGAAAATCTCATGGACAGAGGAGGGCTGCAGTCCATGGGGTTGCAAAGAGCCAGGCACTACTGAGCGACTAACACTTGTGACCTTAATCATGACAACAAGGACCTCCCTGGCGGTCCAGTGGTTAAGACTTCGCCTTCCAATGCAGGGTGTGCCAGTTCAACCTCTGATAGGGAAGATAAGATCCCACATGCCTTCGGGGCCAAAAAACCAAAACAAAACAGAAACAGTATTGTAACAAACTCAATAGAGACTTTAAAAATGATCCACATCAGAACAAAATCTTTGTTTCTAAAAAAAAAAAAATCCCCGAAAATTGGAACTGTTTCCCAAATGTACCTGGTTATAAGAATGTACGTGGTTATAATAATCAACATGGTATAATTACAGATTCACAAACTCTCGCCCTGGACATTCAGATTCAGTGGGGTTGTGGTAAGGTTTAATGATTCTGTTTTCATGAGGGGTTCCGGGGGACCCTTGTGTGCAGGTAAGTTTGAGAAACACAGTGGGTGTTATTATTATCCCTACTTTACTGATAAGGAGGGGGCTTCCCTGATGGGTCAGCAGGTAACCAATCTGACTGCGGTGCAGGAGAAAAAACAAGAGACTTGGGTTCCATCTCTGGGTCAGGGAGTTCCCCCAGAGGAGGAAATGGCAACCCACTCCAGTATTCTACCCTGGGAAATTCCATGGACAGAGGAGCCTGGTAGGCTAAGTCCACAGGGGCCCAAAAGTCGAACTCGACTAAGCGACTGAGCATGCACGCACTGATAAGGGAAGCTAGTCTTGGACCAGTGCCTCTCCCGTGCACGTTAATGGGCAGGAGAATCACCCGGGGATTCTGATTCAGTAGGTCTGGGGTGGGGCCCAAAGCCTAGGAGTGCTGGCAAGCTTCCGGGTGATGTCCACCCTGAAGTCCGGGAACCACACTGAGAGCAAGGTTGAGCCTGGAGAGTGAGTTCTCAGGTCCGCAGGCAGCTGCTCTTTGGTGTCGGCTAAAAATTGCTGATGCCAGGGTCCTGTCCCTACGGATTCTGAATGTAATTAGTAGGGGTGTGGCCTGGGCATTGGGATTTTTAAAACCTCCCCCAGATGATTCTACTCTATCGCAAAGTTTGAGAACCACCAGCTTCAGTAACAGTCATATAGTTTGAACTCACAGAGCTAATAAATGGCCGAGCCAAGTGTCTTTCTTTTCTTTTTTTTTTTAATTGACTGATCTGATCTGATCTAATAGTTGATTCACAATGTTGTGTGAATTCTTGCTGTACAGCAAAGTGATTCAGTTACACACACACACACATACCCTTTTTTATATTCTTTTCTATTATGGTTTATCACAGGATACTCAGTATAGTTCCCTGTGCTGTACACTAGGACCTTGCAGTTGATCCATCATACACATACTCATTTCATCTGCTAATCCCCAATTCCCAATCCTTCCCTTCCCTACTTCTGTCCCCCTTGGAAACCACAGCTCCATTCTCTATGTCTGTGAGTCTGGCTCTGTTTCATAGATAAGTTCATTTGTGTCGTATTTTAGATCCCGTGTAAAAGTGATGTTGTACAGTGCTTGTCTCTCTCTTCCTGACTTATTCCACTTGGGATGATCATCTCTAGGTCCATCCATGTGTCTGCAAATGCAAGCCAGGTATCTTGTGAGACAAGTACACAGTATGGTAACCGATGTCGCTAATATTGTCATTATTGGGGGAACCCCAGAAATAAGGCCTAAAAAGTTATCCTAAGTCTGGAGTCAGAATGTGGAGTTGGCCAGCACCAAGTGGGCCAGGCCAGCAGCTCAAGCAGTGGACAGTCAGGCAGCCAGCGCCCTGCCCTGTTCTCCCAGCTGCGGGCACACAGAAGCAGACAAACGTGGGTGTGGGCCACCCCCTCTCCGGCTGGCAACCCTCCAAACAGCATCAGCGGCAGCTGAGGCCTGAGCTCACCTCACACCCACGCTGACAGCTTCCTCAGGATGGAGACAAAAGCCAGGCTGCCCTGCCCCTGAGATGAGAGGCACGACTGGTCAGCCTGAGAAAACGACCTCAGACCCTAACTCAATTTCTTACCAATTATCCAGGCAAAAGGTCTCCAAGGTACAGACATCTGCGGCCTGATTATCCAGAACGCCAGACCACTGGAGACAGACAAAGCATTCCAACCACAAAATTTGTTTGGAACACTCCAACAGAGAAGGGATGTCAAAGGAGATGGACTGTAATTTCAGAAGCCGTGAGTGGTACCACTTGACATGAATAATAACAAATAAAGGCTATCATTTATCGAGGGCCTGCCGGGTGCCAGACTCCAGGCTAGGTACTCTCCACGTGTTATCTCATTTAATCCTCACCAGCACCCTATGAAATAGGTACTCTGGGACCCTCTGAATAGACGAGGAGATTCATGTTCACAAGCCCCAAGGTCACACAGCTAGATAAGTGACAAAGCTGTGGTTCGAAGGTTTAAACCCCACCCTTGCTCCGATAAGCACTTTATATTTTCCTTCTCACTCTGTGAAGCCGGGCCTCATAGATCACTGCCTACTTTGGCCTTTAAACAAAGAAAGAAATATTCTTTCTCCAACTCTGCAGCGTAATAATTATCCATTCCCGCTAAGCCTAGGAGACTCAGAGCCCAACTGATCCTTGGACCTTCATCCACCTCCCTTGAGTGCCTGCTATCCAACCAGGAATGGGACTGGCTTCGCCATCCATCCTTCAGGCCCCCAAAGGGAGAAATGGATGAAAATACTCGACTTTGAAGGGCGCCAGTAACAGAGAGAGTGAGGTTGTGTGGAGCTCCTGCCTTCAGGTTTTCATCAGAGCTTTCTGCTGTTTTAATTTGCCCCGGGGATCCGGAAAGACAAGTCCTCTGTTCTAAAGGTTTCATGCAGAAACAACGGCGGGTGTGGTCATTTAATTTCCTATCATAAAAAAAACATATATCAGGTGACATTTTGAACCAGCTGGCAGGTTTTTGTTCTAAAGAGCAGGACCATTACTAGATCTTATTTTGTGTTCTTCCCCGCAGGGCACACCATGGTTCTCTGCCCTCCACCAAGGTGACTCCCAGGATACAGGGCTGTCTACCTCCCCTTCTGATTGCTGAAGCCTGAAAACCCTTTCACGGGAGGACAAAAGCTTTTCTTCTATAATGAGTGATGAGGCTTACAGGCAGATGTCCGGGAGAAAGGCAAGGTGAGGGCTTGCCAGCCTATCTACCAGCAAAGACCCAGAATTATCAGGAACCCTGAGTCTGCCCTTTGGCAGCTGACAACCGGGAATGTCTTGGAACGACAGCTGTAAGTGAAAAGCTGGGAGCAGTCTTCAGTCGTAGGCTTTCAGCTGACTGACAAATTAATGAGCAAACAAATTGAATTCTTTTTTTTTTTTCCTTCAACTTGCACACTAATGAGGAAACCTCTTCCTTCAAAGTTCAGAACTAGCTAACAAGCTAGGGAATAATTGGACTCCACTGTGGATTTCCAGCTCTTTTGTTGGCTCAGATACATCTTGATTTGGAAACACTTTAGCTAGCAAGTAGGCAAGCAAATAGTCTGAGGGACCATCTTGATTTTCCTTTTTATCATTTTGGCTACAAAATGGAAGTGTTAGCCGCTCAGTCCTGTCTGACTCTTTGTGACCCCATGGACTGTAGCCCACCAGGCTCCTCTGTTCATGGACTTCTCTAAGCAAGAATATCGGAGTGGGTAGTCATTCCCTTCTTCAGGGAAACTTTCCAACCCAGGGATCGAACCCAGGTCTCCTGCATTGCAGGCAGATTCTTTATCATCTGAGCGAGCAGGGAAGACCAAACACTAGTCCTTTACCAGTTCTTTCCCTAACTATCACCCATCTTGAGTTCCACTCTCGTTATTATTGAACTAATAGTGACCAATCTTTTTGAAAAAATATTTATTTAGCTGCACCAGGTATTAATTGCAGCATGTGGGATCTAGTTCCTTGAGCAGGGATCAAACCTGGGCCCCCCTGCATTGGGAGCATGGAGTCTTAGCCATTGGACCACAAGGGAATTCACAGTAATAGCCAGTCTGGCAACCCACTCCAGTATTCTTGCCTGGAGAATCTCATGGATGGAGGAGCCTGGTGGGCTACAGTCCATGGGGTCGGAAAGAGTCGGACACGACTGAGCGACTTCACTTCACTTCGTCACTCTTTGCCAGAGATAGTGTTAAGAGTTTTATAGATATTAACTCATTTGCCTTTCTTCATTCTAATTTACACGTGAAGAAACAGAGACACCCGAGGTAACTTCTCCAAGGACACAGACAATGAGAGGCTGACCAGTCTGATTCCAGAGGCCACACTCTTTAGTATTTTAACTGGTGAACATTGTATAGAAGAAGAACAGACATGGATCAAGAAACAATACGATCAGACCCCGAAAGTGCCTTCCTGCTCAGCCCCACTCGCTTCCTGCCGCCTAGAGTAACTACCATCCTGATTTAATACCATGAATCACTTTGCCCATTTCCAAACTTTGCATAAATCTAAGTATACGATACGTAACCTTTTGTGTTCATCTTCTTTCATTCTCCATAACTCTAACAGTCACTCAGGCACTTGCCTCTCCCTCCTATTCTGTCAGCCTGTCTGTCCTTGAGTCCTAATTACCATCATCTTTTGTTGCTTTTTTACATCTGATGCTTCCCAGGTGGCACAAGTGGTAAAGAACCTGCCTGCCAGTGCTGGAGACCTAAGAGACGTGGGTTTGATCCCTGGGTTGGGAAGATCCCCTGGAGGAGGGCATGGCAACCCACTGCAGTATTCCTTCCTAGAGAATCCCATGGACAGAGGAACCTGGCGGGCCACAGTCCATGGGGCCACAAAGAATCGGACACAACTGAAGGGACTTAGCACGCGTGTGCATCTGATGGTAATAAAAAGCTGTAATAACGAAGACAGCTTTATTCTTCTTCAAAATTGCTTTGGCTATTTTTAGCTCTTTGCCAAGCTTGTCAATAACTACCAAAATACTTGTTAGGCTTTCTTTTTGTCCTCCCTGGGCTTCATTGAAATTACAAACAAATGTAGTAAGAATTGTCATCTTCACAATAGTGAATCTTTCCAATGAAACATCCTTTCTTTTTTTAAGATTTTTTTTCCCCTCAGTAATGTTTTGTAGGGTTTAAGGTATTATACATCTTTCATTCAATTTATTTCTAGGTATTTGATGTCTTTTATGCTATTATAAAGAGATTCTTTAAATTTCTTTTTTCATTTGTTCATTGCTAGTGTTTAGACATAAAATTATTTTTGTACATTGACCGTGTTTCCAGAGACCTTGCTAAATTCATTTATTTATTCAATCATTTGTGTAGATTCTTCAGAATTTTTCACATACACAGTTACAGTTTCTACAAATGATCATATATTTGTTGCTTCCTTTCCAATAACCATACCTCTTAATCTTTCTTGCTTCAGAGTGCATTACCTAAGTGCCATGCTATAACCCAAATTACTATACAGAACAACAGAGCTCTCTGTAGAATCTGCTTTCCTCTCAAGTCCAACATCCTTTGGACTCCGAAGCAGGTCTTCTTTTCTTGTGTTCACTTATCAAGTTTGGAATGTTTTGTGCCCCCAAAGAAGAGAAAACGTGAACTTTGTGGCATAAACAAATAGGAGAGTGTTTGTTTTATTTTGCCTGAACTACCTAATGGAGATTCTAAATAAAAGGCTGCTGCAGCTCCAGCCATCAAATCACATTTCAGGCAGGAAGAAAAAGAAAGAGAACAAGTCCCCTCTCCCCTCCCCCAATGCTTATATTCTGTATACCTTCTCAGAAGTATCTACAGTAGTTTACCTGTTTAGGGCACATTGACCAGACTAGGGCATATAGTCATTCCTTAACTTCAAGGGAGCCTGGGAAAGTAGGGTATGGACTTATTAGCAATCCATCATTTGGGCCAAGTTCATTGCCTCTTTGAACAAGATGGTAGCTCATTCGGCAAAGAGGAAATGGTACTGGATAGACAACTAGCTGTGTCAATTGCAACTCGAATAGACTCACCTCCACCGTAACAGGCTTCCTTCCACCTGCCCTCTCTCCCTGTGTCTTTTCTTCACAACACCATCTCCTGCCACGACTGAAATCTCCAGGTGGTCAGAGTTGCCCTGCGTGTAGCAGCCAAGTGGAGTTAATGCTTCTTTCCTCCCTTCCTGCCATTCTCTGTTAGAAATTATCACAGACTGTGCTGATCACACTCAAAACATTATAGAATTGTTAGTAAAACAGGTCACTTACAATCCTCTTGGGCAAGGACTTTGAGAGGAGTGTCTGGGGTCCAGCCAGAGTCATGGGGGAACCATGGTGCATGGACATGGCCCCATCTGAAGACAAGAATTTGCTGACCAGCCAAGCTTGTTATTGGAGTAGGAAATGGCTGCCCACTCCTGTACTCTTGCCTGGAGAATCCCATGGGCAGAGGAGCCTGGTGAGCTATAGTCCGTGGGGTTGCAACACATACAAGCTTGTTACGCCAGGCACTCTCTCTCCTAAGGATGACTTCTCTCCCGGGGGGCACTGGTATTCCAGGAAGCCAGGATTCGGATCTGAACCCTTACTAAGGCTTGAGCTAGAACCCGAGCTACTCTCAAAAGTAAGCTAAATACTAGGAAACCATTTCAGCTTTAGAGTACTTTTGAACTTGGATGACAAAGCAGTTCTGAGGTTTTTTTTTTTTTTTTAGCAAGCTGGCAAGTCAAGAAACCTGGGTCTGGACCCAATCCTGGCATGTTAACCTCAGGCAATTCCATGTTCCTCTCTGGGCCTCAGGGACCCCCTCTGAAAATACAGGCGAGCTGGACCAGATGGCCTCTCACATTTGGCCCCGGTCAGCTCCTCAGAGCCCACCTGACGAGATTGTGCAGGGGGCTACACCCCAGTGAGCCCTCGGTGTCTGTCCCTCGGGGTTTGTCAGCTGAGATCCCGAGGACCCTGAGGGGATCCCAGTGCCATCCCACGCCAAAGATGGGGAAACTGCATATCTCGAAGGTGAGGCAACCTGCCCATGATGGCACAGTCAGTAAGCAGCGACTGGGGTTTGAACCCAGGTCTGTCTGATTCCCTCCCAGACTCTGGACCACGACAACAGGTGGCCTCTCCCACTGCTGGTCCCACACCCCCTGAGGATGGAGGCTCTGGGACCACTGTGCAAAGCCTTGGCTGCAAGGCAAGATGCTCTTACTTCTGGGGGAGTAGAAAGAGCTCCCAGGTGAGGGGCAGGGCCGTCATCCGCCCACTAGCCCTTCCCATACATCGACTGCCTACACAATCACAATTTTCTGCTAAGCATTTGGCTTTGCTTTGCTTTCCCCTCCCATAAGCTTCTTGTTTCATGATTTCCATATAAGTGATTTCCCGGGAATTGTCATTCCCTATAGTGCTCAGCAGAGAAGGCGATGGCACCCCACTCCAGTACTCTTGCCTGGAAAATCCCATGGATGGAGGAGCCTGATGGGTTGCAGTCCCTGGGGTCGCGAAGAGTCGGACACGACTGGGCGACTTCACTTTCACTTTTCACTTTCATGCATTGGAGAAGGAAATGGCAACCCACTCCAGTGTTCTTGCCTGGAGAATCCCAGGGGCAGGGTTGTCTGGTGGGCTGCCGTCTATGGGGTCGCACAGAGTCGGACACGACTGAAGTGAAATAGCAGCAGCAGCAGCAGCAGCATAGCGCTCAGCTGCTACACAAATCGGATTGCCCAAATCTACAGTTAGGTTGAACAGAGGAGGTAAATGTACCCTTAGGACTGAGCCAGCTGGCAGCCCTCTGCACGTGCATCGTGTCATTTGCTTGGGGCACATCCCTGGGCCAGCCACACAGGAGGCCTGTGAACACCCTCCACGGAGTCTCCACGGGAACCTGGAGTATCCATGTCAACCATCCCACCTTGGAAACTTTTTGTGAGAACACATGTCGTATTTGAGGAGCTGCCTCAGTTTTCCCAAAAGCAAATCAACCTTTGGGAGGACAAGAGGCCAAAAGAAAAAAAGCAAACAGGAGTATCTGGTTTCTGGACCATTCTCTGAGGCAAAAGGCAGTCAGGACCTCAAACTTCTGAACTCTCCACCAGCCCCTTATGGCTACAGGTTCCTGAGGGAGAGTTGCAGAAATGTCAGCAGTAACTGATCCTCGTGACTTTGTTGTCTCCTGTTCTAATAAGCTTGCTGCTCAGTTTAGGAGCAGAAACGACTCCTTTTGCCTGGAGCTCACAGTAAGTGCTTCTCAAAGTCTCTTTGGTGAAGGACTACTTCCTTTCTTCCCTCTCTGCCTCTATCACGGACAGATAATTTGATAAAATACGGTAAGAGTGAATCACTAGAAAAAAAATAAGAAAAAACATGCAAATAAGAGCCTGAATGTTTTATTATTAGATTCAACAAACTCAATAGATTCAATAAAGTTACTCTGTCCAATTACTATAAATCTTTCTTGAACACTTAACTCTCAATTTCTGTTCTTCCCTTGTCAGCAGACCAGTTTCAAACAGCCTACAGATCAGCCCTGGTCCCCAAACTGTGGCTGAAGAGCACTTGGCAGACCACCGAGGAGCAAATACCTGCCCTCAGCTTCCTGTCCACAGCCAAGCCAGTCACTGGTAACTGATCACAACACTCGTTCTGGAAGGCAATCCCAGACTCCTTCTCAGCACTGCCAGCTACTCCCCAAATCAGGCTGGGTGTGCAAAAGGAAAACTATGTGCTCTCCCTGGCTCTCTCTTTCCAGCCCCACACTCTGATCCTGGATCTTCTGACTCTGGACAGAGCCGCTGTCCTGACTCCCCCAGTCCACCCACTCTTTTCTGCTCACTCCAACATGGACAGGTCTTCCATTCCAAGGGGCCAGAGCCTGCCTCCAGGGGTGGAAGCCCAGCACTGGATTCACTAGAAAGAAGAGAGAAGTGCAATCCTGAAATTTCAAGGAAGGAAAAAATCTTAAGAGGTTTTCTCGCACAACCAGTTCTTTGAATGATCTCTTTACACCCCGCTGGCAGTATGTACGAATCACATGCTTTGAATCTGGAGATACCATCTGTGGAGCACCTGCGATGCATCAGACCTCATTTTAAGTGGTTATTTCTGCTGTCTCAGTTCAAAACACGCCTATGAAATATCATTATATCCCCATTGTAACAGAGGGCGAGACTCAGAGAGGGAGAGCGACGGCTCCAAGTCACGCAGCTGTGAGTGACAGAGCCTGGATACGAAGGGGGTCTGTCACACTCCGAGGTCTGGGTTTTGATTCCATTTACCTTCTCATCTTCATCCAGACCCCGCGTTCGTGTGGGGGAAGACAAGCTTGAGCTCTCTCTGGAGGTGACACTATGCAATCCTTCGTCTTCTCCAGAAGGTACCACCAGGCAGGAGAGGCAGCACGTCCCCTCTCTGCCCTAGGCAGCAGTGGAGAGCAGACCAAGGCTCAGCCCCAAACCCAGCCCCTTATCTCAAAGACCACATATTAACATACACTGAGGAACTGTCAATAGGATGCCCATTCCCACAGTCCACAGATGTCGCTAAGGCAGTTAATTGGACGTTATTCATTTGCTTCTCTGGGTCCTGGAATCTCGACATTTTAAGGTGGGAGGCTACAGAATGTCCACCACCACCACCCCCTCAAAAAATAAAAAAACAAAAAAACTGATGGAATGAGTCAGTATTTTATCAAAAGCATTGGCTGGAGAATTCACCCATCTGGCCTCAGCAATCTGGCCTCCTAGACAACTGCGGAAATAAATAAAACCAAATAAGAAAATGGGGATAACAACTGCTACTATTTATTGAGCTCCATATGCCAAGCTCCGTGATAAGCATATATATATATATATATATTCTAAAATATATATATTCCAAAAGTCTAAACAACATTCCTTTGCAATTTCTTCAAGAAGGGAACATTTTCATACTTTGGGAGAGTGATTTTTTTCACAAGACCCTAAAGTCATTTGATATAGAGGCAGATGAATTAGGTGGGTGGTGAAACTGAATCATGGCTTTTTTTTTTATGGATCCAAAACGAAATGATGACTACAGAGTAACATGATCAATTTCCTATGTGTCTCAGAAATTAGCTTTTAAGACTGCTAGCAAGGGGGCTCCGGCAGATTTTAAGCACTGGCAGCCTTCCAAAGGAATATTTGTAGTCAAGGTGACTTCTTTTTCCCTTTTTCAGAAAAGCAGTGTTTATTTGTTTTCTGAATTGCAAAGGCCATTTATCTTTA
This sequence comes from Bubalus bubalis, assembly GCF_019923935.1. Lineage (NCBI taxonomy): Eukaryota > Metazoa > Chordata > Mammalia > Artiodactyla > Bovidae > Bubalus > Bubalus bubalis. Next base: position 56,998,796 of record NC_059177.1, read on the forward strand.
CTGAAGAAAGTAGAAAATAGAAAAGATTGAAAACAAAAGCACAAATTATTCGTAACGTCCTGTTATTGTTTTGTTGTTCCCAATTTTGTTGCTAATAAAATTATGATGCAATAATATTCTCCTATATATCTATTTTTTGCACATCTCTGATTTTTTTCCTCAATACAAAGTTTTAGACATAGAACCTCTGGATCAAAGAGTATGTATATGTTTAAACCTTTCAAAATTCATTGCCAAGTTGATTAGTGAAGATGTTATTTTAAGATGAGTGAATTATTAATAAGATGGAATTTTTTAATAGGTTTATTGTATTTGTTCTTTTGTGTGTTGCCTATTTATAACTTTGGCTTATTTTTCATACTGAAATATTTAGCTTTTTCTTTTTTCTTTTTTGTGAGGAATGCTTACATAGTAAGGAAGCCAACCCTTTGTGTGTCTTGTCATTTTCCCTAATTTGTCACTGTTTTCAATCTTGAATGATTTTTAAAGTCATGTTTTTTTACTTTCATTTAGCCAAATGTATAGATATTTTTCTATGTGTTATCTTTCTTTCTGGGATACCTTTTTTTCCTACATACTTTGGCCATGCCACGCAGTTTATAAGATTTCAGTTCTTGACCAGGAATTTAACCCTGGCCACATGGCAGTGCCAGCTCTGAATCCTAACCACTACGCCACCGGGGAATTCCCTTTGTTGGTATAATTTAAAAGCCTTTTCCTCCATGGAGGTAATTATTCATTAAGGAGATCACTTTGCAGGGAACAACAGGATTTGGGATATATTTGTTATATATAAATATTGGTATATTGCTTTGAAAGTCTTCTTTATAGTTACACTTCTTAATTTATTCAATCATTTTTTTTCCAACCCACATCAGATGAAGCCTTCTATTTTCCAGGCTCTATGCCAGTTGTTGGGTGCAGTGATGAATATTTTAAGAGCTCATGGGTCACCCAACCCCCCTGTAGTAGCTAAAGCCAAACTTGGAAACCCACGAGGCACAGGAAGAAGAAAACGAGGTCGCTGTCCTCAGTCTCCCATTGTGGATCGCAGTGCGTCCCTTAGATTCAGTGCTTCTTGGAGTTCTAGTCTAGCTCTTCTTTTCCTCTTGTTCCTCATAAGGTCCTAGACGATCACCTCCAAGAACTGTGGGGTTTAAGGATGCCTCCATCACCCTCCCAAGCGTCAGGGTATATGCTACCTTCATCAACACCCATGGGTCCCACAGGCACCTCAGACTCAACTCACAGTCTCCCCACAATCCTCACACCCCTGTTCAGCTCAGTAATGGCCCCAATATCTCTACTGCTAGCCCCTCTGTTTTCTAACCAGTCACCAGATTCTGACAGTGCTACCTCCTGTCTCATTTCATCCCCACTCTCTTCTTCCACAGTGTTACCTTGGGCCCTCTCATCTTGGATGATGTCCCAGTCCCCTGCAAAACTCCATGCTTCCTGTCTGGTCCCCTTCCAACCCACCTTCCACAGGGAAGCCAGAATGATTATTCTAAAGAGCAACTCTGACCATGTCACATCCTCCTTCAGTTGGTCCTCACTGGCCTCAGAATGAAGTCCATGCATCTTAGCCAGCCCTACGAGAACCCCTGGGATGTGGCCCCTGCCAACCTCTCTAAACTCATTTTCCATATTCCTTGACCTCCCCCCATTCCTCATTCCAATCACATAAACTACTCATAGATCCCCGAACATATCAATCTTTTTCTTGCCTCCAGGGCTCTTCAAATGCTCTTCCCTCCACTTGGACCGTTTTCTCCCACATCTTTCCCTGGCTAACTCCTATTTTCCCACAAGGCTCAGTTTATTTTTTATTTTTATTTAATTAGTTAGTTGGTTGTGGCCAATCTTGGTTGTGGCACGTGGGGTCTTTAGTTGCAGCCTATGGGATCTAGAGATCCCTGACCAGGGATGGAACCCAGGCCCCCTACACTGGGACCGTGGGGTCTCAGCCACTGAACCACCAGGGAAGTCCCAGGGCTCAGTTTCGACCCCACTCTCTCCAGGAAGCCTTGTGTGAAGTCCTCCTCCATGGCCAATGACTTACATATCCCTGCTCTCTGCTCCCACAATCTCCCTCCCTACTTACCTTAACTATGGTGCCATAATGGCCTGTTTACTTGTTTGTCTTCCTCTCTAGACTGTGGTATAGCTGCCCAGGTTATACACTGCACAACTCACAAGAGACAAGGATGTAAAGAGTGGCCCCTGAAGTTATGCAGTGTACACCCTATACAACTGTACCTGGAAGCTCCACCTGAGACCTCCTTGAAGAGGATTCTTTCTGTTCACTCTTGTATATAACACATGTGCTTGGGTGGTAATTGTTGAACTGATGAATGGAGAGATGGATAATGAATGGGTTGATGGATGGATAGATGGCTACAGAGCTTGGTCTCCATGTCTGCTGGCCAATGAAAGAGTCCTCATCGTTCATTATACTTGTCATCTCCCATCTGCTCTGCTCCCCTCTAACCAATTCACTGTCTTACCTAGCTTCCAAGCAAAACCTTATTTATGGGGTTTAGTCCTTTTATTGCTGAAAATCAAGACTCATTGCTCTTTGGCTGCCGCCCCAACTCCTAAGAGTCTCCTGAAGGTTTAATCAGGAGTGACTGATAACCTGGGATTATGTGGACTTTTGTCTTTGACATTATGAAAAGTTAGGCTCTCTGCTGTGCTTCCTAAGGCATAGGAGATTTCAAGAGAAAACAACTCAAATCTTCCTTTCCCCTCAACTCTTTCCTTTGGAAAATCACTGAGTACGTGTGTTTTTGTTTTTGTTTTTTCCTGAAGCCTGTGTGTGTGCATAATCACTCTGTCGTGTCCGACTCTTTGTGACCCCATGGGCTGTAGCTTGCCAGGCTCTTATGGGATACCCCAGGCAAGAATACTGGAGTGGGTTACCATTCCCTTCTCCAGGGATGTTTCTGACTCAGAGACGGAATCTGAGTCTCCTGCCTTGCAGGAGAATTTTTTCCTGTCTGAGCCACCAGGAAAGCCCCAGAATTCCTTTACTGAATAGCTAATCATGTGGCCACTCTCTTACACCAGGGGTTCTACAGATAAAGAAGTAGAGTCACAGTTTATAAATGTAGTTTGTGATAGAACTTATTTCAAATTGCCACAGGGGGTAACTATAGTATTGATACATTTTAAGAAGGCAGAGACCTTGTGTCTTCTTTTAGCTGTTATAGACCCAAGGTCCAGGCAGTACTTGGTGCACACACACCCAAACACACACACCCTCATAAAATATGTGTTGAATGAATTCATCACAAGAAACTCATAAAAATACATCCTTAGTGGTGAGACGGTTGGAAGTTGTTTAATCATTGTAAACACAGAACATTGCATGCTTTAGGTTAAATAAGATACTCTGTATCAAATGCCTAGTACAGGGTCTGGCATTTATTAAATAAATGAAAACTGCCATTAAGATTATTGGAGTGGGGTGGGATGGGGGGGATGGGAGGGAGGCTCAAAAGGGAGGGGATATACGTGTGCCTGTGTGTATGCTTAGTCACTCAATCCTGTGAGGTCACTCCTCACCAGGTTCAGGTCCCTTCGTGGCTACTCACTTTTGTCGTTCAGTCGCTCATTCGTGTCCGACTCTTTCTGACCCCATGAACTGCAGCACCCCAAGCTTCCCAGTCCTTCACAATCTCCCTGAGTTTGTGGAAACTCATGTCCACTGAGTCAGGGAGGCCAAACAACCATCTCATCCTCTGTTGTCTACTTCTCCTCCTGCCCACAATTTTTCCCAGCCTCAGGGTCTTTTCCACTGAGTCAGCTCTTTGCATCAGACAGCCAAAGTATTGGAGCTTCAGCTTCAGCATCAGTTCTTACCACCAGGTTCCAAGTCCTTGTTACAAGACATGTCCACAAGGCAAGAGCACTGCTTCATGCCCCACTCAGGTTACTCAGTCCCCCAATCAGAGACCTAAAGAAAGGCATGCTCCTAGGTTGTTGATTCCAGGGGAATGTGCTAGAAGAAACACTCCAAGGTTTATGTCTCAGAAATTCTTTTCCCTTACCATTCACCCTCAAGACCCATGCCAAGCCCTGGCAGACCACTCTGCTGAGGACGCTGTGGTTCCTAGGTGGGGCGATGGCTCTGTGCAAGGAGGCTGCAGCGGGGAATCCCACCGGTGTGAGAGTTGCACAGCAGGTGACTTTTTCAAACTCTTCCAGCCCAGAGGGTGCACCGGTCTTTGGATGCAGGAGTTTTTATGGAAGCTTCAGGAGGGTGCACCTGGATTGGGAGATCCTGGTCCCATCCGCAGGGACCAGACACCAGAGTCCCCAAGGTTTTTGTAACTGTTTTTGATAGACACATTTGAAATTTAATACTAGGGCTGGAGAGCTACAAGCTTAAAGCTCTAAGAGTAAAGGGTTATATAAGAGCACAGAGGACAGAACAATTACTTCTGATCAGAAGGGGGTGATATTTAAGCTGAAGGTAAAGGAAGAGAAAGATTTCAATGGGAGAATGAATGAATGAATCCCTTGGGAAAATAAATGGTTTGTGTTCTTTTTATGGCACAAGATGAAAAGAATTAGACTTGGCACTGTATTCACAGGGACTGGCATTAGTCCTGCAACTTCAAGCAAATCATTTTTCTGCACAGCAGTTTATCCATCTGTAAAATTGGACTAGTAACCACTCATTTCCTGGGATTTGTTTTAAGACTTAAATAAAGCTATATCTGGAAAAGTTCTTTGCTTGAAATGCTAAGTGCCATAAAGATATTAGGTATAATTATGCTTCTTAATTCCTCTTGTACTTCATCTCTTAAGAATTCAGTACAACGCAGAACATTACTGAGTGCTTGTTCAGCGGCAGACACCATTCTCTGTACTTCCAGGATACTGTTTCGTTGGCCGTCCCAACAATCCTATAAGGTGGGCTGCGTCCATATGCCCATTCTACAGATGAGGAAACGAAGGTACAGAGAACTCAGCTGCCTGGCTCAAGGCCACACAGCTCTTAACTACTGGGGCCCAGATGGTACCTCAACACCTCTGATCAGAGGCTAAAGACGCGCTAAAGATGCTGTTAGTCAGGCCTGCTTAGGACACGTCAGTCAGCTGAGAAGGGATGGATGTGGCAGGGTGACCAACTCTGAGGACACAGTCATCAAGACCCCTCTCCTCCAGTTCCATCAGTAGATCAGCTGAAAATAGGATGAATTATAAGGATCACAGAACTCGGATTTTCTTTTCCCAAACATTTTATGTCCTTGACTTAAACACTGATTATAAGAAAAACCAAGGCATAAAAGTTATAGAGATTTCACAGGGCTTTTTAGAAAATGAAATAGGCGAACATCCTCCGGGTGAAACCTAGCCTGACAAGGTCATTGTTAAGGAGTACAAAACCAACAGCCGAATGAATCAGAAAAAGAGGCCCAACATTCAGTCAAATCAAGTAGCATTTATCTGTATTTTTAAATGGCTCTCTAACGCTTTTCTTTCCTTGGTATAAGAGTTCCAATAGAACCCTAAAGTGATTGTATAGAACACTGGGGCTTTTTAATAGCTTCTAACTTAGCAAGCCACGGTCATTTAAAGAGAAGTGGATGAGCTGCTAGGAGGAGGGAGATTTCTGCTGAACAAAATGAAGGTGTTCTGGCTCCATTGCTTCTGCCTCTTTCTGAAGAGAGGCGACATGCACACAGGAACGTGATGGAACCTTCCAGCTGGTGATTTTGCATTATCAGGGAGGAAAGTGTTTATGAAAATGAAAATTACTGATAATTATGTGTGAAAGCCCGCAAGGGAGAAAAATGCAGCAACATTGCAGAATCTTTATTTATATCCAGAGCTGAAGCCTGTTTGGTGGGAGTGTGAATTGGTCCAGTTTTTTGGAGGGGACTTGTTAATGTCCTGACACTTTGACCCGGCAAGTTCCCTTCGCAAAATCTACTTTTTAGCAAGACTTAGCACATATCCAAGGTCTGTGTACAAGAATGTTCACTGTAATGTAGTTTGCACGTACAAAAATATAGAAATAATCTATTTCTATCATCATGAATATGTTTAAACAATGCTGGCATATCCATATTTTAGAAAATTTTGCTAATAAATGGAATGAGATATTCTGACATGAAAAGTTGTCACTGATGTTTTAAAGGAAAAAAAAAGCAAATTACAAAAAAAGTATCTATTGCATGCTTTTATTTTGTATGCTTTCATTTTTAAAATGAAAGCCCTCACTGTGGGGCTTGGGGAGATTTGCTTCTCCTCTCAGGTGGCCTGTCTTCTTTTGTGAACAAGGCTGGTCTAAGAGAACCTGTCCCAGGGGTCTTTGGAATGAAGAGGAAAGCAGAGAGAGCTTGAGAATAGAACACAAAGGACAGTCACCGATTAGCATCTTCCTGTGGGTCCTTCCTTGGTAGAGTCTCCCTCCCGTAGTCTTCGGATGAACTCCTACCCATCCTGCTGGACCCGACTCACGGGCCATCGCTGACGGTCTCCGCTGGTCTCTGCTGCGCAGGTGGAACTGACGGGGGCTCCGCCTTCGGTCCTGCAGGGCCCTGGGCACCCAGCCTCGCCCCTGCACGGTCTGTTTCGGGTTTGCTCCTCCGTCTCCTCCATCCCCCCAGTCCCTGCAAGGCGGCAGCCCTGTTCGGTCCACCTTTTTCCTAATTGAATTCTCCCTATTCTTGCCTCTGTCACCCCAGGCCAGGCAACTTAATGCACTGCGGAGCTCTGGTAACAGCTTCCTAAGGGGTCTCCCTGCCGTCTCCCTCCATTCCGGTCCAGGCTGACGTTTAGCCTGACGGGTCCCTGCCCAAAGCCCTTCAAGGGCAGAGTAGGACTGGAAGACACAGAGTCGGATTTTCATTCCGGTTTGCAAAGGCTGACGAGATGCCCAGCACCCTGCTTTCTGGAACGCTTGGCTGCTTCATCTGCGAAATGAAGGCATCACCTCCTCCCACAAGGCTGTAGAAGGAACGCAATGAAAAATGCATGTGAAATGCATCGAGGGCGTTTAGCCAAACCCAAATTTAGCTATTACTACTTCTGTTATCCTTGAGAGGCCGGGCTTATCAGGGGAGAAGGGAAGCATATCTGAAAAGTCCCTGTCCAGGAATTCAGACTACATCCTGAAGGGCCCCGTGTCCCGGAGCAAGTTTCTGTGTGTGTGTGTGTGTGTGTGTGTGTGATTCTGTTGCTCTGTCGTGCTCAACTCTTTGAGACCCCATGGACTGTAGCCCGCCAGGCTTCTCTGTCCATGGAATTTTCTCGGCAAGAATGCTGGAGTGGGTTGCCATTTCCTCCTCCAGGGGATCTTCCTGACCCAGGGTTCAAACCCACATCTCCTGCGTCTCTTGCGTTGGCAGGCAGATTCTTTAACCACTGAGCCACCAGGGAAGCCCAACAAGTTTCTTTAATTATTCACGAAGAGGTGAGCTCTTACCTAGGATCCCATTTCCATAAGAAACTGCATTTCATGTGCCCCTTGGTGAGCTCAATCCATAAGGCAAAGGGGAAAAGACTCTTCCTTACCCTTAATATTAAACACAAATATTAGAGAACCTTGGTGCGGGTTTTTTGTTTGTTTGTTTTACCACTTATGAAGCACTTTCTTACCCAGCATAGAATTTGGAGACGATTTTAATGGGAAGAAAGCACAGCCAAATCTTAATAGTGATAGTCTCTGGATGGTGGGATTTGAGGTGATTTTAACCTTACTTGTGTTTCCCTAAAGCTTCAAAATCTTCTGCAGTTTCAGAGCTGAATAGAAACAATGGTTGCATAATATTGTGAATGCAATAAATGCACTAAATCTTAAAGTGTAAAATTTTACGTTATGTGAATTTCACCTCATCCAAAAGATCTCCTGCAATACCACACACGTGATTTCATACTCATTTATGAAAATGAGGTTTGAGGCGAGAACAAGCAAGGACTTTTAAAGCTCAAAGGCAGTTCAATCAGCAGTCACTCTCCCGCTCCCAAGTCCGAGTCATAATCCCAGGCAGCCAGCCTGAAACTCGCTCCTCCGACCACCAGGGGGCTCTGAAGAGGCCTGGCGTCCCCACTCGCGGGAGGGCGCCTGCTCTTGCTCTTGCGCCTTCGGAGCACGTGTACGCGCGGGGGGCGTGGCCCGCGTGGCCGCCTGAGGGGCCGGACGTCGCCCACTCGCTTGTGTCCCGGTTACCTCTTCCCTGACTGAGTGACTTCATGTCTGACAGACTTTGTGTCTGACTGAACTGCCGTCCCGAGTCCTCGCGAGCCCCCATCTCCTCGCCCCCCGACCCCAGCCTTCTTCTGTCCGGGCGGGTCCCCGGCTTCCATCTCGCACCCCGAGCGGGTTCCCGGTCCCGCCTGCTGTCCTCCGGGGGGCCCTTGGTGACCCCGGCCCCATGGCGCTGCAGGGGCTGCAGAGCTCGGGGGTGGCCTTCCGCAAGATCCTGTCTCACTTCCCCGAGTTGCTGAGCCTGGCTTTCGCCTACGGCTCCGGGGTGTACCGCCAGGCGGGGCCCAGCTCAGACCAGAAGGTGAGCCCGGGAGGTCCCTTTGCCTTCGGTCCCTCCCGAGCCCTGGAGCTGCCGGGCCGCTCTGCGCAGCCCCGTATCAACTGGCAAAGTCCTGATACAAACCCTACGAAAGGGCTCTTAGCAGAGCGGCAGCCTTAGCTGCGCTTCGAAGGACACGTGGGAGTCCGCTTGGCTCTAAGAGCGGGAGATGCAATTATGTGGAGGGAAGAGCTGGTGCCGGGACAAGACGGGAAAAACAAAACAAAACTTGGCCAGGTCTTCGTTCAGTGTTCTCGAGTTTTCTGGAAAGCTTAAAAAAAAAAATGATAATCTGGGTTCCAGTTGTGGAGATTCAGATTTAATTAGTCTGGGATGAGCCCAGGCTTTAGGAATTTAAAAAACTTCCTAGTCCCAGGTGATTCTATCTCGCAGCCAAGCTTGAGGGTTACGTCTCTGGCTGTAGGAGAAAATACAAATTGGTTCTCCTGACTTTGGGAAGCTGGTGGACGGGTGGTAGAGTTAGGGCATTTGCAGTGACTTTAACAAATAGCATTCCCTGGTAGCTCAGCTGGTCAAGAATCCGTCTGCAATGCAGGAGACGCCAGTTTGAGTCCTGGCTCTGGGAGATCCCCTGGAGAAGGGATAAGCTTCGCACTCCAGTATTCTTGGGCTTCCCTGGTGGCTCAGACAGTAAATAAATAGCCTGCAATGCCAGAGTCTTCGGTTCAATCTCTGGGTTGGGATCCCTTGGAGAAGGGAACAGGTACCCACTTCAATATCCTGGCTTGGGGAGTTCCATGGACAGAGAAGCCTGACAGGCTACAGTCCATGGTGGGTCACTAAGAATCTGACACGACTGAGCAACTTTGCACTTGGCACTAACTAAATCTGAAACCTGTATGCAAGTCAAGAAACAACAGTTAGAATCAAACATGGAACAATGAACTGATTCAAAATTGGGAAAGGAGTATGTCTAGGCTGTATATTGTCACTCTGCTTACTTAACTTATATGCAGAGTACATCATGTGAAATGGCAGGCTGGATGAAGCACAAGATGGAATCAAGATTTCCGGGAGAAATATCAGTAACCTCAAATATGCAGATGACGCCACCCTTATGGCAGAAGGCAAAGAGGAACTAAAGAGCCTCTTGAAGGTGAAAGAGGAGGGTGAAAAGCTGGCTTAAAACGCAGCATTCAACAAAGGAAGATCATGGCATTCAGTCCCATCACTTCATGGCAAATTGATGGAGAAACAATAGAAAGAGGGACAGGCTTTACTTTCTTGGGTTCCGAAATCACTACAGATGATGACCACAGCCATGAAATTAAAAGACACTTGCTCCTTGGAAGAAAAGCTATGACCAGCCTTGACAGTATAATAAAAAGCACAGACATTACTTTGCCAACAAAGGTCCATCTAATCAAAGCTGTGGTTTTTCCAGTAGTCGTATGGATGTGAGAGTTGGACTATAAAGAAAGCTGAGTGCCAAAGAATTGATGCTTTTGAACTGTGGTGTTGGAGAAGACTCTTGAGAGTCCCTTGGACTGCAAGGAGATCCAACCAGTCCATCCTAAAGAAAATCAGTCCTGAATATTCATTGGAAGGGCTGATGCTGAAGCTGAAGCTCCAATACTTTGGCCATCTGATGTGAAGAACTGACTCATTGGAAAAGACCCTAATGCTGGGAAAGATCGAAAGCGGAAGGAGAAGGGGACGACAGAGGATGAGATGGCTGGATGGCATCACCGACTCAATGGACATGAGTTTGAGCAAGCTCCAGGAGTTGGTGATGGACAGGGAAGCCTGGTGTGCTGCAGTCCATGGGGTCGCAAAGAGTTGGACTTGACTGAGTGATTGAACTGATTGAACTAACAGGGAGAGTTAGTGGGTGAACAGTATATTTTCTCTGACCCAGGACATTTACCAAGTCTGTTTAGGGCAAGGCGTTGTTACTCTTCAGAATTGGCTGAGCATAACAGAAGTGAGGGTACAGTTTTCCTTGTGATTGCAGATTTTTTTTTTCTGCAAATGGGAGAAAACAAGTTTGCTTCCAAGGTGGAGTCAAAATTTAAGACATAAAAAATGGCAGACATATATTTGCTGTTTAATGAGGCTTTTGATTGACTTTGACAAGGCTTTTGAGCTCTTGCTGAATTAAGGTAAAGGGAGCAGGAGTCTAGATAGAGATGTTTTCTGTATGTGCAGCTCCTGTTCTGGACTGGGTTTTTTTTTTTTAATAAACAAAGGAATGGTCACGTGCTATCTGCTCTGGGGCCTCTTGCCTTTGGACACCTGGCTGTAACCTTTCAGTTAATCTTTCCCTGTTCACTTCCTGGTGAGGCCATCTATACCATGCCTTGAATTTCCTGGTTCCCACCTATACTAATATTTAAGTAATGTGCTTATTTTGTATTTTATTGTGCTCAGTTGCTCAGTGTTTTCCAGCTCTTTTCAACCCCATGGACTGTAGCCCACCTGGCTCCTCTGTTCATGGAATTCTCCAGGCAAGAATACTGGAGTGGGTTGCCATTTCTTCCTCCAGGGGATCTTCCTGACCTAGAGATTAAACCCTCATTTCCGAGTCTCCTGCATTAGCAGGTGGATTCTTTACCACTGAGCCACCTGGGAAGCCCCCTAATTTAAGGAGTACATGGAACAACAGACTGGTTCCAAATAGGAAAAGGACTATGTCAAGGCTGTGTATTGTCACCCTGCTTATTTAACTTCTATGCAGAGTACATCATGAGAAACGCTGGGCTGAAAGAAGCACAAGCTGGAATCAAGATTGCCAGGAGAAATATCAGCCAGGAGAAATATCAATCACCTCAGATATGCAGATGACACCACCCTTATGGCAGAAAGTGAAGAGGAACTAAAAAGCCTCTTGATGAAAGTGAAAGTGGAGAGTGAAAAACTTGGCTTAAAGCTCAACATTCACAAAACTAAGATTATGGCATCTGGTCCCATCACTTCATGGGAAATAGATGGGGGAACAGTGGAAACAGTGTCAGACTTTATTTTGGGGGGCTCCAAAGTCACTGCAGATGGTGATTGCAGCCATGAAATTAAAAGACGCTTACTCCTTGGAAGGAAAGTTATAACCAACCTAGATAAGCATATTAAAAAGAAGAGATATTACTTTGCCAACAAACGTCCATCTAGTCAAGGCTATGGTTTTTCCAGTGGTCATGTATGGATGTGAGAGTTGGACTGTGAAGAAAGCTGAGCACTGAAGAATTGATGCTTTTGAACTGTGGTGCTGAAGAAGACTCTTGAGAGTCCCTTGGACTGCAAGGAGATCCAACCAGTCCATTCTAAAGGAGATCAACTCTGGGTGTTCTTTGGAAGGACTGATGTTGAAGCTGAAACTCCAGTACTTTGGCCACCTCATGTGAAGAGTTGACTCATTGGAAAAGACTCTGATGCTGGGAGGGATTGGGGGCAGGAGGAGAAGGGGACAACAGAGGATGAGATGGCTGGATAGCGTCACCGACTCGATGCACATGAGTTTGGGTGAATTCCGGAAGTTGGTGATGGACAGGGCGTGCTGCGATTCATGGGATCACAAAGAGTCGGACACAACTGAGCGACTGAACTGAACTGAACTTTTCTTTAAATTGACAACATATGGGAAATGATACATTTGGGGCACACAGGAAATTATAGATTATAATAGGTTATTTTTTTCCAACATACATTAATATGAAAAAATTTTAAAACATGTCCACTCAAATTCTTAACTATCACCACTAGTTTGTAGGAAACTCAGAGCATCTTGATTCCATAGTCACCTCTTCTTTTTCCTGTGAAGATTTTCCTTTGAGCAGACCTGGAATTCCCTCCAAGAAAAGGTCTTTCCTTTTCCCTCACCCTTGTCCCCTGCAAGTTCACAAGTAGATTCCAGCACCTGAGTCGGTCTCAGATGAGTCCCTGCCTCGGTGCCCTGGTTACTGGCAGGCAGCCTTGTGTGTGGTGGTACGTCGTTTGTCTGACCTCCCTTTCTGCTGCAGGAGCATTTCTTACCATGGCAGCCAGTCTCCCTCTTTGGTCCATCTCCCACCACTCTATACCTGCATCCCATCCAGCCCTACTGACCTAGACACAGCACCCAGAACATGTCCAGCTCTCGTCTCCTCCACAAGAGCGTTTTCATCCAACAGGACTCCCCCTGACCCCATTCCTCAGGCCTTGCCTAACACTTCACCAAATCTGCTTAACTGTTGCGCATTCTTGAAGACTCAGACTTACCAGAGTATTGAAGAGTGTCATCTCATAGGAAAATTCCTCCTTCCTCTGTGACTCCATTCTGAGTGAAATTCCCTTAGCAAGTCGTTTTGTTAATAATCTGTCTTTTCTCCCCAGTTGACTTTGAGTTCTTTATCTCAGGACCCATCAGAGCTCATCATAGATGATCAGGGAGAGGTTGGCTAATGGGTGAAGTTAAAATAACTTATTTCTGTTTGCATAATGCTTTATAGAGCTTGTCCACATGGTGTTATCTGATCTGAAAGAAAAGTGGAGCACATTTAACTATTTAGATGGAAGACAGTGTAGCAAAGTGGTCTAGCCCAGAATTTGGAACCAGACTGTGTCTGTCATTCATTAACCGTGTGTCCTTGGTCAGGGAGCTTACTCTGTGCCATGGTTTCCTTTCCTGTAGAAATGGAATAATAATGGTATCTACCTTGTAGGATTGTTTTGAGAATAAAAAGAGTTACTTTATGTATAATACAGAAAGTATTTAAAAGAGGGCTGGAACATTACTTCAGTCAGCGTTACTGTTATATGAGTTGAGGAAAACGAAGCTGAACCTGGTTCCAGAGGTTTGCTTAAGTTTCTGACCCCGAGTCTGCTGTTAATCACAGCAACGTTGAGTCTTAGAGCTTTCAACTCTGTCTCGCTGTCTTTCTAGGAGTTAAAACTAAAAATCCTCTTTTCTTCACCTCCCAGAATGTCATGTGGAACTTCGTGTTCACGTGTGTCGAGACCCTGTCACATGGCATTCAAAGAACCTGAGGAAAAAGTGGAACCATTACTCTTACCTTAAAGTATTGGGCTGGTAAAGAATCTGCCTGCAATGCAGGAGACCCCAGTTTGATTCCTGGGTTGGGAAGATCCCCTGGAGCAGGGATAGGCTACCCACTCCAGTATTCTTGGCCTTCCCTTGTGGTTCAGATGGTAAAGAATCTGCCTGCAATGCGGGAGACCTGGGTTCAGAAGATCCCCTGGACAAGGGAAAGGCTACCCATGCCAGTATTCTGGCCTGGAGAATTCCATGGACTGTATAGTCCATAGGGTCACAAAGAGTCGGACACGACTGAGCAACTAAAGAAAAAGTATTGGGACCAAGGATTATCACTCCTGTCCAGAATAACCACGGCGCCGGTGATCATGTGTGACGGGAGGGTGAGTGACTTTGGGCCTCTGTCTTAACTTCGGTGGCTATTAACCTTTATTCTTAGAGTTCCAGCTAAATATGTGTGTTCTTACAGTCAGGAACTGTTCACACTTTTGCCGGATGAAGGTGATGAATGTGACTGTGTTTTATTTGTTGCCTTTGGCCAAATGTTTTTTGGCTGGGAAAGATAGGGGGTGGCAGAGGATGAGATGTTTAGACCGCATCACTGACTCGATGGACATGCGTTTGACTCTGGAGTCAAATTTCAGGAGATAGTAAAGGACAGGGAAGCCTGATGTGCTGCAGTCCGTAGGGTCACAGAGAGACATGGCTTAGTGACCGAACAGCAACAGCAGATGTTCTTTGGTGTCAAGTTTTAGTGCCTTAACAGCACCCAAGCGCTGTCGGGCGCACAGGTGGTGGGCCCCACCCCCAGAGTTCCTGAATCAGAAGGTCTGGGATAGGGTTTGAGGATTTGCAGTTTTCACTCACTGAGAGGTAATCGTCCTGTAACGCTGTGCTAGTTGTAGGTGTGAAGCGTAATGACTGATCTTACTGCGGGTTGATGACCACGGTAAGTCTAGTTAACACCCATCACCATACATAGTCGGTTTTCTGGTGATGAGAACTTTTAAGGTTTACTCTCTCAGCAGCAAGGGTTTGCATTTCTTTCTTTTTAATTGGAGGATAATTGCTTTACACTACTGTGTTGGTTTCTGCCATACATCAGCATGAACTAGCCGTAGGTATACGTATGTCCCCTCCATCTTGAACATGCTGCCCACCCCATCCCACCCCTCTGAGCTGCTGCCGAGCGTCAGGTGAGCTCCCTGTGTTGTATAGCAACTCCCCACTAGCTGTCTCTTGTACACATGGTGGTGTATATTTCAGTGCTTCTCTCTCAGTTTTTCCCACCTTCTCCTGCCCCCTGGATTTGCATTTCTAACAGGCTTTGAAATGATGCTGATGCTGCCCATCTGGAACATACTTTGAGAACCACTGGTTTGGTCAGTGGGAGGAACGGGCAGACCCATTGCAGATCAGCGTGGAAATTAATCTTATTTATACGGAGAGGCACACACTCCCAGGGAGAAGTTGGAAGTGAAGAGGGGATCATAGGTAGTTGGAAGCCTGTGATGCCCAGTGGGAAGAACCCCTTGGTGCCATTGGTTGGGCGGAATTTGATGACGGGTGTTGGAGGGCAGATGAGCACCCCAGATCCTGGTGGAGGGCTGTCTGACTGTGGGGACCCTGCCCAGTGGTCATTCCGATGAGGAGGAGTCCAGGCTCTAAGAGGAAGTCCAGGAACCCGGCATGACCCCAGTGTGAGAGGACCAGTGGGAGCTAGGTCGGGCCTCCTCGAGTCCGCCGGCAGAGGGCGACTGCTATTGCAGCGCTGCGCCAGGCTCCCGAGGCTCAGGGCCGTCACCCTTCCTGGGCAGAGAGTCACCCGAGGATCTTGTTGGAACACAGATTCTGATTCACTGGGTCTGTGACACTGATGCTGCCGGGCGGTGGACCACACTTTGAAAGGCAGGAGGCTAGAGTACCAACTTGAGAAGGATTTTGCAGGCCTCTCTGAGTGAGACAGGGATGAGCGCTGTGGTTGATGGTGATGTCTGCATCGCCTTTGGGCCTCGCATTTACTTTTCTGGTTGCCGTCCTGCCTCCCAGCTGTTAGGCGCCTGCGGCAAGAAGGGCTCTGCGGTGCGGTGGCCAGAATGGAGGGAAGGCAGTCACTCAGCCCAGCCCCGCACATCCACGCTAGTCATGGAGCTCGGAGCTCTATGCTTTGTCCAGTATTAATGTTATGCTGAGCCGACCTCTAATTAGTAGTTTCAAACATATTACAGGCTCCAGTAACCAAATGTTTGGGCATAACTGTGTGCCAAAGGGACTGTACTTTTTAATTGAAATTCTTCAGCTACTTTTTAGATGTTTGTAGCCTGCGAAGGCTGCTTGGATACTGAAATTCAGTGAAGTGAGTCTGAAGATATCTGTTGAAGCAAATGGGATTTTGTAACTGGGAACAACTGCATTCAGGGTTTTGTGCAAATTACTACTGAAATGAGCTTGACCATAGTTCCATGTGTTCAGAGCTGATAAAGATGTTTTATGTTTGCATGTTGCTTTCTAATTACAGAGGTGTTTGAAATAGTCAACCGTGAAAGAGAAATTCACCATGTAAAGGATGTCAGTGAAAACTTTGAGAAAAATTTCTCATTCTCTGTGATGAAACAACACTGGAAGCCCAGACTGAAATTCAGGGACCTGGTTTGGCTCTGCTGCACCGGGTGCCACCTCGGGCACACCATTTATTCTCTCTGAGCATCAGGTTTCTTATTTCTCACATGAGGAGCGTGAACTGTGCCATGTGTCTGTCAGGACCATTGTTTTTATTGATATTTCCAGTCCATTGAGGACCAAGACCAGACAGCCTATAGAGCCATTCTGCCTCTGACATCACAAGTGCCAGAGTTAAAACTGTGGTCATCGCACCATGAATGCCTCAGGCGACAGACAGTCTTGGAAACTAACCCTTTGCAAAAGATTTCATGGAGATGTGTTTTTACAAGATAGGCGGTTTTTTGAGTGGCTTTGGAAATCAAGCTTCTGCCCTGGTCAGAAATTTAGTTCTTTATATTTTGCACTTGCACAAGGGTCCATATGTCATTTTGCTCTTTTTCATGCACATTTCTTTTCTTTTCCAGCTTATCAAATATGGAGTTATTAGCACCAGTGTTTTGATCGAAGATCTCCTCAACTGGAATAACTTAGACATTGCTGGTTGACTCTAAAAACCAGTGAGTGAGTGTTGTTAGGGATGGTTCTCCTCTCCGGACCATGCTCCTGGGCTGCTCCCTGCTTTGACTTTCTGCAGATGTTTGTGGTAATTCCACACTCAACCAAGTGCTCCAAGGCTTAATTCAGGGCCATTAAATCCTTATAATTATGAGGGAGGAGGCAATATGGAATTAAGTAGCTTATGTACCATATGAAGCTTTGTATGTTATAAATATTCCATTAAAAAAGTAAGGACAAAAGGTAAAAGGTAGAATTCAGGTTTTACAATTCAGTTCAGTTGCTCAGTCGTGTCTGACTCCTTGTGACCCTGTGGACTGCAGCACACCAGACTTCCCTGTCCTTCACCAACTACTGGAGCTTGCTCAAACTCATGTCCATCAAGTCAGTAATGCCATCCAACCGTCTCATCTTCTGTCATCCCCTTCTCCTCCTACCTTCAGTCTTTCTTCAATCAGGTTCTTAAGCATGATTTATAAAATAGTTAAGTCTTCTAATATTGTTATTCACAATTAATTTAAAAAAAAAACAGAAGAAACTATACTTTGGGATGTACATCATTCCCATCTTTCCTTGCCATCTAATACACTTTTAATTTGGAGTGTGTCATACTGTTTGTGTCTTCTGTATGTTGTCTGAATTTTGCCAGAAATGAGCTGTGTTTGATAAATGAAAGGCAGTCTAAACCCTACTTTCTGGAACACGAGGAGAGTTTGCTTACAGCACTAAAGGGTCAGACGCGGCAGCTGCGTTTCAGATACGTGAGTGTCCTCAGGAGGGATTTCCAGGCCCACTGCTTGCTTAGCAAGTCAGTCAGAAGCGGCATGACGGTCCACAGTCGTGTCGGGAGTGCACACTGGCACAGTCGCTACAGAGAGCAACGTGGCAGTCCTGGTTCTACGCTCGTGCCTTAGAGCAGTGCTGCTCACACGCGGGCCCTGGAGCAGCATCAGCGTCACCTGGGAACCTGGCAGAAATGTACCCCGGCCTGCCGAGTCAGAGTCTCTGGGGATGGGCCTAATACTGGGTGTTTGAACAGGCCCTGCAGGAGACTCTGATCTCATAAAGGTGAGACGCCCCGGCTCAGAGAGGCACGTGCGCTGTGCACCAGCAGACACCCAGGGAAGCTCCCTTCAGCTGCGGTTCAGCGGCGGGCTCTCACTGAATCTTCCCAGCAAGCTCGTGAGCCTGGCTCAGGTATTAACCCCGTCACAGAGGTAGTGAGAGACGGAGACAGGGCGCGAGCACGTGCTGGTGGCTACGGTGCCGTCTTCACAACCAGTCAGACACACTGGAGCCGTTCCTATCTCGATGGGAGGGGAACACAGACAGCGGTTTCTTCTAGCTAGTTTTCTTTCCTTTTTCCTTACTCAGGTTCAAATCAGTTCAAAATAGAGCATGGCCTGCTCAGGTTAGATAAGAACAGGGATGAGTTCTAAATAAAGGAGTAAAATGCCTTTGTCCACCATAAAATGAAGTGAAGAACAAAGAGATTAAAAAAAAAAATTCTCAATTTCTCAAAGGTCATTTATTCCATTTTGTACTTTTTCAAAACTCATGTGGTTTCCTCATTTAGAAAAATATTTATTTTGTTTTCTTTCCTATGTCATGAGTTCTCTGATTTGGGCTTAAAACAGGAGACTCCAGAATTAGATTAGTAACTATTTCATGTCAACAGGCCTAACACTGCAGTATCTTCAGGGCTGAGGGTTTTGGACAGCTCCAGCGCGTGTAGTAACACCCAGGTTGGGCAGTGCCCCACTTCAGGAAGTCTTCTGAACGTCCTGCTTTTCCAGGTGAAGATCGTGGCGATGAATGAGGATGTGGCCCTCCGCTCGGCCCTGGATCAAAACCTGAAGAGCACTGTGACCGCGGCTTTCCTCATGCTCCCTGAAAGCTTTTCTGAAGAAGACCTGTTTACAGAGATCGCCGGGCTCTCCTACTCAGGTTAGTAGGTTTCATGCTGCACTTCCTGCCAGAAGGAGATTTGCTGTTGGAAGATCGAGCAGGCCCGACACCCCCGTCCCTCGCTGGCAACAGAGGTTCTGGTCCCAGCACCTCTGTGAAGGTCTCTGCAGGAACCCTGCCATCTGCCTCCTTGCCCCCAGGGTCTCTTCCTTTTCACATCTCTACATAGGCTAACCCTTCTGTTGTTGTTATTGTTAATTTTTATTTTGAAACACTTTCAGAGTACAGGTAAGTTTCAGTAATCATCCAGAAAGCTATACCCTTTCCCCAGAAACGACTCACAACACTTGTTTTATCATTCTCTCTGTATCAGTGATGTTCAGAAGTTGACAGCAGAAACCCCTGGAGGGCCTGTCAGAACAGACAAGACAGCCGATTTGGGAGGTCTGGGGCGGGGTCCCCAAAGTCTGTATTTCTCTCCCGTTCCTGGTAATGCTGATGCTCCTCCAGGGACCCCACTTTGAGAACCACTGCTCCCTCTCTGCATGTAATACACTGCATGATGCATGTTCTTCTGAACTGTTGGGGAGTCGGGCACACGTGTCACATCCCCTTTAGGCCCATTATTTCAGTGTGTGTTTCCTAAGAACAGGGCATCCTCTCGCAGAACCACAGTGCCGGCACCAAATAGCAACGATGCATCACTTCTATCAAACTGATAAGTTTCATTTCTAATGTTGTCGGTTGTCCCCGTAATGTCTTTTCTAATGTTTTACCCTCAAGTACATGATCCTGTCAGGGATCGCATAATGTATTTAGATGCCATCTCTTTTATCTTTTAATTTGTAATGTTTCCTTAGCCTTTCCTTGTCTCATATGACACTCACATATTTGCAGTCTGCAGACCAGTGATGTTGGTGCCCTGATAAGCAGTGTTTTCTCCCGTCTAAGCAAACTGGGGAGACATTTGAAGGTCAGGCCAGTATCCTATTTCTTACGAAACTTTCCCTCCGAGGGTGAATTTCCACTGATGGTTCTTGCTGGAAGCAGTCTTTACTATGATGGGTGCAAAGTGGTGACTTGGCCACTCCACCTTTCCTCATATTAAGGCAACCTTTCTCCCTCATTCTCCATTCATCTATTTATTTATCTGAATATTAACTTCCTTTCCCCTTAAGCCAGCTGTGCTCCTCAAAGTTATCAGGGGGAGGGGGAGGGGGAGGCCGAGAGGACAGAGCCTGGCCCCTCACTGTAGCCTTGGCCCCAGGAGCCCCCCAGCGATCCTTAACATGTTAAGGATTTGTGTATAACTCCATTTTCAGAAAAGTAGTTTGCCTCTTAAGTGGTAGTTTGAAAACCACTATCTTAAATATTCTCTTTACCCACTTTTAAGTATGAATTGAAGAAGTCTATGCTCAAAATACTGCAGAGGCAGCTGACTAATTCTCTGAATCCCTGTACAGATAAGATTTCATGGAGACTCCGTGCTCACAGAGATGCGAAAGGTCTTGCTCTTCAGTCTTGTTCCCAAAATGTATGTGCTGTGACTGTCATGCAGCACGGGTGAGAAGGCAGGTGAAATAGTCTTGGTCTCGGTTGCTTCCAGCATCTCACGGCAGCCTCCGTGCCAGCATGGTGGGGCTGCATCCAGGAGGAATGTGTGGGGAGGGGCCCTCTGTCTGGGTGCCTCCCCCAACCCCGCTCCCCTGTGAGGAAAGGTGGACCTGAACCTTTGGTCGACTTTGTGGGAGAAGATGCAGAGCCGTCCTCTGCTCTGACCACGTCATCAGCATCAGCTTAGTGTTAGGTGGACTCCAGGTTGCTGCTGTTGTTCAGTCGCTCAGTTGTATCTGACTCTTTGTGACCCCATGGACTGCAGCACGCCAGGCTCCTCTGTCCTTCACCATCTCCCAGAGCTTGCTCAAACTCATGTCCATTGAGTCGGTGATGCCATCCAACCATCTCATTCTCTGTCATCCCCTTCTCCTCCTGCCCTCGATCTTTCCCAGCATCAGGGTCTATTCCAGTGAGTTGGCTCTTTGCATCAGCTGCTCAAAGTATTGGAGCTTCATCTTCAGCATCAGTTCTTCCAGTGAATATTCAGGGTTGATTTCCTTTAGGATGGACTGGTTGGATCTCCTTGCAGTCCAAGGGTCTCTCAAGAGTCTTCTCCAACACCACAGTTCAAAAACATCAATTCTTTGGCACTCAGCTTTCTTTACAGTCCAACTCTCACATCCATACATCACCACTGGAAAAACCATGGCCTTGACTAGACGGACCTTTGTCAGCAAAGTGATTTCTCTGCTTTTTACACTGTCTAGGTTCGTCATAGGTTTCCTTCCAAGGAGCAAGTCTCTTTTAATTGCATGACTCTAGGATTTCTCTATAAACTCCAAACATTGACTGAAGACATTTATTTACAGACTTTAAGTAAGCATTCAAGCTGCTTTCAATCTTGAGCTGACTTTTGTTCCGCCTCCTGAAAGGACCATGTCATACACTCCTGGTTTCTCCTGTTGTTCAGTAAACACTTGCTGATTCGTAGCAGAATCATCCTCTGTTCCACTTCTTCTAGAATACTCATTAAGAGCTGCTGTATAGCGATGCTGTTCCATAATCAGTGGGTCAGTAAGTGGGTAGGTGGGTAGATGCGTAGGTGGGTGGCTGAGCACTTACCCTTTACTCCACCATGGATCCTCATGGTGCCACCTCCACTCAGCAGACGTGTGTGTCCTGTGTCTCCTGTGCCACACACTGCACTAGGCCGGGTGCGTGCTCGCAAGCGAGATGCGATGAAACTCCTCGTGGAGGTCATGTTCTTTTAGGGAGAGACTGACGGCAAAGAAGCAGTAGGCAGTTTCAGACAGCGGTGAGTGCCGTGAGAAGAAAATACTGCAGGTTGAGGGTGAGGCTGTTTCTCAGTGGGTGGTTCAGGAAGGCCCTCCGAGGCAGGGGACGGTGTCTACGAGCCTGCCCGGGGCTGTTGGGGAAGAGCCGACCGACGAGTGCGTTGCTCCCCAGAGCCAGGTCTCACACCCTGCTGTGTCTGACCCCAGCCCCTCCGCCTCTGGTCGCTCCCATTTCTCATCTCGCCTCCTCCTTTTCTTTCTATTTGTCAATGCTTAACAGCCTTGGGTCTGAGACTTTGGCCAAGTAGCCCACATTACTCATTTCAAAGAGGTTGACTTCTTTTTCCCGCAACACTTAGGACACGATGCTTTGCAAATCCTCCCCGGTTCAGTTCAGTTCAGTCACTCAGTCGTGTCCGATTCTTTGCGACCCCATGGGCCGCAGCACACCAGGCCCCCCGGTCCATCACCAACTCCTGGAGCTTACTCAAACTCATGTCCATCGAGTCGGTGATGCCATCCAAACATCTCATCCTCTGTCGTCCCCTTCTCCTCCCACCTTCAATCTTTCCCAGCATCAGGGTCTTTTCTAGTGAGTCAGTTCTTTGCATAAGGTGGTCAAAGTATTGAGGTTTCCGCTTCAGCTTCAGTCCTTTCAATGAATATTCAGGACTGATTTCCTTTAGGATTGACTGGTTTGCTGCCGCTGCTGCTGCTAAGTCGCTTCAGTTCCTCAAATCCTCAAATCCTCCCCAAAGGGGACTGATTCCCACTCGGTGTGGTCCCTACCTTGTGAGTGAGACCTTTTCCAAAAAGTATTCTGTAAATAAATTGTTTAGATTGGGAATATATTTCCCTATTGAAACAGCATAATATATGATGGTTGTTGGTACACCAGGACACAGTGTCATTAATGGTTAACTAGCTTGTGATATGATGGAACTAGACTGGGATGGTGCGGTTGGGGAAGGATCTAGGCCCTGCAGGCAGGTGTCTTCTGTAGATTTGAGACTTACCTCAGGTGATGTGTTGAAAACCAGCTTTTCTTCCCGCCTTTCATGGGCTTCTGAGAACCCAGTATCCTTGAATTGATCAGATTCTAATCCCTTCGGGAAACCACCCAAAACTCTCAAGCCCTCAGACTATTCCAGACTTCAAATTACCCACCAATCTCATTTTTATTTATAACTTGGACATTTATTTTCCACTTATTTCTAGTTGAAAGAGGTGATATATTGTCCCTAACCTGCGAAGTTCCGTTTCTCCCTGGTGGAGTCTGGGGGACATGGAGAAAACAGTTGTCTCTGTGTCATTGGAGAACTTCTTGCCAGTAATTGCTGGCAGAGGCAAGATCTGTCAGTATTACTAGCAGTAATAATAATAATAATCCCTGCATTCTGTGTAGTATTTGAGGATCACTTTAACTGCCCCAGGTCAGTATTTATGGCATTATCATTATAAATGATGGTGAGAAAGGAGTGGGTAGAAGATGGGAGCCTGCAGAATTGGGGAGGAGAAAGCCCTCTAATCCTCCAGTTATTCTTAGAAGTCAGCATTTAAGTAAACAGAAAAGGAAACCAAATGAACTTTTAAAGGGCCACCCTTCACGTTCTTGTGAAAGTACAAACTAATGACTAGTTTTAGGTAATGATCCCTGGTTTAACATTTATCAAGTGAATCAGCGTCCCATACCTTATAAAGAATTAAGGATGCAATGTCTGCTCTAAGGAGCTTCACATTAATCAACATATGTGGTCATAGTGAGTCAGTGGCAGACTTCAAAACAGCCCAGCTGGAAAAGGCAGGGGTGTGTAAGTGCATGTCCCATTCAGGGATGAAGGAGCGGATGGATGTGACGGAGGTCCACGCTGGTGGCAGGAGAAAGTCACATTCTTTGTCCTATGTCAGGAATGACTCTCGGTACTTTTGATCTAATAACTCATTTCATCCTCACACACAACCCTTTGATAGGGTGCTATATTATTGCCCCATTTAACAGATGAGAAAACCAAGGCCCAGGTCTGTCTCAGGTGAGTTGTCTGGTAGATTAGTAGGTGGTAGAGCTGGAATCTTAGCCCACACCCTTTTTTTTTTTTTTTAGCTTTTTATTTTGTATTGAGGTATAGTGGCACCCACTCCAGTATTCTTGCCTGGAAAATTCCATGCACGGAGGAGCCTGGAAGGCTACAGTCCATGGGGTCGCTAGGGTAGGACACGACTGAGTGACTTCACTTTCACTTTTCACTCTCATGCATTGGAGAAAGAAATGGCAACCCACTCCAGTGTTCTTGCCTGGAGAATCCCAGGGACAGGGGAGCCTGGTGGGCTGCCATCTCTGGGGTCGCATAGAGTCGGACACAACTGGAGTAACTTACCTTACCTTATAGATGATTAACAATGTTATGATAGTTTCAGGTGAACAGCAAAGGGGCTCAGTCATACATATACATGTTTCCACCCTCCGCCAAACTCCCCACCATCCAGGCTGTCCCATAACATTGAGCAGAGTTCCATGTTAGCCCTCATTCTTAACCATTGAAAGTCACTGCCTCTCTGGTGTTTCGGAGAAGAGGTTAGACCCAGATTGGGCAGGGCATGGAATACAAAGTGAAGAGATGGGAATTTGACAACCAGTATGCAGCTGAGAGCCACAGAAGTTTTCCAGCATTGCACACTGGGCCAGGATTTGTGATTGTGGAAAGATAATTTTGCCAGCAGCGTGCAGGAGGGAGAAAGACTGAGAATGAGAACGTTTTTTCCCTCAGCACATAATCACGAGAGTTTCCTCTGCTGGACGCCCTTCTAAGCTCTGGGGATAAGGCAGGCACGGCCCCGGCCCTCGTGGCGCTTTCTCTGCAGTTGAAAAGCCCGACGGCAGACATGTGGCAGCACAGAACAGGGGAGGGGACGGGCGTCACTTTGGTGCAACCAGAGATGGCGTCTCCCTAGGGGGACCTGAGCACCGGCATCTGAGCACCCGTGAGGAGAGCTCCGGGAGAGCTGACCAGGCAGCGAGGGGCCTGCAGGGAGGACGGTTGCGACCCAGCCGGTGTTGGGTCGCCTCCAGAAACCCCCCGCCCCGTGGCGCGTGGCAGGCCCCTCTGCGTGTGGGTGGATGGACAGAGCGCAGCCAGTCTGCATGGCGATGAGCGCTCAGGCAGGGCCTCAGGACCACGACAGCCTTACGTGGAAATAGCTGCTCAGCTGGGTGTTCCATTTAGTTGCTAAGTTGTGTCCAGCTCTTCTGTGATCCCATGGACTGTAGCCCACCAGGCTCCTCTATCCATGGGATTTCCCAGGCAAGAATACTGGAGTGGGTTCCATTTGCTTCTCCAGGGGATCTTCTCGACCCAGGGATCAAACCCACATCTCCTGCATTGGCAGGTGGATTCTTTACCACTCAGCCACCCAGGAATCCCATTCTGTTTAGTACTTTGCTTTTTTTAATCATTATATTACTTCATAGAAGGCAGCATTAGTACAGAGTTTATAAGCTGGGGCTCTACAGTCAGACTCCTGGGTTCATCTTTTAGCTTTAACCTTAATTAACTTTCTGTCTTTGGGCAAGTTTCTTATCTCCTTGTGATTCAGTTTATTTCTCTCTAAAGAAGATTTTTTATATGGATGAAATTAAATCATACATGTATGATTAAATCGTATGTGCCTGGCACATTGTAAATGCTCAGTAAATGTTATCCTGCATTATTCTAGATCCATGTTTGCTTGTATTAACAAAGGGCTTCCCTGGTGGCTCAGACGGTAAAGAATCTTCCTGCAATGTGGGAGACCCAAGTTCCATCCCTGGGTTGGGAAGATCTCCTGAAGAAGGAAATGGCAATCTACTTCAGTATTCTTGCCTGGAGAATTCCATGGACAGAGGATCTTGTCAGGCTACAGTCCTTGGGGTCACAAAGGGTCAGACACAACTGAGCGACTAACACACACACCACACAGCCACTTCCTGTAGACAGAAAGGCAAGGCTGCGGTCAGACCTGAGCTTGAACACCAGCCTCGTGGAGGTGCTGGAACCTTTCTGAGCCCGTTTTCTCCTTTGTAAAGGGGAAATAACTATTTCATAAGAAGATTTTCCATGAGATAATATGTATAAAACCCCAGCATCACAGCTCACTGCTGGTTGGCGCTCAGAAAATGACTCCTGTCATTGTTCATCACTGTTACTGTGTATCATCGCTGGCTGCAGAGACTTTCCTCAGGCTGAGACACCCTGATCCGCCCAGCGCTTCAGTGACTGGTGGACACTCAGGCTGCCTTCATCTACCATTGTTTTACTAATGACATGACTATGGTTCACTTCGGCCAAATCTGTTTGGTAGGGAAGAGAGCAAAGGGGGACACTAGCTTCCTTGGACATGTTCGCCAAACTGGGATTATGTCGTCTGATATACTAACCACTAAACTGGTACATGTTGGCAGATGATGCGTGTCAGAGCTAGCAGAGGACTTAAGTCAGGTAGAGGCACTTGGCCCTTCACAGTCCTTGAGGAACGAAAAACCCCTTCAACCGCTGACATGTGCGAGAGAGAGAATGGGTTCTTTTTGATGCCAGATTGTCTGAATGCAGGCTCAGCTACTTCTAGGAACAAGACAAAGCAGTGAGGAAGTGCCAGCTGAGTGGTTCTTAGAGAAAAAAAAATTAGGAATGAGTGCCAGCCCTCTACAGTGTGAGTGAACATCCCCATTTCTGGATCCTGGCGGAAGCCAGTAGAGAGACTTTTCCTCTGAGGCGAGAGCTCCTGCGATTTCTTCCATGACAGTCACACCTCTGCCCTCGCCAGCAGTGTCCCTGGGTGACGTGGGTGTTGGGAGTGACTCTCGCAGTCATTGGAAACAGATTTCCGCAGGCTTGGCAAGCCTGAGCGCTTGCTGAAGCCTCGCTCGGAACGCTTCTTTACTCGGTCACTAGCTGGTTTCTGAGCATGCCGCGCTCCTGAAAGGGTTTCAGTCACCAACCGTGTCTAACGTCTCCGGGCTACTTACTGTGTGTCTGGTAGTGTTCTAAGTGCTTTACATGTACTAACTCACTTAATCCTGGAAACTTATGAACCCGCTGTACTGCTGCCCCGTGTTGTACTGTGTCTGAAGATCCCGAAGCCAGGGCAGGAGGGAGCTCGTGCTGGGCCCTGCAGCTTCTAGTCCAGCGTGCGGATGAACACAGGCGCTCTGCTCCAGGATCCTCGCTCCTCCCCTTCCCTGTCCTGCAGAGCGCCTGTGTGGCACGTGCCCTTCCTGGCTCACACCAGGGACTATGGTAGGGACTGTAGGGCCCCTTGGGGCTCCTCCTTGTTCCTGGCCATCTTCCTCTGCTTGTGTTTCCTTCTTTGCACTTTCCACCTTCTGAGGTACTGTTTATTTGTTGGGTTTCTTGTCTCTGGTCTTTGTTCCACCGCTAGGATGCAGAAGGCAGACGTATTTTCTTGCGTCGTTCACTCTCCTTCAGTGATTATAGTGGCACCTGACAGATACTAGGTGCTCGGTAAATACTTAGGGGATGGTGGGTGGGTGGATGGTTGTGGTGCTGGTTCCTTCCTGAGTCAGTATCGTAAACCTGATGCTTCCTACACCTATTTGTGTTCTCTAAAGCATGCAAGAGAAAAATTTATATATGATTCAAATGTATAGCTCCAATGCATCAACTATTTGTTCTGACCTCATTCTCCTCCATGTGTGAGGTAGTGCAGTGATGGAGATATTTTAGACGATGTATTTTGAATGGTGTGTTAGGCTGCCACCTAGAAATACTGCCTTAGTCATCTTTGTTGAAATAATTGTTTTTTCCACATGCAAAAGAATGAAATTGGACCCCTTACACACCCTATACAAAATTAACTCAAAATAGATCATGGATGTGGTAAAGAATACACCTTCCAGTGCAGGAGATCCAAGAGACACGGGTTCAATCCTGGGTTGGGAAGGCCCCCTGGAGCAGGAGATGGCACCGCACTCCAGTACTCTTGCCTGGAAAATTCCATGGGCAGAGGAGCCTGGTGCAGGCTACAGTCCATGGGGTCACGAAGAGTCAGACATGACTGAGCAACTAAGCACACACACACACAGATCATGGACGTAAGAGCTGAAACCGTAAGACTTTTAGAAGCGTCAGCTTGAGTTATGCAGTGTTTTCTTAAATATATACCAAAAGCAACAAAAGAAGAAATAGATCAATATAAAAATTAAACTTCTGTGCTGCAAAAAAAAAAATTGTCAAGAAAGTGAAAAGGCAGACAATGAAATGGAAAGAAATACTTGCAAATCATATATCTGATAAGTAACTAGTATCTGGAATATATAAAGAATTCTTAGAACACTGTAAAAAGACAAATAGCCCAATATAGAAATGGGCAAAGGATTTGCATAGACTTTTTTTCAAAGAAAGTGTACAAATAGCAAATAAGCACATGAAAAGGTACTCAGCACCATTTGTCATGAGACCCCAATTCCCTCTCAAAGCCTATAATCAAAATACAGATGAGAACAGGTGTTGATGAAGCTGTGGAGAAACGGGCCTGCATACATTGCTGAAGGAATGTGAATAATACAGCCACTTTGGAAAAATCAGTTTGGCAGTTCCTCAAAATATTAAAGCAACTATTTGACCCAACAATTCTACTCCTGGGTATCTACCCAAGAGAAATGAAAATATATATCCACCAAAAACTCATACACAACTGTTCATAGCAGTGTTAGTGATTAAAAAAAGAAAAAGGCCCAAAAGTAAAAACAACCCAAATGCCTGCTGAGAGATGGATATATAAATGTGGTACATTCACCCAGTGGAATATTACTTAGCCACAAACAGGAATAAGTACTGATAGGTGCTCCAACATGATGAACTTGAAAACATTCTGATCATAAGATACCCTGTATTGTGCAGTTCCACTGGTAGCTCAGAAGTTAAAGCGTCTGCCTGCAAGGTGGGAGACCCGGGTTCAATCCCTGGGTCGAGAAGATTCCCTGGAGAATGAAATGGCAACCCACTCCAGTATTCTTGCCTGGAGAATCCCATGGTCGGAGGAGCCTGGTAGGCTACAGTCCATGGGATCGCAGAGTCGGACACGACTGAGCGACTTCACTTTTCACTCATACAAAGAGTCCAGAACAGGAAAATCTGTAGAGGAAGAAAGTAGATTAGTCTCTGTGCCAGGCTGAGGGCGGAAGCAGGGAGGGCGAGTGACTGCTGACGTAGAGGGTTTCTTTTAGGGAGGCTGAAATGGTCTTAAGTTAGATGGTTGCTTAACCCTGTAAATATGCTAAAAAAAAACAGTTATGTGCATTACATAAGAATTATATGGTGTGTGAATTATATTTTTTAAAAAAACAGTCTAAAATGAATATTACATTGCATACATATATCAGATTCCAGTTTGAGCTCCTATTCCTGACCACTTCCACATCAGGAGTCCTGGGCACTAATCTGCTCCGAAATGCTATTTTCATGTCACCTGCTGCTTGAGGCAGAGTCTGTATCTTTGTATGCCCTGAGTCCAACACAGCTCCGGGCACTTAGAAGCCACCCAGATATTTACTGAACCGAGATGACAGGAGTATGGCAGTTCGTCTAAGAGGGAAAGTTAGCCTGCCAGTGTTGTAGAAACCCAGGGCTTCCTGCACCCTCCGCCCTGCCCCTCCCATATACACATCATGACAGCAGTAATGTCTGCTCACTGTGGACAGAGCATCCTCTGATACCTTAATCACTGAAACCTACAGGCAGTCTTTTGAGGTTAGTGTGACTGTTGCAGAGAAGGAAGCTGATTGAGAAAGGTTAAGTGACTCACCCCCAGCCACCCAGGGATACGGCCAGACCTGAGAACCGGGCCTTTCCGCTCACACCCTTATGTTCCTAATAAGGTCCCTGACTGCTGGGGACGAGCTGGAATCAGAGAGCAGGCCAGCTCCAAATGGACTACAAGCCTCTGAATTTGTCTTACTTCAGGTCAAGGAGAGATTACCCTTTTGTCTAGCCATTGCATTAGACAGGCTGTTCTCTGGCTTGGGCAGTTAAGAGTTAAACTCCCATAAAATACAAGTCAGCAGTCAGTTTTTCTCAATCTCTGTGTTTTGCTGTGAGCCTATCTCCAGAGGTAAGAAAAATTGATTCTTAGGATTAAATGCTGGTTCATGCAGTGCCCAAAATTTTATTCATTTTTTTTTGAAGCAGCGGGTGATAAGCCCATTTGCTTGCTGTTCCCCGTGGCTGAGCTGGTTCTGCTGCACAGCAGTTAGAGAAATCCAATTCAGCAGACATTTATGGATCTGCCTTCATGTGCCAGGCAGTGGGCGAGGAGCCGGGGTCACAGGGACGAATACGCTTTGGTCCCTGTTTGCAGACAGTCCTTAATGTTTCCCAGCTCCTTTCATTGTGGCCAGCAGTTGTTGTTTGGGGAGGGTTTGGATCATTTGCCTTTACATTTTGGTGAAATATACTCCCTCTCTCAGAAAATTATTGTCTAAAATGTAAGAGCTTTTGTTTGTTAAATGTACAGGAGGTGAGGAGGTGGCATAAATACTTAGATCTCGACAGTGGGGCACTGATCCTTCAGTTCTGAGCCAGCTGTGTGAGACTCAGGGTTTGATGACATTTCATCCCTTCAGGGAGAAGTAGAAAACATTTATAGGCTCTGAATGAAAGCATGAGGGTATATACACAATTCAAAGTCAACCCAGCTGCCTCTCCATTCACATTTGCTGGGACAGCACGTGTGTGCATCCGTGAACTTACTTCAGAAGGCCAGAGGTAGTGAGGCAGCATTACAGAAGTGAGGAAAAGGGGGGAATTACAGGGGAGAATTACAGAGTGAAGTGAAGTTAGCACCTGAAATGTCACTGCCCTGATCCTGAGAGGTGGCCGGGCCTTGGGCAGGTTGTTGCTCCTTGTCCTCATCCGTGAGATTGAGGATAATCAGCACCTTCCTTGTGAGGCTTGGCAGCCTTAAATGAGACAGCAGATGCAGAGCACATGCCTTTAAAGAGCCCACAGTTAATGTGTCTCTTATTAGAGCAAACGGCCACCTCATGCGAAGAGTTGACTCATTGGAAAAGACTGATGCTGGGAGGGATTGGGGGCAGGAGGAAAAGGGGACGACAGAGGATGAGATGGCTGGATGGCATCACTGACTCGATGGACGTGAGTCTGAGTGAACTCCGGGAGTTGGTGATGGACAGGGAGGCCTGGGGTGCTGCGGTTCATGGGGTTGCAAAGAGTCGGACACAACTGAGCGACTGAACTGAACTGAACCGAACCGTTTAAAAGTAGTCCTTTGCCTTTTTTTTTTTCCCAAAGCTGTTTCCTTCTGGTACTTTTGTGTCCTGGCTTCTCAGCTGCACATTATTCCATGGTCATTTTCCATCTCAGTGTGTGGTTCCTGTAACTCTTAGTGGGCGCGCCCCAGTCTGTGGTCGGTGTGGGTGGTCTGTGGTTGGTGTGAGTGCGCTGTTCCCCTGTTGAGGGACATTTGGTTGCTGCCAGGATTTCAGTGTTGTAAATCATGCTTCAGTGAAGAGTCGTGTGTGTGTGGAGGGTGTTCACTGGCTTCCTGGGAGACCTCAGGCCGGTTCCGTCATCCCCGTGTGCCTGTCCCCTTCCTGCCACGTGGGGAGGAGGCAGTGCCCAGCTGAGGGGACGGCCGTGTGGGCAGACGAGGTAGGACGATGACCCAGATCCTCATCGGGCTTCACCTCCTGGCCTCTGTTTGGGTTTGGGGCTTGGGGCTCGCCCTCCAGAGATGAGGCTTCGTCAGTCACAGCTTCCAGAAGGACTGTAGCAGTGTACGAGTCAAGAGCCTTACGTGAGAGAACCAGTTTCTCCAACCTCTCACTAGCAGTCATCCTCACGTGTAATTGTGTAAACAAACAGAAAATGCTGTCGTCTGTGTTTGAGCAGCTCGTTAGGGCAGTGAGAGGACAGGACTCACTCGAGCTCACTGCCCTAACCAGTCCCCACCTCATCTCACAGAGGTCAGGTTCCAGAGGCTGTCCATGAATCTTTTCCAAAGCTTGTAGTCCCCACACGCTTTCTACCAAATTGCAGTATGTGTTGGTTCTTTGAAACTTAAAAATCCAATGTATTTTATTCCTCACTGAGTTACATGCTTACTGTTGAGTATCTGTTAATTTTTCCAAACAAATCCACAGTTTGCTCTAGAAAATTTGCCATGGTAGGTCATAATTTTGATGATTCCCTTTCTGCTCTGCGGAAAAAAAATCGGCAAGGGCAACCACATACCCTGGTTTGCCCACTTTATACTCATCATAATGTGATGACTCATAGCACCCCCTTCACTGTCAAAAGTGGCCTCTTTTGGATGATAAGTTATATTATCATCCTCGCCCCAGGGCTTCCTCAGCTGCAGAGGTATGTGTCTGTTCTTCCCACCTCCCTCCTGCCCTGGACGACTTTCTCTCTGCCCAGCAAGGGCTTCAGCCATGTGGCTTTCTCTAGGCTTTCCCTGGAGGTCCTCATACGTGCCCAGCCTCTTCCGTGTATCACACAGCCGTGTCCTTGGTACTGTTTATTGCGCTTAGTGTAACATCCTCTCAGTTCAGTTCAGGCACTCAGTTGTGTCCAGCTCTTTGTGACCCTATGGACCGCAGCACACCATGCCTCCCTGTTCATCACCAACTCCCAGAGCTTACTCAAAATCACGTCCATCGAGTTGGTGATGTCATCCAACCATCTCATCCTTTGTCGCCCCCTTCTCCTCCCACCTTCAATCTTTCCCAGCATCAGGGTCTTTTCAAATGAGTCAGTTCAAAGTATTGGAGTTTCAGCTTCAGCATCAGTCCTTCCAAAGAATATTCAGGAGTGATTTCCTTTAGGATGGACTGGTTGGATCTCCTTGCTGCCCAAGGGACTTTAAAGAATCTTCTCCAACATCACAGTTCCAAAGCATCAATTCTTCGGTGCTCAGCTTTCTTTATAGTCCAACTCTCACATCCATACATGACTACTGGAAAAACCGTAGCTTTGACTAGGCTTTGGTGTAGTCAATAAAGCAGAAGAAAATGTTTTTCTGGAACTCTCTTGCTTTTTTGATGATCCAATGGATGTTGACAATTTGATCTCTGGTTCCTCTGCCTTTTCTAAATGCAACTTGAACATCTGGAAGTTCACGGTTCACATACTGTTGAAGCCTGGCTTGGAGAATTTTGAGCATTACTTTACTAGTGTGTGAGATGAGTGCAATTGTGCAGTAGTTTGAACATTCTTTGGCATTGTCTTTCTTTGGGATTGGAATGAAAACTGACCTTTTCCAGTCCTGTGGCCACTGCTGAGTTTTCCAAATTTGCTGGTATATTGAGTGCAGCACTTTCACAGCATCATCTTTCAGGATTTGGAATAGCTCAACTGGAATTCCATCACCTCCACTAGCTTTGTTCACAGTGATGCTTCCTAAGGCCCACTTGACGTCGCATTCCAGTCTGGCTCTAGGTGAGTGATCACACCATCCTCTAGGTCCAGTTATATTGTTGCAAATAGCAACATTTCATTCTTCTTTTATGGCTGATATTCCTTTCTATATATGTGTATATATTCCCATCTTTATCCATTCATGTATCAGTGGGCACTTAGGTTGTTTACTTATCATGGCAAATGGAAATAATGCTGCAGTGAACATAGGCATGCAGATGGCTTATCAGATCAGCTGCCTGATTGTTTGGTGTGGCATCAGGGTGTTGCTGGTTATTTTCCCAGTCTTGGAGGAGTGGCATGTCGAAGCTTCCCTGTGGGCCTAGCAGCATGCCCCTTCGCTCACCAGAACTCCCTGCTCTGGGGTGCCCCCTGTATGGGTCTCAGGGGCCCTTCTGTTGGGGCGGGGCTGGCTTCTGGGCATGCGCATAGGCAGGGCTGCTCCCTGGCCCAGGAGCTGCCGGCCCTGCCTGTGCAGTGGCAGCTGACATGCCGGTGGTCGGGGCTTGTCCAAGGGTGACTGGCTGTAGGGCCTGTGGTGGTTCCAGCCCACTGGATAGCAGGCTGGTGCTGACGGGCTGGACGGAGGACGCCAAGATGGCCCTGGCCAACAGTGGAGTAGTCGTGGGTGGAATGAGTTCCTCAGGAGGGTGGCCATCAGTGTCTCTGTCCCCAGGAGGAGGCCTCGTTGCCTCTTGCTTCTCTAGATCAGCAGTTCACCACTTGCAACTTTTTAAAGTTATATCAGCTTTAAAGTGTATCCTAAATGTAAACTTTGCCCTTATCAAGTATAATAAGGTTATTCATATTTGCAGAGCACCCAAAAAGCCCTCATACAAACACAGCAGGCAGGGCCAAGCTGAGTGAGCGGCACCAAGGACGAGATACACACAACCCCCGTCTTGATTGGTCACAGGCGGAGTTTTGTTAACAAGATGAAAATCTATAAATAGAGAAGCTTCTGCATTGGAAAAACAAGTACATATTAACTCTCAGGGTGACTTCCTTCTTTACTGAGGTATAGTTTAACTGGCTAAAGGGCTTTGTCATGATGGTGTGATCACTCACCTATAGCCAGATATCCTGGAATGTGAAGTCAAGTGGGCCTTAGAAAGCATCACTGCAAATAAAGCTAGTGGAGGTGATGGAATTCCAGTTGAGCTATTTCAAATCCTGAAAGATGATGCTGTGAAAGTACTGCACTCTGTTGGGAAGCGTAGTGCAAAATAGCCGTAAAAGGAGAAAGTCCTTGGGAAAATGGCGAAGGGCCAGAAATACCCGGCTTTGCACTGTGGACAGAAAAACATCTCCTGCCTTTGGTTATGCTCGGCGCCAAGAGTTAATAGGGATGTTACTTGTGAAAGCGGGTTGTGGGATAAGCCCATGAGTCATTTAGAGCGCGCTGGCCTTGAAATGTTTTTACTGATTATGTGTTAACTCCGTATGTGCTCTGCTGACCGTATACTTTAAGCTCTTTGTTCCTGCTTCTATAAAAAAGCTTGACTGCAGAAATAAACTTGTCAGTCCTTGCAAGAGACTGTCCAAGTGTCCTTCTTTCAGGTTCGTCGCTTCCAAGTCCCAGGAGAAAATCCCCAACAAGTGGCGCCACGAACAGGGACTTGAGAGGAAGGCTGAACAAAGTGACGAGCCCCTGCAGAAAGAGGTGAGCAGGATGGGGCACACAGCAGTGAAATTCCTTTCATTTCTATAATGCATCATTTTTTGAAACAAAATGGTGTTAATGTTTCAAGAGATCAGTTGAATGACTGCTATCATATTTTACTGGAACAATTCATGGTTTCCAGAAGAGGGGACACTCAATCTAGACATATGGAAAAGGGTTAAAAGTAATATTTTGTGAGCATATTGGCAAGGGTTACATGGTCACTCATACAGGCTATCATAGAACAAATTGAAGGGCATAACGTTGATTTGGAAGTAAAAACTATTCGATCTTTACATGAATATGAGCATAAGGAACAAGATATGCAAGGTGCTTTGAAATATAAGAATGTTATGCTCAATCAGACACAATCCTTAGAAAAACAACTTAGAGACATATATATACAGGATATGTCAAAACTGAAGCCACTTGGAACGGGAGTCATTTCATTCAACGGACAGCCCAAATCTGAGGTTTTTCCTTCTGCTCCGCCTGTAACAGCAATTGCTAACTTTGCTCGTACTAATCATTTCACTCCTCCTCGGGAGATGCCTGCTTGCACTTTCGCTTTCCCAATGCAATTTAATCAACGTGCCCAAGGCCAAAATACTTGGGCTAATCTAGATTTTGGCATGTTGTCTAGCTTTAAGAAAGCATGCACTCTGTATGGACCTACTTCTCCTTACTGTATAGAATTTCTCAGAGGATGGGCTGACTGTTGGATGCCATATGATTTTTTTCAAATAGCAAAGATAATTCAAAATCCTCAACAATTACTTCAGTGGCAAATATGGGTTAATGATAAGGCCCAACAAATGCTGATTGACCAGCAATCCATGGTAACCCTGCCAATTTAACCTATGATATACTCACTGGAACAAGAGCCATGGCTGATATGATTGCGCAATTAGCTAATATTACCCTTGAGATATTACATTTCATTAAAGAAACTGCCTGCAGGGCATAAGCAAAGGTTGATAGCACTAACTCTGATGGTTCATTTATTAAGATTATTCAAGGACATAAAGAGGAATATTCTCAATTTGTAGGAAAATTAAAGGATGCAATTGAGAAATCTATTAAGGATGTGACTTTACAAAATATTATTTTAAAACAACTTGCTTTTGAAAATGCTAATGAGGAATGTCAATCCATGCTTAGATCAATTCAAGAGACTAGCTCTCTTATGGAATATTTGAAAGCATATAGGGACATCAGATCTATGTCCCATAGAGCAAAATTGGCAACATTAGAAACCTTTAATGTACAAAAGGCTGCTAATACCAAATGTTTTAACTGTGGGAAGCCCAACCATATGAAAAAACAATGTTGCCTACCAACACAGGCCGAAAAAAATAATACTACTTCTAATAAGAAGAGACCCCCAAGAATATGTCCAAGATGTAAAAAGGGGTTCCACTGGCTGAATGAATGTCATTCTAAATTTGATAAGGATGGAAACACCTTGAACCCTGGTGTACAGCAAAAACAACAGGGAAACTGATAAAGGGGCCGTCCTCTAGCCCCACTACAAAAGGAGGACCTAATGTTATGACGCTACAAGCAACTACATCTAAGAGTACTTGCATTGATATATCTAGTCCTTATGATATGGAACTAATAGAATTATACAACACCCACAAAATGCCCACTGGATATTATGGCCTGATTCCACCCAGGACAATAGTACTAATTTTGGGACGTAGTAGCTGCACAATGTGAGGTTTAATGGTATTGACCCGTGTTATGGACAAAGATTATGAAGGAGAAATACATGTTATGGTAAATGTTATAAAAACGGGAAATGCATACTTACGAAAAGGGGAACATTTTGCACAATTACTACTTTTGCCATATGTTAAACCAATGAAGGCATCTGATAAAGTTCAGCAAGGAAGCTTTGGCAGTACCAACCTTACTGCTGCACTATCCACCTTATTAAAGGAACATCAGAAACCCATGCTTACTTTACGCATACGGGGAAAGAATTTCACACGCATATTAGATACCAGAGCTTATATTTCAATCATTAGAGCTGCAGAGTGGCCCCTCGATTGGGGTAAGGCTATGGCTCCTTCTAGACTATTAGGAGTGGGTGAAGCTGATGCACACAAACTTTTGTCAGTGCATCCTATTTACAAGTGTATGGCCCTGATCAAATTGTAGCTTATCTTAAACCATATATTACTAATATCCCTATCAATTTATGGGGACGGGATTTTCTTGAACAAACGAAAGCCACAATTTCTTTAAATGAACCTTTTTAATGGGGGCCATTGAGTTAACACCGCTGCCTCTCGATTGGGAATCTGATACCCCAGTATGGACACCTCTATGGCCCCTAACTAAAGAAAAATTGGCAGCTCTTACACAATTAGTAAATGAACAATTACAAAAAGCTCATATAGAACCTTCATTTTCCCCATGGAATTCCCCTGTTTTTGTAATAAAAAAGAAATCAAGAAAATGGCGAATATTGATAGATTTAAGAAATGTTAATAATACCATGTCACCTATGGGGCCCTTACAACCCGGATTGCCCTCCCCTTCTATGGTACCAAAAGGATGGTCTGTAGTTATTATTGACTTACAAGACTGCTTTTTTACTATACCTTTGCACCCTAAAGATAGAAAACGTTTTGCCTTTTCAGTTCCTTCTATAAATCACATGGCTCCTATTAAAAGATTCCAATGGAAGGTGCTACCTCAGGCAATGATGAACTCCCCTACCATTTGCCAATATCTCATATCTGTTTTATTACAACCCATTAGAGACAAGTATCCTACTGCATTTATAATTCATTATATGGATGATATACTTCTCTCTATGGAATCTGATGCAACAGTTATACAATGAAGTTACTACTACTCTTCAAAATCATGGCCTGCTTGTTGCGCCAGATAAAATTCAATGGAAAGCACCCTTTAATTATTTAGGACATGTTATGGAAGAATCTAAAATCAAACCTCAAAAAACTCAAATTTCTGTGCAGTCTCTACGCATGCTGAATGATTTTCAAAAATTGCTAGGAGATATTAATTGGCTGCGGCCACCTGTTGGCATCCCCACCTATGCCTTACAAAATCTATTTAAAATTTTAGAGGGATCCCCCGACCCTAATAGCCCTAGGCAGCTAACAGAAGAGGCCAAAGAAGAACTGGCCTTAATGGAGAAACGCATTCAACAATCTTTTTCAACTAGGCTAGATTATGATCAGCCAGTTTCTTTATATATATTCCCCACTGAACATTCGCCCATTGCAATTATAGCTCAACATAGCCCAATAGAATGGGTATATTTACACACTAAACAGTCTAAAAAAAATTATGTCATATATTGAGAAAATAGGGCACTTAATTATGTCAGGAAGAAGCCATGTACAAACTTTGACTGGATTTGATCCATATGCAATACACATTCCCTTGACAAAAAAAGGAATTGCAAATTACCTTACAGTATAATTTGACCATGCAAATGGCATTAAATGATTTTCAAAATGTTATCTCATTTCATTTGCCAAAAAGAAAATTATGGGACTTTCTACAATGTACTAAATTCATTGTAACTAATATCATTACATCCCAACCTATTTCCAATGCACCCACCTATTTCATTGATGGCAACAAGAAAGGCATAGCAGGGATTGTTGGCCCTGATATCAAAGAAAAATTACCCACTACCTATTCTTCAGTACAGAGTTGAATTGTATGCTTTATATGCTCTTTTGTCGCTTCAAGCATTATCCTTCAACGTATATACTGATTCCAAATACCTTGCTTCCCTTTTTCCTGATTTTGTTACCTCCTTTTTATACAACCTAGATGAAGAATTATATACTCTCTTTTCACAGACTCAAGCCTTAATTCGCTCACGTATGGAACCTTTCTTTATTGCACATAAACATGCTCATTCAGGTTCACCTGGCCCTCTGGTAGCAGGAAATGATGCTGTTGACAGGCTCATAGCTCCCATTTTTACATCTGCCAATGACGAACATGCTAATCTTCATACCAATGCTAACAGATTGCACTCTAAATACCATATTCCTCTCACTGAAACATGACATATTATTAAAACCTATGATGTTTGCGCCCCTCTGCACTTACGAACTACGATTTCAGGAATTAATCCCCGGGGGCAACAACCTAATTCCCTTTAGCAATCTGATTTCACTCACTGCTCCTTAGGAAAGTTTTTTGCTTTCTGTCTCAGTTGATACATTTTCAGGCTTTATCTGGGCAGTACTTGTCTCTTCAGAATCCAACAAATACACCATTTCCACACTCTTACTCACCGTCCCCATTATGGGGATTCCTTCTGTCTTGAAAACAAACAATAGACCTGCATTCACCTCGCATTCATTTCGTTCATTTTTATCAGAATGGAACATAACACACATTACAAGAATACCCTATAATCCTCAGGGTCAAATCATTATTGAAAGAGCCCACTGCACCCTAAAAAGTCCTTTACTAAAACAGAAAGGGGAAATATGGAAGAGGAGATAGACTTCTTATCCTATGAACCCTCAATTACTATTATCTTTAACTCTTTATTCTCTGAATTTTTTAAACTTAACAAAAAATAATTCTGACACTTGTACAGATAGACATTTTACAGAAGACAAAAACAGCAAATTAGAAATCAATACACCAATATTGTATAAGCAATTTAATCAGTGGCTGCCAGGAATCTTACGACTCCTAGGCAAGGGTTATGGTCTTGTCGTTGCAGATGGAGAGGAAATCTAGGTTCCCCTTCGCTATGTCCGTTACGGAGAGGGACCCCAAGAACGGACTCCCTCGGGAAGTGACGAAGTTGACGCAAAGGGTCTCGTCAATGACCCTGGAGGAGCCAATGAGAAAACGCCATCGTCTGAATCCTTACCTGACATGGGCTCAAGTGAAAAACATGACTCATCAGGCTGAGCAGACACTGAAGAGCAAGAGGAACATCATAATTGCTCCTGGTTTAATAGATGAAGCATTAGAGGCTTTCATAAATCTAAAACAAGTTTCTGGACTGATAAGGACATATTGCTGAATTGGTATAATGGGGGCTTATCACCCCCACGACCCAGGATTGTCGTCCCCATTGTGGGGCCAGAGCAATGGCCTATTTGGAAAATTCCAGCAGCTTTAGAGCACTTCGCTAATGTTTATGGGACTGTGGGTGTGTTTCGTCCTTCTAATTATTCCTTCCTATACAATAGTACTGGCTAAATTCAATCATGTGTTCACCTTCCGAGCTTGTTTATCGTAGGGCATTTTGATATTGACTTATCAGCCAAGATTGTCAATTGTACTGCATGTGCACTGTATACCTGCCTTAATCACACCATTTCATATCACCGTGCTAGCATTGCGCTAGTTAAACAAAGATCTGAGTTATGGCTTCCCGTAAACTTAACTGAGCCTTGGACTGATTCTGTATTTCTTTCTGTATTGTTGAAAATTGGATGCGACAAGCTCAGATAGATCAGCAATTACAAACACAAATTAATGAGTTACAAACTGTGGTTATCCACTTAGGAGATCAAGTGTAGCAACTGACTTTCCAAATATGTATACATTGTCACTGGAATTTTACTTCTTTTTGTCTAACTAACATGCCCTAAAATAGCACTGAATATACTTGGGACAAAGTTAAAGCGCATTTGCAGGATCTCACAAATAACTCAAGTTTAGACATCAATTTGTTGAAACAACAAGTTGCTAATTTTCAAGTTAGGATACCTAGGGAATTGTATAGCACTCAATTCTATGATACTTTAACCAAAACCCTATGGTCTCTAGACCCTAGAGCTTAGCTTTCAGGAAGCAATATTTTTATATATGTATTAATCACCCTGCTCTTTTTGTCCTTGATTATGGGATACAGAAGTCTCTACTCAAGACTCCATGCTTCCCACAATGGAGTCCAACTAGCAGCCGCCATGCTTAATTTAAAA
Organism: Bubalus bubalis; assembly: GCF_019923935.1. Classification (NCBI taxonomy): domain Eukaryota; kingdom Metazoa; phylum Chordata; class Mammalia; order Artiodactyla; family Bovidae; genus Bubalus; species Bubalus bubalis. Next base: position 57,039,306 of record NC_059177.1, read on the forward strand.
ACAAAAGGAGAATATGTTGGGAAGCATAGTGCAAAATAGCCGTAAAAAGAGAAAGTCCTTGGGAAAATGGCGAAGGGCCAGAAATACCCAGCTTTGCACTGCGGACAGAAAAACATCTCCTGCCTTTGGTTATGCTCGGCGCCAAGAGTTAATAGGGATATTACTTGTGAAAGCGGATTGTGGGATAAGCCCATGAGTCATTTAGAGTGCGCTGGCCTTGAAATGTTTTTACTGATTATGTGTTAACTCCGTATGTGCTCTGCTGACCGTATACTTTAAGCTTTTTGTTCCTGCTTCTATAAAAAAGCTTGACTGCAGAAATAAACTTGTCAGTCCTTGCAGGAGACTGTCCAAGTGTCCTTCTTTCAGGTTCGTCGCTTCCAAGTCCTGGGGAGAAAATCCCCAACACACTCAATATGCCAGCAAATTTGGAAAACTCAGCAGTGGCCACAGGACTGGAAAAGGTCAGTTTTCATTCCAATCCCAAAGAAAGGCAATGCCAAAGAATGCTCAAACTACTGCACAATTGAACTCATCTCACACGCTAGTAAAATAATGCTCAAAATTCTCCAAGCCAGGCTTCAGCAATACGCGAACAATGAACTTCCAGATGTTGAAGCTGGTTTTTGAAAAGGCAGAGGAACCAGAGATCAAATTGCCAACATCCAGTGGATCATGGAAAAAGCAAGAGAGTTCCAGGAAAACTATTTCTGCTTTATCGACTATGCCAAAGCCTTTGACTGTGTGGATCACAATAAACTGTGGAAAATTCTGAAAGAGATGGGAATACCAGACCACCTGACCTGCCTCTTGAGAAACCTCTATGCAGGTCAGGAAGCAACAGTTAGAACTGGACATGGAGCAACAGACTGGTTCCAAATAGGAAAAGGGGTACGTCAAGGCTGTATATTGTCACCCTGCTTATTTAACTTATATGCAGAATACATCATGAGAAACACTGGGCTGGAAGAAGCACAAGCTGGAATCAAGATTGCCAGGAGAAACAGCAATAACCTCAGATATGCAGATGACACCACCCTTATGGCAGAAAGTGAAGAGGAACTAAAAAGCCTCTTGATGAAAGTGAAAGAGGAGAGTGAAAAAGTTGGCTTAAAGCTCAACATTCACAAAACTAAGATTATGGCATCTGGTCCCATCACTTCATGGGAAATAGATGGGGAAACAGTGGAAACAGTGTCAGACTTTATTTTTGGGGACTCCAAAATCACTGCAGATGGTGACTGCAGCCATGAAATTAAAAGACGCTTACTCCTTGGAAGGAAAGTTATGACCAACCTAGATAGCATATTAAAAAGCAGAGATATTATTTTGCCAACAGAGGTCCATCTAGTCAAGGCTATGGTTTTTCCAGTGGTCATGTATGGATGTGAGAGTTGGACTGTGAAGAAAGCTGAGCGCCAAAGAATTGATGATTTTGAACTGTGGTGTTGGAGAAGACTCTTGAGAGTCCCTTGGACTGCAAGGAGATCCAACCAGTCCATCCTAAAGAAGATCAGTCCTGAGTGTTCATTGGAAGGACTGATGCTGAAGCTGAAACTCCAATATTTTGGCCACCTCATGCGAAGAGTTGACTCATTGGAAAAGACTCTGATGCTGGGAGGGATTGGGGGCAGGAGGAGAAGGGGACGACAGAGGATGAGATGGCTGGATGGCATCACCGACTCGATGGACATGAGTTTGGGTGAACTCCTGGAGTTGGTGATGGACAGGGAGGTCGCAAAGAGTCAGACACGACTGAGTGACTGAACTGAACTGAACTGAAAGGGCTTTGTGGTTTGAGAGTCTCTATTTTCCACCAAACAAGTGCCTGCATTCCTGGGCTGCTGTGTTCATGTCTTGAAGGTGAAAAAGCCAGTGTTTTGAGTGAGAGATCCTGCCAGGCTGACCTGGTGCAGTGTCAGCTGAGGGGCTTTGGTTCACAGGTCATTTAGGGGCCTGCAGTCCACAGTGCAGACTCTGAAGTCGCAGTGGAAAACTGGTTTTGTGCTTGCTTTAACCAGGTGACTTTCGGATGGTGGTTGGAGAGGATAAGGCAAAAGTGTTGAATATCGTGAAGCCCAACATGGCCCACTTCCGGAAGGTGTACGGCAGCATTCTGCAGGAGAGCCCCCAGGTGGTGTATAAGGCCCAGCAGGGCAGCCTGGAGGTGAGCGGTTGGTGGGACATCGCGGGTCCATCCTGAGGCAGGAGCCTGTTTAAGGGGAAAAGTCGGATGCGCAGTATGACCAGTGTAGTAACTATTCACAGAAAGTGCGTTTTGCGTGTAAACGTGTTCTCTGTGTGTTTGAAATAAGGCTAAAAGGTCGCATAAGAAACTAGTGACAGACAGGAGGCTGCCTCTGGAGAAGGGCCAGGGGCTGACATGAGCCGGGTGGGGGCCGGTCTTCACCGTGTGTACCTTTTTTGCCATTTGAACTTCTTGCTACATATATTAATTATTAATCAGAAACAAATAGAAGCAAACTCTGAAATTACCTTCTCTTCACCTCCAAACCCATCTGCCTCCCAGAGGTATGCCGTCTTATTCACAGGTTGGTGTGTTTGCTTCCAGACTCATTGCATGCGCTTCTGTGTGTATTTGTACGTGTATAGACATGTATGAAGTGGCTTTGTCTTTTTCATTTGGTTTTATTTTACATAAATGTATTCATATATGTTATTCTGAAGCTTGCTTTTCCCCCACTTGTTATATGTATTGTGTCTTGGGACTTTTCTTTTGACATAGTAGACAAGACTTTCTTTCAAGGCACTTTTCAAAAAATTACTAAGTTTTTTGAAAATAAAAGTCAAAGAACCTTTGAAAAATGTAATTTGGATATAAGATTTTTTAAACTATAGGATTCGTGGTTTTTTAATCTTTACGATAACACCATTAACTTTTTTAAAGCTCCTCCTCTTCCACATAATAGGGGCAATTCATGTTGAATAACAAATTAATGGTATTTCTAGAACTGAAAGGAAACTTTAAAAAACAGGAATTATTTTAAATGTAATGTTAGAGAATAACATGAATGCCCAGAATACCCACCACTCAGGTTAACAGATTTTGCCATGTTTGCTTTAGATTGAGGTTTTTTGTTTTTCATTTTTACTCTTCTCAAAGTGATGCCTGCACACTTTAAAAATCAGGTGACACCCCAAGGTTTTTAACAAAAAGCAGCATTTCCCTGCTGCACACCTTCCTACTTGTCTGTGCTACTTCCCAGAGCAACTGCTCTCATCTCCTTCACTGATTCTTCTGGTGTTTATCTCCATATCTATAAGTAATATGGTTTGATTGTTATTTCTTGATTTGTTTTCAATTTTGTACATTTTTTGTCACCCTTTTATGGAAAATGAGAATTTTTTACTCGCATGCACTCCATTCACACACACACACACTCTCTCTCTCTCTCACGCACTCTTTCCGCCTCTTTCTTCACCACCACCCACTTAGGCTCCACATATAGTTATTACATGGGCTTTCCACATGGTTCAGTGATCCACCCAGATGGTTAAGATCCATCCACCTGCAGTGCAGATGTGGGTTCAATCCCTGGATTAGGAGGATCCCCTGGAGGAGGGCATGGCAACTCACTCCAGTATTCTTGCCTGGAGAATCCCATGCACAGAGGAGCCTAGCAGGCTACAATCCATGGGGTCGCAGAGTCGGGACACAACTGAAGTGACTGAGCATGCATGTATGCATACTTATTACATAATTTTAGATTAATAGTCAAAATTTACTTTATTAAGACAACTGGGTTTCTTCATTGCTGCCATATACTACTGTGAAATTTACTTTCCTGCACAACTTTGTTTTTCTTGGAGTTAATCAGTCCATTTGTTCCTTCTTGCTTAGTGTCTACATTGTTGTGGTTCAGTCGCTAAGTCATGTCCAACTCTTTGCGACCCCATGGACTGCAGCATGCCAGGCTCCCCTGTCCTTCACCATCTCCCAGAGTTTGCTCAACCTTACATCCATTGAGTCAATGATGCCATCCAACCATCTCATCCTCTGCTGCCTCCTCCTCTTGCCCTCAGTCTTTCCCAGAATCAGGGTCTTTTCCAATGAGTCAGCTCTTCACATCACATGGTGAAAGTATTAGAGCTTCAGCTTCAGCATCAGTCCTTCGAATGAATTGTCAAGGTTGATTTCCTTTAGGATTGACTGGTTTGATCTCCTTGCAGTCCAGGGGACTTTCAAGAGTCTTCTCCAGCACCACAGTTTGAAAGCATCAGTTTTTCAGTTCTCAGGCTTCTTTATGGTCCAACTCTCACATCTGTACATGACTACTGGAAAAACCATAGCCTTGACCATACAGACCTTTGTCGGCAAAGTGATGTCTCTGCATTCTAATACACTGTCTAGGTTGGTCATAGCTTTTCTTCCAAGGAGCATCTTTTAATCTCATGGCTGCAATCACTGTCCGCAGTGATTTTGGAGCTGAAGAAAGTAAAGTCTCTCAGTGTTTCCATTTTCTCCCCCATCTATTTACCATGAAGTGATAGGACCAGATGCCATGATCTTAGTATTTTGAATGTTGAGTTTTAAGCCCACTTTTTCACTCTCCTCTTTCACCTTCATCAAGAGGCTCTTCAGTTCCTTTTCACTGCCATTAGGGTGGTGTCATCTGCATATCTGAGGGTGTTGATATTTCTCCTGATAGTCTTGATTCCAGCTTGTGCTTCATCCAGCCCAGCGTTTCTCATGAGGTACTCTGCATGTAAGTTAAATAAGCAGGGTGACAATATACAGCCTTGACGTACTCCTTTCCCAATTTTGAACCAGTTTGTTGTTCTATGTCCGGTTCTAACTGTTGCTTCTTGACCTGCATACAGGTTTCTCAGAATGCAGGTAAGGTGGTCTGGTATTCCTATCTCTTTCAAGAATTTTCCACAGTTTGCTGTGATCCACACAGTCAAAGGTCTTAGCATGGTCAATGAAGCAGAAGTAGATTTTTTTTTTTAATTCTCTTGCTTTTTCTGTGACCCAGTGGATGTTGACAATTTGATCTCTGGTTTCTCTGCCTTTTCTAAATCCACATTGTACATCTGAAAGTTCTCAGTACATATACTGTTGAAGCCTAGCTTGAAAGATTTTGAGCATTACCTTGCTATGAAATGAGTACAATTGTGTGGTGATTTGCACATTCTTTGGCATTGTCCTTCTTTGGTATTGGAATGAAAACTGACCTTTTCCAGTCTTGTGGCCACTGCTGAGTTTTCCAAATTTGCTGGCTAAGTGAGTACAGCACTCTACCAGCATCATCTTTTAGGATTTGAAATAGCTTAGCTGGAATTTTATCACTTCTACTGCCTTTTTTCATAGTAATGCTTCCTAAGGCCCATTTGACTTGATACTCCAGGATGTCTGGCTCTAGGTGAGTGACCACACCATGGTGATTATCCAGGTCATTAAGACCTTTCTTGTATAGTTCTTCTGGGTATTCTTGCCACCTCCTCTTAATCTCTTCTGCTTCATCTAAGTCCTTACCATTTTTGCCCTTTATCATGCCCATCTTTGCATGAAATGTTCCCTTTGTATCTAATTTTCTTGAAGAGATCTCTAGTCTTTCCCTTTCTATTTTGAAAGGACATTTTTTCCCTCTATTTCTTTGTGTTGTTCACTTAAGAAGGCTTTCTTTTGTCTTGCTTTTCTCTGCAACTCTGCATTCAGATGGGTATATCTTCCCCTTTCTCCTTTGCCTTTCACTTCTCTTCTTTTCTCAGCTATTTGTAAGCCCTCCTCAGACAACCATTTTGCCTTCTTGCATTTCTTTTTCTTGGGGATGGTTTTGGTCACTGCCTCTTACACAGTCTTACGAACCTCCGTCAATAGTTCTTCAGGCAGTCTGTCAGATCTAATCCCTTGAATCTATTTGTCATTTCCACTATATAATCATAAGGGATTTGATTTAGGTCATACCTGGATGGCCTACTTTCTTCAATTTAAGTCTGAATTTTGCAATAAGGAACTGATGATCTGAGCCTTAGTCAGCTCCAGGTCTTGTTTTTGCTGACCGTATAGAGCTTTTCCATCTTCGGCTACAAAGAATATAAAAGTGAAAAAAAGTGAAAGTCACTCAGTCATGTCCAACTCCTTGCAACCCCATGGACTCCAGGCCAGAATACTGAAGTGGGTAGCCTTTCCCTTTTCCAGAGGATATCCCAACCCAGGGATTGAACCCAGGTCTCCTGCACTGCAGGTGGTTTCTTCACTAGCTGAACCACAAGGAAAGCCCAAGAATACTGAAGTGGGTAGACTATTCCATCTCCAGCAGATCTTCCCGACCCAGGAATCGAACCAGGGTCTCCTGCATTGCAGGTGGATTCTTAACCAAATGAGCTATCAGGGAAGCCCTGATTTTGGTATTGACCATCTGGTGACATCATGTGTAGAGTTGTCTCTTGTGTTGTTGGAAGAGGGTGTTTGCTATGACCAGTGCGTTCTCTTGGCAAAACTCTGTTAGCCTTTGCCCTGCTTCATTTTGCACTCCTAGCCAAACTTGCCTGTTACTCCAGCTATCTCCTGCCTTCCTACTTTTGCATTCCATTCCCCTGTGATGAAAAGGACATCTTGTTTTGGTGTTAGTTCTGGAAGCTCTTGTATTTTCTATATACTTGTAAATAATTCACCCTCAAACTCTCTTACAAATCTGTAAAACATCCTCCTTTGTAGACAAACACATCAGGTGTTTTCTCTGTTTCTTGCTTTTCGTGGGGACATTCTTCCTGAAGTCCTGTGTCCCCCGTTCCTTTCGGGGCTGGCTGCTTTCTAGACACGCTGCACAGCGCTTCCCCTGGAGTTTTATTTCATTATCGCCTATAGTCTACAGGGTTCTTCCTTGCTGGTTTCATCTTCTCCTTCTCTCTCTGAGTGGTATTTTGTTGAGATGTTCATCTGCCTCTCCCTAATGATTGCTTTTCTTGTGCTTAAGCAAAATTGCCACCGCAGCAGCACATTCTGCCTACTGTTCACCTCTTTAAATTTGCTTTGTGAATGGCGGTTCTGTTCCTGATGACCAGCTCTAGGACGTTTCTGGAGGTGGGGTGTCATTTCCAGGGCCCCAGCGCTTGTGAGCACCCAGTGCCCAGAAGCGGTGGTTTTCAAGGTGTTGTTACAGGACGTGTCCACAGGGCGGCAGCACGTCTCCATTTCCAGGTCTGGGTGGGCGGCAAGCAGAGCTTTAAAAGAAAGTGGCTTTCCTGGGTGGGAGAGGAGGGTGGACAGTGCGAGAAGAAACAGCCGAGGGCTTGTGCTCCTTGCTGTTTCCCACCCCCGACAGATGCCAAGCCCTGACAGACCGCTCCGCTGAGGACGCTGTGGTTCCTAGGTGGGGGGACGGCTCCGTGCGAGGAGGCTGCAGCGGGGAATCCCACCAGCGTGCGAGTTGCGCACCAGGTGACTTTTGCAAGCTCTTCCAGCCCAGAGCGCGCACCGCTGTTTGGATGCGGGAGGTTTCATGGAGCCTTCAGGGGGGTGTGCCTGGATCGGGAGATTGTGGTCCCGGCCACAAGAGACCGGACACTCCAGGACTCAGGGGAGCTCGTTTGCTGACCCATCCTCCCCAGCTCTCTCATCTGGCCGAGTCCAGGCTGCGGGGCCCCAGGCTGCTCAGGCCCCAGAAAGGTGACACAAGCCTGCTGAAAGGGCCTTCAGGGAGATAGTGTTCACGTTTCTGGGTTTTTCCCCACCCCGCTTCTCTCTAGGTTGAAGGGGTTATGTTAGGTTGGAATAGAGTTCATTTACAACGTTGTGGGGGTTTTTTTTGGGGGGGGGGGAGGGTTTCCAGCCACCTGATTCTGTTACGCTAAACATGTTCTGTGTTGATTTCTTTCTCCATACAGATTTCTAGAGTGTGTGGAGCACAGCAGCCTGTGCGCATGGGACCTTTTTGATAATTTATCTATATATTAGTGCATATCTATTACTCTCAAACACCTCATATATGCCTCTCCCTGCTCTTTGTGCTTTGGTAGCCATCTGTTTGGTTTCTGGTCCTGAGAATCGGTTTTTCTTTCCTAAATGAGTTCATTTGTTTCAGTCTTTGGATTCCATCTCTAAATGACATCAGAAGGTGTTTGTGGTTCTACGCCGGCGGCCCTTCACTTAGTGTGGTCCACTCCAGGTCCATCCATTTTTCTGTTTTTTTTTTTTTTTTTTTTTCTTCTGCAAACGGCAGTATTTCAGTCCTTATTTTGGCAGAGTAATATCCCAGGGTATGAATGAACCAGATTTTCTTGAGGCATCCATCACCGATGGAGATTTTTTGTTGTTTCCAGGTCTCGGCTTGTGAATGACGCTGCATGCAGGTTGGGTGAGTGTGTCTTTGCGAATGAAGGTTGGCTTTACTTGTTTGTTTTTAATTTTTATTTTTTTCACATAGCACCCAGGAGTGTGATCGCAGGCTTAAATGGTAGGTGAATTTTTATTTTTGAAAGGGCCCTTCCTTCCGTTCTCCATCATGGCTCTTAGCAATTGACCTTCCCAAAAACGGCAAAGGAGGGCTCCCTCTCCTCCATGCCCTCCCTGGAATGTATTCTTTGTCAGCCTTAATTGATCTGCTTTCTAACTGGTGTGAGGTGATACCTGGTGGTGATTTGATTGCCCTCTCATAATAATTGATAAGGGAGAGCCATGGTTTTTGTGCAAAAAATTAAAACACACAGTGGGTGTAAAAAGCCCTCTTGACATTTGCTCTCTGAAAGGTGCTTGTGTTTTGAATTGTTTTTAATTACCTCCCCGGGCATTTTCTAGGTTTCCGGGAACTTCTACAGTCTCCCAGGCCTCAGGGCTCAAGGCTGGTCAGGCTCCAGGGCTATGACACAAGCCCAGGTCACCGAGGGCTCAGGGAAGAGCCATGGCATTTTGTGTGTTAATGTGTGTGTGTGTGTGTGTGTGTGCTCTCTTCCTTTAGAGTTTACATATTTTTTTTTTTCAAGTGGAATTGAGTTCATTTTCAATGTTGTGCTTCTTTGGGTGTTAGGTACCCTAAGTGTTATCCATGCATTTCATTCCAGGCTTTTTTTTCCATACAGGTTGCTAGAGAGGGTTGAGCAGAGTCCCTGATGCTGGACAGTTGGTTCTCGTGACGACTTTCTGTATGCTAGTGGGGATTTGTCAATCCCAGACTCCTAATTCATCCCCCCCCCCCACCTTTTTCCATTAGTAACCATCAGTTGTTTTTTTTGTTTTTTTTTTTTTCCTGCGTCTGGGCATTGCTTTCTCTTAGGTCAACAGGTCCATTTCTGTCCATTTTCCACTGCCTGTCTAAGTGACATCACAGGCTATTTGTCGTTCTGTGACTGAGGTCCTTCACTAAGTATGATCAGCTCCAGGTTCATCTGTGTGGTTGCAAAAGGCAGCATTTCATTCATTTCTATTTATGGCTGAGAGAGAGTCCATTGCATCTGGGTGCCACGTCTTGCTGACGCATCCATCTGTCCATGGATGTTTGTTGCCTGCTGATCTTGGTGACTGCAGATTATTCTGTAGTGAACATTGGTTTCGCCCGTTGTTTCCACCCTTTGTTTGGGAATCAGAGTTTTTCTTTGCATATAGTTTCAGGAGTGTGATTGCGGGACCCATTGGTAGAGATCAATCTGTATTTGTATTTATTTTCTCTGAGGGTGCGACCTTCAAACCTTTGCCATCGTGATTCCTGTGCTTTTCCCTTCCCCAAACGACTGTCGGATGGGTCCCTTTCCCCTGGGCCCTATCCCGCTTTGATTCTCTATTGCATTTTTCCTGATCTCCTCTCTGCTGGCTGTGAAGTGGTATCTGGTTGAGATTTCTATCTGCCTCTCCCTAATGCTTGCTGCTCTTGTGCTTAAGCAAAATCACCACCGCAGGAACTCATTCTGCCTGCCTACCACTCACCTCTTGAAATTTGCATCTTGAATGGGGCTTCTTTTTTGAACTGTTCTGATGACCAACCCTAGGACGTTTCTGGAGGTGGGGTGTCATTTCCAGGGCCGTAGCCCTGTGAGTACCTAGTGCCCAGAAGCGGTGGTTTTCAAGGTGTTGTTACAGGACGTGTCCACAAGGCGGCAGCACGTTTCCATTTTTGGGTCTGGGTGGGCGGCAAGCAGAGCCTCAAGAAAGTGGCTTTCCTGGGTGGGAGAGGAGGGTGGACAGGGGGAGAAGAAACAGCCGAGGGCTTGTGCTGCTTGCTGTTTCCCGGGACGTTTCCCACCCCTGACGGATGCCAAGCCCTGACAGACCGCTCCGCTGAGGACGCTGTGGTTCCTAGGTAGGGGGACGGCTCCGTGCAAGGAGGCTGCAGCGGGGAATCCCACCGGTGAGAGTCGCGCACCAGGTGCCTTTTGCAAGCTCTTCCAGCCCAGAGCGCGCACCGGTCCTTGGATGCAGAGGGTGCGCCTGGATCATGAGATCATGGTCCCGTCCACATGGGACCAGACACTCCAGGTCTCAAGGGAGAGACACGTCCTCCCCAGCTCTCTCAGCTGGCCCAGAGTCCAGCCTCGGGGGCCCCAGGCTGCTCAGGCTCAGGGGACGTGACACAAGCCCCGGTCACAGAGACTTCAGGTACAGAGCCTTGGCATTATCTTTTTTTTTTTTTTTTTCTTCTTTCAATTTCAGGTCTTTTGTTTATGTTGGAATAAAGTTGATTTCGTATGTTGTATTTCTTTGAGTGTTTAGCATCCTGTTTCTATTATACATTTATATAGAAGTATTCTTTGTTGTTGTTTTTTTTTAATTGTTGGTTTTTAGATTATTTTGAGTAGTGTTCCCTTGTTGATTAGGTCCTCCTTGAGTATTTATATGTATTAGAATTGATATATTACTCCTGTACTCCTAATATATCTCTCCACTTAGCTTTTTGCTTCATTAAGCATCAGTTATTGTCTGATTCCTGGAATAGGTTTCCACTTTGTAAATGGCTATGTTTGTATTAATTTGTTGATACCATCTCATGAAATCATAGGCTATTTTTGTTCTATGCCTGACATCCTTCACCTAGTATGATCAACTCTAGGTCCATCCATGTTGTTGCAAAAGGCAGTTTTTCATTCATTGTTTTTTTTTTTTTGTCTGAGTCATAGTTCATTATATATATACGTACCACATCTTGACACATCCATCTCTCTCTGGACACTTCCATTAATTCCACTTCTTGGCTATCATATCATAAATTATGATGCAGTGAACGTTGTTTGTATGTTTCCTTTCGAATGTCAGGTTTTCTTTTTTTTTTTTTTTTTGCATTTATGTCCAGGAGTTTGATCACCGGCTCAACTTTTTGTGGTATTTTGTAAAAATACATATTTATTTATTTACTTGTTTGGCTGCCCTGGGTCTTAGTTCCAGTACCCAGGATCTTTATTTGCAGAATGCAAACTCTTAGTTGCTTAGTTGTGGCGTGTGGCATCTATTTCCCTGAGCAGGAATCAATCGAACCTGGATCTCCTGCATTGGGAGCATGGAGTCTTAGCTTTGGACTCTCAGGAAGTGTCCCTCATTGAAAATTTTTTTTTTTTTTGAAGGGGAATGTTCCTACCATTCTAAGTCTTACCCATTCATATTCCCAAAAAGAGTGAAGGAGAGTTCATTTTTTCCTTGCCCCCCAACATTTATTACCATTGTGACATCTTTTTCACTCTCCTCTTTCACTCTCATCAAGAGGCTTTTTAGTTCTTCTTCACTTTCTGCAATAAGGGTGGTGTCATCTGCATATCTGAGGTTATTGATATTTCTCCCAGCAATCTTGATTCCAGCTTGTGCTTCTTCCAGCCCAGCATTTCTCATGATGTGCTCTGCATATAAGTTAAATAAGCAGGGTGACAATATACAGCCTTGCTGCCGCTGCCAAGTTGCTTCAGTTGTGTCCGACTCTGTGCGACCCTATAGACGGCAGCCCACCAGGCTGTTCTTGTTCTCAAGGCAAGAACACTGGAGTGGGTTGCCGTTTCCTTCTCCTATGCATGAAAGTGAAAAGAGAAAGTGAAGTCACTCAGTCGTGTCTGACTCTGTCCATCACCAACTCCCAGAGTCCACCCAAATCCATGTCCATTGAGTCAGTGATGCCATCCAACCATCTCATCCTCTGTCGTGCCCTTCTCCTCCTGCCCTCAATCTTTCCCAGCATCAGGGTCTTTTTGAATGAGTCAGCTCTTCGCATCAGGTGGCCGAAGTATTGGAGTTTCAGCTTCAACATCAGTCCTTCCAGTGAACACTCAGGACTGATCTCCTTTAGGATGGACTGGTTGGATCTCCTTGCAGTCCAACCACTAAGGCTACCCTACCACTAGGATATTGGAGACCAGTTGAATTTTCGAAGCTCTTGCATCTTCCGTGTCCATCGTCACTTGGGTGCAGCAGGTCTGGTTGTGCTGCTGCAGCGCCCGCCTGGGTCAGGAGAGTTTGGTCTCCATCAGCATGGACGAGGTATTAGAGGCCCAAATGGGGCTCGTTTGCCAGACTATCCTGTCTTACCTCCCTCGGCCCCACTGCAGTACAGCCTTGGGATCCAAGGCTCCTCAGATTTAGGGATGTCAAAGCAGTCAGGGTCACCAAGGCCCATGGTGAATATAATGAGCACCCCCCCCCTTTTTGGGTCCCTGTTTTTTTTTTAATCCATTCATCCATTCCTGGATACTCTAGGTTGCTTCCATATCTTGCCTCTTGTAAGAGATGCTGCAGCAGGTAAGTGGATGCAGATGCCTTTTTCAGTTAGTCTTTTCTTCAGATAAAACCTAGAAGCAGAATTAGTGAACCCCATTGCAGCTCTATTTTTAATTTTTTGAGGCACTCCATACTGTATGCAGGTCAGGAAGCAACAGTTAGAACTGGACATGGAACAACAGACTGGTTCCAAATCAGGAAAGGAGTACCTCAAGGCTGTATATTGTCACCCTGCTTATTTAACTTATATGCAGAGTACATCATGAGAAACTCTGCCGGTGTCCAGCCCCGGCTGATCCAGGGTATTTGAAGGGGAGACGGCGTTGGCGAGGATCAGGATACAATAGCTTCAATTAGATATTAATTAGAGATGTAAAGAGTAATAGAATGAGGATAGCTCAGCAGGAAAATTCAGTGGAGAAAAGAGGCTGAGTAGCTTGGTTTACGCGGGAAACCAATAAAACTTCAAGACAAGAAGCTTGCACCACTTACGTAGGCTGCAGGCGTCCTTCCGTTCTCCTGAAGGAGAGGAGATACTGAGACCTCCCTGGTCGGATCTTAGAAGCCCAGGCATAATTAGTAAGCATGGCGGGTTCCGTGCTCCAGATGGAGACTCAGCCAGAGGTTGAGAGAGAGAGACATGGGGAGACCAGTCTTTCGAGGAACTGATCCCAATTCTTTATTTTCCAGAGTCTGTTTTTATACACTGAGATGTTATACAAAAGTCACACGGGGACAGCAGTCCTGACTTTTATTAAAGTCAGGTGCTTCATACAAATGTATACAGAGGTCTTAGGGGTGTTACATCATCTTCTGGCCAGGGGGCCTGCTGACAATTTATGACCCTCTCCTTGTGACAGCGGTCAGTCAACCAGGACACTTATTTCTCCAGGGGTGATTATTCTTAAAACAGACACCACCCAAATAAAGTTACATTCCTATAGGGTGAGGGTGTAGTGGGTTTTAATTAAGGAAAGAATTTACTTAGCCTAAGGTCTAACGTGATTTATATCAAAGGTTAATACTTATTTCTTCTATATATTCATTAATGTGTATAAGGGCAGGGGATGTGGAGACTTAGCAGTAAACATTGGCTCAACAAATGAAAAACCCTTCACCAATACAATTTCTAATCAGCCCACTATACTTATACTAATAATTTTCTAACTTCTCTAAAGAACCTGTTTTGAGAAGGTTTAAAGCATCTCATGCCTCTCACGGTTGGGAGGCTGTAAGCAATCACATGTGGCAGGACAAGCCTGTCAGGCAGGCTAGAGGACCTTCAGAGGAGTTTGTAAGTTGAAACATTCCTATCACGCCCAGGAATTATTATTAACTGGAGCTCTAAGTTAACTCCTTCTCCGAAAGAGGTGGTGGGGGACAGCCCCCCGTAAAGTCAGAGGTGTAGGTGAGAGCACAAAGTAGTAAAGTAGGCAGGCTCTGGTTATGGGGGTAGATGCTTGAGGATTTCCAGGGGGACTCCTGAGGCTCGATCCGGCCTTTGCGTATGTCGAGCCTCCTTCCTCATGACCTTTGCCCTGGGTGGAGTGCCTCCCGCCGGCTCCCTGCAAAACGCTGGGCTGGAAGAAGCACAAGCTGGAATCAAGATTGCCAGGAGAAACAGCAATAACCTCAGATATGCAGATGACACCACCCTTATGGCAGAAAGTGAAGGGGAACTAAAAAGCCTCTTGATGAAAGTGAAAGTGGAGAGTGAAAAAGTTGGCTTCAAGCTCAACATTCAGAAAACGAAGATCATGCATCTGGTCCCATCACTTCATGGGAAATAGATGGGGAAAGTGTCAGACTTTATTTTGTTGGGCTCCAAAATCACTGCAGATGGTGACTGCAGCCATGAAATTAAAAGACGCTTACTCCTTGGAAGGAAAGTTATGACCAACCTAGATAGCATATTGAAAGCAGAGACATTACTTTGCCAATAAAGGTCTGTCTAGTCAAGGCTATGGTTTTTCCAGTGGTCATGTATGGATGTGAGAGTTGGACTGTGAAGAAATCTGAGTGCCGAAGAATTGATGCTTTTGAACTGTGGTGTTGGAGAAGACTCTTGAGAGAGTCCCTTGGACTGCAAGGAGATCCAACCAGTCCATTCTAAAGGAGATCAGTCCTGTGTGTTCTTTGGAAAGACTGATGCTGAAGCTGAAACTCCAGTACTTTGGCCACCTCATGTGAAGAGTTGACTCATTGGAAAAGACTCTGATGCTGGGAGGGATTGGGGGCAGGAGGAGAAGGGGACAACAGAGGATGAGATGGCTGGATGGCATCACTGACTCGATGGACATGAGTTTGAGTGAACTCCGGGAGTTGGTGATGGACAGGGAGGCCTGGCGCGCTGCGATTCATGGGGTCGCGAAGAGTCGAACACGACTGAGCGCCTGAACTGAACTGAATTGATGCTGTTTTCCACAGTGGCTGCATCACTTTACATTCACAGGTCCCATCTTCACCAACACATTTCTTTGTGATACAGCCACTCAGCTACAAGGTGATGTCTCATTGCCGTCTTGTTTTGCATTTGAAGATTCACAGATTTTCCTGAGCACCCTGTACATGCTTGGGTTGGATCCTCTGTCTTATTTCAAGCTTAAGCCCATGCAGTAATATTCTAGATGGTTCCACATACTGCAAGTTTCTCAAATAACCTTTTCTCTCTAGCTCTCAGGACCTTTATGTACTAGGTATATGTGCTCAGTTGCATGTGACTCTTTGGGACCCCATGGACTCTAGCCCACTACGTTCCTCTGTCCGAATGATTTCCCAGGCAAGAATACTGGAGTGGGTTGCCATTTCTTCCTCCGGGGGATCTTCCCAAAGGGATCGAACCCACATCTCCTGCATTGCCTGGCGGATTCTTTACCACTGAATCACCTGGGAAGCCCCAGAACTTTTATTGTTTCTAATTAATTTATTAATAGAACTGCAGTTGTTGGTCTGAAGGACGCATTAAAGACCCCTGGATGCCTCATATACTACGCACCTTGGCCAAGGCCTAAAGGGCTACAAGTTTCTGTTTTCCAATCTGTGCAATGGAGTGGAAAGCAAGAGATGGGGTTTAAGTTCACCTCTCCCCACCTCCCCCCCACCCCCCTCCCACCGTCCCCCGACTCCCAGCCCCTGAACTTCCAGTAGTTATGTAAGGATGTGAGAGTTGGTCCATAAAGAAGGCCTTTTCCAATTGTGATCCTGGAGGAGACTCTTGAGAGTCCCTTGGACTGCAAGGAGATCTAACCAGTCAATCCTAATCGAAATCAACCCTGAATATTCATTGGAAGGACTGATGCTGAAGTTGAACTTTCAATACTTTGGCCACCTGATGCAAAGAGCTGACTCACTGGAAAAGACCCTGAAGCTGGGAAAGATTGAAGCGGGGAGGAGAAGGTGATGACAGAGGATGAGCGGGTTGGATGGCATCGCCACTCGATGGACATGAGTTTGAGCAAACTCAGAGACAGAGAGAGAGAAAGAGGACAGGGTAGCCTGGCGTGTTGCAGTCCATGGGGTCACAAGGCGTCAGACACGACCTAGCAGTTGAACAACAACCCCAAGTTCCGGGGTTGGGAAAAACGTATAATCAAGGAGCCTCACCCGGCCACTCGGAGAAGGCAATGGCAACCCACTCCAGTGTTCTTGCCTGGAGAATCCCAGGGACGGCGGAGCCTGGTGGGCTGCCGTCTATGGGGTCGCACAGAGTCGGACACGACTGAAGGGAAAAAAACAAAACAAACCCGACCACTCGCTCCGGCGCCTGCGCAGAAGCCGCCGCTGCGCCGTTTCTGGGGAATTTTTTTCCGGCCTCTCGATGACTCGGCGCTCCTACGTGTTTTCTCCCCCTGTCTTTTGGTTTCGGTGCCGCCGCAGGCGTGCCTGCCGAGCGCCGAGGTGTTGATGGAGATGGCGGCCGCGCCCGAGTGAAGGCTTGTGGAGGCCCGGAGCCCGCGTCTGACGACTGGACAGGCCTGCGCGCCCGGGGGAGGCCCGAGCAGGGTACAGAGAAGGCCAGGCGACTGTCCGGGTTGGGGCGCCACCCCGCTTCGGCAATCAGACGGGCGGTTGGTGGCGGTGGCGGTGGCGGGGTGGCCCTGTGTTGTGGTGGGTGTGACTTGCGTGGTGGGCGCCGGGCCTCTCCTGCCGCGCGTCCCACCCGAGTGTCCGCGGTGCTTTTACTCCTGCCGTGGCTGCGCGGGGACGCGTTAGCGGTGTTGGGTTCTGCGGCGGGGGGCTGAGTGGTCCCAGGCTGCGGCGAGCGGCCGGCGGCGCTCGCGCTGGACGAGGAGTTGCAGGAACCCTGGGCCTTATTTGGATTTCGGACAGGATTTCGGGTATGAGGGTCTCGCTTGTGTTGTGGACGTGGGGCCCAGCTAGGTGGTTTGTAGTGGGTGTTTGGGTACGTGATCTTAGAGTTCGTTCATTCATTCATTCCCTCCCGGGGCGTTATTGGGATCATCGGAGGTTCGTGCTGGGCACTGACCTGCGGGTGTGGTGGTAGGAACGTGGACGTGGCCTCTGCCCTCACACAGCTCACAGGCTGTGGGTTTTCGTCGCTTTGTGTACCTGTGATTACAAATTGAGGTTAGTGCTGTGAGGAGAGGTGCCAGGGACAGAACACCCTGAGCAGTGCTTTTTCGAGGACGTGAGGGTGCCTTGAGATTTCGGGAGTGTGTGTTGGATTTGCAGCTGGTTGGGTGAGTGGGAAGAGAGGAGGCTCGGGTGAACCTTTGGCTAGGAACTGCTTGTTCTTTCAGCGGCTGTCTGAAAGGGGCTGAGCTGTGATTGTATGTAATCATCGGGCTTTTTAACTGGAGGAAGAAAACAGGAACCTCGTGTTTCATTTGTTTATTTCCTGGGTCACCGACCCCGCTTGGCTTTGATGACTGGGCAGTCCCTCCTCAGTGGCCCTGTAAGCCGGTCCATCGGCAGCTCAAAGCTGAAGTTCATACGTTCCTGCTCACTCTCCACCCTCGTTTGTGGCCTCAGATTCTTGAGAAGTTTCTCTGCTTTGGTGGAATGGTTTTGCCTACGTTTTCCCTGTGGCTGGGAGTCTTTTCAAGTTGACATTGAAAGTGACTTTGTCCAGGCTGGATAAAACTGAAAATGTAACTTATTAAACTCTGAATTGTTTAAGCACCGGGTTCTTTTATTTTTGAGGCAGGGAGAATGTTAGGTTTGCTGGTTTATGAAGTCTAGTAAGTTTATTGGAGAACAAGTACGATACAAAATAAGACACAAAACAAATTTTTCTTTTTTTTGATAAATATTTGTGTTATTTTCAGTTTGAGGCTATCAAAGTAGATTTTTCTTTCTGATCACTCAAGTTTCTAATGCTGCTCCTTAGACTGAAATTGAAATTTTTGTTTGGTTTCTAGGATAGATGCTATCCCTTTAACATCAGTGCATTTCTGATACAGATGCAAAAACTCCATATATGTAGTTGAATAAATGGTCAAGGGAAAGAGAGTCAAGTAAAAACTTCTGCTTGTTGAGAACTACTTGAGACATGGCATGCACATTATGAAGTTGGAATAAATGTTAGAGAATTGACCCTTTTGATGTTGTATTTTCCTTTCTTATCTTCAGGAGTCTGTGCTTCCCCCTTCATTGAGTTGTTGTCCAGTGATGGTCTCAGCTTACAAAGTTTTAGGTTTCCGTCTAAGGATTTGAGAAAGCAGTTTGTAGTCTCAGACTTGCATTGGAAAACATTAAGTACCCATCTTGAATTGTGAAAAGAACAAGGAAAGTTCTCAGTTGCTGTTAATTTGCCTGAATTTGTTCCCCACTCTCTTTTCTTTTTTCCTTTCGCAGGACTTCTGCTCCAGAGAGGACACCTCATCCGGGACCATGATGCCACTTCCCCATCGTCTGGGTGCTGCTTGATCCCTTGTCTAAGCTAATGCTGTGGGATCCCTTGTCTCTTGTGGAGAAATCCAGCTGACTCTTGGCATGAGGCCCCTGCGTTGCGGGGGTTGAGAGAGACAACCCATGGCGTCTCTGGATGACCCAGGAGAAGTGAGAGAGGGCTTCCTTTGCCCTTTGTGCCTGAAGGACCTGCAGTCTTTCTATCAGCTGCAGTCACATTATGAGGAAGAGCACTCCGGGGAAGACCGTGATGTCAAAGGGCAAATTAAAAGTAAGAGGCTAGGATTTCCTGCTTATCCTGTTCTGTCACTGGGAGCTTTAACTCATGGGATGGTTTTTATCAGCTCCCATGGATGCCACTGTGGACTAAAAAAAGATGTACAAGTTGAGAGTTGTGAGTTAAGTTTTATTTGGGGCAAAATGAGGACTGCAGCCCTGGAGGCAGCATCTCAGATAGCTCTGAGAGACTGCTCCAAAGCAGAAGTAGGGGAGAGTCAGTATATAAGGTTTTGGTGAAGTGGGGGTTCAATACCATGAAGCACTCAATTTACAACAGGTTTTTTGTTAGTCATGAGGGTCTGATGTCACCAGGAAGGGATTTAGTGCTTCTCTAGATATGAGGAGATCCAAGGATTGAGATCCTAAAATCTGTTCCTAAAAACATCCAACTATCTAAGGAGCTGTCCCACCAGATTCCCTGGAGCACAGAGTGCCTCCCTCCACCCTGAACTCCCTCAGGGGTTGCTGAAGGTCAGCGGCTAGAGCAGCGTGGGGCTCAGTCTCCAGAGGCAGCTGGCACGCGCTTTGGTGCTCAGTTGCTGGCAGTGCTCTTGGTAAGTGCCAGTTTGTAGTTGGCACCACCATCACACGATAACTAAGAGTAAGTTAATAATAATAATAGAGAACATGTTTCTAGTGTTTTCCATCTTCAGTTCAGTTCAGTCGCTCAGTCATGTCTGACTCTTTGTGACCCCATGAACTGGAGGCCTACCAGGCTCCCCCATCCATGGGATTTTCCAGGCAAGGGTACTGGAGTGGGTTGCCATTTCCTTCTCCAAGTTTTTTAGCAGGCAGTATTAAAAACACTTCCCTGCGTTAATTTCATTGAATTCTCACCATAACTGTGTTGTCAATGAGCCCCATCTTTCTGATGAGGATTCCAGACACACATATGAAACACCAAAATAATGCCTACACAGTGAGGGTTCACACATAATGTGAAGCTGCACAGTGAGGTGGAGCCTGGCTCTGAACCCAGTAAGTGTAATTACTGTTCTCTGCTGTCTCTTCCTAGCCTGTTTGAATTATCCACCTGCCAGTGCCAGAGGGTTTTGGGGTGGAATTCCTTTCCTTTGCTGTGTAAGCAGAGGCACATTGTACACCCATTTACCTGTCACAGATTCAGGCTTTCCTGCCATCCTTAATTCCTTCACTGCACCTTGCCCTCTGCAGCGCAGGAAAAGGAAGGTATGGTTGAAATGTAAGGAGGAAAACCCACAGAGGTGAAACTTGGTGTCTTCCAAGTTTCCAAACTTGGTGAGCTTCCAAGGACCCTCAGGTCCTAAAGGGTTGTAAAAAGAATTTTTGAAGGTAATTTTTGCTGTTCAGAGTATTCATTTCCTAGACTTCAGACTCTAACCCTTAAGTATGATGCTGGTGCTCTGGAACTCTCTTTCCTAGTGATTCAGTTAAGCGCTGGCCACACTTCTGAAGGCAGTGAAATTAAAAAGGTCTGATGCCATATTCACGGCTTTGTTGGGTGAGAGAAAGGAGTGATCCATGTATTCCTAAGTGGACTTTGGCCTCTGCACATGTGAGTCACACGCCCCCTGTAATCAAAATAATCTCACTCCCTGTCTCACTTTTCAGTTTAGAAACAAAGTTGTTGAAAGCATTACTACTTATAACCTCTGACAAAAAATATGACAGCTGAACATTTCAGAATCCTGAGGGCTACAGTGGATGCGGTGGCTTCTGGCTGCAGAGTCTGGAGCAGCCTCTTAGGAGGCTCTTAGGAGACGAAAGAGAAGAAAGAACGAGAGAAATGTGTGTTCTTTCACATACTGTCCCAACAGCCCTGCAGGAAGGTGGTTGATCTCATTTTACAGAGAAACAGCAAGACTCTGAGATATGCAGTGACTTCTCCAAGGTCACGCAGGGATTGACAGAGCTAGGCCTTGGCCCCGTGTCTTCCATGCTCTTTGCCCGTGGCATCACAGCTGAGGTGAGGCCCTATATTCCGATCACAGCGAACACTGCAGCTGGAATCCGTGGTTTTCCGTGAACACCCAGTCTTGGTGTCAGCTGGACTGGGTCCTATACTGGGATTCTGCTAAGGCTTTGGTGCTAGTGGCTAGAGAGGTTAGAGAGTGGTGTCTTCACATTGCTGGGACGACTGCACTTCTATTAGGGAAAATGTGTAAGATTATTGAAATAATAGATACAGGACCTTTTGTTTTCATCTGAAAGGAAGTGAGGGTTGATCGTGAATCCTGGCTAGAGAGAGACTGGAAGTTATCAAATGTAGTTCCTCTTTTCTGTCAGTGTTTCTCTCTGCTTTTGTGTTTCTGCCTTCTTTGAGAGACAGTGGATTTCTTGTCAGCTTTGGCTGTGAAGGGAAGACAGGCAAAATGAATCAGACACCTAGATTTTAGTCCCCTCTCCTTTCATCTGGCTCATAATCACAAAACATTTGCAAGAAGTCAAGACTTGGGCTTTCTTCTCAACTAATGAAAAGGGGAAGCGTGGTACTGAGCTGAAGAAATGCTGTGGGCTGATCAGATACTGGAAACTACGTCTCCACGTGGAGTTCCTTGCTCCTTTCTCCTGCTTCCTTTACTTGACTTGTGGGTGCTTGGAAAACCTGGGACTAGAAAGAACTCTCAAAGATGATGCCAGCTAAGGGGCCAGGCTGCGAGCACGAAAGCCTGCTTTTATTAGGAAGGGCGTTTCTCATTTTCCATTTAGCGTTGGTCACGATGGAAGGCTACAAGAGGGACCTTCTTTGGTTGGCTTAAGCTTTGGTTCTAACTCCAACATAGCCTCTTAAAAGTAGCTTCACCATCCCTTCAAGGGCAGGTTATGGGCTGTTTTCTCTCCTAACTCCCAATATCTGGCATCAGAGGGACACTGTGTATACAGCCCATGGTCCTCCTGGTGCCTTCACTAAGCTTACTTTATTTATTTTTAAAAGTATTTTATTTATTTATTTTTTATCTTTTTGGGGACTATTTTCTTTCCTTCTTGTTTTTAATTTTTATTGCAGTACAGTTGCTTTACAATGTTGTGTTAGTTTCTGCTGTACAGCAAAGTGAATCAGCTGTACGTAGGCAAACATCCTCCTCTTTTTGAATTTTCTTCCTGGTTAGGTCACCACAGAGCATTGAGTAGAGTTCTCTGTGCTACACAGTGGCTTCTAGGCTTCCTTTGTAGCTGCCTTCTGCCCCAAAGCCATACAAAACCTTTCAGGAAGGGTTCATTGCCTGGTCCATCTTGAACTGAGGACATGTGCCTTGTCCGAAATGCATTTTTTTTTTTTTTAAACAGAGCCTTTTCAGGACACAAGGGCTGTCAGTTGAATTTAACTTTCCTGATTCTTTCTATTCCTCTTAATCAGCCTCTTATTTGGGAAACTTGAAATCTGGGAGCCACTCTGGTGTTCATACAGATTCTGATTCCATTTGTCTTGCTGGTATCTGGGAGGCAAGACCCAAGGCTAGGGAGTGACTTGGGGGGAAGACGATGCTTTCTGTAATGTCCTCATGTCCCTGCTGGCTAGCTCTCCCTCCACCTTTCGAACTCTTGACTGGGCGTTTTTGTCCTCGTAGGAGCAAATGGTTCCTCGTGTGTCCTTCCTTGGCCTCCAACTATTACTGTCCTTGAAGTTCTTGAATTTTGTCTGAAGTCTGTTTTGCAGCCCTAAGTTTGTAGACTAGAGTTAATCATAACAGTACTGCTGAAATCACCATCTGCAGCTTTCTTATGGGACCCGAGACCCAGGGGTTCCTTTGTGTACTACGCGTCCAGCATGTACAGATCTTTCATAGTACTTGTCCAGATCTTTGAATCCAAGGGTCCTTACCTGAGAACTGATTTTCTGGTAGGGTTTGCTAATGTTCCTCAGCCTGCCATTGAGTCTCCCCTTAACTTCATAATTGATTTAAATCAATTATTTTTTTAAGCGAGAAGATCGCTATAATGATACGGGCTAGAGGATGGGATTGGGACACTGGTCCTAGAAGTTTGCCTCCTTCCCTCCTACTGCTTCTGTCCTTGGAGAATGAAAGAACCCTGGTACAGGAGAATTCACGAATTGCACTGGGACCCTGTTGATAGGGGAAATCTGATTGCTCTTCCTGTAGCACCTCAACACTCCACTGGTATTCTTCATGGATTCATATGGTGTTTGTTCCATTTTTTAAGGTCTTGTCCAGAAGGCTAGGAAAGCAAAGAACAGGCTGTTGAAACGGGAAGGAGATGATCGAGCTGAATCAGGCACCCAAGGATACGAGTCTTTCAGCTATGGAGGGGTCGATCCTTACATGTGGGAACCCCAGGAGCTTGGTGAGAAATGCTTTTCACTCATTCATTCATTATTGAGCATCTGTATGTTTTCAGAGTTGGCTGAAGAGACACCAGTAAACCCGCATGGCTGTAAGCTTCCCGTGACCTTTGTGTCCTAGTGGGGGAGATAACCAACAAGGACGAGCTGGGCATTCAGACACAGAGCATTGCGGTGTTAGGCACCGCCTTAAGTCTTTACATGTGGACTCTCATTTAATTGTTGCTGAACTCCATGGGGACCTGCCCAGGGTCAGACAGCTGGGTCGCTGCAGAACTGGAGTAGGAGTCCAAGTCTCTGAACATCAGTCCAGACACAGTCCACTGTTTCTTCTCATATAGATGCTACCTGCCTACTGAAAAGCACTGGTTCATGCAGCTTAATTTTCTGAAGTGTGTAATCATGGTATCATCTGCTTGCTTTCCGAATTATCATCTTTTGAGGGTAATGGAAATAATCTAAAATTATTTTGGTGATGGTTGCACAAGCCTGTCAGTAAACTAAAACCCACTGATTTTGTGTGCTGTGAATGGTGAACTGTATGTATTTAAATGATAACTCAGTGAAGCTTTTACCAAAAAGATCATGCCACATGGAGCTGAACTAATCTTCCATGTCCTTTAACTGTTGAACATTAGTGATCATTAATAGAATGCTGTCTATCCATGTGATGGATAAATAATGATTTTTTTTGGTAGTACTTTGTTATACTTTGTTTGCTTTTTGGCTGAGCCATGTGGCATGTGGGATCTTAATTCCCTGATCAGGGATTGAAGCCACAACCCCTGCACTGGATGTGGTGTCTTAACCACCAATTGCTAGGGCAGTCATGTACTACTTTACTATACTTTGATACTCATTATCTTGTTCACCTTTCATAAAAGCCATGTGAGGTAGAAAGGATAGTGATGCTAATTCCATTTAAAGTTAAATAAGATTTAAAAGTCAAACTCAGTTTCACGACCACACACCAGTCAAATTTCAAGAGCTCAGTCTCCATGTGTGGCCAGTGGCTAACATATTAGAGAGTGGAAATGTTTTATTTTCATCATGGCAGGAGAAAATAGAAATAAGACTATATGCATATACTTATTTGTTACATATGAAAGACAATTAAAAACATGAAGGAGACATTTTAAGTGTATGACCTCTTATGAGTTTTTTGATAACTTATTTCATGATTGCCAGTGTTAAATTTTTCAAGGTGATGTTCCAGTTAACTTCCCTGATTTAACAACTGAAGTAAGGCACAAATTGCAAAAGGTCAAGAGAATGGCAAACTTTCAGAGTTAATGCTTATCGACACTCCTAAAAATCTGAAGCTAAATTTTAATTAGATGTTATAGTATGTCTAGGAAGAAGAGAATAATGGATGGTTAAGAATCTAGTATAAAGATATAGATACAGTTAAGTACCTATATGAACAAGCCATCTTTGGGAGGAAGAAATGAATTGAGTGCTGGGAGGGGTTGGGGTCAGGGCCGGCTTTCAGAAGTGGTGAGAGATTGAGCAGGAGCTCTTCCAGATGCTCTGAGACAAAAGGCTACTTGGTTCCATCTGTATGAGGATTGTCCTAGGTCTTGGCTGCTGAACTGAGGATGCTATCGGTTGAACTAGCCCCACAAAGGCGTCTCTTAGCATTTGCATGTTGGGGGCTATTTAGAGAAGGGTTGTGTTCATTCTGATGAAAAAGCCATATTGTACCAACTGTGAAAAGTATAGAAAAGTTTAAGATTAAAAAAAAATGGCCTATAATGTTATTTCCTTTTTGTTTAACAAAAGTTCACATGCCGGACAGTGTTCTAAGGGTTTTATAAATTTAACTTGTTTAATCTGGATAACAGCACTGTGCGGTAGCTACTCCTGTTTTCCCCATTTTATAGCTGAGTACTCCAAGTTACAGAGACGGTAAGGAACCTGTCCAAGGTCACACAGTGTGTGGCAGAATTGAGCACAGGCTGGTTCCAGAGCCCTGGCTCTGTCCTTGAGGTCTTTCTTAATGTACTTTGCGGCCCCAAGGTGACCATAGTTATCATTTTAGCAAACTTCCTTCTGTTTGCTTTTCTAGTTTTTAAACTTTTATTAAGACTCTAAAATTCTGATTTTTGGCTTGCTTTTGAAATTCAGGGTAGGGAGGCTTCCTCAGGGAAATGACAATTTGCTTATGTTGACTCCTCCCTTCCTTCTAGGTGCTATACGAAGCCATCTTTCTGACTTCAAAAAACACCGAGCTGCCAGAATTGACCACTATGTTGTTGAAGTCAATAAATTAATAATCAGGTTAGAGAAGGTAAATTTTTTTGTTTTAAAACATGTTTTTTTTTTCTGCAAGTATAAATTCTTTGAAGGGAAATTTACATTTCTGCAGTGTGTGTGTCGTCTTAAGTCTATTGTGTATGTCTGACGCTGGCAGGAAAACACCCCACGTAGAGTGGTGCTGAGGATGCGGTGCACGGTTCTAGCCTGGGCTGGTTTTACTGAGGGTAGCAG
The DNA here is from genome assembly GCF_019923935.1 of Bubalus bubalis. Lineage (NCBI taxonomy): Eukaryota > Metazoa > Chordata > Mammalia > Artiodactyla > Bovidae > Bubalus > Bubalus bubalis. Next base: position 57,064,877 of record NC_059177.1, read on the forward strand.
CCCGGGTCGATGACTGGCCACATACCTAGCTTCCCTTTTCCTTCCTGTGAAGCCCACTTGACTGCCTGGCAGCCCTTCTGCCTTCAGATCCTTTCCTCATTTGGGGGAGTCCCAGGCACCGTCACGTGAAGGGGTAGAGTGGGTGAAACCTTGTGATGGCAGACAGGCTGGGAGCCAGACACGGGAGGAGTGCCCACCAGGACCAGTGTATGGGGTGGGAACCTCTTGTCCTGTGGTTGGTTTAAGAGCGAGTCTTCAGGACCATGACCGCTCTCTTTTACATCAGCCCTGGAAACGCTTGATGCATATCAGCTGGGCTGTGAGATAGGCCGGCACGGCAGCACTACAGGTTCAGCTGTCTGCGTGCACGTCGTGGGGCAGGAATCTTGTGTCCGCTTTCATTGTCCAGGAGGGCTGTGGAGAATCGGGTCCCCCCTCGCTCGCGGTAGCCACCCCCACCTTGTGTCCTTGCCTGCCCCTGGCTATTGCTTCCGTGGGCAGCCGGCATTCAGACTGGAATGGGTCACGGGAAGGCGAGTGCTTTCTGGATGCAAAGCTAATACTCTGTCCCCGTGAAGTTGTTTTTGTGACATCGTGGGGTTGGAGATGACATAAGACTTGAGTACTGCCCGTGTGCTCCTTCCCACTTGATGCCTCCGCCTGTTGACAGTGTATCCACCACCAGATTCATTCCTTTGACCCTTTTTTCTCCTTGTCAGCTGACTGCGTTTGACAGAACAAATACCGAGTCTGCAAAGATCCGAGGTAACTCTAGAACTTTGCTCATGTTCCTTCTGTTCTTTATCGTTCATCCTGACCCGATCTCTTTTTTTAAGACGGCCTCCCTTTGTGTGTGATTGGTTTTTGTCTTGTTCTTCCCACAGCAATAGAAAAGTCTGTGGTGCCTTGGGTCAACGACCAGGATGTCCCTTTCTGTCCGGACTGTGGAAATAAGTTCAGCATCCGTAACCGCCGCCACCACTGCCGCCTCTGCGGGTCTATCATGTGCAAGAAGTGCATGGAGCTTATCAGCCTTCCCTTGGCAAGTAGGTGACGTGGAGGCGGCCTGGACCCTGACCTCCGTCGAGACCAGGCCCCACTGGGGGGCCGGGGGGCTTTGTGTTTTAGTGCATGGCCCATGGGACCTTCGTTCCTTTACTGTTGACTCCTTGAGGCCCCGCAGCCTCGGCCCTGAGCAGGCCCAGGGGAGCAGTGGTCTGTGCTAGAGGTGGCCGCTTTCCCGTGAGACCAGATAGTGAGCACTTCAGGCTTCGTGGCTCACATCCTGTCTCTGTGACAGTTCCTCTTTATTACGCAGCCTTTTGAAGTGTGCAAACCATAGGTAGCTTGAGGGCCACATACAAAACCAGCGGAGTTGGCTCGCTGGTCGTTGTTTGCCCACGTGAGGTCTGTCAGCATCGTCCATTCCTCCAGGGCAGGAGGAACCCAGTGGCCCAGGACTTTGACTCTCAGCTGGTGAAAAGTTGCTGGAGATGCTCTCTAGGCGTGCTGGCTGACTCTGGGATGTGGGGGTTTCGCAGCCCTGCAGAGTTGCGCTGACTCTGCACGTGCTGTTGGGTGCAGGGCGTCTGGGTAACGTGGGATGGGGCAGATGTTTCCTGGGTGGGGCTCTGGTGTCCAGTGGGCATGTGTCACCTTGGTAAGTTCCCTCTCTCCCCAAGACAACTCCCTTTCTCAGCTGAGCTATGTTTTGGGGACACTTTTCACCTTCCTTCTCTTGGGCTGATTGATACTTACTGGGCAGCTGCTGTGCGGTAGCCCTATTGGAACAAACCCATAGGGATGCAGCGATGAATGAGACAGTTTGTGCCCTCAGAATCACAACTGCTTGGGCAGCCCTGGGCTGTGCATAGAGCTGTCAGCACACGGAACAAGTGGGGAGTGCCCCAGGAGGAGCGACGTGCTGGGAACCGATAGGTGGGCAAATGGTTTTTGCCTCAAGGAATTGGGGAAGGCTTCCTGGAGGATGTGCCATTTGAGCTGAGCTTTGGCAGGGGTAGCAGTTGGGGTTTGGGCGTGGGGGAAGGCTGCGGGGGACGGTCCCAGGGAGAGCCTGGGTGTGTCCGGGCAGCTGGAGCAGGGCAGGAGGTGGTAAGGCCAGATTGGGATGAGCCTCAGAGCTTCAAGGACAGACTGCCCTTGGTTCCTGGCTCTCTCCTGGAGGCACTGGGCATCCAGCCCACCACAGAGCCTGAGTCCCGGCAGGCAGAGGTGTGGGTGCCTCTTGCCCGGGGCAGCATCTGCTCCCCACCTGTGGAGTTCACTACTGCCCGTCTTGTGTTCTTTATAGACAAGCTCACCAGTGCCAGCAAGGACTCCCTGAGTGCTCACACCAGCCCCAGCCAGTCACCCAACAGCGTCCACGGCTCCCGCCGGGGCAGCATCAGCAGCGTGAGCAGCGTGAGCTCCGTCCTGGACGAGAAGGACGATGACCGGATCCGCTGCTGCACGCACTGCAAGGACACGCTGCTCAAGAGGGAGCAGCAGATCGACGAGAAGGAGCGCACGCCTGACATCGTGAGGCTCTACGAGGTGACTCCTGGGCCGGCTTGAGTCCCATTCGAGAGGCCGGGCTGTTCGTCATGTGCACGCCCGCGGATTTTGAAGAATGCTTTGGGAAATCGTTCCCTTCAGTTATTTTTAGTTTCTGCCAGTGGGCACTAGCTAGGGCCCTGAGTGAGGCGCAGAGTCACTGGGTGTGTTGCAACAAACTTACTTCCTTGCCCTTCCCTGCCCACCTGAGAGTTGGAGGTTGGCGCTTTTGGTGGCCCAGGGGCAAGAGGAGGAAGGCTGGTTGCCATGTGGTGTGGACAGGTTCTGTGGGTCAGAGCAGGAGCGGGAGCAGGAGCTGGTGGTGAATTGTTGACCAGAAGGATCCTGGGACACTCACTTGGGAGTTTGAGAAACTTCCCTGAAGTGTAGAGCTTCCTCTTTTGAGTCCCTTCAGATGCCTCAGCTCTGGTTACCACCGGCGACCCTGCAGTGCCTTCAGTAGCTGCTGCGTTACAGGAGCAGTGTGGCCAGAGCCTGCGGTTTAGAGTCAGACTGGGCGTGAGCTTGACTCTGCCTCCTAACCCGGATGATGCCCGCAGGCTGAGAAGGATGAGCCAGGAGGGTGTTGGGCAGGGAGCTGATAGGAAATGGGGAGGCGCAGAAGGAAGCAGTTGGTGCAAAGCCGGATGCGGAGGAGAGAGTTTTTGTCTGGTCATCACTGAATGGTCACTGTTAGCAGTTCTGCAGGCCCCAGAGGCTGTGTTTCTGGAACCACCGTGAGAACAGTCAGACTGCTAGAAATGGTGTCAATGAAAACCTTGCTGAGCTGCAGACGTAGCCGTTGTCCACTGTTATGTGGAGCTCACGATCTGATAATTTCTGTAAACAGCCGCCGAGCTTTTGGTTTCCTTTTTTTTTGAAGTGAGCCCTGGCAATGGCTTGTGTGGTGTCTGGTGTCACCTGGCAGATAAAGGCCATAGCAACTGATTTCTTTCTCTACCTTGGCGAGCTCACATGACGTGTATCCTGGAGGGCCTTGCTCCTCTCAAAAACATCTGGCCAAAGTTCACCCTTCTTTCCTTCCTACAAGATTTCCTTGTACAGTAGGTCTGTAAATCAGGAAATTGGTAACAATGAACAGAACAAAACTAAAAGCCACTCTCTGCATTTTTTTTTAATTTAGAAAACTGCACATTTTATATACATCTCCACTGATTCCACATAACCTTTGTGTTGCCTTTTCTGTATCTTGAGACACAACCCACTTCTTCTCTTTTGTTCTTAGAAATTACGGCTTTGCATGGAGAAAGTTGACCAAAAAGCTCCAGAATACATCAAGATGGCAGCATCGTTAAAGTAAGCTCTTCCTCTCTGTTTTACTGACTCAGTGGTGACTGTTTGCTGGCATTTTGGTCAGTTCTTTAGTAGCTGAGTATGTAGGGCCTGCCCCTTTCCCCTCAGTCCTCACAGCTAGACGCCGCAGCCCTGGCAGCAGACGGTGGCAGCGCGGGGAGCCCTGTTTCTTGAGCCCTCTCAGCCCCACTGTCCCCGACTGCCCCCGTGTATCTGCACCTCCTGGGTCCCGGTCCCCCTCTCTCCACTTCTTGCCCGAGACCACTGGCTCTGAAGGAGAGCAGGGAAAGGATACAGTCCCTTCTCTGCCTGCAGTTCACTCAGCAGTCACTTCACTCAGTGGATCACACTGCCCTCCTGTGAGCAGCTGCGAAGAAGCATAAACCTCCCCGGAATGGAGAGTCCTTGACTGGGAGCGTCTGCTGCGTGCTCCATTCCTCCCTGGAACTCACTGGACTCAACGCGCCCTCCTCCCACCCCTGCCCATGGGTTTAAAATTAGAGCGGGCCTACCTTCTACCTGGACGCCAGTGACGTCAGCTGGTGTTCCTGGCAGTGAGCTGGCATCCAGCCCTTTCCTCAGGACGTTGTCACCCGAGGGCCTCCTCTCCCAGAGTCCTGTTGGGTTTTTGCTTTGTGCCTTCGACACCATTGTGGGTCCGTGGGCTCTCCTTTAGCCAGAGGGGAGCTACCATTGCTGAGAACGTCTCCATGTGTGTTAACTCTTCCTCCCAAGACCAGTTCTGCAGGGCTTCAGTACGTGCGTCTCAGTCTGTCACTCAGTCATTCAGTGGGTGTTTATCAAGCACGCGTTGGGTGCCAAGCACTCTTCTGAGTGCTGGGGCTGTAGCAGCGCACAGCGAAGACAGCGTCATTATCGCGGGAGTGCAGACCGCGACGAGCCAACAAGTAACACACGGGATAACCAAGCCGGGCCTGATGGCCGCTCCAAGGGTAACACAGTGGCTCGATGTGACTGAGACCAGGGCAGCGATTCCAGATTTAGGCCAGCTCTGTTATCTTCCACATGACTTGGTGATATCGAAACAAAGTACAAGTCCTCTTGGTTCTGGTCTGATGTTCTTTTTGAAAACTGTGCTGTTAGAGATGATGAAACAACTTTGCTGAGTCTGCAGATTACAGAACACACCAGGATTTTTCCAGCCAGGATTGCCCGATAGAGGGAAACCAGGTTAGCCTGGCAGGGCTTTTATTTAACTTAACTTGCTGCTGCCTTAGGAAGGGAGCTGAGTGGCCATAGCTGAGGCTGGATTAATAGCTGGGAGATCACCTGAAATGCTTCTGTTCTCAGGAAACCTTGTTTAAGCTCATCCCATGTGCTAGTTACTGGGGGTATAAAAATGAAAAACCATAATCACTGCACTTGGAATTCAGCACTCTGGTGGGAGTGTGTGTGTGTGCGCTTAGTTGCTAAGTGATGTCTGACTCTTTTCCACCCCATGGACTGTGATTTCCCAGGCAAGAGTACTGGAGTGGGTTGCCATTTCCTTCTCCAGGGGATCCTCTTTCTCCAGGGATCGAATCCGGGTCTCCTGCTTGGCAGGCAGACTCTTTACCACTGAGCCATCAGGGAAGCTGCCTGGTGGGAGTGGCAGCCTCGTAAATGAAATTCTGAGACCACATGATAACCACGTTGTTCCTCTGAGACTGATAAGCCCCCACTGGCCTTTTCTGCTCCTGGGTAGTGTTTGAGGAAAGAAAAGTGCCTTCTCCTCTGGTGTGGTGTAAGCAACTCGTGTAGTAAACCACTTCATCCCTCTTCCTAGATGCACAGAAGTCGTTCAGGGAAAGTGTTAGGCTGAAGCAGGGTCAGTCCTACTTATTTTGACAACGAGCTTAGGAGCTGGCCGTCATAGGCCTCGGCACTAGTTTTCCCACAGCATCAGCAAATTAAAAGCTACTTCTGGTTAATTAACACTCACATTTTGAAAAGGAACGAGCATTGCATTATATGAAAGCGACAGTGAAAGTCACTCAGTCGTGTCTGACTCTTTGCGACCGACGGACTATACTGTCCATGGAATGCGCCAGGCCAGAATACCTGAGTGGGTAGCCTTTCCCTTTGCCAGGGGATCTTCCCAACCCAGGGATTGAACCCAGGTCTTCCGCATTGCAGGCGGATTCTTTACCAGCAGAGCCACAAGGTGGGGGAGTCTAAAATGACTTGAAGAGGATTAACTATCCCCCTCTCTGTGAGGCCTTAAACCTGTAGAGTCCTTTTACACCATACTCTCCATTCAGTGCCTTGAAACCTGGATCAAACATCTGCATTATTTCTCCCTAGTGCTGGAGAGACAACCTACAGTCTGGAACATGCTGGTGACCTTCGAGTGGAAGTGCAGAAAGTGTATGAGCTAATAGACGCGTTAAGGTAAGGTCTGTTAGGTGATGTTCCTACCTGTTGGCTTAAGTGGAGGATGTGCTGGGTTTACGGGGTGGTGGGCGGCCAGCAGACCTAGCTTACCTGGTTCTGGTGATCGGGGGTGTGTGTGAGGAGGAGGCTGAGGGGGCTGCCAGCTCCGGCCCTCAGTGCGTCTCAGTAACTTGCTTGAGGAGTTTACGGTTCATGATTGTTAAAGGAACAGGAGCCGATTGGCATCAGCTATGTGTCAGTCACTGGCTGCTTCCACACAGGGTGGCTCTTGTGTTCTGCCACAGTTACCCTGTGACGTAGAGATTAGCACCCCCATTTCATAGGTGCATGAGTGCACCCCAGCTAGCAAAAGTGCTGCAACCAGGATGGAGTCCAGATTCCTTCTTCAATTTGACCACTGCTTTTTTTTTTTTTTTTTTTTGGCTGTACTGTGTGGCCTGTGGGATTTTATTTCCCCAACCAGGGACCAAAACCAGGCCTGTGGCAGTGAAAGTGGCCGAGTCTTACTGAACCACCAGGGAATTCCCAGCTACTGCTTTTTAACTGTGGATTGGCTGTTGGGGTTAGCTCAGCCCTTTGCGGTGTAGGAAGTACTGTGATTCAGAAAACAGAGATGCGGAGCCCTCGTCCATCCGCACATGCAAGACAGGTTGCAGGATTGGATGCAAAGTGAAAATGCAGGCCCCTGATCAAAGTTCAGAATTGTAAGGGACTTCCCTGGTGGTCCCGTGGTTAGGAATCGCCTTCCGATGTGGGTTCAATCCCTGATCGAGGAACTGAGATTCCACATACCACGGGGCAGCCAAGCCCGTGTGCTGCAGCTACTAAGCCCTCGCCCCACAACTGAAGAGAAGTCTGTGTGCGGCACCCGAGAGCCCGCAGCAGCAACCAGGACCTGATGCACCCAAATACAGAAATAAATACAAAAAGGAGGCTTGTGAGGCAGTGATAGCAGAATGCTAAACTAAGCACAGGGCTCCTCTGCTGCACCGGTCATGGCCCTCGGTGGCTGGGTGTTTGTCGTTCGCCCTGTGCTTGTTTGGGGCCTCGGGTACAGCCACTGGGTAAGAAATGGGCTTCACTTGCGAGGATGTTTCAGGGGAGCCTGGAGCCCATTTCTCCTCATACCTTGCCGGCATGCAAGCCTGGCGACTGCGGACTCTTCACCCATGTTTCTGAGGCTGGCCATGCCCTTACAGCGACGTGTTTGTTTTCATGCAGTAAGAAGATCTTAACCTTAGACATGAAGCAGGACCCGCCGCCACATCCGAACACCCTGCGGCTGCAGAGGATGATCAGATACTCGGCCACACTGTTTGTGCAGGTAAAGCCACCACTCTCCACCACTCAGAGGGTGGACAGGGCCCATGGCTTGCTTGTTCTCTGTTCGTACACTTACTGCTCTTTAGGGTTACACGTGTGTCAGCCACATCTAGAGAAAAATCTGCATGTCAAAGGAAAGTGACATAGACCCTGCTCTGGGTGTGCTCACCACCCTTTATGTAACTGTTCCCCGTCCTTGGGCGTCTGATGGGCTCCCATTTCTCCGCTGCTGTGAGGAGTGCCTGGTGGACCTGCTTGCACAGAGCATTTCCTCCTTGGGATAAGCTCCTGGGGGCTCTCCCTGGGCTCTTGGTCTGGAGGAGACAGGTGATTGTTCAAGGGCTCACTCCACCTGGGGGGCTGCATCTGAGTTGTCTCAACCTCAGAAAGCCCTTGTGAGAGTCACAGTCGCCTGTGCGGCTCCTGACAGAGATGTACGTGTGCTGTTGGGTTAGTTACCTGACACCATCCTGCAGAGCGAGGCCCCTCCTGCTTCTGATGGATGACTGTATTCCATAGTCGTCAGTGGGTGCCCGCTGAGGCCCAGGCAGTTTTAGGTGCTGGGTGTCCTGATAGACCTTCCCGTTCTCACAGAGCTTATATTATAGAGAGGGGATGGAGGAGAAAGAACCGAATATATGGCTTAAGACGGTGGAAAGTGCTGGGGAGAAATGTAAGGAGGGCATGGGTGTGGGTCTCAGACGGTGGCTTACAGATGTGCTAATAGACAGGGAGGGCAGGAAAAAGCCTCACTGAGATGGCAAGTAACCGGGATGTCTGGTGTTCATCTCCTAATGAAAAGGCTGGCCCTCCATAAGGAAGCTGGCACGGATCTGATTTCAGGGTTAGGTCCTTCCCTGCTCTGCTCGTTAGGGTGACTGTCTGAGACCTATGTGACGTAGCTTCAGCGGGCTCTCACTAGGGAACTTAAGATTCATTTTTTTTTTCCCCCTGAAAAGGGTTTAAGTGTAAAGTTGTCCGTGACCCCCTACAGGAAAAGTTGCTTGGTTTGATGTCACTGCCGACCAAAGAGCAGTTTGAGGAACTGAAACAGAAAAGGAAGCAGGAGATGGAGCGGAAGAGGATCCTGGAGAGGCAGGTAAGCGAGGCAGGGGACGCTGGCACCCGGCTTCTTCCGCGCGGCTCCACGAGCACAGAGGCCTCCACAGGCTCCAGGAGGTCCCGTGAGGTTGTCGTTAAGTCAGAATCTCTCACTCGCTCTGGTTTGTGTTTTCCTTCTGTTCTGGCCTCTCGCATTTTAGAAATCAAAGTAACTGTTTTTCTCCCCCAGATCCTATTTTTCTTTCAGAGGTTCTGCTGATTTTCTCCTGTCTAGAATACCATGGAGACTGGCAGTCCTCCCTGCAGTACGTGCTGCAGATGACCCAGACACCAGGGAGTTCTTAGAACACTTTGGAACATGCAGTATTAAGCAGAGAATAATATGTGTATTTAAGATTTTGTGAGAGTCCAGTGTAGATGAGTGGTAGTAGACCTCAGAGGTTTAAGGTAAGTGCTTAGCCAGTGAATGTGAGATGGAGGAACGCTTACCCCTTAACTTACTGTTGTTTGTTATTTTAATTTTGAAAAATCATGACTTGATTTTAGCAGCTGGATATCACAGTCCTGAGGTGGGGAATTGAGGTCTCACTGGAATGGGGATGGCGTGGCCGCAGTGGTGGCTGGCAGTGTGGCTGTTGGCCTGGTGACCATGTTTCTTTTTGGCTTTGGTGTCTTCCCAGGCTGCCCTGGAATCCCAGCGGAGACTTGAGGAGAGGCGGAGTGACCTGGCATCCCGCGCGACCAACGGGGAGGTGGCGCCCCCTCGCAGGGGTCCTGCCCCGCTAAGAAAGGCCGAGGGCTGGCTCCCGCTGTCGGAAGGCCAGAGGCAGAGCGAGGACCCGGACCCCCTCCTGCAGCAGATCCACAACATCACGTCCTTTATCCGGCAGGCCAAGGCCGCGGGCCGGACGGATGAAGTGCGCACGCTGCAGGAGAACCTGCGCCAGCTGCAGGACGAGTACGACCAGCAGCAGACCGAGAAGGCCATCGTGCTGTCCCGCAGGCAGGCCGAGGAGGAGGACCTGCAGCGGGAGCAGCTGCAGGTGCTGCGGGAGCGGGAGTGGGAGCGTGAGCAGGGCCAGGCAGCCTCTCTGCACACGCGGACTCGGTCCCTGGACTTCCGGGAGATCAGGCCTTTTCAGCTGGAGCCGAGCAGAGAGCCACGCACGCACCTCGCTCACGCTTTGGATCTGGGCTCTTCCCCAGCTCGGAGTGGCACTGCCACCAAGACCTCGCCACCCAGCTCGGCTCCCGAGCCCTTCCGAGGGTGGTCTGGGCCCCCAGCCCTGGGCCAAGAGTTCCTGCCCCAAAGCACCGCGTCGCAGCACCGTGAGGCGCCCTCCCTGAATCCCTTCGATGAGGAAGAAGACCTTGCCAGCCCCTCAGCTGAGGACACGGCCAAGCCTCCTGCTCCAGAGCCTTCCCTCGGCCCGCCAGCCCATGTGCTCAGAGAGTACAACCCTTTTGAGGAAGAGGATGAAGAGGAGGCTGTGGAAGGGAATCCCTTCGCTAGGCCAGACGGCCCTGCCCCCAACCCCTTTGAGGAGGAAGATGAGCACCCCCCGCGGACACCCGCATCCCCCCCTGTCCCTGGGAACCCCTTCGAGGAGGCCCCCTGCACCAACCCCTTTGAGGAGGAGAGCGACGGTGGGCAGGAGGGCGCCGAGCCCATCGAGGAGGAGCTGCTGCTCCAGCAGATCGACAACATCAAGGCGTACATCTTCGACGCCAAGCAGTGCGGCCGCCTGGATGAGGTGGAGGTGCTGACCGAGAACTTGAGGGAGCTGAGACGCACCCTGGCCAGACAGAAGGGGGGCTCCGACTGACCTGGCCAGGCGGGCGGGCTGGGGGCGGGGCATGGAGGGGGAAGGCGGAGTTTAAGGTGCCTGCAGGTTAGGGTGGAGGAATTGGCTATTTGGTGCTGTGCACTTGGGAGCTTTTCCTGTGACAGCTGAATAATAAAATGGGAACGACAACAGGGAGAACCAGCATGCATTTGCTGCTTTTCCTGAATTTTTTTTAATAATTGGGTTTTCCCTGTAGAAGGGACGAGAAATCTTCACTGCCGAGGTGTCACAAGTGCGGTTCTGCTGGGCCGTGGGCAGAAATGGCTCCCCTGTGCACCTTGTGCCCGCATTCGCTCCTGCCTGGTGTTGGTCAGTTTGCAGTGTTAGAGGGCAGCCTTTTATAGGGCCCTTCCTTTAGCCAAGACACACAGCATAGAGCCCTTTACATCTTACTCGGTTCTGGCGGAAGTCTGTCCCATTAGACTATGTTCCTTTCGCCTGGGACGTCCACTGTCCTCCTGGGCACGTCCTGTGTGATGGCAGGGGAAGGTCTCACTGTGGAGGCAATAGTGTAGACCCAGGAAAGCCCCTCGTAAGAGGGGTGATGGGGGTGAGGTTTCCTCACGGTCTCTTGCCCTCTTCCTTTCAGTTCTTATTTCTCTCTTTCAGGAAGTTAATCTCCCACTGCAGGGTTATCACTGTGAGTCTGTTCATGAGCTTTTTAGAGAACAGCAGTTTTTAACTTTTTGGCTGATAGAAGTAGTATACTTTGGGAGCAGAGTCTCTGTCCAAGTGTTGCTCTGTGGAATTGAATGACCACTGGGACAATTTTCTGTACCCGGAGAAAGTGTCCTCTAGAGCTTTGGCACAGTTACTCTGATCTGGGCTTTTTCAAAGGGCCCAGGCTATAGTTTAGGAGATGGTGGTCAGGAAGCCCTCGTGGAACCTTGTCAGAAGAGCTGAAATCCCCTGAGTCAGAAGGTCAATGACAGTAACTTCCAAGGCTTGTCGATGAGCCTTTTTGTCTTGCAGGTCATCTTGTGCTGACCGTGGGCACTGGTGAGATACTCTCTCACCTACGTTTAGTAGTAGTAAGAAATTAAATGGGGAATTCCCTGGCGGTCCAGTGGTTAAGACTCCGAGCTTTCATTGCCGAGGGCGTGGGTTTAATCCCTGGTCAGGGAACTAAGATCCTGCAAGGGGTGTGGTGTGGCCAAAAAAAATAAATAAATAAAAGTAAAATGTTTGCAGGAGGCACAACCCAGGATCATTCTGGTAGAACCGCAGTACTTGAACTCTTCACCAGTTAAGGGCAAAAAGGGAAATTGTGAATTTCGCTTTGGTGCTTAGGTTTACAGGGACATGACCCTTAACTGACATCTGACATCAGATACCCAAGTGTGCTCAGCTCTGGGTAGAGTTGCTGCAGTTACGCTTGTTAAATAATGAACAATAACTGACCACTAGTCACTTTATACCCATAACTAACTCTGGCTCTTATGGTCACTGGTTACTGGTGTAAGGGCTGAAATTTATTTTGTCTCATTCTGGGAAGACCCCTGTTGATCTTGGGAATGTCTGAAAAAATACTGTGGTGTAACAGTAATCTGAATTTGTGTTGACACTATTCACATTTCTTTAGCCCCTGCTGGCTCTTTGGGCTGAATGAAGAGGTCCTGTACAGAACGTTCCTGAATGAAGAAGCCTGGCAGTGGGGAGTGGGTGGGCGGAGCGTGTGTGGAGGACCTCTTGAGTTTGGGTCCTGTTCATAAAGCAGTGTGAGTAGGTTACTAAGGTCAGCCAGTTACCAGCCTTGCTGATTGTCATGGTTTTGGGAAGCTGGCAGTCAGGCATCTTAGATGCTGCCTGGTACAGATGTCCTTACCCTCTCAAGGTCAGTGCCCTTCATGCTGTTACTCTTGAGGGACTTAGGATGACTGCACGCTCCTCGCTGCTCGGTCTGTCTTTTCTCTCTGACCGAGAAGAAGGAAGCTCTCTGCACCAAAAAGCAGGTAGTTCTGGAGCCAAGTGCTGCTTGCCCTCATAGTTATTTTTCTAATGAGAATATATCTCTTTTAGTTAGCTGGTGGTTTCAGTTAAGACTAGTTTAGCAAACATACCCTTTCCCTGAAATCAGCTGCAGGTAGCAATCTGTTAGTAACTTAAGAGCACTGAGAACCAGACCTATAAGAAACATGTTTTTAAATTTAAAAAGGAATCACTGAATATACTAAACCAAACTAAAACCCTCTGATGTGATTGAATTCCTCCATGGCTACATTCTCCTGTAATCACAGACATGACTGGAGTCAGAATTCTCTATCCCTCTGTTGTACCATTTCCCAGAATTCATAGACCCAAAGATGGGCACAATGTTGGATTTACAGGGATGGGGGAGCACCGTGGAAGAAGTGGCCTATGAATTGCAACCACAACTTCAAGTTCTTCCCTCATGTCAGTGTTTGACCCGTCCTACATCCCTTCAGTGCAGACAGCTTCATCCATCTCATCAGAAAATGAGCAAGTCCTTGATCCATCGTTGCCAGATGTCCCTAGACACAGATCATGTGTGGAAGAGACTCTGGGGATTCAGGCATCAAATGAAGCTTTTCCCTTTTATGCCTTGATTATATTTTCCCTTGTCTAATACACTAAGGACACTTACTCATTATACTTGCTGCTCAATGTATCTCTTTTGTTCAGATACTAAAATGTACCTGAGTCACCAAGAGCCATGTGGGAGGCTGGACGTTGGCATAGATGGGTGATGGGACTCAAGGTGAGAGGCTGGTCTCTAATAGGTCATAGGCTGTGGTAGTAGATTGTGCTGGTCACCCGACAGCGACAGTTGGAGGGTCATTGATTTGCATGTACTACTCTGGGGCCTTGTATTGGAACCTTTTTAAAAAATAAAATAACAAGCTATTCACGGTTGGGGGTGTGTGTGTGTGTGTGTGTGTGTGTTTATGCACACCAAGAATTACTAGATAACATCTGGTCATCTCCTTAATAATACCAGTCCTCTCCTTAATGACTTCTGAGTACAAGAAAACAGCCCCAGCTCCTGTGTTCCCCATGTGGTCATGGCCTCCAGAAAAAACCAGGAGTCTTTCCAGGGGATAAATACGGGTTCCAGTTGTGCCCTTATGTTCAGTGATTCCTGCATTGTTGATGAAATGAACTGTCTTACACAGGTGTCGTGCCCAAAGGTAGCAGAAGTGGGCAATTGAGGAAGCTGCTGAGTGGGTCTTCAATGTATATAGACCTTTGAGACCTCCCAGGACTAACCCAGGAGGAGGTGATGTTTAGGAGAGTGTAGGGTGTCCCTCAGGCTGCCACTCGAATGCTAGTCCACACTCAGCCTCCAGCTGTTCAGCCCGTGTTCCAGCTGGGGCTCCAGTGGCTTCTGCTGCAGGTAAGCAGATCTTGGCTGTCCTCTGCATTCACCTCTCCAGGTTTCTAGGTGGTAGACGGCCCTGCCAACTCAGATCTCTGGGGTCCGAAGAGTCACTGACTTTCAGTTTGCCCAGCTTTCTCATGTAAGAACAGGAGTGACAACTATCAAACCCTTCATGTTTCTGAGCTGAAGCTGGAAGTTCTGAAGTCTTTTTGAAAACCCTGCTAGGCTACTGAAGAGTTTAAGGCAGAAGAGCTTTTGACCTTAAAGTTCAGAAGAGGTGCTTCCTGTGGATGAAATGTCCTCCCTAATGTTAGAAACCTGAGTGTCTGTACACGAAGCAGGCCAGGGCAGCTTGGGTTTTGGAGTCAGGCAGACCTAGGCTAGAATCCCAGGGGTGTAACCCTTAGCATGCTTAACCTCACCACACTCTCTTTGATCTGTGAACTGGAGTTGTTTGGAGGGTTAAATGAGGTACCCATACCCTATACTTGACATTCTGTCTGACCTACAGCAGGCACTGAGTATTACCTGTTTGTTTTGTTTTTAAATTTTCTATTTAGCTGTGCTGGGTCTTAGTTGCAGCACGTGGGATCCTCGAGCTTCTTTGCAGCATGTCAGATCTTTAGTTGAAGCATGTGGGATCTAGTTCCCGACTAGGGATTGAACCCAGACCCCTGCATTGGGAATGTGGGGTCCTAGGCACTGGACCACCAGGAGAGTACTCTACAAGGAAGGGTACTTTGAGTTGTAGGGTACTTTCAAGGAAAGAATCAGTGAGTCTGGAGGTCAGTCAGAGACTTCCTTTGTTGTTCAGTTGCTATGTCGTGTCTGACTCCTCGACCCCATGGACTGCAGCGTGCCACGCTTCTCTGGCCTTCCCTATCTCCCAGAGCTCCTTTAGGAGCTCTGGCCAGGCGCTGGGAACAAAGACCAAATATATTTCTTTTTTTATCACAGAGGTAGATTAAGAAACACTTATAAAGGTCCCAGCCCAAGGACACTGATCCATTAAAATACTGAGATTTCACCATAAAATTATAGAATGCTTCCCTTCCCCTACACCTTACCACCACACCAAAAGAACTCCAGTATAAGTGTAGACTACAAATGAATGAGGTGCAAAACACACTCTCTCTAGGGAAGCCCAAAGTCACAAGAGACAAAAGCTAAGACACTAGAGGAGTGGAAGCCTCTGGCCACCTACAGCTATAGCAAACATTAAACAGCTCAAGTCCCATCCAGAATAACATAACCCTTCATAATAGAGGCTTATTTACCTCAGTTCCTATTACCTAATACAGCCAATAATGTCTGACTTTCAACAAAAAATTTTAAGTGTGCTAAAAAAAGGTAAGGAAAAAAAACCCCACTCTGATAAGACAAGTATATATCACAACCAGATTCAGATACTAGACAGATGTTGGAGTTACCAGATAGCAAAGTTAAGTGATTAATATGGTAAAGAGTCTAGTGGTAAAAGTAAATAATATGCAAGACGAGATGAGTAATGGAAACAGAGATAAGGAAACTCTAAGAAAGACTGAAAGGAAATGCTAGAAATAAAAACCACTAACAATGCTTCTGATGGGCACATCAGTTAATTGGACACAGCCAAGGAAAGAATCAGTGAGTCTGGAGGTCGGTCATAGAGACTTCCTTTGTTGTTCAGTTGCTATGTCGTGTCCGACTCGGCGACCCCATGGACTGCAGCATGCCACACTTCCCTGTCCTTCCCTATCTCCCGGAGCTTGCTCCAACTCATGTCCATTGAGACGGTGATGCCATCCAACCGTCTCATCCTCTGTCACCCCCTTCTCCTGTTCTCAGTCTCTCCCAGCATCAGGGTCTTTCCCAGTGAGTCAGCTCTCTGTATGATGTGGCCAAAGTATTGGAGCTTTAGCTTTAGCATCGGTCCTTCCAATGAATATTCAGGGTTGATTTCTACTGGAGAAGGGATAGGCTACCCACTCCAGTATTCTTGGGCTTCCCTTGTGGCTCAGCTGGTAAAGAATCCTCCTGCAATTCGGGAGTCCTGGGTTCAATCTCTGGTTGGGAAGATCTGCAGAAGGGAAAGGCTACCCACTCTAGTAGTCTGGCCTGGAGAATTCCATGGACTGTATAGTCCACAGGGTCGCAAAGAGTCAGACACGACTGAGTGACCTTCTCTTTCACTTTTCCTTTAGGATTGACTGGTTTGATCTCCTTGCAGTCCAAGGGACTCGCAAGAGTCTTCTCCAGCACCACAATTCAAAAGCATCAATTCTTTGGTGCTCAGCCTTATGGTACAACTCTCAGATCTGTACATGACTACTGGAAAAACCAGAGTTTTGACTATATGGACCTTTGTCAGCAAAGTGATATCTGCTTTTTAAAACACTGTATAGGTTTTTCATAGCTTTTCTTCCAAGGAGCAAGTGTCTTTATATTTCATGACTGCAGTCACCATCCTCAGTGATTTTGGAGCACAGGAAAATAAAATCTGTCACTGTTGCCACTTTTTTCCCACCTATTTGCCATGAAATGATGGGACAAGATGCCATGATCTTAGTTTTTGAATGTTGAGTTTTAAGCCAGCTTTTTCAATCTCCTCTTTCACCCTCATCAAGAAGCTTTTTAGTTCCTCTTTAGTGGCTCAGAGGATAAAGCGTCTGCCTGCAATACAGGAGACCTGGGTTTGATCCCTGGGTCGGGAACATCCCCTGGAGAAGGAAATGGCAACCCACACCAGTATTCTTGCCTGGAGAATCCCATGGACGGAGGAGCTTGATGGGCTACAGTCCACGGGGTCGCAAAGAATCGGACACGACTGAGCGACTTCACTTTCACTTTCTACCATTAAAGTGGTATCATCTGCATATCTGAGATTGTTGATATTTCTCCCAGCAATCTTGACTCCAACTTGTGATTCATCCAGCCTGGCATTTTTCACATGATGTACTCTGCATATAAGTTAAACAAGCAAGTTGACTATATACAGCCTTGACATACTCCTTTCCCAGTTTTGAACCAGTTCGTTGTTTTTCCATGTCTGGTTCCAACTGCCATTTTTTATCCTGCATACAGGTTTCTCAGGAGACCGGTAAGGTGGTCTGGTACTCTCATCTCTCTTAAGAATTTTCTACAATTTGTTATGATCCACACAGTCAAAGGCTTTAACATAGAAAATGAAGCAGAAGTGGAATTTTTTGGAATTTACTTGCTTTTTCTATGATCCAGGGGATGCTGGCAATTTGATGTCTGGTTCCTTGGCCCTTTCTAAATCTAGCTTGTACATCTGGAACTTCACAGTTCACATACTATTGAAGTCTAGCTTGGAGGATTTTGAGCATTACCTTGCTAGTATGTGAAATGAGCACACTTGTAGTTTGAGCATTCTTTGGCATTGCCTTTCTTTGGGATTGGAATGAAAACTGACCTTTCTCAGTCCTGTGGCCACTGCTGCGTTTTCCAAATTTACTGGCAGATTTCCCTACTGAACTTCCCTACTGAAATGCAAATGGGTAAAAGGATGGAAAACAACAACAACAACAAACCCACAGAACATCTAAGAACGATGGGACAATTTCAGAAGAGGTAAAACATACATAATCAGAATACCAGGAGGCAAAAAAAGAGAGAGAATAAAAATATTTTAAGTAATAATGGCCAAGAATTTTCCAAAATGAATGGCAGTCACCAAACTACAGGTCCAGGAATGCTCTGAGAACATCAACATCAAGCAGGATAAATACCAAAAACATACACTACGTATCTCTCTCTCTCTCTCTCCTTTTTTTTTTTTTTTTTTGCCTAGAAATTTTATTCTGGTGCACTTCACTGGATTGACAAGTACCTTAGATATTTAATTTTGCTAGAAATACATACTGTGTGCAGGTTATATAATATATATGTGTCTACACACACACACACACACACACCATATACCTAAATTTGAATTCTACTTGTGTGGGTGATGACAAAGGTGATAATTGTCGTAACCTAAACACGTAGGTATATCTTATTCAAACTCTATAAACGAAAGACATAAAGAAAATCTTGAAAGAAACCAGAAGAACCACTATCTTACCTATAGTGGAAAAAAAGACGGCTGCCTCCTATTCAGAAACCATGCAAGAGAGTGGAGTGAAACATTTAGTGTTGAAAGTTGTCCCTCACTTCCAACCTGTATTTCTGTATCTGGCAAAACTGTCCTTCAAAAGTAAAGAACAACTGACATATTCGGATCAATAAGAGTACTTCAGAAAGAGTACTTCTCAGTCACCTTTTGCTTTTCAAGAAATAGAGATCCAGAGCTCTCAAGTGATGGAACTAGGAAGTGGATAGATACGCAATTCCTTTTTTTCCCCCTTTCGCAAGTCAGTTTTTTGTTTTGTGTGTGTGTGTGTGTGTGTGTGTGTGTGTGTGTGAAGTCAGTGTTAGACATTGCGCAGTTCTAGCCCTTCACCGTAAAAGCTGGAGAAGCTGAATGAGGAAAACGGACAGACTTGAGGTTGAACAGAAAGTTATTGGGCGCCTTGGTATTCAAACTCAGCTCTCCCGAACTACTTCCTCCTGTTAAGTTTGTTGTCCGAATGACCGAGTTTGAGTCTACATAAAATGTTTTCCCTTGGCGGAAGGGAGAAGGACCGAGTCACAGAGCATAAAAACCTAACGTTCCACGAGTTCCAAGGCTGTAGGCAGAGGCGCCGTCTCCCCGCCCACGCCGCCGCCACCTGAGGAGAGCCCCGCCAGCCAGGACTACAAGTCCCAAGGTGCTCCGCGGCGCGCGTGCTTCCCGCCGGGAGCGACCCTCCCTCTCCCGTGAGTCTGCGCGGGAAGTGGAAGCCGGCGCTGAGGCGAGGCGGCCGGCTGGGAGCAGAAGAGCAGTCGTCCGTGCT
The DNA here is from genome assembly GCF_019923935.1 of Bubalus bubalis. NCBI lineage: Eukaryota > Metazoa > Chordata > Mammalia > Artiodactyla > Bovidae > Bubalus > Bubalus bubalis. Next base: position 57,083,587 of record NC_059177.1, read on the forward strand.
CGCTTCTCCGCGCTCCTGGACTCGTGGCCGGCAATCCGGCCCCCACCCCGCCGCCGCCATGCCCATGAAGGGCCGCTTCCCGATCCGCCGCACCCTGCAGTACCTCAGTCAGGGGGACGTGGTGTTCAAGGACTCGGTGAAGGTTATGACGGTGAACTACAACACGCACGGGGAGCTGGGCGAAGGCGCCAGGTCAGTCCGAGCCGCCGGCTCCCACCAGTCGCCTGCGAGCCCGCTGGAGACCTGGCGCCACTGTCCCTGCCCCACTGCGCGGACGGGCAGCTGCCCCAGGTCCCACAGCAGAAGGGGACCCTGGGCCGGGCTGGGTGAGGGGCGGAGTGGATGGAGCCCAGCCCGGGGCCACCAAGCCGCTGGCGTCCCGGCTCTCCTTGCACTCGCGGGCTCCGGGCGAGTTGTGTTTCCTCAGTGTCCCGACTGGGGGGACACCTGTGTCCCAGGGCTGAGGTGGGGGTGCGCTGGGAGAGGTTGCCGCCGCTGGCCTTGGTGGAGCCGGAGCCCTCAGGCGTGCAGCGCGGTGTCTGAATGCTCCGCGTGCTGTCTAAGCCCGTTTGCTGTTCACCGCAGTGTTCCTCTTGGCCCAGGGATGAGGGAGCGCGAGACAGTGAGGGACCGGCTCGGCCAGGCACACCCTCCTGCAGGCTGGTGCGGGGCAGCTCTGAAAGCGCTTCTTCTCCAAGGTCTCCTCACCGTTGTTGTTGTTGTTGTTTTTTAATTTTGGGCTGTGCTGGTCTTCCGTTGCCGCGGGGGGAGGGGGGGGAGCTTTCTTTTGTTACCCGAGCAGGGGCTACTCATTGCGCGGGCTTCTCTGGTTGTGGACCACCGGCTGTGCGCGCCCGGGCTTAGATGCGCTGCAGCGTGTGGGATCTTTCTTCCCGACCAGGGATGGCGCCCGCGCCCCTTGCTCCACCACCGGACCACTAGGAACGTCCGGACTCATCACCCTTATAAATGAAGGGACTGCGCGTGCCAGCTCTGCAGCCGCCCTTTACCCACTTCGCCCCTGCACCCCCGACTTCTTGATGCTCTTCAGCCCGCAGCAGAGTCGGGATTCACTGGAAGGGAAGCTTGCAAATGAAAGGTTTGAACTGGAGGACCTTGAGGCAGCCGACAGTGCCCTGGGCTTCTCAGGTGTTAGATGTAGATTTACCGAGTGCCTGCTCATGCCGCCCCGCGATATGTGTTGGGAATGTAATTCCTGTTTTTCAGAAACTTTGGGCCTGGGTGTGTGGGATGGATCAGACTGTGACTGGAGAGCAGCTCCCTGTGGAGGGTGGTCCCCCCCACTCTGGGGGGTTCTTCAGTGCAGGGCTGTTCAGGAGAGCCAGAAGCTACCCCCTAGCTGTGTTTGCTTTCACAGGTGAACCTAGGAACTTGGACCTACTTGTGTGGGGTCAGCTGGTATGAGGGCTTCCTGGAAGACTCGGTCATAGGGCTGAATGGGCTCCAGATCTCCTGCATAACTGACTTTGAATCCTTCCATCCACACCAGGAGTCCCAGGGCAGAGGCCAGACAGGTACAGCAAAGGAGGGACACAGTGTGGGTGGACCTGCAGTAAAGTGAAATACTGCCTGTCTCAGGGGGTTGTTCACTGCTTGGCCACATGTTAGCTAGGTGGGCCCCATGGAGAATCTCTGACTTGTCAAGAAGCCTGAAATTCAGCTTTTTGTGTAAGTTTCTGGTGTTTTAAATGGTCAGCTGGGGAATTCTGGGACTTCTTTAGTAGTCCAGTGGCTAAAACTCAGTACTCCCAATGAAGGGGGCCCAGCGTTCAATCCTTGGTCAGGGAACTAGATCCCACTCGCTGCAGCTGAGACCCAGGGCAGCCAAATAAATATGTGTATTTTTTAAAAAGACCAGTCAGTCAGAATAGACCTACGCATACTTGCATGCTCAAATATTTTAATATTCTTTAGGTAAACAGTAGCCAAACAGCCTGTGTTCCTAGTGATAAAGGCTTGCTTTGTCTCACTGGTATTGAGGTTTTAGCCTGGCAGACTTGCTCTTTGTAGGCCCACTGGCCTTTGCCCTCGGCACTTCAGCTGTCCCAGGTGCCAGTGGTCGGCACAGCCTCGGGCTAGTGAGTCTCAGGCTGTGTGCTGGGTGTGTGGGGAGCCACCTTATTCAGTGTCTGAGCTGTTCCGCCTCACCTCTGCCAGGTGTTCTTGCCCTCACGATGCAACGGGAGTAGTAACAGCTGCTGGCATTTATCAGGTTCTGTGTTCAGCCCTGTGCTGCGGGGTCCAGGTGAATTTGATAATGACCAGAGCCCAATGCTCACGGCCCTGAGTCTGTGGTTTACTGGTCATGTGACCAAGGACATTTTACTTTTTGGACTTTTTTTTTTTAAACATTTGTTTATTTGGCTGCACTGGGTCTTAGTGGCAGCATGTAGGATCTTCGATCTTTGTTGCAGCATGCAGGATCTTTGATCTTTGTTTTGGCATGCGGGATCTTTAGTTGGGGCACGTGAACTTCCTGGTGGTTCAGTGGCTAAGACTCGGTGCTTCCAATGCAGGGTGCCTGGGTTGGATCCCTGACATGTTTTCTTCATGTAAAAACCCCACCCTCTGGGGTTGCTGCCAGCATTCGAGTGTAAGTGCCCAGGTGCGAACTGAAGGTACCTTTTGTTATTACCCTCCCCGCCATGCTCCAGCAGGAACCATTACATAGCCCTGTTGAATGTTGTCCTAGTGGTTCCGGGTGCGAGAAGCTCCGACACAGATGCACCCTGATTTGTTTGTAAACAGTTTTGCTACGTGGCCGTCCTCTGCTGTGGGGTGGGAATTGAGGAGAGGGGTCCTGAGTCCGGGAAAGCCCAGTCCTGTGAGCTGAGATGGTCTCCAAAGCTTATTATGGTAGTTAGTACTCTGCTTCCGCTTCCTCCCAGAGGCAACTACTTTTCAACTCTAACCATTTGATTAGCGAAGTGTTTTACCGCCATATAAATACCATAGTTAGCTCCTTTTATTTTCTTAGCTAAATTTTAGGCTTTATCGATTGACCTGCTACTTTAGAAGGCAAGGATTTAGCTCTCCCAGCAGCACTGCCGTTCCCCACCCCAACACATGCATGTTGAGTGTGAGTTGGAAAAGAATTTCCAGACAGTGTTTCAGAAAGGAGTTTATTAAGAACAAAGAGCAGAGATGATGAGGGCACTGCAGGCACAGAGGGCCGACCCCTGACCAACCAGGGAGAGCCAGTGCAGGCTTAGTAGCCGATTTTTATAGTCTCAAGACAGAAAATTCCTGCCGGAAGGATGACATTAGGTGATTGGTTAGGGTGGGTATTTGTAGCTAGTGTGGGATCAGGGAGCTGGCTGGTTTAGATGGGTTGGGTGCTTATGGCAATGGACACTGTGGGCTCAGTCAGTTCTGGAGGTGACCAGGGTCGCGTCTGTGGCCTGCTATGGGACTCCACAGTGCATGCTGCTCGACAGCCCCACCTCCTCCCAACAGTCATTTAAGAATTTCGAATAAACCAGTATTCACTGTTAAGTCACTATGACTGTAAACACTATACACGGTTGAGTCAGAGTACGGTGATTCTTTTTTATTTTTCTTTTTGCAGTTTTTTGTTTCCCTAGCTTTATTAATTGTCATTGCTTTTGTTTTAACTTTGGATTCTGCGCCAGTTTTGGACATCTGGCCACGCAGATGTCAAACAGTCAGGCTCTCTGTTGCTCCTATCCTTTTCTTGAGAATAGACTGCAAGCTCCTGTGTGGACTGCTTGTCCTGCCTCCACCGTGTTGACATAAACACTGAGGCGCAGAGCAGTGACTTGCTGGGCCGGACGGCTGGGACGTGGTAAAGCCAGGCAGGCTCCTCTCCTGAGTGCCGCTCACACCGGTCCATGTTCTGGTGTGGGGGCAGGGCGGCAGCAGGAAGCAGAGGGTGCGTTGAAATTCGGGTAATTTGGGGCACCTTTAATCAAGGGATGATTTGCAAAGGTGTGGCAAGAGTGGGAAAAGAAACCACAAGGGCTGATACGGACCAGGGTGCTTGGCTTTCCCCGAGCAGTAGAGGTTGGCTAGAGGCCTGACAGGAGATTCAGGCAAGGCCTTACTGGGGCTTTTGTTCCGGCTGCAGGATGGAGCAAAATCAAGTAACAGGCTCCCTTGAGCTGTTTCCCTCTGTGAGGTGACGGTGGTGGTGTGTCTATGGAGAACTACAACAGCAACTGTTTAGGGACTAGACGGGGGAAGGAGCCAGGCTGCCTCTGGCTTAACTGTTGACGTGAGCAGGGGTCATGTTGCCCCTGCCAAGGAGCCGTTCTGCTCGGATATGTATTCGCGTCAATCCCGGGGATGAAGTCTCTAACGTGTTTTCCTGTGTTTATTTTTACTTATTTTGCTGGAGTGTAGTTGCTTCACAGCGTTGTGTCCGTTTCTGCGGCACCGCATCCTGAATCCGTCAGTCATATGTGCTCATGTAGCCCCTCCCTCGTAAGCCTGGCGCCCACCCCGCATCCCAGCCCTCTAGGTCACCCAGTGCTCAGGGCTGAGCCCCCTGAGTTACTCAGCTGCTTCCTGCTCGTCCTGTTTCACCCAGGGTAGTCTGTAATGTCCGCGCTAGTCCGGCAGCTTGCCCCCCTTGTCCACAAGTCCGCTCTCCACCTCTGAGCCTGTGTTCCCGCCCTGCAGTAGGTTCATCAGTCCCATTTTTCTAGATTCCAAATATATACATTAATATATGCTGTTTCTAACTTCAGTGGGTGGAACAGGCTCTGGGTTAAACATTATTTCAGCTGACGCAAACTTGCTACTTTTTATGGCTGAGGACTGTTACATTGTATAAATGTACCACTTGTCTTTATCCATTCATCCCTCCCTGGACATCCAGGTTGCTTCCATGTCCTAGCCATTGTAAGTAGTGCCTCAATGAACATGGGGGTGCATGTGTCTTTTTTTAGAATTTATTTTATATTTTTGGCCACACGGAGTCTTTGTTGTGGTGTGCGGGCTTCATCCAGTTGGCAGTGAGTGGGGCTAGTCTTTGTTGCGCTGCGTGGGCTTGTCATTTCGGCGGCTTCTCTTGTTGTGGAGCAGAGGCTCCAGGAACACAGGTTCGGCAGTCGAGGCTCACCAGCTCCAGAGCAAGGGCTCGGTGGTAGTGGCTCATGGGCCTCATCGCTGCAAATCATGTGGACTCTTCCCCAGCCAGGGATCAAATCTGTGTCACCTGCATCGGCAGGAGGTTTCTTATCCCCTGTACCACCAGGAAAGTCCTACGTGTGTCTTTTTGAATTATGTTTTTGGCAGGGTATGTGCCAAGTAAGTGGGATTGCTGAGACATGGTAGTCTTGTTTCTATTGTCTAAGACATCTCCTTAGACACTGATGATGTCCTTAGACACTGGTGAAATCACTGCAGATGGTGACTGCAGCCATGAATTTAAAGGCGCTTGCTCCTTGGAAGAAAAACTATGACCAGTCTAGACAGCATATTAAAAAGCAGAGACATTACTTTGCCAACAAAAGTCCGTCTAGTCAAAGCTATGGTTTTTCCAGTAGTCATGGATGGATGTGAGTGTTGGACTATAAAGAAAGCTGAGTGCCGAAGAATTGATGCTTTTGAACTGTGGTATTGGAGAAGACTCTTGAGAGTCCCTAGAACTGCAAGGAGATGCAACCAGTCCATCCTAAAGGAAATCAATCCTGGGTGTTCGTTGGAAGGACTGATGCTGAAGCTGAAACTCCAATACTTTAGCCACCTGATGCGAAGAGCTGACTCATCTGAAAAGACCCTGATGCTGGGAAAGATTGAGGGCAGGAGGAGAAGGGGATGACAGAGGATGAGATGGTTGGAAGGCATCACCGACTCGAAGGACATGAGTTGGAGCAAGCTCCGAGAGTTGGTGATGGACAGGAAGGCCTGGCATGCTGCAGTCCATGAGGTCGCAACGAGTCAGACACGACTGAGCGACTGAACTGAAGTCATCGCCATATTCTTCACAGTGGCTGTACTGGTTTATATTCCCACCAACAGTGTAAGAGGGTACCCTTTTCTCCACTCAGCATTCATTGTTTGTAGATTTTTTGAAGATGGCCATTCTGACCTGTGTGAGGTGACACCTCATTATAGTTTTGATTTGTATTTCTCTAATGATGAGTGGTGTTGAGCATCTTTTCATGTGTTTGATGGGGATCTGTATGTCTTCTTTGGAGAGATGTCTACATAAAGGTCTTCCAGCCATTATTTAATTGAATTGTTTGTGTTTTTTGACATTGCGCTCTTTGAGCTGTTTGTATATTTTGAAAATTAACCTTTGTCAGCTGCTTTGTCTGCAAATATTGTCTCACATTCTGCGGGTTGTCTTTTTGTTTTGTTTGTGGTTTCCTTTGCTTTGCAAAAGCTTTTACATGTAATTAGGTTCCAGTTGTTTTTATATTCATTATTGTAGAAGGTGGGTCAAAAGTTTTTTATTTCCATTTTTTAAATTTGTCTTTGCATTTAAAAACATTTAATTTTAATTGGAATATAGTTGTGTTACAATGTTGTGTTGGTTTCTGCATACAATATGAGTCACCCATAAGTGTATATATATCCCCTGCCTCTTGAACCTCTGTCACCCCCATCCCACCCCTCCAGGTCCCCAGAGAGCACCTGACCGAGTTCCCCGTGTTACACAGCAGCTTCACACTGCTTTACACATGATAGCATATGTGTTTCCGTGCATCTTTCAGTTCATCCCATCCCATCCTTTCCCTGCTGTGTCCACAAGGCTCTTCTCCAAGTCTGCGTCCATGTTCCTGCTCTGCAAATGGGTTCGTCAGGACCCTTTTCTGGATTCTGTGCTGCGATTCATAGGGTCGCAAAGAGTCGGACACGACTGAGCGACTGAACTCAACTGATATGATATTTGTTTTTCTCTTTCTGACTTACTTCACTCTGTATAAGAGGCTCTAGTTTCATCCACCTCCCTAAACTGACTCAACTTCCGTCCTTTTTATCGCTGAGTAATATTCCATTGTATATATGTACCACGACTTCTTTATCCATTCATCTGTCCACAGACATCTAAGTTGCTTACGTGTCCTGGCTGTCACAAATAGTGCTGTGGTGAACGTTGAGGTACATGTGCTTTTTAAATTATGGTTTTCTCAAGGTAGATGCCCCGTAGTGAGACTGCTGGGTGATGGTATTTTTTTTTTTTTTTTAATTGGAGGATAATTGCTTTACCATGCTGTGTTGGTTTCTGCCATACATCAACATGAATCAGCCATAGGTATGCATATGTGCCCTCCCTCTTGAACCTCCTTGGCACCTCCCACGCCATCCTACCCCTCTAGGTTGTCAGAAAACACCAGGCTGGTCTCCACGGCTCATACAGCAAATTCCCATGGCTATCTATTTTACTTATGTATTCCAGTTCTACTCTTTCAGTTCATCCCAACCTCTCCTTTCTCCACTGTGTCCAGAAGAATGTGCACTATGTCTGCCTCTGTATTACTGACCTGCTAATGGGTTCATAACTACCGTTTTTGAAATCCATGCATGTGCATAAATATATTTGTTTTCTGACATCACTGTGTTTAACAGGCTTTAGGATCATCTACCTCACTAGATCTGACTCTTATTCCTTCCTTTGTATGGCTGAGTACTATTCCATGGTATATATGTACCACCAGCTCGACAGACATGAGTGTGAGCAAGCTCCGGGAGTTGGTGACGGACAGGGAGGCCTGCGTGCTGCAGTCCATGGGGTCACAAAGAGTCGGACACGACTGAGCACCGCACTGATATGTGTACAACACGTCCTTATCCATTCATCTGTGGATGAGCATCTAGGTTGCTTCCGTGTCCTGGCTATCGAAAATACTGCTGCAGTGAACTTTGGGGATACACATGTCTTTTTGAATTACAGTTTTCTCAGGGTCTGTGCCCTATAATGGGATTGTGTATAACGTAGTAGTCTATCCCTACTTTTTTAAAGGAATATCCATACTGTTGTCCATAGTGGCTGTATCAGTTTGCATTCCCACCAACAGTGCAAGAGGGTTCCCTTTTCTCCACACCCTCTCCAGCATTTATTCTTTGTAGAATTTTTGATGATGGCCGTTCTGACTCTGTGAGATGATATCTCATTGAAGTTTTCATTTGCATTTCTCTAATAATGACTGATGTTGAACAACATTTCATGTGTTGGTTGCCCATCTGTAAGTCTTTGGAGAGATGTCCATTTAGGTATTCTGCATGTGTTTTAAATGGATTTTTATTCTTTGTTTGTTGACATTGAGCTCCAGAAACTATATATTTTAGAAGGTAATCAGATGTCGGTTGTTTCCTTTAAAATATTATCTCTGATTCTGATTGTGTTGTCTTTACCATTTTGTGTGTAGCTTCCTTTGTTGGGCAAACCTTTTTAAGTTTAATTAGGTTCAAGTTTTTTATTTTTGGTTTTATTTTCATTATTTTAGACAATGTGTCAAAAACTTTTTTTTTTTTTCATAATTATTTCATTCTTTAACTGGAGTATGTTTCCTTTACAATTATGTATTGGTCTTTGCCATACAAAGTGTCAGTCAACAATATATGTGTATATACCCCCTCCATCCTGAACCTCCGTCCCACCAACCCCAACCCCTCTGGGTCATCACGGCTCACCAGGATAAGCCCCTGTTACATGGTAACTACACATCACTGTGCATTTCACACATGGTCATGTGTGTATTTCCATGCCTCGAAGACTCCTTAGAGTCCCTTGGACTGCAGGGAGATCCAACCAGTCCATTCTGAAGGAGATCAGTCCTGGGTGTTCATTGAAAGGAATGATGCTAAAGCTGAAACTCCAGTACTTTGGCCACCTCACGTGAAGAGTTGACTCATTGGAAAAGACTCTGATGCTGGGAGGGATTGGGGACAGGAGGAGAAGGGGACGACGGGGGATGAGATGGCTGGATGGCAACCGATTCGATGGACTTGAGTTTGGGTGAATTCCGGGAGTTGGTGATGGACAGGGAGGCCTGGCATGCTGCGGTTCATGGGGTCCCAAAGAGTTGGACACGACTGAGCGACTGAACTGAACTCTCAATTTGTCCCACCCAGTCCTTCCTCTGCTGAGTCCACAAGTCCTTTCTGTACTTCTGGGTCTTATTCCTGCCCTGAAAATAGGTTCACTGATACCATTTTCCTAGATACCATATAGATGCACCAAATACAATATTTGTTTTTCTGACTTCTTCACTCTGTCTGAGAGGCTCTAGGTTCAACCACGGCCCTGGAACTGAATCAAATTCGTTCCTTATGGCTGAGTAATATCCCATGGTGGTCTTCCCTTGTGACTCAGCTGGTGAAGAATCCGTCTGCAGTGTGGGAGACCAGGGTTCGATCCCTGGGTTGGGAAGATCCCCTGGAGAAGGGAAAGGCTACCCACTCTAGTATTCTGGCCTGGAGAATTCCATGGACTGTATAGTCCATGGGGTCACAAAGAGTCGGACATGACTGAGCGACTTCCACTTTCAGTATCCCATGTTATATCTGTAGCACAACTTCTTTATCTGTTCATGTGTTGACATACATCTAAGTTGCTTCCATTTCCTATCTATTGGAAATAGTGCTCCATAGATAATTGGGATACAGGTGTCTTTCTGAATTATTGTTTTCTCAGGGTATATGCCCAGTAGTGGGATTACTTGGTCCTATGGTAATTTTATCTCTCCCTGTTTTAAGGAGTGTCCATACCATTGTTCATGATGGCTGTATCAGTTTACATCCCACCCACAGTGCAAGGGTGTTCCTTTTCTGTGCACCCTCTCCAGTATTTATTCTTTGTCAAATTTTTGATTGTGGCCTTTCTGACCCTGTGAAGTGATACCTTATTGAGGTTTTCATTTGCATTTCTCTAACAGTGAGCGATGTTGATAATATTTTCATGTGTTTGTTGGTTATCTGTATCTCTTCTTTGGAAAGATGTCCATTTAGTCTTCCCCCATTTTTTTGTATTAAATTGCCTTTTTTCTTGAGCTGACTGTGGTTCAAATCATGAACTCCTTACTGCAAAATTCAGACTTAAATTGAAGAAGCTAGGGAAAACCACTAGGCCATCCAGGTATGACCTAAGTCAAATCCCTTATGATTATACAGTGGAAGTAATGGATTCAAGGGATTGGATCTGATAAACAGAGTGCCTGAAGGACTATAGGTGGAGGTTCTTAACATTGTACAGGAGGCAGTGATCAAAAATGCAAAAAAGCAAAATATTTGTCTGAGGAGGCCTTACAAATAGCTGAGAATAGAAGAGAAGCAAAAGAGAAAAGGAAAGATATACCCATCTGAATACAGAGTTACAAAGAATAGCAAGGAGAGATAAGAAAGCCTTCTCAAGAGAAGAGTGCAAAGAAATAGAGGAAAACAATAGAATGGGAAAGACTAGAGATCTCAAAGAAAATTAGAGATACCAAGGGAACAAGGGACATTGCAGTCCAACCAGTCCATCCTAAAGGAGATCAGTCCTGGGTGTTCATTGGAAGGACTGATGCTGAAGCTGAAACTCCAATACTTTGGGCCACCTGATGCGAAGAACTGACTCATTTGAAAAGACCCCGATGCTGGGAAAGATTGAAGGCTGGAGGAGAAGGGGGCAACAGAGGATGAGATGGTTGGATGGCATCACCGACTCGATGGATGTGAGTTTGAGTAAACTCCAGGAGTTGGTGATGGACAGGGAGGCCTGGCGTGCTGTGGTCCAAGGGGTTGCAAAGAGTTGGACACAACTGAGCGACTGAACTGAAGGGGACATTCCATGCAGGGATGGGCACAATATGTATGGACAGTATGGACCTAACAGAAGCAGAAG